>NC_045984.1:22169268-22889893 GCF_010909765.2 Amblyraja radiata | reverse complement strand
CTTATCTTCCTCCAGTGGCGTTAATAAATAACTAATAATTGATGCCAATAACTTCTTCATGTGTGAAGCAAATGGCAAATATTGACAATATTAACTTGTGGGAGATCATCAAACTATCACTATTTATTATTTAATTTGCATATATGTTGCCAGCTTGCATCATTAATGTGCAAATATTTTCCTGGAAGGTTTGGCCAATGTATGTGCGCTTAGATTTCCAATGGAACGGAAATGTATCCTGTAAATTTCCATTGAAGTGTACAATATTTATTTCATAAACAAACCCATTCCGCCTTAAAAGTGAATTATATTTAGCGTAAAAGGCATGAATCAAGTCAAAAGTCAATTGTTTATTGTCATATGTACCGACAACAGAACAATGAAACTCGTACTTGCAGCAGCATAACAGGCCTATAAAAGCAATACACACACAGATAAAATGTAATAAACAGAAAATAATCAATAAATTAATAACCACAAAACTAGTGCAAAACAAAAATCGTAGTCCTCAATGCAACCACAGACATTTCATAGTTCACGCATTGAGGTTAGTTTTGTTTAGTGTTCAAGAGCCTGATGGTTGTTGGGAAGGAGCTGCTCCTGAACCTGCCGTTTATGGTTTTCAGACTCCTGTACCTTCTTCCCAAAGCTAGGAGTGAAATGAGAGCATGGCCAGGGTGGTATGGGTCCTTGATGATACTTGATCCTTGATGAGGGGGTGGCACAGTGGCGCAGTGGTGGAGTTGCTGCCTTACAGAGCCAGAGTCCCGGGTTCGATCCTGACTACGGGTGCCGTTTGTACAGAGTGAACCCATGACCGGGTGTGTTCGCCCCCGAGTGCTCCGGTCTCCTCCCACATTCCCAAGACGTACAGGTTTGTAGGTTAATTGGTTTTGGTAAAGATTGGTAAATTTTCCCTAATGTGTGTGATGTTGCTACTGTATGTGGATCGCTGGTCGGTGTGGACTTGGTGGGCCAAAGGATTTGTTTATCTCTAAACTACACTAAACTAAACTGGCTGTGTAAGAAGGAACTGCAGATGCTGATGTAAACCGAAGATAGGTACAAAAAGCTGGACTAACTCAGAGGGACAGGCAGCAACTCTGGAGAGAAGGACTGGCTGACATTTCGGGTCGAAGAAGGATCTTGACCCGAAACATTACCATTCCTTCTCTCCAGAGATACTGCCTGTCCCTCTGAATTATTGCAGCTTTTTGTGTCTATCTAAAGTAAACTGGCTGCCTTTTTGAGGCAGCGTCTCCGATAGATCTCTTCGATGGTGGTGAGTTCAGTACCCGGGCAGAGTCCACCACTCTCTGTAATTTCCTCCATTCCTGGGCGTTCGAATTGCCAAACCAGGCCACGGTGCAGCCAGTCAATATGTTCTCTACCATACAACAGTTGAGGTTCAAGAGAGTGCTCGTCAACAGTCGTCTGCAAAAAACTTTTAAAACCATAATTAAAATTTGAAAGCATTTGCAGACCATAATATGTATTTCTCTGGACGTCTCCATCGGTCATTAATAAAGCCAGCGTTGCTGTAAACTGTGGATGAAGTAGTTTTCTCCTCAATGGGAGGACAGTCGCTGATGGGAATGCAAGCAATTCCAGTTATGCGGTGCCGACACATTTGCACTCTCTCCGCATCACTCATCTTCAGGTGTCAGCTGACCCGCACAGTGAGCCAGTCATTGATGGAAACGCCTGATCCATTTCTGCGCTGTCTGCGTCTGGCATCTCGGTGCGTTCCAACACACACATCTGCTTTCCGTATCAAGCATTGTTGTTTTCTGTGCTGCTAAACAAGGTTTTCCTGGATTAAGTATGTTGTCATGTGGAAGTGCAATGTTTTTTACAGCTGCACCGTAGGAAGCATCCTAAACGAATGCGTCACAGCTTGGATTGGCAACTGCTCTGCACAAGGCCTCAAGTAACTGCGGAGACTGGTCGATGTAGTAAAACCAGAACATGCTGGAAACACCCAGCAGGTCGGGCAGCATCTGCAGAAAGGGAAAGAGAGTTACATTAATACTGATTCTCTACCCAAATATGCTGCCTGATCTGTTGAGAATCATAGATTCATACAGCCTGGAAACAGGCCCTTATGCCCAACTTGCCCAAGATGTTCCATCTAAGCTAGTCCTTATGTCTGCGTTTGGCCCATATCCCGCTAAACCTTTCCTATCCATGTACAAGAGTCTTTCAAATGCTGTCATAGTCCCTGCCTCAACTGCCTCCTCTGGCAGCTCGTTCCATGTGTCCACCATCCTCTGAGTGAAAGAGTTACCCCTCTGGGTTTGTATTAAATCCTGTCCCCTTTAACCTTAAGCCTATTACCTCATGTTCTTGATTCTCATATCCTGGATAAGATAAGACTCTGCATTCAAGAATCTATCAATTCCCCTCAAGATTTTATCCACTACTTCCTTCTTATTCCATTTATGAGGTTTATCAGGGAGCAAATTAATGACGGCATTGTTGTGAAATATTCTCACCCAGTAACTAATGATTTACATCCCAAAATCCAGGGGTGGCAGAAGTGAACAAGGCCAATTTCATAGAACAGAGAACAGTGCCGCTCAGGAACAGGCCCTTCGGCCCACAATGTCTGTGCCGAACATGATGCCAAGATGAACCAATCTCCAATCCTGCACATGATCCCTATCCTTGCATATTCCTGTGCCTATCTAAAACGCCACTATCTGCCTCCACCACCAAGTAAAAAAACTTGTTCCCGACATCTCCTTTAAATGTTGCTCCTTTCATCTTAAAGCTATCCCCTCTAATTATTAACTAATAATTATTGATCTTTGTTTGTTCCAAAGTCAATTAACATAACAGATTTAACATTTTACTTGAAAAACCACAGGAAAATAATTAATGGATAGGAAAGGCTTAGAGGGATATTGGACATATAAGCAGGCAAATGGGACTCTTAGATGGAGTATTTAGGCTGGCATGGATGTGTTGGGCTGAAGGGCCTGTTTCCATGCTGTATGACTCCATGACTCTAAGAAACCTGAAAATACACAAGAACAATCAAAATGCAATAGAAGATTAAAACATCAGTGATAACGGCAGACAGGACAACTCTCAATAAGTTGATGTAAAGTCAGAGCCTCTGCAAGAAAAGAACATGGAACATAGAACAGTACAGCACAGGAAAAGGCCCTTCGGCCCACAGTGTCCGTGCCAAACATCTGTAAAGATGATGACTCAGCCTGTGCTGTCGCCAGGCAACATTGGCAGAGGTATGGGAAGGGGATATCCCTTTCAGCCCCAGAATAGTAAATGACTAGTGCAAACTCAAAGGAAAATATCTTGCTTTAGAAAGCTCACAGGAAGGATTTGGGAAATGAGAAGGATGTTTTTGCTTCCAAATCTGCAAGAAAATTCAGATATAGGAAGACCTTAGAACATAGAACAGTACCACCAGGAACAGTCTACTCAGCCCACAATGCCTCTGCCAAACATGGTGCCGAGACCAACTTCTATCTGCCTGCATTTGGTCCATATCCCTCCGTTCCCTCCATATCCATGTGCCTGTTCAAAAGCCTCTTGAACGCCATCATCATATCTGCCTCCACCACCACCTCTGGCAGTGAGTTCCAGACACCCACCACCCTCTGTGTAAAAAAAAACTGTCCCCCACATTTCCTTTAAACTTTGTCCCTCTCACCTTAAAGCTTTGCCCTCTGATATTTGATATTGCCACCCTGAAAAAAAAGTTCTGACTGTCCACCTTATCTATACTTCTCATCCTTTTATATACCTCTATCGAGCCTCACTTCAACCCCCGGAGTTCCAGATGAAACCATCCAAGCCTGTCCAAACTCTCTCTGTGGTTAATACTCACTAATCCAGGCATAATTCTGGCAAACCTCCTCTGCACCTGCTCCATAGCCTCTATATCCTTCCTGCAACGGAGTGGCCAGAACTGTACACAATGCTACAAATGGGAGAAGAGAGGCATTAAAAAAAATCCAGCCGTCTGCATTCAAAGAAAAGATAAGTTATCTTTCCGTAGAGGTGGGGCTTTCAATAGATTAGTATATATTGTTCAGATGAAAGCGTTATCTCAGATACCGTAGAATGACCTCTCACTGCCGTCTGTGCCAACCCTGTTATTGCTCCTGAGTTGCCTATTTATTTTGCGTGCTGATAAATTTAATGTGAAAATTCTCATAACTACTTTGATAGACGCAGAGTGCTGGAGTAAGTCAGCGGGTCAGGCAGCAGCTCTGGAGGGCATGGACAGGCGACGTTTCGGACTGGAAAGGTTGCCAATCTATGTCCTCCAGAGCTGCTGCCTGTCCCATTGAGTTAGTCCAGCACTTTGTGTTCTCCGCAAGGTGCCAGCATTTGCCGTTCCTAGTGTGTACTATGATATACTGTTGTTGGGCAGCATGGTGGCACAGCAATATAGTTGCTGCATCATAGCACTTACAGAGCCAGAGAACTGGGTTCGATCCCGATTAAGGGTGCTGTGTGCCCGGAATTTGTATGTTCTCCCCGTGACCACGTGGGTTTTCTCCGAGATCTATGGTTGCTTCCCACACTCCAAAGACATACAGGTTTGCAGGTTAATTGGCTTGGTGCAAATGAAAAATTGTCGCTAGAGCGTGTAGGGTGGTGTTAATGTGCGGGGATCACTGGTCGGCGCAGACTCGGTGGGCCGAAGGGCCTGTTTCCGCGCTGTATCTCGAACCACAAAACTGAACCAAATAGACATTTGAAAATATGTGTATTCCTATATTTCTGAAAAATATTGGAATGCGTATAAAACATGATTTATTAAGGCATTGATTGATTGAATTGATTGAAAGATACAGCGTGGAAACAAGCCTTTCAGCCCACCTTAAAGATTGCTTTGGGCTAATAATTTTGATTATTAATTTGATTTGACTTTTGATTTGGAGATACAGCATGAAAACAGGCCCTTCGACCCACCAAATCCACACGAACATCACTCACCCGTTCACACTAGTTCTCTATTATCCCACTTTCACATCCACTCCCTGCACACTTGGGACATTTTTTCAGAGGCCAATTAACCTGCAAATCCACGCGTCTTTGGGATGAGGGAGGAAACCGGTGCACCTGGAGGAAACCCAAAATTGTCGCAGGGAGAACGCGCAAACTCCACACAGACAGCATCCGAGGTCAGGATCGAACCTGGGACCCCAGCGCTTTCAGGCAGCAGCACTACCAGCTGTGCCACTGTGCCATCCTCTATTTTAAAATCTGTAAAAAACTGATATAAAAATGCACTGCCTTGTTTATATAAGCTATCCTGACTAATATACACTACATCACATATATATATATATATACACATTATACATCATTATCATCATATCATTGCTTATGTGCTTTGATTTATAAAAAAATCAGACCCTAACCAGTCTGAAGAAGGGTCTCGACCCAAAACGTCACCCATTCCTTCTCTCCAGAGACGCTGCCTGATCTGCTGAGTTACTCCAGCATATTTGCATCTATCTCAAACCACAATCTGCAGTTCCTTCCCACACAGACAGAACGGTTCAGGTCATAGATTAGTATTTGGGAGGTGCCATTTTTGCTGAACTAACTAACAAAGGTTAATTTTAAAGGGGCTGTTTATTGGTAAGATGAATTGCAAATCAAAAAGAAGAGCTTTACTGTTTTTGGTCTCACAATATTTAAAGTAGTTGCTAGGCGATTGAACAACAGAATTATATTTTAAAAAGCCTGGCAACATCAAACAGTCAAATTCCATGGCCAGCTAATAATCATATCGGCCTTGTTTGTTGAGTTGACAGGCAAAACTAAACTTTGTTCCACAATTATTTTAGGTGACAATTAGGTGTGTGGCACGCACTTAAATTAAAGTTACACATCCGTAGAGGTATTTTCACTCCAGTTTCAAAACTAATGCAGAGAAGAGCTCATTTTAAAGCACACTGTATAAACAATACAATTTCTTCAATTTGGCTCTGATCCTAATTAAAAGTATGGCAGCTCAGATTTGGAACAACACCAGCTTAACATGGAATTGGTCCAAATAGCCAGTAGTCATAAGGCAGGATTTACTTTACTTTAGTGGAAACAGGCCCTTCAGCCCACTGAGTCCATACTGGCCATCGATCACCCGTATGGAGCGCAGAAGGTTAAGGGGGGACTTGATAGAGGTCTTTAAAATGATGAGAGGGATAGACAGAGTTGACGTGGATAATCTTTTCCCACTGAGAGTAGGGAAGATTCAAACAAGAGGACATGACTTGAGAATTAAGGGACAGAAGTTTAGGGGTAACATGAGGGGGAACTTCTTTACTCAGAGAGTGGTGGCTGTGTGGAATGAGCTTCCAGTGAAGGTGGTGGAGGCAGGTTCGATTTTATCATTTAAAAATAAATTGGATAGTTATATGGACGGGAAAGGAATAGAGGGTTATGGTCTGAGCGCAGGTATATGGGACTAGGGGAGAATACGTGTTCGGCACGGACTAGAAGGGCCGAGATGGCCTGTTTCCGTGCTGTAATTGTTATATGGTTTATATGGTTATATTCATTCCATGTTATCCCACGTTTGCATCCTACATAGCAGGGGCATTTTACCGAAGCCGATTAACCTACAAACCTGCATGTCTGTGTGATGTGGGAGGAAACCGGAGCACCCGGACGGAAAAAACCCACAGGGTCACAGAGAAATCGTACAAACTCCGCGCAGACAGCACCCGAGGTGAGGATCGAATCCTGGTCTCTGGCCCTGTGAGGTATTAGCTCCATCACTTTGCCACTGTGCCGTTATTCTACCTTTGGCGTTGAAACTACATTGGAGAATACCCGTGTGCTGCTGGCAAGCTTTGCTTGTGACGATCATAGATCAGTACTGTTAGGGTCGCCGGGTGGAAGAGACATTGACGGTATCAGTACATCCTTTCCATTGATGGAGGCACAGGGAACTGCAGATGCTGGTTGAATGTCAAAAAAGACACAAAGTGCTGGAGCAACTCACTGGGTCAGGCAGCGTCTCTGGAGAACATGGATAAGGCGACATTTCGGGTCGGGACCCTTCTTCAGTCTGAAGAAAACCCAACATGTTCACAGGGAGAAGGTACAAACTGCGTACAGGCAGCACCCGCAGTCAGGATCGTTCGATCCTGACCATGGGTGCTGTCTGTGCACAGTTTCTGCATTCTCCCTGTGACCACATTGGGTTTTCTCCGGGTTCTCCGGTTTCCTCCCACACTCCAAAGTCGTGCAGGTTTGTAGGTTAATTAACTTCAGTAAGTTGTAAAATTGTGCCTAGTGTGTGTAGGTTAGTGTACAGGGGCGATCGCTGGGCGAACGCAGGCTCAGTGGGCCGAAGGGCCTGTTTCCATACTGTATCTCTAAAGTCTAAAATCAGTCTGAAGGAGGGTCCTGACCCGAAATGGCATCTGTCCATTCCCTCCACGGATGTCACCTGACCGCTGGGGACCTCCAGCACTTTGCGTTTTGCTCAAGATTCCAGCATCCGCAGTTCCTTGCGTCTCCACCTCGGCAACAGCGATGGTTTCTAATCTCGCCCTCTCCTGGTGCCGCGATTCAGGAATTATGCCGGCATGCTTCCCACTCCCCAAACTTATTTTTAAAAACCTGGAAGTTAAAATTAGAAGCTGCTGAGCTGAATGGACAAGGGAGGGAAGTCAGAGCAAGGCCTCACTTTACACCTCTGAGCAGCTGTGAGCAGGATTGTCAAGCCTTCCCACACAGCTCCCAGACCCACTGCCTCTAGCGACTAAATGCAAAGCTCCTCCTCAGGAAAAAAATGTACACTTATTTATTTGAACTGGACAATTGAACCATCCAACCACAGCCAGAGAGCAGTCCTGAACTACTATCTACCTCACTGGTCACCCTCAGACTAGCTTTGATCGGACTTTGCTGGCTTTACATTGCACTAAACGTTATTCCCTTATCATAAGTTCATAAATTCATAAGTGATAGGAGCAGAATTGGGCAATTTGGCCTATCAGGTCAGGTCGGGGGGAGTTCCCCCCACCACGGGTACCATGTAATCCTGTGCTACCTGCTCCATGGTCGGATAGTCGGCGACTAAACCGTCTCCCCAACCTGGCTTGTCAGGTGAGGAGGGGGCTGTGGACCCCCAGCAGGACAAAACACAAGACCTGTCAAAGGGGGGATGAGCTCCTAGCGACCCAACGGCCATCCACACTTCAGTAGAAGTTGCGATCACTGTCGTACACAGCATTGTAAGGAACGATGATAAAGCACACACACAAAAATCCTATTCTTCCAGCGGCGGAAGTCCGCAGGAACTGGAGGACAGTCACCGTTCCCATTGGAAACCAGCATTTCTACGTCGCTAATGTTTTCAGCGATGATGATGAAGTCTACACCACTGCTCAATCATGGCTGATCCATTTCTCTCTCCTGACCCCATTTTCCTGCCTTCTCCTCATAGTCCCTGACACCTGAATCTATTTATCTCTACCCTAAAAATATCCATTGACTAGGCCTCCACAGCCTTCTGCGGGAATGAATTACACAGATTCACCACCCTCTGACTAAAGAAATTCCTATTCATCGCCTTCCTAAGGGCCTGTCCCACTTAGGTGAGTGCAGGAGACTCTGCGCTCGCCTCATGATCGCCACATGGTCGCCACATGTTCGCTGGTGGTCTCTGATGAGTCTCCTTCATGCTCGCGAGGAGTTCCCGCATTCTGGGAACTAGTCGCGGCCTCAGTATGGTCGCAGCAAATTTGTTAACATGTTGAAAAATTGGTCGCCATGGAGAAAATCGATACTTTTGTGGTCGTAGGTGCAGTTGTATTGGGGTGGCCATGTCGTTGTAGGTAGTCGAGGTAGTCGTAGGTAGTTTTAGTTAATCTCCTTTGCTGACCGGGCATTTTCATTGGCTCATTGGGGGAAAAAAACTTAAGCACGAGTTTTCAGAACCAAGAAAAACTGACCGGTAATGTTAAAAGCCCGCTAAACTTCACAGCTGTGTATCTCTGGCTTATTAAAGGTTGTCTGGCCTCTTAAAAGTGTCTCCACCCTCCTCCCCCCTCCTCCTCCCCCTCCCCCCTTTTCTCCCCCCCCCCCCCCCCGCTCTTTTAAAGGAGTTACCGTACACTGTGCTAGCCGTCTTAACCTTCCTGTTCATCGCGGTGTGTGTTTGTATCACCTTGGCTTTGCACCGTGTGAATTTCAGACAGCGCTCCCCCGCTTTCCCTGGCCCCCGCCTTTGCGATGTGTTTCTGTGCCACTCTTGACACTCGGCATTCCACTTCCACTTTTTCAGCTTGACACTCGCCGGCAGTCCCGCTGAAAGATTGCCTGAGTGGGACAGGCCCTTGGAACGTCCGTTAAATCTGAGGCTATGACCTGTTGTCCTGGACCCTCCCATTAGTGGAAACATCCTCTCCACATCCACTCTATCCAGGCCTTATCATGTATCTGTACAACGCAAATGGCTCGATTGTAATCACATATTGTCTTTCCGCTGACTGGATAGCACGCAACAAAATCTTTTCACTGTACCTCGGTACAAGTGACAATAAACTGAACTAAACTAAACTATTTCAAGTTTAATTTCTCACTCACAATAATTCAGGGTCTGGCATTGGGAAAGGTGCTTGTAAACCTCCTGGGTTTCCTCATCATGGAAACGTTGCTTCAGACTGCAGAGAGATAGGAACGATGGCAAACAGCCACTGACTCTGTCTCTGTTATAACTCCAGCCACATACAATACAATATGTACTCTGGTTCAACTCTATGTCTAGTCAAGAGTCTAGAGTGTTTCCGTAAGTTCATAAGTTCACTAGCGATAGGAGCACAATTAGGCCAGTCGGCCCATCAAGTCTACTCCGTCATTCAGCCGCGGCTGATCTATCTCTCCCTCCTAACCGCATTCTCCTGCCTTCTTCCCATTAATAATAATAATAATGGATGGGATTTATATAGCGCCTTTCTAATACTCAAGGCGCTTGTATACCCCTGGCACTTGTACTAATTAATAATCTACCTATCTGTGCCTTAAAAATATCCATTGACTTGGCCTCCCCAACCTTCTGTGGCTAAGAATTCCACAGATTCACCCCACTCTGACTAAATACATGTTATTGTCATATGTCCCGGAAGGGAAAAATCAAATCCTTACTTGCAGCAACAAGCATGTAAACATAATACTCTGTAAACAGCATGACAAACAACAGAAAGAAATTCAGTATTTGAATAAAAAAAGAAATCGTGCTGAAGTTCAAACAACTTTTGTTGTCTTTGGAGAAACAAGGAACTGCAGACGCTGGTTTACATAAAAAGACACAAAGTGCTGGAGCAACTCAGTGGGTCTGGCAGCATCTCTGGAGAATATGGATAGGTGACGTTTCGGGTCGGGACCTTTCTTCAGACATCAAAACTTGATGTTTTATGTTTTTTATGATCTTATTTTTCTTGGTTATTGGAACTGCAGCGAACCAACCAAGTTTTGCAATCCTTTAAACGTGCCTGGACAGGGTATAACTGTAGATCATGGTCCCGCAGCAGTACATCGCCAGAGGCCCGGGTTCGTTTCTGACTATGTGTGCTTGGCTGTGCGGAGTTTGCACGTTCTCCCCGTGACGTGCGTGGGTTTTCTCTGGGATCTTCGGTTTCCTCCTACACTCCAAAGATGTACAGGTTTGTAGCTTAACTTGCTCGGTATAATTGTAAATTGTACCTAGAGTGTGTAGGATAATGTGCCGGGACTACTGGTCGGCGCAGACTCAGTGTGCCACAGGGCTTGTTTCCGCACTGTATCTCTAAAACTAAACTCAATTAAACTGTAGATGCTGGAATCTTGAGCAAAACAGAAAGTGCTGGAGGAACTCAGCAGGTCAGGCAGCAAATGTGAGGGGAATGGACAAATGATGTTTCAGGATGGGACCCTTCTTTGGACTGAAGAAGGATCCTGATCGGAGAACGCCATCTAGTCCATTCCCTCCATAGATGCTGCCTGGCCCATTGAGTTTATCCAGCACTGTGTTTTGCAGTGACATTCTAGCATCCACAGTTACAGTGTATAGGTGTAAGTGTCAATTATCAATGTCACTTAAACGCCACAAACCTATCTGCCTCCACCACCACCCCGGCAGCATGTTCCAGGCACCCACCACCTTCTGTGTAAAAAAACTATCGTGCATATCTCCTTTAAACTCTGCCCCTCTCACCTTACAGCTATGCCTTTTAGTCCTTGACATTTACACCTCAGGAAAAAGGTGTTGTCTGTCTACCCTATCTGTACAGATCGTAAATTGTATTTTTTAATTTTAATTTATAACAGGTAATTACATCACATGTGATCACATTGAATGGCTGTGCTGGCTCGAAGGGCCGAATGGCCTACTCCTGCACCTATTGTCTATTGTCTATTGTCTATAAAATAAATAGATGACGTTTCGGGTCGAGACGCTTCTTCACACCTTCTTGCCCTGGGCCTGTTTGCATGCTGTACCTTTAATCTAAACTAAAACTGAACAGCAATCTAAGGTCCTTGCTGCCTCTGTGGTCAGGAGTATATGCAGAAACTCAGAGAACAATGAGTTCATCCAGCCACAGACCTATTTAGGCAATTGCAACTCACACTGCATTAGAAGGTGATTCAGCATCAACTAATCTTCATCTATAAACTACATAAGGAAACGGATTTCTCCTGTATCCTCACAAGGAAAATGTGGGGGATTCTGAACACTTCTACTGCAGTTATCTGAAGTATTTAACCCAGGTAAACTCTGCAGTAGAATAACGACTAAAATAGTTTCCTTTCCAAACCAATGTTATTATCCTGTGTGGTATCTTATGATTTACATCATTCAGTTTTATTACAGTGGAAAAGCTTTTCACTGTACCTCAGTGCACTTGACAATAACGAGGACTCTCCCAGTGGCAGCATGCTGTAAGGTTGTAACGTTGTTTGCTCCCTTAACTTTTAACTCCTTGCTTACCACTCTTTCAATGTTACTTGTTATTACTTGATTTCAAGACACGGTCTAACCTTTTTTTAAAGTGTTGATAACACTTTTATACGCTTCAATCGTGTAAAGGACGGAGACAAGAGGAAAAAAATGCTTCTCCGAGGAAGGAGCGTGGGGAAGGCGCAGCCTCTGACTCTGGTACCTTAGAAGCAATATCGAAAATGAACGGAGAAATTAACACACGGTTCTGCGGTTTGGAAGAAATGATGAAAGGAATTTCGAGCAAATTGAAGGAAGATCAAGACAAGCTGATTATGTTACAAGATGAATCTCGTGAACAGAGGGAACAAATGGATAACTTGCGAAACCTTGGGTCAGGAAAGAGATTTGAAGATTGAAACACTGGAACGGAAAATAAACGAAAATACTCGGGTACTCGAGAAATACAAGACTAAAAACATGGACCTGGAAAAGAGAAGCCGTCGACTGAATCTGTGAATTGTTGTACACTTGTCAATAATGAACCAGACAATATCATTCCGTTTTCCCGCTCGATAGAAGTGTTTGAGAAATATTAACCTAAAATGCTTTCAAAATTAACTTAGACTTATTGATTAAGTTGGCCGGGCACCGTATTAAGCTTCTTATTTACTGTCATGTCAAGGTCAATTTGTTCAGGAAATTATCTTAGTATCAGAGAATAGACACAAAAAGCTGGAGTAACTCAGCAGGACAGGCAGCATCCTGGAGAGAAGGAACGGGTGACGTTTCGGGTCGATTTCTTCAGACTGTTGTTCAGTTTTAGTTTAGTTCAGAGATACAACATAGAAACAGGCCCAGGCAAGCAGGTCTGAAGAAGACTCTCGACCGGAAACGTCATCCATTCCTTCTCTCCAGAGGTGCTGCCTGTCCCGCTGAGTTACTCCAGCTTTTTGTGTCTATCTTTGGTTTAAACCAGCATTACTATCAGAGAAAGCGGCTTCTGCATTAAATTCCAGTCAAACCCCGATACATATTGCTGCTGGCAAATAAATTGCAGGGTTTGTTCTTGGACAGTAATGCGTTCCTCTTGCCAGACAGAGCCTGTGTTTAAATCCGCTGTATTTAGACAAACTTACACAAACGTGTCAGGAGACAACTATTTAAATTGTATGTTATACAAGTGTGACTCAGCCTTAACAAATACTTGTACAGACCGACTACCAAGTGACTCATGCCACACGTTTGAAGTTTTTATGACTGCTATTTATTTCAAAAGAATTTGACAAAAAGTGTGGTCAGACGGTCCGTCTAGGAGTCAATTGGATGCTTTGTTGATATAACCTGCCCTACAAGCTAGTGTCTTTTGTTCCACTTCTACATATCTAGTCCATGTCTCATTGTCTACCTCTATAACTGCCCCACCCAACACCTCCCCTGCTGCCGCCTTCACCTCCACTCTGCTATTTACCCAACAGAATTGGCAGGTTGGCATCTTGAAGCTGGCGATCTTCCTCAAGGCCTCTGCAAATGCCATTCTTTAGATGAATGTCGAGAGCGGAGACAAACTTATCTGCTGCTCCAGTGCTGGAGCAACTCAGCAGGTCAGACTCTCCAGGTCTGGAGAGCATGATGGATAAGTGATGATTCGGGTCGAGACATGACCCGACACTTTGCCTTCCCCTGCCCTGCTGAGTTACTCCAGCACTTTGTGCCTATTTTGTGTATTAACCAGCATCTGCAGATCTTTACATCTATATGCCATGCCAACGAGACCTGGGTGTCATGGTACACCAGTCATTGAAAGTAGGCATGCAGGTGCAGCAGGCAGTGAAGAAAGCAAATGGTATGTTAGCATTCATAGCAAAAGGATTTGAGTATAGAGGGAGTACAGAGAAGGTTCACCAGACTGATTCCTGGGATGGCAGGACTTTCATATGAAGAAAGACTGGATAGACTCGGCTTGTACTCGCTAGAATTTAGAAGATTGAGGGGGTATCTTATAGAAACTTACAAAATTCTTAAGGGGTTGGACAGGCTAGATGCAGGAAGATTATTCCCGATGTTGGGGAAGTCCAGAACAAGGGTCACAGTTTAAGGATAAGAGGGAAGTCTTTTAGGACCGAGATGAGAAAATCATTTTTTACACAGAGAGTGGTGAATCTGTGGAATTCTCTGCCACAGAAGGTAGTTGAGGCCAGTTAATTGGCTATATTTAAGAGGGAGTTAGATGTGGCCCTTGTGGCTAAAGGTATCAGGGGGTATGGAGAGAAGGCAGGGATAATAATAATAATAATAATACATTTTATTTATGGGCGCCTTTCAAGAGTCTCAAGGACACCTTACAAAAATTGAGCATGTAGAGGAAAAACATGTAAGGGGAATGAAATAAATAGTAGTGACATGACTAGTACACAAAGTAAAGACAGAATTCAATACAAAACACAGTATGAGGCAATTATGAGGGATGGGATACTGTTGGATGATCAGCCATGATCATATTGAATGGCGGTGCAGGCTCAAAAGGCCGAATGGCCTACTCCTGCACCTAGTTTCTATGTTTCTATGTTTCTATGAAAGAGGTTGTTAAGCTGGAAAGAGTGCAGAGCAGGTATTGCCAAGACTTGAAGGCTTGAGCTATGGGGAGAGGTTAGGCAGACTAGGGCTTAATTACTTAGAGCGCTGGAAGCTGAGGAGTGATTTTATAGAAGTGTATAAGATTATGAGGGGAATAGATAGGGTGAATGCACAGAGTCTTTCATTCCGGGCACCCACTTTGACCCACTTGCCTTGAAGCTATGCTCTCTACCCGTTGACATTTCCACTGTGTAATAAATGATCGAATTACTCCATCTATGCCTCATAATTTCATATACTTCTATCAGGTCTCTCCTCAATCTCCAAAATTCCAGAGAAATTAATTAAAGTTTGTCCAACCTCTCCTTATAGCTCACTCTGTCCAATCCAGACATCATTCTGGTAAACCTCCTCTGCACCCTCACTAGAGCAACCACATCCTCCATGTAATGAGACGAGCAGAACTGTGCACAATACTGTATTGTGTGCAGTTCTGGTCATCTCATTACACGGTTCCTAACCAAAGTCCTATAGAGCTGTAACATGGCTTAATCAGTGCCCTGACCAATGAAGGCAAGCATACCTTCTTTACCACAACTGTTTTTAATCATTGTTCAGTTTCTTTTATCGATACGGGGTGGAAACAGGGGCTTAGGCCCACCAAGTCCGCGCCGACCAGTTGTTTTGGAAAATCAGCGGTAGAGCTGCTGCCTTACAGCACCAGTGCCCTGGGTTCGATCCTGACTATGGGTGCTGTCTGTGCAGCGTTTGCACGTTCTCCCTGTAATTGCGTGGGTTTTCTCCGGATGTACCCACATTCCAAAGGCCTGCAGTTGTGTAGGTTAATTGGCTTTCATACATTGTCCCTGGTGTGTAGGATAGAACGAGTGTACAGGTGATCGTTGGTTGGCACGGATACGGTGGGCCGAAGAGCCTGATTCTGCGCTATATCTCTAAACTAAACTAATCAGAAAGGCCTTACTTTGCACAATGACGTGCCACCAACCACCAATGACAACTGAGATGTCTTCTACTGGGAGATGGACAGCCAAGTGGAGAATGTTTAGGCCACTATGGGGCAGATGACAGCCAGCCCTAAATTCTAAGCTATTAATGGAGGAGGCCTAATAAAATAATGCTGTATTAAATGGGTAGAGAAGAAATATTCCATGAAAAGATATTTAGCGCATACATCTTGTATAATGTCAATGGTACCCAAAGCCCAGCAGTATGTGTCGAGTGAGTGAGTCACACTTACGGCAAGTTTGGTTATTTAATTAAACATTATTACGTATCATTGTTTAATCTTTCTTCACAAAAACCATCTCACTGGTTTGCTCCTTTAGCAAGTAGGCACAATTGAGCATCACACAATATCCCAGTTAATCAGCTCTTTAATTCATGTTCCATTGAATTTAATGATAGAATAGTTAAACTTTTCTTCCCTTTTCCAGTTCAAGAAGATAACAAACATGTGGGCCAATTAACTTTTTATATTCTAAACAAATACGTGAAGTTTACATTTTGTTTTGTGTGTGCGTGAAACTCTCTCTCTCTCTCTCTCTCTCTCTCTCTCTCTCTCTCTCTCTCTCTCTCTCTCTCTCTCTCCTCTCTCTCTCTCTCTCTCTCTCTCTCTCTCTCTCTCTCTCTCTCTCTCTCTCTCTCTCTCTCTCTCTCTCTCTCTCTCAATTCAATTTTTTCAATTTAAAAACTTTATTGGCATGATACAAAATACATTGTTATATTGCCAAAGTATAAAACATGGCATACATATTTAAAATGCATAAGTATAAATACAAGTATACAGTGCATGGATAGATATGTCCCTGTGCATAAACTCGCAATAGGCCTATAGCCCTTTATTGATTGCTACACGTTCTTGTATCTCTCTCTCCCTCTCCCTCTCCCTCTCCCTCTCCCTCTCCCTCTCCCTCTCCCTCTCCCTCTCCCTCTCCCTCTCCCTCTCCCTCTCCCTCTCCCTCTCCCTCTCCCTCTCCCTCCCTCTCTCCCCCTCTCCCTCCCCCTCCGTCCCTCTCTCTCTCTCTCTCTCTCTCCCTCGATTTCGCCCTCTCTCTCTCTCTCTCTCTCCCTCGCGCTCTCTCCTCTCCCCTCCGCCTTGCTTTTCAGGGAAAATGTGCAATTAGTTGAAAGTTTCAAGGAGAAAAAAACGCAGTGAAAATTCTCTCTGGCCCTGAAGGTAATCAAGTGAAAATTCCAGGATGTGAATCTAACCTCACAATCTACGTTCTGCAATCCTGAACAGTTGCATTCCATAGATAACATTTCCACGGTCCCAGCATTTCTGGAGCTAGCGTGTTCCTCGGCGAGCTTGATTATCTCCAAACAGCAGCACAGAGAAATGTGTTCATGCACTCCACACAAGTCCACACAAAATGTACCTCCCCGACTGAATGAAATGGAGAAAAATGAGTCTTGTAGGTCCTGCTAAAGAAATCCACCTTGGCCTACATGATCGCCCAGTCCGCCTTGGCCTACATGCAGTGGCGGACTGGGTCTAAAAATATTGGTTGCCAGGAGACAAAGGGGGCCCACTTCATCAGGGGCCCACTTGCCATCGGGCAAGCTGACACCCTGGCCAGTCCGCCACTGCCTACATGATCTCCAGGTCACCCCTTCCCATCCCCACACTGACCCTTCAATCCTCTGCCTCCTCCATTGTCAGAGTGAGGACAAATGCAAATTGGAAGAACGGAACCTCACATTTCGCTTGGGCAGCTTACAACCCAGCGGGATGAATATTGATTTCCCTAACTTCAAGCAACCCTGGCATCCCCTCTCTCTCAGTCCCTCTCCCACCCTAGTCATGGTACTAATTTCACTGCTGTCTTTGTGAGTTTCATTCTCTGTATGATTCATTATTACCTACCCCGCAGGCAACAACGGACTGTTTCCCTGGTCATCGTTACTTTTTTACATATCTTTCATTCATATGTTCTATATCTCTCTATATCATCGTCTATATCTCTCGTTTCCCCTCCCCCTGACTCTCAGTCAGAAGAAGGGATATGGGCCATACTCAGGCAAGTGGGACTAGTATAGATGGGGCATCTTGGCCGGCATGAGCAGGTTGGGCTGAAGGGCCTGTTTCTACTCTCTATGATTCTATGACAGGCAGTTCCGCTAACACGTGATAGTTGCGTTACTAAGTAAACATGCGTTATAGAAAATTGCATGAGGAATATCACCATGTCAGTTGGGGGAAATTGGAATTAGGGATGAGAGGATTTAAGACTCGCAATGTCAAAGTTATTTTTCCCACAGGATTTTCATGAATAGTCTTTTCAATGGCAATAAGTATATTCTTATTACAGCAAGCTAAAAATACTAAAGATTGTGTGCCACATTGTTTAATAGTACTGGGGAGGATGTACTTCCCGCGCGATATACTAATAGCCCTGTCCCACTGTACGAGTTCATTCAAGTGCTCTCCCGAGTTTAAAAAAAAAAATCAAACTCGTGGTAAGCACGTAGAATGAACGTAGCGGGTACGTCGGACCTCGGGGACGTCTCTTAGAGGCTCGTAACGCTAACGGGAAATGCGATAAGCTCGGGAAGACTCGTGAAGATTTTTCAACATTTCCACGAGAGCCCCGAGTACCTACGAGCGGCCATTACCGTAAATCTCCGAGTTCGAATCAGGGCAAACTCGGGAGAACTCTTTGAATGAACTCATACAGTGGGACAGGGCTTTTAGTTTAGTTTAGTTTAGTTTAGTTTAGTTTAGTTTATTATTGTCATGTTTACAGAGATACATTGAAACGCTTTGACTGCGTGCTATCCACTCAGGGAAAAGACTGTACATGAATCCACAAGCCATCCACCGTGCGCAGATAAAGGATAAAGGGGACAACATACACGTCCTAACATTGAAGTCCGATAAAGTCCAATCAAAGACAGTTCAAAGGTCTCCAATGAGGTAGATGGAAGGCCAGGGCCGCTCTCTGAATCTGGAGGTATGCGTTTTCAAACTTCTGTACCTCCTTCACAATATGTGAGAGGGGAGAAGAGGGAGTGGCCTGGGTGAAACTAGTCCTTGAGTATGTTGGAGTCTTGAGGGGGGGGGCAGCGTGAAGTGGCCATGGAGTCAATGGAAGGGAGGCTGGTTTGTTTGACGGGCTGGGCTACGTCCACAACCCTCTGTAATTTCCTGCAGTCTTGACTGGAGCTG
This sequence comes from Amblyraja radiata, assembly GCF_010909765.2. Lineage (NCBI taxonomy): Eukaryota > Metazoa > Chordata > Chondrichthyes > Rajiformes > Rajidae > Amblyraja > Amblyraja radiata. Next base: position 22,871,210 of record NC_045984.1, on the reverse strand, counting down.
GAGCACATATTCATTGCAACTGCATAGCTGTTTGCAGCCTACAATTGCTTGGAGGAACAATTATGATAAAGTGTTGACAATGGTAGCATTGATAACATAGGGAGAGAGAGGTGTTGCTGGCAAGATTTAGATAACAAGCAGCATACACATTTGTTAAATGGAGGGGAGCCAAGCTATTATTAAGACACAATGAACTGTAGATGCTGGAATCTTGAGCAAAACACCGAATGTCGGAATAACTCAGCGGGTCAGGCAGCATCTGTGGAGGGAATGGACGGACGACATTTTACCGTCGAATGGACGTTCGATTTTACCAGCACCTGCAGTTCTTTCTGAAACATTTTAGGTCAGCCTGACGAAGGGCCCCGCCCCAAAACATCGCCTACCCATTCTCTCCACAGATGCTGCCTGACCTACTGAGTTACTCCAGCACTTTGTATTTAGGTCAAGCTGTTATTAAGTTGTGTGCTGTGAAATAAGTGTGAGTGAATCCTCAGAATTTAACCTTACGACAATTAAAACGAGAAATCTCAATCCACCCTATTAAACTGCGATATTACCTCCGACAACAGAAAATGGCAGAGCTTAAGTGAATTAATCATACTAAAAATAAACACTAATTACTCTCTCAAAATGCAGTTCCCGATGCATCCTGTGATATCGTAGCTCAGATCAAATGTGGGAATGAATAGTCTACTGATTAAAAGCGCCATCATTTAACACGTGAGTAGGTGACTTCAAATAATTCCGCTGACATGCAGATGATTAGTAAAGGTCCCCATTCAGAACTTCACTTGTTTAGAGGCACACAAACAATTTCAATCCAGTCCACCCGATAAATAGATGTATCCAACCACAGACTCTTCATTAGCTGACCGCAACAGATAACTGTTGCAACTTCTAACAACATTCTGCCTTTGCATTTGCAGATATTCAATGTAACAGAGAATTCGAACAGTTACCATAGACCAAGCATGAGATTCTTAAGGCTTTTTGCGTGGCACAAGTTTCGAACCACAAGATGATGCAAAAGCCATAACATCATACAAAATCAGAGAGAGGCAAGGACGCCACGAGTGGACGACCATTCAGGAAGTGCTTCTGCTTTGTTTTGTAAATACCACAGAAGATCTTTCTGACCCAGTTTGATAGCCAAGGTGAAGAAAAAAAATCTGGCCAGCCTAATTTTAATCCGACTGTTTGGGAAAATCGAGGGAAAGACAGCAACAAATATGTTCTTGCTTGATAACACTATCGTACAAGTTTATTCAAGGACTGGGCATCAGAGTACATTTGAGAAGGGGGCAAAGAGCGTTTGGGTGTTCTATCACTCAGTCCATTTTTCTGTACAATGACTATACCTCGGGATTAGAAAGAGACCAAGGACTCAGCAACACTGATCTAAAATGCAGATAACTAAAGCTGACATCATAGAGAAAGTGTGTAGGAAAGAACTGCAGATGTTGGTTTAATTCGAAGATAGACACAAAATGCTGGAGCAACTCAGCGGGACAGGCAGCATCTCTGGAGAGAAGGAATGGGTGACGTTTTGGGTGGAGACCCTTCTTCAGACTGCCGCTCAGTTTTAGTTTAGTTTAGTTTAGAGATACAGTACAGAAACAGGCCCAGGCAAGCAGGTCTGAAGAACTCTCGACCCGAAACATCACCCGTCCCTAGTCTCCAGAGATGCTGCCTGTTCCGCTGAGTTACTCCAGCATTCTGTGTCTATTTACCATAAATAAAGTGGTGAGTTAATTCAGTGGGTGAAAATTTTAACTCTTTAGACTTTAGGCATGAAGCACGAAAATTGGTCCGTCGGCCCACCGAGTCAGCGCCGACCAGCAATCATCCCGTACACTAGCACTTCAAACAACTATCGATTGTTATTAAATTGGAAAGAGTGCAGATTTACGAGGATGTTGCCAGGACTCGAGGACCTAAGGTTAAGGGAGAGGTTGGGTAGGCTAGGACTTTATTCCTTGGAGCGCAGGAGGCTAAGGGGTGATCTTATAGAGGTGTATAAAAACATGAAGTTGCCAGTACTTGAAGGCCTAATTTATAGGGAGGGGTTGGGCAAGCTATGACTTTATTGCGTAAGCCCCTGTCCCATTTAGGAAACCTGAACGGAAACCTCTGGAGACTTTGCGCCCCACCCAAGGTTTCCGAGCGGTTCCCGGAGGTTGCAGGTGGTTGCCGGAGGTTGCAGGTGGTGGAAACAGGTAGGGAGACTGACAAAAACCTCCGGGAACCTCCGGGAAACGCACGGAAATCTTGGGTGGGGCGCAAAGTCTCCAGAGCTTTCCGTTCAGGTTTCCTAAGTGGGACAGGGGCCTTAGAGTGTAGGAGACTAAAGGGCCTGTCCCACTGTACGAGGTAATTCAAGAGTTCTCCCGAGTTTCCCCTGATTCGAACTCGGAGAATAACGGTGATATGTAGGTACTCGGGGCTCTCGTGGACATTTTTCAACATGTTGAAAAAACTTCACCAGCTTACCGCGTTCCCCGAGTACCTGCCGTTAGCGTCACGAGCCGCTAAGAGACGTCCCGAGCTCCGACGTACCCGCTACGTACATTCTACGTACTTACCACGAGTTTGATTTTTTTTTTAACTCGGGTGAGCTCTTGGGTAAACTCTTATAGTGGGACAGGCCCTTAAGGAATATCATTATAGAGGTGTACACAATCGTGACGGACATAGTTAAGGTGAATGCATATGGTCTTTTTTTCCAGGAAAGGGGAATCAAAAAGTCAAGGAGATAGGTTTAAGGTGAGAGGGGAAAGATTTAAAAGGAAACAGAGGGGGAATGTCTTCACACTGGGTAGTACTTACATGGAGTGAGCTACCAGAGCAATTAGTTAAGGTAGGTGCAATAACAACAGTTAAAGGACATTAGGACAGGTACATGGATAGGAAAGTTTAGAGGGGTATGAGTTGAAGGCAGGATTAGGTTAGATGGGCATCTTGGTTGGCATGGGCGAGTGGGGCTGAAGGGTATGTTTCCATGCTGTACGACTCCACGACTAATTGGTAAATAAATGCCTCTGAAAATACTTGATGGCAGCAACCAATATAACCCAGGTCCTGAACGGAATATCACTCTGACAGCATCAGCTGCCAATTGTCATAAGGTCTACGCACCAGGCACAACCATCAGATTGATCTTCAGGGAAACGCTGTTGGTATCATCTGATAATGAGTCACCACAAGTCATCAGGACGTGTCTACTTGTGAATCACGTGAAAGATCTCAGAGATAAATGCTTTTGCAAAATACCACTCTTCTGTATTTTAGATATTTCCTGTGTTCACCCCAATGCTCCACTTTAACTGCACATCACAATTCCTTCATCTACCGGGCGGCACAGAGGCACAGCTCGTAGAGCCACTGCCCCACAACAACGGGGACACAGGTTCTAACCCGACCTTGGGCGCTGTCCGTGTGGCGTTTGCACGTTCTCCTTGTGACCGAGTGGATTTCCTCTGGTTGCTCTCGTTTCCTCTACATCCCAAAAGGGTCCAAACCAGACCATTTGTCTATACATGTTCTCTAAAGATGCTGCCTGACCCGTTGATGTTACTCCAGCATTATGTGTCTATCTTTGGGAGTTAGGGAGCTTGGGTGACAAGAGAAATTGAAGCACTGAAGCATTGAAACTACAGAGGAATGGGACACCTATAGGCACTGGAGTCAAGTGTATCCCTGGAGGAATTTCAGGAACTAAGTAGCAAACAGGAGGGCAAAAGGGGGCAGGAGATAGCTCAGGCAGATAATATTGAGGAGAATTTAAGTACATTAAGAGAAATAGGGTAATTAAGAGAAATAGGGACAATAGGCCCCCTCATAAACCAAAGCGGTCATCTCTGTGTGGAGGCACAGGTGAGGGGAAGGTGTGAAGGGAAAGATTTAATAGGAACCTTAGGGGTAACTTTTTCACAGATGGTGGTGGATGTATGGAATGAGCTGCTAGATGAGGTCGTTGAGGAAAGTACTATAACAACATTTAAAAGACATTTTGGACAGGTACATGGATAGAAAAGATTTCAAGGGATATGGGTATAAAGGGGACTAGCTTTGATGGTCAGCATGGGAAGAGTTGGGCCGAAGGGCCTGTTACGTGCTGTGTAACTGTATATCTCAATGACTCCCAGTAACCTATTCTCTCTAACATACTGAGTTACTCCAGCATTTTGTGTCTATCTTTGATTTAAATCAGCATCTGCAGTTCTTTCCTACACTCTCTAACATACGTATCTATTCCCTCCTGATTCTCCTGCCGTTTACTGACTCTTTGGGAATTTAACGCAGCTGATTAATCTTGCAGCCAAGTGTAAAATAGGGAGTTGGACCACACTAAGCATCATTGCATTGAAAGTTGCAACACAAGCCCAGAAAAAAACTGTGCATGAGATTTCCATAAATGTTTAAATCATGAGCTCACGATGTATTGTGGAATAATATTGCCCGATAATCATGATTTTAATGTACAGTCAATGTAGTTCCAGCTTTATCTTAGTAAACAAATCATACTGTACCTTGTTTCGCTTTCCACCTCTTCTCTCTTATGCTGTACTCTTATGAGTCCAACAGGCTCTTCGGCCCAACTCATTCATGCCAACCAAGAAGCCCATGCATTCTTGCCCCATGTCCCTCTGAACCTTTCTTATCCATGATAATATTGGACCTGCTTCAATCACGTCTTCTGACAGCTCATTCCATATTCAGACGTCACCTGTTCCTTCTCTCCAGAGAAGTTTGTTCGTTCTCTCTGTGACCGCGCGGGTTTTCTCCGGGTGCTCCGGTTGGCTCCCACATTCCAAGGACGTGCAGGTTTGTAGGTTAATTGGTTTCAGTACATTGCCCCTAGTGTGTAGAATGAGAAAGTGGGATAACATGGAACTAGTGTGCGGGTGATCAATGGTCGGAATGGATTCGGTGGGCCGAAGGGCCTGTTTCCACACTATCTCTAAACAAAACAAAAGAAAACTTAACTAAACCAAACTAAACTAAACTGAAGGGCAGCATGGTGGTGCAGTGGTAGACCTCATGCCTTACAACATCAGAGACCCGTGTTCAATCCTGACTGCGAGTGCCTGTCTGTTCGGAGTTTGTACGTTCTCCCCGTAACCTGCGTGGGTTTAGTGTTTTCTCCGAGATCTTCAGTTTCCTCCAGAATTCCAAAGACGTACAGGTGCGTAGGTTAATTGGCTTGGTATGAATGTAAAATTGTCCCTAGTGTGTGTAGTGTTAGTGTTAGTGTGCGGGGATTGCTGGTCGGTGCGGACTCGGTGGGCCGAAGGGCCTGTTTCCACACTGTATCTCTAAACTAAACAAAATAAACAAAGCTAAACTAAACTAAACTAAACTAAACTAAACTAAACTAAACTAAACTAAACTAAACTAAACTAAACTAAACTAAACTAAACTAAACTGAACTAAACTAAACTAAACTGAACTAAACTAAACTAAACTAAACTAAAGAAGAATGGAAGGAGTGAATGTCGTATTTTCTTTCTTAAAGGAGACTTTTGCTGGGGATAAGAATACAGTACTGGGCATACAGAATAAAAGTTGTTGCCAAATTAGTAGCAAGACATCATGTCATTTGAAGGTCTCACCATCCTAAGGTAATTTATCCTTGGTTTTGACCCTCTGACGTCTCTCCACGATGGCTGCTTTGTCCTATGGTCACAAGTGATAATGTTTGTGCTACTTCCATTTCTGCTCAACAGTGTTCATGTTGGCAATCTGCATCATTTCCCCTTGCAAACCCTTGAAGCATGATGTTTTCTGAATGTGCTAATCCCCAGAGGCTTTCTCGTGGAGGTGTCACTAGGTATTTATTTTTGCAGTAGACTTGTACAATTAACTTCAGGTTTTTTTTTTTACAAAAACGAGAAAAACACATTTCATTTCTGCAATTGTGTTTTTTGTTATTGTGAACGTATTTTTCCTGTTATCTTTTAGCGGCCATTGGAAACGGACAATTCTGACAGCGGGCAGCGGGGACATGTTGACAGAGGGTAGCTCAATTTCTGGGAGCAGCTCCTCCAATGTTCAAACCAGCCCAGCAGCATCGAGCAATGGGTTTTAGTCACATCATTGGTAATCCACATCCTCACATTTACAATCATATCTCTTCCAGACATTACCATATATTTTTTATCAAAACTAACATTTAAATTGGTTGCTAAAATATCTGAATATTATAACAATCCAAAAATTAGCAATGATGTAAAACATCTGACCATAGCCATTGCAATTTGTTGGTTTAATATAGTTTAGTTTAGTTTATTGTCACGTGTACTGAGGTACAGTCAAAAGCCCTGGTTGCGTGCAGACTAGTCAGCGGAAAGACTATACACCATCACAGTCGAGCCATCCACAGATACATGATAAAGGGAGTAATGTGAATAACGTTTAGTGCAAGATAAAGCCAGTAAAGCCAGTAAAAAACCTGTACGCCTTTGTTAACGTGGGAGGAAACCGGAGCACCCGGAGAAAACCCATGCGGTCACAGGGAGAATGTACAAACTCCATACAGGCAGCACCCGTACGCAGGATCGAACACAGGATCAACTCTACCTCTGCGCCACTGTGTTGCCCACAGAAACGGACTCCCTTGGCCCATCACACTCATGCTGAGCTTTTGCCCATCTGCACTAATCCCATATGTCCACATTAGGACACTAACCTTCTGTGCCCTACCTATATTTAACTGTATGTCTAAAAGTCACTTGAATGTAGTAATTGGGAGCCTTAATAGTGTTTCCATTCTGAAGCGTTTTTATAGCAATCCTACAGTAGGTTGGCTCATCTGGAGACACCCAATTAAAAATATAGCATGTTCCTAGTTTCATAAGTGGTGCAATGGTGGTCACATCTCACTCACAAGCCGACAACAGCGTTTATTAATTTTGGAGGTACAGCTTTTTTCCAAAGATTTCCACCAGTTTTCCTAGCCCAGTTGACAAACATTTATGAAGGGTCAGTTTCAAGATACAGCGTGGAAACAGGCCCTTCGGCCCAACAAGTCCATGCTGACCATCAATCATCCGTACACTGGTTCTATGTTATCCCACTTTCACATACTGCACACCAGGGGCAATTAACCTGCAAACCTACACGTCTTTGGATTTTGGGAGGAAACCGGAACGCTCGTAGGAAACTCACCCGGAGAACGTACAAACTCTACACAGACAGAACCTGGACTCAGAATCGAACCCGGGTCTCTGGCACTGAGGCAGCAGCTCAACCACCTTTGTTGATAGCAATAGGATATTTGTGATAAGGACAGGACATTTCATGATACCTTATCAATGGTTAAAAGAATCATGAGCCTGCATTGGTACTTGGAACAATCTGCTGCAAGAACTCAGCGGGTCGAGCAGTATGTGTGGGTGGAAATGGACTGTCAACAATTTGAGATGACACCCTGCATCAGGACAATGCATTGATTCCTTTCCCCTCTTAATCTGCTCTGCCTGCATGTGGTCCAGACCCCTCCATTCCCTGCATATCCATGTGCCTTATCTAAAAGCCTCTTAAACACCATTGTCGTATCTGCCTTCTCCACCACCTTCCAGCACGTTCCAGGCACCCACTACTCACCAACAGTGAGAACGTTTTTTCCCAGGGTGAAGACTAGCGAGCATAGTTTTAAGATGAGAGAGACAAAGATCATTCCTGACTGTCACTGTATCATTCCTAACTGGCACTGTATGTCATGTTGTCACTTGCGGGCGGAGCACCAAGGCAAAATCCTTGTATGTGAATACTCGGCCAATAAACGTATTCATAAATTTATTCATTCATTCATTCATTCATTAATGGAGATGCACGGGTCAAGTTTTTTAAACAGAGTGGTGAATATTGCTGGAACACGCTGCCATGGGTGGTGGTGGTGGTAGTGACAGAAACGTCACACATTCCTTTTCACCAGAGATTCTGTCTGTCCTGCTGAGTTACTCCAGCTTTTTGTGTCCAGTTGTGTCCAGCATGTTTTTTTTACCATTCAATCTCGCAGAACCAGCAAATACAATTCCAATTCACCATTATATCTCCCCTCTGTTGCCCATAGCAACAGAGCTGACCCCCATCGCTGAAGTAATAGCCAACCTTAAAATAAACATTCTAAAACAAACGCACGACTCAAAGCAAGCCAAACAGCATGCAAATGTTAGCTCATCCTGCCCTTGTCATTGGTGTAGTTCCAGGGCTTAAGTCTTTGTGTGTCATTTAGTTCGGGCGCAGTGGTGACTGCATGGTTGGTGGAAGTGAGGAGGAGAGACCAAACTCGTGCAAGGAACTCGGAGCCAGGAAGGCCAAGTCTCTCGGCATGAGTAACAATAAGATCTAGGCTGGCTGGATGACAAACAACAGAACGAGCCCTGGCAGAAGGCAGTGGTGAGATCAAGCATGCGGCCATCCCGACAGCGGGTCCGGGTAGAGGGTAGTTTAGCTTAGCTTAGTTTAGTTTAGTTTAATTTAGTTTAGTTTAGTTTAGCTTAGTTTGTCGTGTTAGTTTAGTACATTAGTTTAGTTAGTTAGTTAGTTTGGTTTTGATTTGTTTAGTTTAGCTTAGTTTAGTTTAGTTTAGTGTAGTTTAGTTTGGTTTGGTTTAGTTTAGTTTAGTTTAGTTTGTCTAGTTAGTTTAGTCACTGGTTTAGTTAGTTAGTTAGTTTAATTAGTTTGGTTTAGATTTGTTTACTTTAATTTAGTTTAGTTTAGTTTAGTTTGTCTAGTTAATTTAGTTCATTAGTTTAGTTAGTTAGTTTGGTTTAGATTTGTTTAGTTTAGTTTAGTTTAGTTTGCTTTAGTTTAGTTTAGTTTAGTTCATTATTATCGTGTGTACTAAGTTCATCAGTCATAAGAGCAGAAGTAGGCAATTCGGCCCATCGAGTCTACTCTGGTACTGTACTGAGGTACAGTGGAAAGCTTTTGTTTGCTATCCAGTCAAATAAAATACTATATATGAATACAATCAAGCCGTCCACAGATGTATCAGTGCACAGATAAAAGATAAATTGTACAATATTTAGTGCAAGATATAACATTGAAGTCCGATAAAGTCCAGTTAAAGATAGTTCAAAGGTCTCCAATGAGGTAGATTGGAGGTCAGGCCCACACTCTAGCTGGTGAGAGTATTTCAGTTGCCTAGTAACAGCAGGGATGAAACAGCCCCAGAATCTGGTGGTATGCGTTTTTAAACATCTGTACCTCTTGCCTGATGTGAGAGGGGTGAAGAGGGAGTAACTGGGATGACTTTGGTCCTTGATGATGCTGGTGGCCTTGCCAAAGCAGCGTGAAGTGTAGATGGATTCAATAGAAGGGAGGTTGGTTTATGTGATGGTCTGGGCTTTGTCCACAACTCTCTGCAATTCCTTGCGGTCTTGGATGGAACTGATCCCAAACCAGCTGTTCCTAAAGTAACTTGGCATTTTAATAACCCACTGCCACTTCATCATGGCAACACCTCAACAGTCCAGGACCAGAGGGCACAGCCTTGGAATAAAAGGATGTACCTTTAGAATTAAGATGAGAAGGAATTTCTTTAACCAGAGAGTGGTGAATCTGTTGAATTAATTGCCACAGATGGCAGTGGAGGCCAAGTCATTGGGTATTTTTAAGTTGGAGATTTACATATTCTTGATTAGTAAAGGGTCTGTCCCACTTTCACGACCTAATTCACGACCTTTTTTACTCGTGGACATTTTTCATTATGCTAGAAAAATGCCCCGACCTACTTGATGCCACGAGTACCTACGACTAGCATCATGGCCTGCTACGACCTACCTCCGACCTACCTACGACCTCCTACGACCTCGTGACGACCATGCTGCGAGTATGAGTCAAGGGCAAACTCGGCAGAGGTCGTGAATTAGGTTGTGAAAGTGGGACAGGCCCTTAAGGATGATAGGGGTTATGGGGAGAAGGCAGGAGTATGAGGTTGAGAGGGAAAGATGGATGAGCCATGATTGAATGGCGGAGCATCATCCTGTTAAGCTTCTTCTGCACCATCTCCAAAGCCTCGACACTTTACCTGCAATAGAAACTAAAGATCTAACGTAAATCAGATGGTGGTTTAGCACCCAGTGGTTTTATTGGTTTACCTAACTAATTACTATTTTCTTCCTTAATGAAACCTATTTATTTATTTTTAATACCGAACAACACTTCCTTCTCCCTTCTCCCCAAATTCCCACACTCATTATTTTCCTGAATTTAGCATCCTGTTAAAGCTGCATAATTCAATCTCACTCCACCTCAGCATAATCCGCCACTTATGGCAACCTTTATAATGAAGGAAGCTGAGAGTTGTTTGCTACACGATCCAACAGCAAAATTCCAACTGTAACATGCAATAGATTTACATCATAGCATCAAATAATAATTATAAAACGTTGCCCTGTGACCATTTCACTGTATATCATTTTCCTGCAACCACTTATATGGTCTATTCTTAAATCCAACCAGGAAGAGGATATAGAAACATAGAAACATAGAAAATAGGTGCAGGAGGAAGCCATTTGGCCCTTCGAGCCTGCACCGCTATTCATTGCGATCATAGCTGATCATCCGCAATCAGTAACCCGTGCCTGCCTTCTCCCCATATCCCAATATCTCCATATCTCTCCATATCTCCAATGATATGGAGATAAGAGAAACTGCAGCTGCTGGAAACTTGAGCAAGACACAGAGTGCTGGAGGAACTCAGCAGGTCAGGCAGCATCTGTGGAGGGAATGGACAGACGACGTTTCAGTTCGGGATCCTTGTGACAGATTGATGAAAGAAGAGTCTGGAGGAGGGTCCACTCCCTTTCCAGATGCTGCCTGGCCCGCTGAGTTTCTCCAGCACTTTGTGTTTTGCTGAAAAGTATATACCTACTTGTAATTTTGTGCATCCATATTTCAAATCATTGTCTGTAAGTCATGAGTACCAAGCCAGTCGGTCCAGAAATGGACAGATTTTGAAACCATATCACTGTTAAAAATAGCAAGTGGACCCTATACCCCAATGACTTTAAGTGCATTCTGAAATTTACCTCCACGTGTGTTCCAAAGGAGAGTTTATCTCATCACATTAGTTCATTAAAATGTTAACATATTTCCCAAGTAATATATACTTGGCATTTTCAGATCAGTTTGGATTAGGACTTATTGCTTAGCCTGGCTAAGTAGCTTACATTTTAGCTGGTTATGTAACTGAGCCAAGTACTAAATTTTCTTTAGGTCCAGGAGTAATATAGTCATACATGGAACATAGAGCATAGGACAGTGCAGCACAGGAACAGGTTCTACAGCCTACAATGTCTGTGTTGAACATGATGCCAAGGCCAACTCTTTGCTGCCTGCAATAATCACAATCCATTCTCTGCATACCCACATACCTACCCAAAAGTTGCTTATATTCCACTTTAATATTTTCCTCCACCACCAGCACCGCCACCTTCCAGGCACTCACCACCTTCTGTGTAAATATCTTGCCACATTCATCTATATATTACTAAAACTCTCATCTTGTTTGTTTGTATATATGCGTGTGTGTGAGTGCGTGTCCCCAAAATACCACCAAAACGGTACATGTTAGCGCTACAATTTTCCGCCCACCTTACTCACCATTGTCCTGTGATGTAACTGAAACAAGTTTCGTTCAGATGGATGGTATATTTTACAAGTTATTCACATTTTAAACTTTGCAAAAACCACTTTTACACTTGCCCTGTCCGTCAGCCACGTTCGACGTCACAATGATGTCACAATTTTTTTTAAATTGCCATGTTTTTTTTTGCGTGTACTTGCCTGGCCTCACAACGGGGACCCAACGGTTCTACGAGTAAGTTTCCTTCTATGTTACAAATACCTCCACGGGTCCTCTCTTCAATTTATTAATTTCAATTTAATTTCTGCCATAAATGGCACAACTTTGAACTCGGCAGCCGCCATCCGCAATTTAATGGAATATTGCGTTGGGGGAGCGGGCCCAACGGGTCCACACTCAGTCTAGTCTCCTTTAAACTTTGCCCCTCTCACCTTAAAGCTATGCCATCGAATATTTGATACTTCCATCCTGGGAACCAGGTTCTGATTGTTTACCTTATCTATGCCTCTCATAATTTTATACACTGCCCAGAAAATGGCCCTTAAACCCAACTGATCCATGGCGACCAAGATACCCCATCTATGTTCATCCCATTTACCTGTGTTTGACCCCACATCCCACCAAACCTTCCCTATCCATGAGATCTGAGGATGTATACACCTTGGTCTTTGGGCTTCATCGATGTAAGTGTAGGTTGTGCTCTTTCAGCATGCGAGAGAGGAGAATCCAATTTCAAGCCAGTTGACTGCCTATAACAGCCCTCAGGTACATTCCAGGAGAGGCAGCTGCAGGAGGCTATTAGGAAGGTGGGATAATAACAACGTTTGGGCTGGAGGAACACTGAGCAGTGCAGGAGTGATTTATTCTCAAACAGAACTCCAACTTTGTATTAAACTGCTGGCCACGGTGTGAATCCTAAAACAATGTGAAGTCAGTGTCAAACACAAAGTGCTGGAGAAACCCAGCGGGTCAGGCACCATCTGTGGAGGGAATAGATGGCAATGTTTTGGATCGGGACCCTTCTTCAGACTGATAGTAGTGGAGGGGGGAGGAAGCTGGAAAAGAGGTGGGGAAAGGGTGGGATAGCACCTGGCAAGTGATAGGTGGATACAAGCGAGACATGGGGGGAAGGGTTGATTGGGAGGGGTGGACGAAGGCTAGAGATTATACTTTAGACTTTAGGGATACAGGGCAGAACCAGGCCCTTTGGCCCATTGAGTCCGCGCCTGCTAGTGATCACCTCATAGACTAATACTATCTACATGCTTGGGTCAATTTATAATTTTTACCAAAGCCAATTAACTCACAAACCTGTACGTCTTTGGAGTGTGGGAACATGCGGAGAAAAACCACGCGGTGACAGGGAGAACATACAAACTCCGTACAGACAGCACCCGTAGTCAGGATTGAACCAGGGTCTCTGGTGCTGTAGGCAGCTACTCTACCACTACACCACAGGGCCAAAAAGGATGAAAAGGAGACAAAAGGGTGTCAGATAAGGAGAGAAGTGAAATGTAAAACCATAGGGATGGATATAGGTGGAAGGAGAAAGGGCAAGTGGGGGAAAGGTGGTGGGTTAGAGGGGGAAATGGGTGCTCAGCAAGGTGGGGAAAGGCACATCAAAGAGAGAGGGGGAAGAGGGGGGTGTACTTAAAATTGGAGAATTAAACGTTCAGACCATTGTGTTGCAAGCTGCAAAGGTGGAATATTAGGTGCTGTTCCTGCAGTTTGCACATGGCCTCACCCTGACAGTGAATGAGGCCCAGGACAGAAAGATAGATACAAAATGCTGCCGTAGCTCAGCGGATCAGGCAGCACCTCTGGAGAAAAGGAATAGGTGACGTTAACGGGATGAGACCCTTCTTTAAACTGAGAGTCAGAGGAGAGGGGAAAAAAGAGGCATGAAAAGGTATAGCACAAACTCGAGCTGGCACCAATGACCAAGGAGAGGTGGAGCCCACAGTGGGAGAGGTTTCCCTCTCCGCTGACTCTCAATCTGAAGAAGGGTCTCGACCCAAAACATCATCTATTCCTTTTCTCCAGAGATGTTGCCTGCCCTGCTGAGTTACTCCAGCTTTTGAATGAATGAATGAATGAATGAATGAATGAATGAATGAATGATTGAATGAATGAATGAATGAATGAATGAATGAATGAATGAATGAATGAATACTTTATTGTCACATGTGACAAGTCACAGTGAAATTCTTTGCTTGCATACCCAAGGTATGCAAATGGTCACCCATAAAGGGCGCTTACAAAGTTTACGGTCTCCCCATGCCTGGTCCTCCGTTGCTCATTTCATGTCTATCTTCCACGTAAACCAGCATCGGCAGTTCTTTCCTACCCAGGACAAAAAGCTCAGACTCAGTGAGCTCAGTCTCTCTGTTTCTACGTAATTGAGAACGCCGCAAATAACATATTCAAGGGTTCTAACATCTGATTAAAGTGTATAGAGGAGCCTTGAATTCAGTATTTTGGACACAGACCAACCAACCACTAAATTGCTTCTCTTTCATCCGGTTGATGCCTGTAAAATAGGGGCAACGCAATCCAATTCCCGCTCTTCAGAATATTTTATTTATATCATTTATACATTTCTACGAACAGTTAAAAAACAATTTCACATGAAACCTTGTTTGCATGCAAATTAAGCTTAATTCCGATCAGTTATTTTGAGCTCAAAAAGGAAGTATTCATTCTGAATAAAATTTGCAGATCATTCTGTTAGTGTGCAAAAATACAACTATAGTTAAGGCCTTATGCAAATAGCAACATAGTGCCTCATGTACAGCTCTATTTCTCAGCCTTTTCTTGTAGTCATATATTTCTTATGCTGCCATTTCATTTTGATGCAGTTGTCAATATTTTGTAAAAACCCTCCATCTATTTCACCAGTTAACTCAAAAATATAATCTCTACTGGACATTGAACCATATAGTACTGGATATATTCGTATAGTGCTGTAGTAACTCAGCTGGTCAGGCAGCATCTGAGGAGGACCTGCATTTTGGGACATTCCCAAAACATCGTCCGTCCATTCCCTCCACAAACACTGCCTAACTCTCTGAGTTACTCCAGCAATTTGTGTTTTTCTCAAAATTCCAGCATCTGCAGTTCCGTGTGTCATGCCTGCCTTCAGTTAGAGATTTGAGATTTACCATGGTCAATGGATTCTGCTGTAAACACCCTATCTATTGTACTGAATTTGGTAAAGCGGCGTAATTCAAGTGCCTTTGAATGATAAATAACAGCGAAACCATTTCAGGTTTCTTCTTCACCGTGTGTGTTTCCAAAATGGTGTGACTTGCAATCATTTTCCAGATCTCGTGCACACACTGTTTGACATCCTCTCTCTCTGCCAGTGCGCCCATGTTCACTACATCACCATGAAATCACATCACACTTACACAGAGCCTGTAGCATGTTGAAGTATTTCAAGTTGCTTCAGTAGAGTGCTTTCAAATTAAATTTGACCTTGTGCCACTTGGAGATATCAGGACAGGAAAGTGGAAACTTCGTCACAGAGGTAGGTTACAGAGAACATCTTACAGCAGGCAAAGTGATAGAAAGGGAGAGGGATTCGATGAAGGGAATTTCAGACCATTTGGAAAAACTACCATTGGAGAAGCTTAAGGTCTCCGGCAATCTATTTTAGTTTTCCAGTATCTTTCTTTTGGCTTTTCATTTATACAAATTTTATTTATTGGGTGGCACAGTGGCACAGTGGTAAGAGTTGCAGCCTTACAGCGCCAGGGACCCGGGTTCGATCCTGACCACGGGTGCAGTCTGTACGGAGTTTGTACGTTCTCCCCGTGACTGTGTGAGTTTTCTCCGGGTGCTTCACTTTCCTCCCACATTTCAAAAACGTACAGCTTTGTAGATTAATTGGATTCGGAAAAATGGTAAAATTGTCCTTGTTTCCGTGCTGTATCTATAAAGTCTAAAGTCTAAAGTAAAGGGATAGTGCTTTTCAGACTCAGGGGGAAAAGACACAAATTGCTGGAATACTTCAGCAGGACAGGCAGCATCTCTGGAGAACGTGATGTTTCGAGACGGGACCCTTAAAGGTTTTGTCCTGCCTCTCCTCTTTTCCGATTTCCTCCCCCCCCTCCCCCCCCCACACTCCACAATACATCTGAGGAATGATCCAGACCCTAAATGTCACCTAATCCATGTTCTCCAGAGATGCTGCTTGACCCACTGCTTTATTCCAGCACTTTGCGTTTTTCTCTTTGTAAACCAGCATCTTCAGTTCCTTGAATCTTCACTGCGAAAAAACTGCGATCCATTACAACAGACAAAGCAATTTTGAACCCTAGCGTGCCAGCTTTTAAAAAAGTGTCAAGTCTAAATCTGAGTCTGAAGAGGTGTACTGTCTAGAATTTAGGAGATTGAGAGGGGATCTTATAGAAACTTACAAAATTCTTAAGGGGTTGGACAGGCTAGATGCAGGAAGATTGCTCCCGATGTTGGGGAAGTCCAGGACAAGGGGTCACAGCTTAAGGATAAGGGGGAAATCCTTTAAAACCGAGATGAGAAGAACTTTTTTCACACAGAGAGTGGTGAATCTCTGGAACTCCCTGCCACAGAGGGTAGTCGAGGCCAGTTCATTGGCTATATTTAAGAGGGAGTTAGATGTGGCCCTTGTGGCTAAGGGGATCAGAGGGTATGGAGAGAAGGCAGGTACGGGATACTGAGTTGGATGATCAGCCATGATCATATTGAATGGCGGTGCAGGCTCGAAGGGCCCAATGGCCTACTCCTGCACCTAATATCTATGTTTGTATGTTTCTATGTTAGACCCCCTGCAGTAGTCATTTTTACACATATTGAGTCTGTCAGTGGATGATGTCATGTCCCACTGTGGTGCAAAAGTGAAATTAAAAACTGCACAGTAAACCCTTTTATTCTGGGCTCATTAAATTTGGCTAGAGTGAATTTTAAACATTTGGGAAATGTTTGTTTTCCTGTCAATATTCTTACGTCTTTTATCAAATGGAATGTAATAAGCTAGGTCCTGTAAAATATGGCTCCAGACTTCGTATCCAACACAATTTTACATTGCTGAAACCTCCACAAGCCCCTGAACAAGACAAGGATGAACAACAAGGCTAACCCACTCTTAGCCACAATAGGAACAGGCAGAACCTCTGCACCAAGCACAAAGGTAATGATGGGTACGCTGCCCTCCCCATTCTCTGGAGACTCGTGCATGGTGACCCTTTGGACACATTCCACCTCGGATCTCCAGATGAATCAGAGGATGGTTCGGGTGACTACCATGGTGGAGGGGTGGAGAATGGGTCTCGCGGTCCCGACCTTTGTTGGTACTTGCCCATCTGCCCCAACCAATTCTTGCCTCATCGCCCGGCTCCTCAGAACCATATCACCAGCACCTTCAGGTGGTCTGGCTTGTCATTGAAGGGAAAAGAGGACCGGTTGCCAAAGAACATGGTCTCATTCTTCCAGTGGTGGACTCTGGCTTCATTTAACATCACAAACACTGATTGGTTGTCACAGGATAAAGACTTGACAGCTTGGGGCAGTAGCGCTTTGGTAATAGATAGATAAAGGCGTATTAAAACACAAAACAACTACAAGTGGCTGTAGAATGTTAGTGTATCATGTGAATGGGAATGAATCATGAAATTGAATTTAAAAAAGGGAGATAAGCAAAAACATTAAGATCTTAAAAGATATAGAGAAGGATCATGAAAAAGACATGAAGTAAACAGTTCAACTGACGGAAATGGCTATTGGCTTCAGCTCTTCACGCATACGGGGATCTTTATGATTCTATACATTTTGGGAGGGTTTTTTCTTTCTTTTCATCATCTGTTCAAAAGACAACGTTCAAGTTAAAAGCACTTTGGAACCGAGCAGGTGGCTTTAATAATGGTTCTTAAATCTCCTTTTTCAAAATGACTGATATCATCTCTGATTTCACCAAGGATCATACACTATCTAGAAAATACTTCTCTTCAGACTTTTATTGTCCATGAGTTGGTAAATTGTATTTTCTTTTAACTTGGAATCTCTTGTTATAAAAAAGATAGCTCATCTGTTCAAGACTCAACTTTTCGATCTACCACTTTTAGTGTTGCATTTATCAAATAAGTTGCATTGTATGACTCACCTATATCCATCATTGCACCTATCATTGCTTGGAAATAGAATCTGTGTGTTATTTTTTGCCATAACTGGGTCTACAGCATTATGGTTCAGTTCAGGTCAGTGTTTCCAGCTATGTCAAACACAAGGTGCTGGTGGAACTAAGAGAGTCAGGCAACATCCATGGAGGTAATGGATAGGCAAGGTTTCAGGACGGGACTCTTCTTCAGATTGAATCAGTATGAAGAATGGCCACAACCCCAAACATTGTCTCTTTATTCCCTCCACAGATGCTGCCTGACCCGCTGAGTCCCTCCTGCATTTTGTGTTTTACTCAAGTTTCCAGCATCTGCAGTTCGTTGTGTTTCCAGCTTTGTACCTGGCCTTCGCCACTTCAAGTAATACAGGTGCCTGCGTAATTTTAGTTTAGAGATACAGCGCGGAAATAGGCCCTTCGGCCCACCGTGTCCGCACCAACCAGCGATCCCCGCACATTGACACTATCCTACACACACTAGGGACAAGTTACTAGTCAAGTCAATGTCAAGTCAATTAACTTACAAACCTGTACGTCTTTGGAGTGTGGGAGGAAACCGAAGATCTCGGGGAAAACCCATGCAGACATGGGAAGAATGTACAAACTCCGTACAGACAGCACCCGTAGTTGGAATCGAACCCGGGTCTCCGGCGCTGCAAGCGCTGTAAGGCAGCAACTCTACCTCTGCGCCACCGTGCTGGCCTTTTGTCTGATGAACAAAGATGGCAGTTAAAATCTTTCCCATTGAATTCTTCATTACTCCTCCAGTTCCCATTCGCTCACTTATTTATCTTTATGTTTCTTCTGCTGCCAAATTGCTTATGCTCACAAGAACAATCCTGAAGAGTACGGTAAAAGCAAAATGACTGAAAATTATATCACTGCAATGACTGCCAATTTGTTAAAAACAGAAATTGCTTAACATGTTGGATGCCAAACATAATGTCACAGGAAGCACAGGGATCAATCCCCTGTCAAAGTCTTTTAACCTTTGCAAGACTTTTCCTAATGTCAAGTTGTCACCAATCTAAATTACTGTCTATATCAGTAAAGCTAAGGTACAGCACCATGGTTTGGCTGACGATGTGCTTGCACCCGACTATAAGTTCATATGTTCAAGAGGCGGAATCAGGCCATCCGGCCTATCAAACCTACTCCGCCATTCAATCATGGCTGATCTATCTTTCCATCTCAACCCCATTCTCCTGCCTTCTCCCCTTAACCCTGGCCGCCCTTACTAATCAAGAATCGGTCTATCTTCCGCCATTGACTTGGCCTCCACAGCCGTCTGTGGCAATTCACCACCCTCTGACTAAAGAAATTCCTCCTCGTCTCCTTTCTAAATGTACGTCCTTGTATTCTGAGGCTGTGGCCTCCGGTCCTAGACTCTCCCACTAGTCCCACGACTATGCCGTGAATGGTCCTATGCTTAGCCGAAACTCAGTGAGAGAGCAGGAAAAATTACAGGACTGTAGGGAAACCGTTGGGATGGACAGCATTGTCCTTTTCAACGCCCACCAATCTTCCTGTAATAACTGATGGATTGAAAGATATTGTATGGAAGCAAGTCTTCCAGCCCACTGAGTCCATGCTGATCATCGATCACCCATACACACCAGTTCTATGTGAACCCACCATCACATCCACAGAAGGGGCAAATGGTAGAGGTAAATTAGCCTACAGACCTGCACGTCCTTGGGATATGGGACAAAACTGCAACACCCGGAGGAAACCCAGGGTAGTGTAAGTGTGCGGGGATCACTGATCGGCACGGACTTGACGGGCCGAAGGGCCTGTTTCTCTAAACTAAACTAAACTAAACTAACTAACTCCGCACAGACATACTGGAACATACTGCCAGGGGCAGTGGTGGAGGCAGATAGGATAATGGTGTTTTAGAAGCTTTTAGATAGGTACATGGATATGCAGGGAATGGAGGGGTATGGATCACGTTCAGGCAGAGGAGATTAGTTTAACATGAAGTCATGTTCGGCACGGACATTGTGGGCTGAAGGGCCTGCTCCTGTGCTGTACGGTTCCTTCTATGTTTGTCTTCCCATCTTCTTGCTTGATGAAACCAGTGAGCTCCTGGACCCCACCATGGTCTAAAGTGATGGTTCTGCAGCAAAACTCTGGGCTCTTCTTCTGAACTTAGAGCAATCTTACCAGCATGGCCTTTGGAATCTGTAAGATCAGGACTCCCACATTTGACAGCACATGGGTGTAGCCCATGACTATAATTTAAACAGTTGGATGCCAGTGGTTTAAGTCAGAGCTGTCAGCATAAATAGCGAAAGCAGATTTATAATAATTCCATAATAACTTAAACCCACACAATTTATTTCCTTTATAATCGTAACATTAAATAAACTATTGGGTAGCTTACAATCCAATGTATGAATATTGAAGACAGACACAAAGTGCTGGAGTAACACAGTGGGTCAGGCAGCATCTCTGGAGAAAAAGGATGGATGACTTTTCGCGTCGGAACCCATCTTTGGACTGAAGAGGGGTCCCGCGTCGAGACTTCGCCCTTCCTTGTTTTCTAGAGATGTTGCCTGACCCATTGTGTTACTCCAGCACTTTGTGTCTATCTTTGGTGTAAACCAGCATCTACAGTTCCTTTCTACACAGGTTGAACATTGCATTCTCCACAATTAGGTAACACTCACCTTCTCTTTCCTATGCCCCCCGATCACTCCCCGTCCCAAAGCACATTTCTCCCAAATTTCTGTCTGTGACAATGTAAATGCAAATCCATCCGAAACGTCACCTATCCATTCCCTCCACAGATGCTGCCTGACCCGCTGAGTCACTCCCGCGCTCTGCCCTCTGTCTCTCTGTCTCTCCCTTAATTAAAATACTGTTACATGCACATCCAAAATCTCAAGAACTGTGAATCACTGTGCAACAAATGAGCATTACCGCAATGGTGCCAAATATGTGATGACATTTTTCACAGCAAGCTAAAAGAACATTTTGATTTGGATAACAATGGTTATTATACTACTAAAGGCATGGCAGCACCAGTAAATGCTTCATAAATCCGCTTGTGTGATTGCATTTTCAGTTCTGAGTAAGATGATTAGTAATTAATACCTTTTGATATGCTATATTTTTTGTGCCAAATTTCTGTCTGTGGCAGTGTAAATTTGGCTCAAGAACAATGAATTCTATGTGGAAATTGTATTAAGAAGCTGCCAAATTCTTCTCTGCTGTAGTTACATTATTTCCACTGAGACATTTTTGGAGTGGGCAGGAAAGAGTCCAATCACACAGCAAAAGCCTACGCAATATTTTAGAGTCCAATGTGTTTGGATATACATTGAAACTATTGTGGACTCACTTAGCACTTGAGTCAAGTCTTTGGAGCTGGTAGATGTAATCTTTGTGTGAAATTTCACTCGCTTGTGACATTTCGGGTTCAGGTCTGGGGGAGTTTCCCTCCCGCCACGGGTACCATGTAACCCTGTGCTACCTGCTCCATGGTCGGATAGTCAGTGACTAAACCATCTCCTCCATCTGGTTTGCCAGGTGAGGAGGGGGCTGTTGACCCCCAGCAGGACCAAAAACCAGACCTGTCAAAGGGCGGATGAGCTCCGACGGCCATCCACACTTCAATAGAAGTTGCGATCACTGTCGTACTTAGCATTGTAAGGCACCGTGCCCGTTGATGGTTTCAACAATGATGATGGTGATGATGATGATTGTGACATTGGATGCTCCAATTCCTTCTTTACAGATCATTACATTTAGTATTTCCTTTCATTTTCCTGTTTTAAGTAACCCAATCACCCCATGTTCCTTTCCCGCTCCCATCTGTCCACACAGGGTTCTCCCCCCTTATTCACCTTTCCCATCCAACCCTCCTCCCCCGAACCCCATTAGCTAAACTCATAACCCTCACCACCCGCCCAACCCATCTGTGTGCTCGCCACAGAAGCAGATCTACAGTCACATACAGTCACACAAACTGTACGCAATACTCCTGAGACCACACCTGGAGTATTGCGTACAGTTTTGGTCACCTAATCTGAGGAAAGACATTCTTGCCATAGAGGGAGTACAGAGAAGGTTCACCAGACTGATTCCTGGGATGGCAGGACTTTCATATGAAGAAAGACTGGATAGACTCGGCTTGTACTCGCTAGAATTTAGAAGATTGAGGGGGGATCTTATAGAAACTTACAAAATTCTTAAGGGGTTGGACAGGCTAGATGCAGGAAGATTATTCCCGATGTTGGGGAAGTCCAGAACTAGGGGGTCACAGTTTAAGGATAAGAGGGAAGTCTTTTAGGACCGAGATGAGAAAATCATTTTTTACACAGAGAGTGGTGAATCTGTGGAATTCTCTGCCACAGAAGGTAGTTGAGGCCAGTTCATTGGCTATATTTAAAAGGGAGTTAGATGTGGCCCTTGTGGCTAAAGGGATCAGGGGGTATGGAGAGAAGGCAGGTACGGGATACTGAGTTGGATGATCAGCCATGATCATATTGAATGGTGGTGCAGGCTCGAAGGGCCGAATGGCCTACTCCTGCACCTATTTTCTATGTTTCTATGTTTCTAACCCTCACCACCCGCCCAACCCAGGCGACTATCTGCGTGCTCGCCACAGAAGTCACATATCACAAACGCTCCACACTCCTAAATCTCTACTCCTACAGCAACATATCTTACTTTAACTATGATAAACATCATTCCCCTATCATGTACAACGTGTATGGTTTGATTGTAACCATGCATTGTCTTTCTGCTGGCTGGTTAACGTGACAATAAACTAAACTGAACTGAAACTGAACTGAATTAAACTGAACTAAACACCTGGGTTTCTTCTCCCTTGATTCACTTTCCTATCCCCCTCCCACTCCTCGTTCAGTTTAGTTTATTATTGTCACGTGTACCAAGATACAGTGAAAACCGTTTGTTTTGCGTGCTACCCAGTCAAAGAAAGTACTATACATGAATACAACCCAGTTCAATTGAATTATCAGTTCATTCTGAAGAAGGGTCTCGACCCGAAACGTCACCTATTCCTTTTCTCCAGAGATGCTGCCTGACCCTCTCAGTCACTCCAGCTTTTTGTGTCTATCTACCAGTTCATTCTGTATTTTAAGAAGTGCAACCTAAATTGAAGTTTAAATAAGTTTTCCAGCGATCGGCCCTTAAAGTATGAGTAATGAAATGTGAAAACAATAAGTGTTAACTGAATTAATAGATTTGAACAAATATTTTATCTAGATTCTCTTTTAAAAAATTGCAGTCATAATTTTCCTCAAACACTTCCACTCCAATAAAATAAATCAGTAGAATCTACATAGTAATTTTCACTGTGTTTGAAGAACACGACGAGCGATTAAAGAAAATGAATTGTACAAGCCTCTAATTAAAAAATCCATTTGTCTTGATTCATCCACATTAAAATTGAGATCATTGATGGGGTTCTGCTTTCTGAAATCTTATTAGCTTATTATAAACTGAAAATTATTGATGTGTGTGGTGGAGTCGTTTGGGAGCAAGTCAGATAACAGATTCATATCTAACTCCTACCACAGAGACAGAGTATATCAACTTACCTGTTAGTATCAACATCCATTCAACTCCCCTCATCTCTGTACCTCGAACTCCATTAATTTAACAAGACCGTCTTCACTGACTCATGTCTCAAGTCTTGCTCATATTGCACGTGTATTGTATTGTATTGTTTATTATTGTCATGCGTGGCATGATCCAGTGAACAGCTTTGTTTTCTATGCTATCAGTCAAAGCAAATCGGACTAGGCATGAGTAGAAGCAAGGCGTACACAGGTACAGCAGGTCGTGCAAAAAGAGACATATTAGTCTGCAGAGTATAATGTTACAGTGTTGCAGTTACAGAGAAAGTGCGGGTAAAACAAAAGTGCAAGGGTCTCAATGAGGTAGATTGGAAGATCAGGACTACACCCTCGTTTATGGGAAGACCGCTCAGTACTCTGATAACAGTGGGGAAGGAGCTGTACCTAAATCTGGTGATATGTGCTTTCAAGCTTCTTTCTCTTCTACCTGGGGGGAGAAGGGGAAGGGGGAATGACACAAAGCTGGGTGGCAGTGTGAGGATGCTATGAGAATGCTGGGTGACTTGGACAGGTGGGTGAGTGGGCAGATGCATGGCAGATGCAGTTTAATGGGGATAAATGTGAGGTTATCCACTTTGGTAGCAAAAACAGATTATTATCTAAATGGTGTCAAGTTGGGAAAAGGGGAAGTACAACGGGATCTGGGGGTCCTTGTTCATCAGTCAATGAAAGTCAGTATGCAGGTACAGCAGGCAGTGAAGAAAGCTAATGGCATGTTGGCCTTCATAACAAGAGGAGTTGAGTATAGGAGCAAAGAGGTCCTTCTACAGTTGTACAGGGCCCTAGCGAGAGCACACCTGAAGTATTGTGTGCGGTTTTGGCCTCCAAATTTGAGGAAGGACATCCCTTGCTATTGATTGAGTGTAGCGTAGGTTCACAAGGTTAATACCCGGGATGGCGGATCTGTCATATGCTGAGAGAATGGAGCAGCTGGGCTTGCATACTCTGGAATTTAGAAGGCTGAGAGGATATCTTATTGAAACATA
The DNA here is from genome assembly GCF_010909765.2 of Amblyraja radiata. Classification (NCBI taxonomy): domain Eukaryota; kingdom Metazoa; phylum Chordata; class Chondrichthyes; order Rajiformes; family Rajidae; genus Amblyraja; species Amblyraja radiata. The sequence continues at coordinate 22,846,862 of NC_045984.1, read as the reverse complement.
TATGATTATTAAGGGTTTGGACACGCTAGAAGCAGGAAACCTGTTCCCGATGTTGGGGGAGTCCAGAACCAGCGGCCACAGTTTAAGAATAAGGGGTAAGCCATTCAGAACGGAGATGAGGAAACACTTTATCACACAGAGAGTTGTGAGTCTGTGGAATTCTCTGCCTCAGAGGACGGTGGAGGCTGGTTCTCTGGATAATTTCAAGAGAGAGTTAGATAGCGGAGTCTGGCGTTATGGGGAGAAGGCAGGAACGGGGCACTGGTTGTGGAAGATCAGCCATGATCATATTGAATGGCGTTGCAGGCTCAAAGGGCCGAATGGCCTACTGCACCTATTGTCTATTGATCAGGATGAAAATAGTCCTTGATTATATTGGTTGATTTTTCAAGTTTTTAACAGTGATACAATTTGAATGAGTTCGGATAGGGGTTTAAAGTGCAATTCCGAAGTGAAGCTTTTGCGGAGTTGAAGGATTAATAAGGAGAGGAATCAACAGTGTAGAAGAAGATTCAGTCTAGAAGCAGGTTCTCAACCGGAAACTTCGTCTGTCCATCTCTCTCCATAGATGCTGCCTGACCCACTGAGTTCCCCCTTGGCTCTCCCTTATATTTTGAAAAGAAGGAATTATCAACAGCTTCAGAGCAGCTAATGAATTGGAGATGGGACGGGACTTATGACTCATAGCAAAGTCTAACCAATGCCAAATAGGTTATTTAGTCAGCAGGTTATAAACAGAAACAGAAACTAATGCGATTTCACCCAATAGTAGGATACAGTGTAGAGGATAATCACATATTGTATAACCTATATACATACAGGTAAAATCAATTTCAGTCACATAACAACAGTGTATTAACCAAGCTTAAGTCCCCGTGACCTGCGTGGGTTTTCTCTGAGATCTTCAGTTTCCTCCCACACTCCACAGACGTACAGGTTTTTAGGTTAATTGGCTTGGTATAAGTGTAAATTGTCCCAAGTGTGTGTAGGATAGTGTTAGTGTGCGGGGATCGCTGGCCGGCACGGTCAGCCAAAGGGTCTGTTAATAATAATAATAATAATAATATCTTTTATTGTCATTGCACATAAGCGCAACGAGATTTGGTTTGCAGCTTCCATCCGATGTCATAACTTAAATAACTAATAAAATTTAGATTTAGATACCCCGAGAACATGGTTTGTCAAAAGAACATTACAACAGTAAAATAGTCAAAACAGTTCAAACAGACTAAAGTGCAGATGTGTCTGTGCGACGTGACCATCCGAGGGAGACAGTCCAGGGGGGGGGGTGGGGGGCACTCAGCAGGGCCGGTTCAGAGCCGCTATAGCTCTGGGAATGAAGCTGTTCCTGAGTCTGGTGCGGGCGTAGAAGGCCTTGTAACGTCTGCCGGAGGGAAGTAGTTCGAACAGTCCATTACAAGGGTGTGAGGAGTCTTTATGGATGCTGACGGCCTTCCTGAGGCACCGTGTGTGGTAGATGCCCTCCAAGGCTGGTAGCGGAGTCCCAATAATCTTCTGCGCTCTGCTCTGGTTCCGCGCTATATCTCTAAACTAAACAAAAAATCATTCATCCCTGCTATTTCTGGTCGTATCGTTTTCATAATGTATTACCAAGAAGAAAATGGAAAGAAAAATCTAGATGCGGTCAAAAGCACTGCCAGATAGAAATAAAGGAAAATTGACTCCATCGACACTTCACACTACACTTAACGCTGCCTTGGAAAAGCAGCCAACATAATCAAAGACTTGTCTCACCCCAGTCATTCCTTCTTCTCCCTGCTCCCATAGTACAGAAGGTGCAGAATCTCAAAGGCGCACCAACAGACTCTTCCACTCTGTTATCAGGCTTTTGAATCATCCTTCCATAAGCTAGGGTACTGTCCGATTCACCTCTACCCCATTGTGGACATTGCACATTGTCTATGGAACTGATGGGCTACAATGTTGAGAACTACATTCTGCATTCTGTACCTTCCCCTTTGCTCTACCTATTGACTTGATTTACATATAGATCAATCAATCTGATTTGATTGGATAGTGAGCAAAGCCAAGCTTTTCACTGTACCTCGGTACATGTGACAATAATAAACCTAATTCTAAACCAGTAAAAAAACATAAGGAACACGGTGGTGCAGCGGTAGAGTTGCTGCCTTACAGTGCAGACCCGGGTTCGATCCCGACTACAGGTGCTGCCTGTACGGAGTTTCTACGGTCTCCCCATGACCTGTGTGGGTTTTCTCCGAGATCTTCAGTTTCCTTGCACACTCCAAAGACATGCAGGTATGTAGGTTAATTGGCTCGGTGTATGTGTAAAATTGCCCCTAGTGTGTGTAGAATAGTGTTAATGTGCGGGGATCGCTGGTTGGTGTGGACTCGATGGGCCGAAGGGCCTGTTTCAGCACTGTATCTCTAAACTAAACTAAAAAACTACCCTTGTAATCCAGTTGTTCCAAGGATGAGTGTAGGGCCATGGATATGTTGCCTCTACTGAACATGTTGCAGTGCCAGACAAACTGCAGTGGATCTAAGCTGCCTGAAAGGCTGGAGTTAATGTGCACCCTGGCCAGTCTCTCGAAGCACTTAATGATGGTGCATGTTAGAGGCAATGGGCAGGAGTTAATTATTTTGACCCTAATTCTAGTCATTCCCACTTGGAAAACATCCTTTCACCATTCAGTCTGTCAGTTCCGCTCAGAAATCTACATGTTCCAATAAGGTTAACTCTCACATTTCTAAAGTCCAATGGGCACAGGTTCAACCTACTGGCATTTAAGAGGCTTTTAGATAGGCACATGGATATGCAGGGAATGGGGGGTGATATGGATCAGGTGCAGACATAGGAGGCTAGTTGGTCTTGGCATCATTTTTGGCACAGACATTATGGGTCAAAGAGCCTGTCCCTGTGCTGTACTGTTCTATGTCCTGTGTACTCCGCCTCTTCAGCCCAGGAATCAACTTTCTGAGCTTTCTCTGTACTGCCTCCAATGTAAATATAATATCATTCCATAAATATAGAGACCAAAACTTTGTGCAGTGCCCCCAGGAGGTGTGGTTATACTGGTGTCATATAAAGTTGCAGAAAAACTTCTTGCAAGGAAGGCCAACATTCCATTCGCTCTCTTAATTACTTCCTGTGCCTGAAAGCTTTTTGATTTCCCATGCTAGGTTCTCCCACATCCTCTAGATCCAGAACACTTTGTGGTCTCGCCCTGTTTAAAGAGTGATTTGCTTTTTCCATTCTTCCATCCAAAGTTGATAACCTCCTGTTTTCCCGTGTGTTATTGCTCCATCTATCACTCCTGGCGTTCGCTTAATGTATCGATGTCCCCCTTGTTGCCTCTCTTCATGCCCTCCTCGCCGCTTGCTGTGGACACTATCTGCGCGTCGTCAACATCCCCGCAAAAGTCAAGAGAGTCAAGAGTGTTTAATTGCCGTGAGTACCGACAACGGAATAATGAAATTCTCACTTGCTGCAGCTTCACGAGCCTGTGAACATGGTTACACACAGGACGAATACATAATAATCAATAATACTAGAAATTAATAACCGTAATACTAGCTAACCAGTATTCAGTATTTACGTTAATGTCATTTTAACTGAGTACTTACATACACAGAAGAACAAAAAAAATTGTTTCTCAATCAGTTCCCGTCAGTGAAGTTAATAAAAACAGAATAAACACATATAGTTTTAAAATTAAAATTAACATATCTAAAATAGGCCTAAAAAATGTAAATAAAAACAGACATTTAGACCGAACAGTGGCTTTGCTTTGACAGGTGCTTAGCTGTCCACAATAGTGCAAAACCAAAGTCTCTAGTTCAACCAAAGGCATAGTTGTTGAGGCTAGCGCTGTGTACCGTGCAAGAACCTGATGGTTGCTGTGAAGAAGCTATTCTTGAAGCTGGTAGAAACAGTTTGCAGTCTCCTGTACCTTCATCCAAGTTATATCTATCTATCTATCTATCTATCTATCTATCTATCTATCTATCTATCTATCTATCTATCTATCTATCTATCTATCTATCTATCTATCTATCTATCTATCTATCTATCTATCTATCTATCTATCTATCTATCTATCTATCTATCTATCTATCTATCTATCTATCTATCTATCTATCTATCTATCTATCTATCTATCTATCTATCTATCTATCTATCTATCTATCTATCTATCTATCTATCTATCTATCTATCTATCTATCTATCTATCTATCTATCTATCTATCTATCTATCTATCTATCTATCTATCTATCTATCTATCTATCTATCTATCTATCTATCTATCTATCTATCTATCTATCTATCTATCTATCTATCTATCTATCTATCTATCTATCTATCTATCTATCTATCTATCTATCTACCAGGCGATCTATCGATCTATCGATCTATCTATCTATCTATCTATCTATCTATCTATCTATCTATCTATCTATCTATCTATCTATCTATCTATCTATCTATCTATCTATCTATCTATCTATCTATCTATCTATCTATCTATCTATCTATCTATCTATCTATCTATCTATCTATCTATCTATCTATCTATCTATCTATCTATCTATCTATCTATCTATCTATCTATCTATCTATCTATCTATCTATCTATCTATCTATCTATCTATCTATCTATCTATCTATCTATCTATCTATCTATCTATCTATCTATCTATCTATCTATCTATCTATCTATCTATCTATCTATCTATCTATCTATCTATCTATCTATCTATCTATCTATCTATCTATCTATCTATCTATCTATCTATCTATCTATCTATCTATCTATCTATCTATCTATCTATCTATCTATCTATCTATCTATCTATCTATCTATCTATCTATCTATCTATCTATCTATCTATCTATCTATCTATCTATCTATCTATCTATCTATCTATCTATCTATCTATCTATCTATCTATCTATCTATCTATCTATCTATCTATCTATCTATCTATCTATCTATCTATCTATCTATCTATCTATCTATCTATCTATCTATCTATCTATCTATCTATCTATCTATCTATCTATCTATCTATCTATCTATCTATCTATCTATCTATCTATCTATCTATCTATCTATCTATCTATCTATCTATCTATCTATCTGTGTGCCTGTCGCCTGCCGTCCGTCCGGCTGCCGGCTACCTTTCTTCCTTTTGATTCGTTCCATCGTGTGATGTCACAATGCCCAATACTCGCAGATGTCCAATCGGAATGGATCCATTTACATGGACGGCTGCTGGCCGCCTTTCTTCCTTTGATTCACTGCAACTCCGAAACCAGACGCAGAATCGCCGACATCTTTTCCATTTCGGGAAGAGATTTCACTTTTCTTTCTAAGTATCCGCTCCTCATTACATTTCGTCGTGTTTAAGTACACGTTTTTAATCAAATCCTTCTCCCCCCCCCCAATATTTCAAAAATAAACTGGCTTCTCACCCATAGAAGCAGCACCAGCCCCAACGTGTGATGTCACAATGCCCGATGCTCACAGATGTCCAATCGGAATGGATTCATTTACATACGCCTTTGCAGGAGCCCCAGCCAATGGTGAACGTTCCATCGTGTGATGTCACAATGCCCAATGTTCACATATGTCCAATCGGAACTTAAGAGGGAGTTAGATGTGGCCCTTGTGGCTAAAGGGATCAGGGGGTATGGAGAGAAGGCAGGTACAGAATACTGAGTTGGATGATCAGCCATGATCATATTGAATGGTGGTGCAGGCTCAAAGGGCCGAATGGCCTACTCCTGCACTAAATTTCTATGTTTCTATGTTTCCCTCTCCTCACCCCTCTCCCTCTCCCACCCAACCCTCACTCCCCCACCCACTTCCCTCTCTACCCCACCCCCTTCCCTCTCTCCCCCCCGCCCCCTTCCCCCATACCGCTCTGTCCCTCTTCCACCACTCCCCCTTCCCCTCCCTCCCCACTCTTCCACTTCTCTCCCCTTACCCCACCCCTCTCCCTCCCCCACCCCTCTCTCTTCCCCTCCCTTTCCCTCTCTCCCCCACCCCTTCCTCCTACCCCTCTGTTCCTCTTCCACCACTCCCCCGTCCCTCTTCCACCACTCCCGCTACCCCTCTATCCCTCCCTCCCTCCCCACTCTTCCACTTCTCTCCCCTTCTCTCCTCCCCCCTCCATCTCCTCACCCCTCTCCCTCTCCCATCCCTCTCTCCCCCACCCCCTTCCCTCTCTCCCCCCGCCCCCTTCCCCCTATCCCTCTGTCCGTCTTCCATCACTCCCCTACCCCTCTCCCCCCCTCTTCCACTTCTCTCCCCCCACCCCCTCCACTCTCCCTCCCCACTCTTTCCCCTCTCTCCCCCCACCCCTCTCCCCCTCCCTCCCTCTTCCCCTCCCTCCCCATCACCCCCTCCCCCACATCTCTCTCCCCATCCCCCTCTCTCACCCCCTACCCCGCTCTCCTTTCTCTCCCAAATCTGTCCCACTTCCTCCTCCTCATCTCCCCTCCCTCCCCTCCTCTCACCCCCCTCCCCACACCTGTGTGTTTGGGGGGTGGTTAATGTGAGTGTTATGCAGCAGCCCCCCCCCCCCCCCCACCAATGTTTCAAAAAATACTGGCTTCTCACCCATAGAAGCAGCCCCAGCCCCTGCCTCTGGTGAACGATCCATTGTGTGATGTCACAATGCCCAATGTTCACATATGTCCAATCGGAACTTAAGAGGGAGTTAGATGTGGCCCTTGTGGCTAAAGGGATCAGGGGGTATGGAGAGAAGGCAGGTACAGGATACTGAGTTGGATGATCAGCCATGATCATATTGAATGGTGGTGCAGGCTCGAAGGGCCGAATGGCCTACTCCTGCACTTAATTTGTATGTTTCTATGTTTCCCTCTCATCACCCCTCTCCCTCTCCCACCCATCCCTCTCTCCCCCACCCCCCTTCCCTCTCTCCACCGCCCCCTTCCTCCTACCCCTCTGTCCCTCTTCCATCACTCCCCCTACCCCTCTCCTCCTCCCTCCCCACTCTTCCACTTCTCCCCCTTCCCCCTCCACCTCCCCACCCTTTCCCCTCTCCCCCCACCCTTCTCCCTCTCTCCCCATCCCCCCTCCCCCACATCTCTCTCCCCATCCCCCTCTCTCACCCCCTACCCCGCTCTCCTTTCCCTCCCAAATCTGTCCTGTTTCCTCCTCCTCCTCTCCCCTCCCTCCCCTCTTCTCACCCCCCCTCCCCCCACCTGTGTGTTTGGGGGGTGGTTAATGTGAGTGTGATGCTGCAGCCCCCCCGCCCCCCCGCAAACGCCGTTGGGGAAACAGACCCGACGGGTCTGCACTTGGTCTAGTAGATTATAAATGGCTGATGCCCAAGCACTGGCCTCTGTTACACCCCACCAGCGACTGACTGCCGCACTGCTGTCCATAGGTTTAAAGTGAAGAGGAAAAGATTTAATAGGAATCTGAGGGGTGACTTTTTCACACAAAGGGTGGTGGGTGTGTGGAACAAGCAGCCAGAGGAGGTAGTTGAGGCAGGGACTATCCCAACATTTAAGAAGCAGTTAGACAGATACATGGATAGGACAGGCTTGGAGGGATATCGACCAAATGCTGGCAGGTGGGACTAGTGTAGCTGGGACACGTTGGCCAGTGTGGGCAAGTTGGGCCGAAGGGCCTGTTTCCACACTATCACTCTATGCCTATATATCGCACCCCAATCAATGTGTTCTACCATTAATGAACATGGACACCATTTGAATTTGTGCTCATAGGAGCAGAATTAGGCCATTCGGCCCATCAAGTCCACTCCGCCATTCAATCATGGCTGATCTACCTCTCCCTCCTAACCCTATTCTCCTGCCTTCTCCCCTTAATCTCTGACACCCATACTGTACTAGATAAGCTGAGTACAGATACTTAATTGATCAAAACACTTTGGTTATTAGTTACAACTATATTATAACCCAACAACCTGTTTAATGTCTGTGGTACAGGTGAGCTTAATGCCTGTTTCCATGCTGTGTGATTTTATAATTCTATGAGAAAGACAAAGAGCGGCCTAACAGAATGGGTCTTTCCAGAGCGATGAGTCCCATCTGTTTTATATTATTGAAGTGAGTACCTTTATCCCAGAAGAAGTCACATGCAGAAAGATAGAGACCAAAGGTATTGTAGGTTAGTTTAGTTCATTATTGCCATGTGTACCGAGGTACAGTGAAAAGCTTTTGTTTGCATGCGATCCAGTTAGAGAAAAGGAGATGCTGGTTAACAAAAAAAAACACAAAGTGCTGGAGTAACTCAGAGGGTCAGGCAGCATCTCTGGAGATCATGGATCAGTGACGTTTTGGGTCTGTGCACTTCTTCATACTGATTGTGGTGGTGGTGGTGGTGGTGGTGGAGGGAATGTCGGAGGAAAGGAGGTGGGACTTTGTCACACACCTTCTGCTATTTCACCTTATCTCTGGTCTTTGTCCAACCATCTTCATATCAAATTACATCCTTCACCTGTATCAACCTATTATGTGCCAGGCTTTGTCCTGTCCCTCCTGTCTTCCAGTTTACTCTCCACCTCCCCCCCCCCTCCCTACCACAATGAGTCTGAAGAAGGGTCCCCATTCGAAGTGTCACCCATCAATGTTCTCCAGAGATGTTGCTTGGCCCAATGAATTATTCCAGTGCTTTGTGTCTTTCTCTGCAGAATGTGTGAAAAGAAACTGCAGATGCTGGTGAGACACAAAAAGCTGGAGTAATTCAGAGGGTCAGGCAGCAACCCTGGAGAAAAGGAATAGGTTGTGCTTGATCTAAGCTGGCAATAAGCATTGAGCTGGTCACAGAGATTCCCCAGGCAGGAGGTAGGACATGGTGCGTCCAGAAATGTTGGTTCATAAGCAAAGCAAAAGTGTGACTGTTTTCAATCATATTGAAATGCCCTAAATTATACTGGTTACTTTTCAACAAATACATTTCCTTATAAGAAAACAATTGGCAATGAGCTTAAACAATGTTGTCCAATGGAATTTGTTGGCAAGCAGCAGGTGTCAACACTGTACTAACCTTAGCAGAAAATAGCTTGCATTCACACACAAACTACAGATAAATATACTTCACATGTGGCTATTTACTTACCAAACATCTATCACCATTCAGCAATCAAGGTAATCGAAAAACACCTGCATACTCTGCTTTTTGTCATGCCACTTAATGAACAAGTAGAAGGAAATGTTACAATCCACACACACACACACATGCCATCTTGAGTGAGTGCTGTGATCACATGGACAATAATGGTGTTTAGAACTCATTCTTCATTACCTAATCAGGACTGCAATTCCATCATCTGGATTCCCAATTAGTTAAGTGTGGTCGCCGTTAATGTATTGGACGCGACTGAGTTATGGGACTGTAATTCAATAGACTGATTGAGACGGTGTTTAACACTGCATGAGAGAGGCAAAGTCTCGAATGGTTCAGAAATGTCACAGTATAGAGGGCTGAATTATAGCAAGATCAATCCCAATTATTTGTAACTCACTTGCAATTGTCTGTTAATTTTGTTTAATCTTTGTTGGCCAATAGTTTAGTGGACTCTTTGTGTTACTTAATAGTCATTGGCAAAGAAACAGACCATAACTCAATGGGCAAAACCTAATCGCACACCTTGAATTTGTGCTTAGTGAAACTATGGGCACCACATCTGAGCCACTTTGGGCACCATACCTGAGGAAGGATGTGCTGGCTCTGGAGAGACGGTTTACAAGAATGATCCCAGGAATGAGTAGGGCCTGTGCTCACTGGAATTTAGAAGAGTGAGTGGGAACCTCATTGAAACGTACAGAATTGTGAAAGCCTTGGATAGAGTGGATGTGGAGTAGTGGGAGAGTGCAGGACTAGAGATCTTAGCCTCAAAGAACGTTCTTTTAGGAAGAAGATGAGGAGGAATTTCTTTAGTCAGCGGTTGTTGAATCTGTGGAATTATTTGCCACAGAAGGCTATGGAGGCCAAGTCAGTGGATATATTTAAGGAAGAGATAGATAGATACTTGATTAGTACAGGTGTCAGAGGTTATGGGGAGAGGGCAAGAGAATGAGGTTAGGAGGAGGAGGAGATAGATCTGCCATGAGATGATGGGCCGAATGGCCTAAATCTGCTCCTATCACTTATAATCTTATGTGTAAGAAAGAACTGCAGAAGGGGCTCGACCTGAAACATCAGCCATTCCTTCTCTCCAGAAATGCTGCCTGTCTGGTGAGTTATTCCAGCATTTTGTGTCTACATATGATCTTATGCCGTTCTTTTGCACTACGGAACAGGCACAAGCCAAAAATTGTATTTGTATCAGGAGCAGAATTTCTAGCATAATCTTTGTTATTCATTTTTACTCGAGTTTTAAATTATTTCCTCTGTATGATAGAATCACCTCTTATCTGAAAGATGTGCATCTAATCTTCACTAGCATGTCTAAAAGTTAAGGATAAAGTTGTGAATGATTCAAGCTTTAAGAGCTGGGGCAAGAGGAATGAGTTGGGTAGTTCAACAATCCCGGTGTATGGACATCAAACTTAATTATATATATATTTTTTGCATCTGCAAAGTACTTTGCTTTTCATTTAGTTATATCGTAGCAACAATTTTTGCACAGCAGATTTTCATTGAAGTTATTTGTTGAAAGTGAGCTGATAGAGTTTCAAGTCAGATTCATTATCTCATCACTAGCTCTAATGTCAACAGATCTTAGGTGCTATGTGGCTCCGTTATCAGTACTCACTCGGGCTGACAGCACTCCTCAGAAGGCTAAGAGTCTGAACCTCAGACTCGGGGTGAATTATCTTGGCCGATACAACAGCGCAGTACTGAAAGACAGTGAGACCGCAGGTACCAAGATGTTTAAGGCATTCCAATTCATTGCTGCACACTGGATGTGATGCCACTGACTGACTAGCTCGGTAAGTAAAGAAATTTAGCAAAGAAATGTCCTCGCCCTGGCTTATCTTTGGAGGTACGATGGAAGTCAGGGCTGTACCGAGATGTATTTGTTGCCCTGCTCTGCGATGTGTTAGCCAGGACTCGGAAATAGCACTCACCTCTGAGTCAGCAAGTTATGGTGCTTGCTGATACTCTTCAACAGTACTGAAAGGAGTTCAGTGTGTGAGCTGAGGTCTCTAGGATCAGAAGATAAAATGAAAGAGCTGGCCCACCTTATAATAGTCCCCATGGCACAAACTAGAAAATTGTAGATGAGATTTCCCAATATCCCAGTCAGAGGTCATATTGCAAGCAAAGTCACCAAAACAAGTGCTGGAGGAACTCAGTGGGCCAGGCAGCATCTGTGGAGGGAATGGATAGATGACATTTCTCGGTCTGGATTTTGAAACCTCTTCAAAGGCTACTTTGAAGGAAGGTCTCCTACACTCTCCCTCGAAAGTTCCATGAGACCCTCTCTCACTGCTCTCCTTTTGCAATCCTAATGTTCGACCAAGCTCTGACCCATACATGCGAATACAGCCACATGTGTCCACCTACCACTTGCCTAACTTTGTCCTGCCCCCACCTCTGTTTTCCAGCTTTCTCTCCCTGAAGAATGGTCCTGTCCCGAAACATCGCCTATCCATTTCCCTCCACAGATGTTGCCTGACCCGCTGACTTATTCCAACATGTTTCTGTTTTGCTCAAGATTGCAGCATCTGTAGGTCCTGTACCTCCACTGAAATAAGTTTCAACATGTTTAACATATCATTCTGCTGTCTGTGTGACCAAGGGGTGTCTACATCAGTCACCATGGTGTCCCTTATTTATATTAATGCCTACTTGTCAATGTATTTAATTGGGTTTGACGTCTTTGAGACATTCTGGGGAAGTTTAAGTTATTTCTTAAATGCAGCTTCTGTGTTTCTTTGGTGCACCATATACACATCACTGTTAAATTCTCTGTCCTTAATATGGGCACAATGAGGTTGGTTCTATTGCATTGTCCTCAGGTCTGAACCATTGACAATGGTTTAATGGCAATGACAATCGCAGCACGATGGTGCAAGTGCCTTGGATGCTGACTGTGTGGAGTTTGCTATGACCACGTGGGTTTTCCCCAGGGTGCTCCAGTTTCCACCAACATCCTGAAGAAGTGCAGACTGTGAGGTCAAACGACCCGTGTAGGCGAGTAGCAGGATCTTGAGGGAGTTAATGGAAAAGTAGGAAGAATTTAAAAATGGGATTAGTATTAAGACACAAGGACCTGCAGATGCTGGAATCCTGAGTAAACCACAAACTGCTGGAGTAAGCCAGCGGGTCAGGCAGCATCTGTGGGGAGAATGGATTGGTGATGTTTATCATCGGGACTCTTCTTCAGTCTGATTGTAGTAATGGGAGAAAACTGGGAAAGAGGAGGGGACAGGACAAAGGTGGATACAGATGAGAGGGGGTGATTGGCAGATTAATGGACTAAGACCAGAAATTAAGCATGCAAGTACAACAGGCAGTGAAGAAAGCTAATGGCATGTTGGCCTTCATTGTGAGAGGATTTGAGTTTAGGAGCAAGTAGGTCCTACTGCAGTTGTACAGGGCCCTGGTGAGACCATACCTGAAATATTGTGTGCAGTTTTGGTCTCCTAATTTGATGAAGGACTTTCTTGCTATTGAGGGAATGCAGCATAGGTTCACCAGGATGGCGGGACTCACATATGAGGAAAGAATGGGTCGACTGGGCTTGTATTCACTGGAATTTAGAAGAATGAGAGGGGATCTTATAGATTGGACAGGGTAGATGGAGGAAAATTGTTCCCCATGTTGGGGGAGACCAGATCCAGGGGTCACAGTTTAAGAATAAGAGGTGGGCCATTTAGGACTGAGATGAGGAACAACTTTGTCACCCAGAGAGTTGTGAATCTGTAGAATTCTCTGCCACAGAAGGCAGTGGAGGCCAATTCACTGGATGTTTGATATAGATACTCCTGCACCTATTTTCTATGTTTCTATGTTACAAGGGGACAAAAGAGTGAGATAAGGAATGAAGAGTGAAATGGAAAGTTAAAGGGAGGGATATAGGTGTAAGTGGACAGGGTGATGGGGAAGAAAAGGGGTGGAATAGTATGTGTGTGTGTGTGTATGGGGGGGGGGGGGAGGCTTTTGGGCAGAGGAAAGAGAGACAAGGTAGGGGATGGGTGTTACCTACAATTGGACACTTCACTCTTCATATCAGTGGGTTGCAAGCTACCCAAGTGGAACATGAGGTGCTATTCCTTCAGTTTGCATGTGGCCTCACTCTGGCAATGGAGGAGGCCCAAGACAAAAGGGTCAGAATGGAATTGGGAAGGGGAGTTAAAGTGGTTAGCAACCGGGAGATCCAGCAGGCCTTGGCGGACCGAGCGCAAGTGTTCGGCGAAACATTTGCCAAATATAAGATGGGTGTAAATGGATGTCGATGGTCTCCATGGACACGGTGGGTCAAAGAGTCTATTTCTGTGATTTTATAACACTTGAGGAGGAACATGGTGGATAGGAATGATTTTGAGGGATAAGGGCTGCACTCATGCAACCTTGGCAATCTCCACCACTGCGGGATGTACTGCCCGATTATAAAGGTCAGATTTATGGCAAATTTCTGTCGGATTTCACCAGTTGTTACAACAAGGATACTTTCAGATCAAAATATGAGACATATACTTGAGATCTGGTTACTCTGTGATCTAGTTAATCTAATGTTCTTCTGAGTCATGCTCATGTAACATATATCGCTGCATTTTATATTGGGGTTATAGAATGAAGCTGTTTGCAACCCATTGAAAAGGATTCTATTTTGATTTCCTCTCTTTCAATGCCACTCTCTCAGTTCCTGATACCATATTTTATTTACTAAAGCATACTCCCAATTATTTTGGAGCTGCAGATCAATATTTTGCATCAGGTTTAGCAACAGAAACTGTTACTATAACTATTGCAGTGTACATCATGTAAAAAGAGCAGATACTGTAGTTGGTTTCAGGAGTGCCTTTAAAGCATGTTGACCGTGTGTCAACGTACTACTGATTTACAATGTTCTAATAATACATTTATTTTTGTGGTGAAGTTGCGTGTTTGTTTGTGCAGGAGGTGTCAGAATTAATCAACAGAGTGCAACATGTCCCTCAAGTGCCCATTGCCATAAATTGAGTGTTGCCCAGCACAATAAAGGCAGACTTACTTTTGACCTGTAGTTCAGGGAAGGACAGTAGCGGAGCTGGTAGAACTGCTGCCTCGCAGTGTCAGAGACCCAGTTTGGAAACATAGAAAATAGGTGCAGGAGTCTTCGAGCCAGCACCGTCATTCAACATGATCATGGCTGATCATCTAAATTCAGTACCCCATTCCTGCTTCTTCCAAATATCCCTTGATTCCTTTAGCCCTAAGAGCTAAATCCAACTCTCTCTTGAAAACATCCAGTGAATTGACCTCCACTGCCTTCTGTGGTAGGGAATTCCACAAATTCACAACTCTCTGGATGAAAAGGTTTTTCCTCATCTCAGTCCTAAATGGTCCTACCCCGTATTCTTAATCCGTGACCCCTGGTTCTGGACTCCCCCAACACGGAGAACATTTTTCCTGCATCAAGCCTGTCCAATCCTTTAAGAATTGTATGTGTTTTTATAAGGGTTCAATCCTGACCTCGGCTATTGTCAATGTGGAGTTTGCACGTTCTCCCTGTAACCGGTTGGGCTTCCTCCGTGTGCTCTGGTTTCCACCCACATCCGAAAGACGTGAGGGTTTGTTGGTTAATTGTCCTCTGTATATTGCCCTTAGTGGATAAAAAAGCAGGATAACATCGAACCAATGTGAATGGGTGATCGATGGTCGGTATGGACTCAGTGGGCCGAAGGGCCTGTTACCATGCTATATTTCTAAATTAAACTATCAGAGGACAGCAATTTCATCTATGGATAATGTAGACAATGATAAGAACAATTACTTTACCATTTTTTGTTCAGTGAGGAACTGTGGGCAAAACCCTATATAGAGCAATATTTTATGGACTGTGATTTAATTTCAACGAAACAATAAACTTATTAAAAATTGTGGATTTTTGGGTGCGTTTTCCACCCACCTTTATTATGGCACGTCAAGTCTGTCATGTTAACAGAGGGAATAGAGCGATATGGATCATGTGTAGGTAGAGGAGATTATTTTAATCATCATGTTGTGAGCCGAACAGCCTGTTCCTGTGCTGCACTATTCTATAATTTATTGTCTCATTACCATCCTCACCTCTCTCTTCGCTAAGACCTAACTCACCCCTTAGAACCCCATGCATGCCCCCATGCATGCTACACCCTGTCATACCAACCATTGCTTCCTTGTGATTGTCCTCCCATTTGAGATATTGACCCAGTGATGGCAGCAATGGCAGGGTGCATGAAGGATATGACCCACTTAGATATGACCTACTTGGTAGCAATTCCTTGTGAGGCAGCAGCTCCACCAGATGTGCCACTGTGCAAGTGCAATACTTAACTTTGCCCTTACCCTTCCATAACTCTATGCCTCCCTCTATGACTCTCAGTCTGAAGATGGGGTCTCCGACCCGAAACGTCACCCATTCCTTCTCTCCTTCTGTCCCGCTGAGTTACTCCAGCATTGTGTGTCTATCTTAAGTGATAGGTGGATAAAGGTGAGGGGAGATTTGATTGGCAGATGGGTGGAGTAAGTGATTAAGGCCAGAGGTGAAAAGAAGACAACATTATGTTAGATAAGGCGAGAAGTGAAATGTAAAGCCACATATAGTGATTAAGAAGGAACTGCAGATGCTGGAAAACCGAAGGTAGACAAAAATGCTGGAGAAACGTTGCCTATTTCCTTCACTCCATAGATGCTGCCTCACCCGGTGAGTTTCTCCAGCATTTTTGTCTACCACATATAGTGATGTGGGTGGAAGTCAAAATAGTTACCTACTGTTAAATGTTACAACCTCGGCTTCAAAGCCATTGTCTCAGTTACCCAATTACTCTAATTTCTTTATCACGGTGTCTAGTGTTGGCCCAAGACGAACAATTTAGTCCATTCTGTTATTTAATTACTTCCTTTGTTGTAGCTTCCATTATACATTCTACTTTTTGAACACCCTCCAGAAAAAACTTTTTCCCTGTCAATATTTTCTTGAAAGGGGTTGATAACACTTTCACAGCTAAAGCTGCACTGAAATAGGCTTTGTGAGTACTAATTGTGGGCAAAACCGTGTTCTTAAACTGCTACGCCCGCCAACCTAACTCCGACATGACTTTTGCAGCCAGCGCTGGGAGGGGGTGGGGGACGACACGTTTGTTCGAAGAGTTCAGATCAGACTCGAGTGCTGGGCTTAAATAGCACGTTTGTTTGTTTCTGATGTTTACTTTTGCATTATCTAGAACGTGGGTGTTGCGTGTGAAACAGGGTTGTGCGCTGTGCACAAGTCAGGGAAGTTTTCGTCCATTAAAATATTACAAGAGTGCGCATGAAAGCATTTCTGCTTTTTGTACAGAGTAAACCCAGCGCTGTTTGAGCGAGGAAGGTGCATTGTACAAAATCTGCTCTGCTAAGACTCTGTCTCGATATTTGGGTGCCTCGAGGTTTTAAATGAAAAGGGGGAAAAAGAGGGGAGGGGAGCCTCTTAATTCACAATTGAGTTTGTGGCCCGGGCTCGACGGAGCGCTGCTTGGTGAGCGGCAGGACATTCGAGTCGACTTGGAAACCCGCCAGCAACACCATGACATCAGCGCCATTCCAAAGTCCTGCTCCGTTTCCTTTTCCTGCGAAGCATCAAATTTTGCTCGCGTTTGGTTAGGACGATGCTCCCAACAAGACGTTTGTAACGCTCTGTAGGCAAGAATCAATTGGCATTGTGGCCCCTGTTGCATTTGATTTTCTTAAATGCTATCAGACCATATTAAAGTGCATTGCATTTTATTTAATTTTATATATTGGTGCATATCTCTCCTTCTTTCACTCAAAGATACTATTGCCTCTCTCCCTTCCTCTTTTTATCTCTCCCACCCGTTTAGTCCCTCCCTCTTTCCCCTCTCCTATTTATCCCTCCTTCCTGTCTTTCCCTCATCCCACTTTCCTTTCCTTATCGCTCCCTCCGTCTTCTCCATTCCCTCCCTTCCCTTTATCCCCCCCACCCACCCACCCCTTTATCACTCATCACTCCCTTTATTTGCCCTTCTCTCCCTAGTGAGCATTTGCTAGTGAGGGGGAGAGGGATAGGGGAGGGCGGGATCTGTCCGCGCCTCCAGCCAATGAGGGAGAGGGAGGGCGGGATCTGTCCGCGCCTCCAGCCGAAGGGGGAGAGAGAAATAGGGAGGGAGAGGGGGGAAGAGAGGAAGGGAGGGGGAAGAGGGAGAGAGGAAGGGAGGGGGGAGAGAGGAAGGGAGAGGGAGGGAGGGGGGAAGAGAGAGAGAGGGAGAGGGGAGGGAGAGAGAGGGAGAGAGGAAGGGAGGGGGGAAGAGAGGAAGGGAGGGAGGAGGAGGGAGGGTAAGGGGGGGCGGGACTTGTCCGCGCCTCCAGCCAGTGTGCGCGCGCCGCCGTGCGGGCCGATTGGCTACAGTGCGGCGGCTACAATGTATCGGCGGGCGGGGTGAGCGAGGCTGTGATTGGCCGAGAGCGCCGCCCATCTGCGACAACCCGCAACAGCCGGGGCCGGGGCCGCGCGCTTACGCCGAATATTGTCCCCGGCGACCAGGCGCCGCCCGCCCGCCCGCCCGCCCGCTCACACTCTACTCTACTCCACTCCAACCCCCACTACCACGCAGCCCCCCACACACCCACCCCCCCCTCCCCTCGCCGCCGCCGCCAGCAGCAGCAGCAGCAGCAGCAGCAGCAACGCAAACGGCAATCGCCCACCCACCCGCACGCGTCGCACGCTGATCGTGGAGAGTTTTTAACTCATTTGTCCGCTCTCCCCGGATGTTGGCGCAGGGATATGTGCCCGCCTCACAATGTGATGATCATGTTGAAGAGGGTAAATATGTCGGCCGCTGGGAATGCATCTGCTACAGTCTAGCACCATTGCAATGAGATAGATAGCCCTCCGAGTGCGCCGGGGGTATCCGACGGTCGGCCGAGGGCAAATTAACTGAGGGGCTCGAAGGCGTTTAAACCCCGTTTTACCCTCCCCTCAACCCTCCCTCCCTTCCTTTCCCTCCCTCATATTTTTAATGCTGGCTTTCGGATGCTCGCCGATGAGGTAAACAAACGGGGGAGCGTGTACTTTTTTTATTGTTGCAGCAGAGCAGAAAGTTGTGTGAGCGCCCAAGGGTAATGAAGTGTGGAGCTGGCTTTTTTTGGGGGGGGGGGGGGGGGGGGGAAGAGAGAGCGGCGAGGCGTAGCTGGGGAAGCGATGGTTAGTGATAGAGTTAGTGGGGTAGGGAGGGAGGGAGAGAGAAAGAGGGGAATCTCTGGCCAAAGTGCCCCCCCCTCCACTCTCTCTCCCTCCCACAGTTGTTGTGCGGATAAGTGGATTTTGCTGCTGCCTTTTTTCTCCCCTCAATGCCCGAAGTTGTTTGCAGCCACTCTGGCACATGCACTAATGTTGCTGGAAGCTAATGGTCGGGGTTGGATTAATGCAGCCTAGCAGAGGCTGAACAATTCACAGCAGTCCCATAAACTTTTTTTTATTATATTAAAAAAATATTATTTAACACCCAAGTCAGAGTTAGCCGCCTTTTACTTTACCACGATCCCATCAACAATATGATTTCTGCTGACTTTTTTTCCCCCAAAAAAAGATGATCTTGTTCCCACACTTTCTTGTTGATGTTTGCATTTTGTTTTTTTTTTAATATATAAAATGGGAAAGCACTCTTTCCCTTAACTTTGAAGTCAAGGCGATTTTTTGAATCTCGTGATTAACATCACGGTGTGGTGGTCAAGGATAGTAAGGTTTGCTTTCCATTTCTTTTTTTTAACCTTTCTTTAGGGGTGTTTTAATTTGTCAAAATGAATCCTCAGCAGCGAATGGCAGCCATAGGGACGGACAAAGAGCTCAGCGACTTGCTGGATTTCAGTGCGGTAAGAATTATGGCGGTGTACCGTGTATTTGCGACCGATATATTTTGTTGCGGGATCGCTGCTTTACTGTAATTATGCACTAGTCACTTGAGAGTAACCAGTTTGATTTGCTATTACTGGTATTACAGTGATTAGTATTTGTATTGTAAGTGAGAGCAGATTCTGGAATGGCAATACCAGTTGGCGGTGATACTGACAGACCTTCAGTCCTGTACTTTGGCAAAAAAAAAACCCTTTTGTTTCCAAATTATTTTTTATAAACGGTGCTTAATCCTAGGGGTCGGTGTTGCAAGATCGTAATACAGTTGAAGTAATTACCCGGAGTGCGACTGGTGCACTTTTGAGTCGAGTTCATACTGTGGAACTAGTGTGAAATTGAGTGGCTTAGCTGTGGGTTTAATTAATTTGATTAACGGACACAAATTGTTTTGTTTTTTAAAAAAAACAACAATTGCCGTATTGTTGACCAAACTGAATTTTGAAAACACTTGACCACGACGCTCTGTTGCAAAATCCTTTATTCAAGTGACACTTTATTCTTTATTTCTTAGATGTTTTCCCCGCCTGCCTCTAATGGAAAAAATCGACCAACCACGTTAGGAAGTAACCAGTTCGGGGGAACAGGTACGGTGCGCTCCTATTTTGCAGTGGGCACAGTGTATTATGTCAGTGAATTGTAATGTGGCACGATTTCTATGTTCAGACTGCTAATCTGCTCTGAACTGTACGGAGGTTGCAAGTTGAAAGAGCTTTAGGGGTATAAAATCAACGCATGTTTTTTTTTTTAAAAGGGAACTGCATAGTTATTCATAGTTGAGACATCAGTGGGGAATGTGAAATGGAGTAAGCTATCTTGGAAAACAGCCTGAGGGGGTTTTACTGAACTAATGAAAAAAAGCAATGGTTTGACGAACAAAAAAACAAGATAATCATAGGAATTATGTAGGGGTTTTTTTCCCCCTGTTATATTTTGCCATCTTATTGGATAAAATCCAACATCAATAGAGATTTTTCACTCCAGCTATATCGTCTTTCATTCCGAATGGCAGTCAAAACATCTGCTCTTCTCGTGGAAACTGCATTTTTTTTTTTTTTGCTTGGCTGTGTGCATCTTGTTCAATGATTCATTGTGTGTGTGTTCCTGTAAGAAAAGTCGCCCAACTTTGTTTTGAACATAATGCATTGTGCCTTGACATCAGTATTTCAATATCACTGTTATGATGCAGCATGATTAATTCCTATA
This sequence comes from Amblyraja radiata, assembly GCF_010909765.2. Classification (NCBI taxonomy): domain Eukaryota; kingdom Metazoa; phylum Chordata; class Chondrichthyes; order Rajiformes; family Rajidae; genus Amblyraja; species Amblyraja radiata. The sequence goes on along the minus strand of NC_045984.1, from coordinate 22,826,638 downwards.
TGAATGGTTGCACTAGTAATTTAGCGTGCAAGATTTATGACTCTTAAACCTGTTTTTGGCTCGAAGACTCCGTTTTAAAACCCCTTCTAGTTTGTTGCTTAAAGCTGAAGTAAAATCCCCATTTTAAGAGGTGACCTTCGTATTGACTTACCTCCCTGAGTTGGCAACTCTGGTTATTGTTAGTTATACATGTAATTTGTATTTTCCAGAGTAAAACATAGAGTAATATCATGAGTATTAGGATGGAGAGTATATTTTAAAGCGCGCACCACTATGCATGAAAGCAAAAATGTATAGCTCAAATGTGGAAAGTTTTTAAGTTTGGAAAATTGCAAGCGTGTATTTTTTATTTTATTTTTTATGCTGCAAAGGATATTGAGCATTGTCATTAATTGTTTACAGACATTTGGAAATCTCCACGGGTTGGGGGGAAATGGGAGAGAGGATAACATTTTCCTATATTTCCGGTTGCACTATTTCATTGTAGTACTTGAATTAAGAATTTGCTTTGAAGCTTTTTGATTTTTTTTTGAGTGATGAGGAGCAAAAGTGAATCGCTTCCTGCCAAGTATAAAATATTCCCTAAATTTAATCACTAATAAATTAATCGGCGTACATGTTTTTTTAAATTCTCCTGGATTGCGTTCCCCTTCCTTTCTTTTGTCCCCTTTCTCCCTGCCTCTTTCTCTCTCACCAAGGGGGGAAAAAAACACAGCATTTGCGTACAAAAGTGATGTTGAGGTAGAGGTGTAATTCAATCAGTTTTTGGCTGATGTCTTGAACCAAAGCAGAAAAGCCTGAAGAGTTTGTGAAAGCCTGTTGAATCTAGAGATTGAATTACGGCCTTTTGGTCCCTGCACAGCATCTGTTGTTTTGTATTAATGCGGTTTGTAAATTTTAAGTTGTTCTTTTAATATTATAGCTATGGCCTGTAGATCTCTGCAGGGGGATGAATTTTACCAATACTTTCCATGTTAGTGAGATTGTAGAAAACTTATTGAGAAGAAGGCAGTTAAAAACCTAATCCCAGCACACTAGGGCCATAGTCTTGAAAGGTCCTCAAGTGTACATCAGAGTACATTTTTGTTTAGAGATGCAGTGTGGAAACCGGCCCTTCAGCCCACCAAGTCCACACCGACTAATAATCACCCGTACACTAGTTCTATCCTTCACACTAGGGACAATTGACTGAAGCCAATTGACCTAACACCAGCAAATCTTTGGAATGTGGAAGGAAACTGGAGCACCCGGAGGAAACGCGCGCGGTCACAGAGAAAACGTAGAAACTCCTTGCGGGCAGCACCTGTAGTCGGGATCGAACCCTGGGGCTCTGGCACTGTAAGGCAGCAAATCTACCGCTGCGCCACTGTGCTGCCCTACTGAAATACATTGAAACTCTTTTTAAAGATATCTGTCTCCACCATCTTTTCTTGGACTGAGTTCCAGTGGTCAAATTACTTGGTAAAATCCAGAAGCTAGGACGAATGTTCTGTGGACAGGAGTTGAATACCACAAAGGTAGCTGTAGGAATTTGAATTCAGTTAGTGATAAAGACGAGCCTTGCAGTGACCATGAAACCATTGCGTGTTGCAACAAGCTGCCATCCTTGCCCCTTCTTGCTTGTGGGTGACTCCACGCTCACAATGTGGTTAACTCTTGAATACTCTCTAAAACTGCCTAGCGGCCTGTTCTGCTTAAGGGCTTCGAGGAATGGGGTTCAAATGCTGGCTTTGCCAGAGACCTCGCAATTCCAACAGGAGTGAGGTGTTTATAAAGGAAATCCTTGCAATTTACTCCATCCTGATGCTCAATACTGAGATGTATGCCGTTGAGTCTCCCGTCTCTGTGGCCTGTTCCAATAAACATCCCACTTAGGGTGCCCCGGTGGAGCAACAGGTAGTGCCACTCTCTGGGTTACAATCTGGACTTGGGTGTTGGGTACTCAATGGTTCTTGTAGGATGGCTGACTAAAAAGTTGAGAACATGCGCTCGTGTTCCAAAAGAACATGCCATTGGAACAGTATATTTCTTGTGCTGTATTTGGTGGTTGCTTCATTGTTTTGCTCTCTGGATATTAATATGGCACAGTGAAAGTTGTGCGGTGGTTGTGTTGGTTTCAAGACCAAGATGTGTGGGTATCATTTGTTAATTGCTGAACTAACTTGGGTTCTTAATATACACTGTCCTATCTCACCTTTCTTTTGCTGGGACTCGGGGGTCTGAGCTTGGGCAGGCTGGGACTTGATTCTTTGGAATGCAGAAGGCTAAGGGGTGACACAAAAATGCTGGAGAAACTCAGCGGGTGCAGCAGCATCTATGGAGCGAAGGAAATAGCTAAGGGGTGATCTTGTAGAGGTGTATCGAATAGTTGGTGAATGCGCAAACTTTTTAATCCAGGGTGGGGGAATCGGGAACCAGAGAACATTGTTTTAATGGGAGAGGGGCAAGTTTTATTACTTATAAGGTGGCGGGTGTATGGAATGTGCTTCCAGAGAAAGTAGTTGAGGGAGGTACTATAAGCAAAATTTAAATGACACTTGATACCTACATGGTTTGAGGAGTGATGGGGAAATGGGGCATGGACAAGTTGAACCAAAGGGCCTGTTTCCATGCTGTTAGACTCTATTCCTGCCTTCTGCCACTAGCCTGTTTATGTATAGACTTTGCTTTATTACAATCTTGTTGATCTTCCTAACCTGCATCATGTATAAACACCTAAGCTTTGTACAGCCACCAATACCCAAGTCTTGTTCGTCCATCATCCCTCTGTCCGTTGGTTCCTAGTCAAGCAAAGCCTTTGCCCTTGTTTTCATAGCCCTCAATAGACTTGGCTTTCCTCTCCCTGTCTCTGTAATCTCCTCCAGATCTAAGAACACTTTAAGAATCTGTAGTCCCCTCTTGTGCCTTGAGATTTATTTTGGTGGTCGAATATTGGTGTGCTTTGAATTTCACCCAGCTTTGCCCCCGCTATTGCAATCTTAACCTAAAATGCCACTAGTCCATTCCCTCCACAGATGCTGCCTGACCTGCTGAGTTCCTCCAACAGTTGTTTTGCTCAAGACTCGAGCATCTGCAGTTCCTTGTATCTCTGTCTTGTTGCCTAGTTTTTAAGAGAGAGTTAGATATAGCTCTTGGGTCAAAAGGAATCAAGAGATATGGGGGAAAAGCAGGAAGGGAGTACTGATTTTATATGCTCAGCCATGATCAGATTGAATGGTGGTGCTGGCTCGAAGGGCCAAATGGCCTACTCCTGCACCTGTATTTCTATGTTTCTAGACTCCAAACCCTGGCATTCTTCCCATAGATCTCTCCCTCTTTTATTTAAGCATGTCCTTAGCTTTTTTTTTCCACCTTTCTGCTATATGTCCTTTTCTCAAAAGATCCTATAGCGGAGCAAGATAGACCACTCCTGCTAAATGCAATGGGCTGACGTGTAGTACGGAACGGAACGTGGGCCTTTTTTTCATCCATTTCCGTAACCGGACCCGACCCGCAGTGTAATCATCGTTGCGGAGGGAACAGTTTGTGTTAATAAATTAAAATTCTGGAAATGAGAAGATTTATACCAAATAACTTTTATTTTTACGAGGATGTTTCCGTAACCGGCTTCAGTCTCTGCACTATTATCCTATGGGATCTTTGGTGCGGAGACGGAAGCTGGTTAAGGAAATGGGGCCTTAAATTACCCATGAATCTGCCCATGATCATGCTACGTCTTTTTCATCGAGTGGACTATCTTGCTAGCTATGGAATCTTTGATTTTCTCCACTGTGACTTACTGGATTTTGCTTGATGGTAGCATCTTGGATGACTTTGGCATTAAAGTAACTGTACAAATGCAAGGTATTACTATATGTGTAGAAACCCCCCCCCCCCCCCCTTTAACATGTTTCAGATTAATGCAGAGCTTTGACAAACAATTGACCATACATAAATCTGCCTTTCAAACATTGAGATGGAGAATTAATTGGACTTTAAACTGGTTGCTTTAGGCAGGTGGTTTCTTTGTAGCCTGTTGATATGTTAGCGATGTTTCCTTAAGTGATTATCGCTTCTTTTGTGTGTGTGTGTGCGCTTTTAATTTTTATTTTGGAAGTGTCCATATAATTTCCAGAATTACTCGCATGGAGTTACTTGAGCATGTACTTTGTAATTTCCTGATTATATTTTCATTTTGCTTAATATCAACGGAGCAACTTGTTAATAGCAAATGTTAAATAGTTTTGATTGAAAGATACAGCATGAAACAGGCCCTTTGGCCCACCAAGTCCACGACGGCCATTCACACTAGTTTAGATGTTATTCCACTCCCTACACACTAAGGGTAATTTACAGAGGACAATTAAACTAGAACCCCACATGTCTTTGGGATGTGGGAGGATGCCCACGCTGTCACAGGGAGAACGTGAAAACTTCACACAGACAGTAACCAAGGTCAGGATCAAACTCTGGTCTCTGGCACTGTGAGGCAGCAGCTCTATCACCTGTGCCACCTCTGGTTATAATGTAAAGTGCCTGAAGTAGAGCAGTTTAGAGCTATAGTGATAACTGTCCAAGATTCATGCCCTAATGATTCCAGACTGTCCCTTTAGCACATGAACAGCCATTGCTCATTCAAGAGAGAAGTTGTGCAATGCCTCCAGCCATGTGATGGGAAGGAGGGATTTAAAAATAAATACTACGTTTTAAAGTATTTTCCACAATGAGTTTGTCCTGAACTGTTCGTGTTGCTGTATCATGACCAGGAAATCTTCCCCATATAAAATTACTTCTTTAGTATTCTTATAATGACTATTCCTTTTGGATTAAAATATTTTCTTTCTAATATTGTAATGACTTTGAACTTTCCAATGTGATCTTAATAGCAAAAGTGCAGACTACTCAGATATTGAGTAATACGTTAAATTACTTAACATCATCAGAATATTCAATTTCAAAATCGCACAACTTAAGGGATTTGTATACAGTACAGGTGGGGTGACTGAGAATGCCTTTGATGTGACCCATGAATGTCTTTGGTGCGTAAATGATATTCTCGTAGCCCACAGTATTACAGCACTGCTTGAACGGAGGCATTCTAATGAGCTCTTGAACCACATGAATGAAGGCCCATGAGGTTGAATCACAGGCCAAAATGCAGTTCCTTTACAATATATTTTTGGTGTTTTCGTGGTGACTAAAAGCTTTCTGCAGTAGTTGGCAATTTTCGGAAACATTGCTGAGCATGTATTTTTACGCCATTGGAATTGGGCAGTGTTTGGTTGTCACCATTCATCTCTACATTGTGCAATCCTACCGGCCACATGATGCCAAGAAGAACTGTTTTAAATGAATCATTTTGCGGATTGCTACATAATTAAAAGATTCTGCATCGTCTTTAATTGTTCTATGTTCACTTGATGGGTGTAATTTTGGGAAGAGTCGTAACAGTAACATTACCTTTTATTCGAACAAGCTCCAATTATTGAGCGATATACTTTAAAGCTTTGCCTTCTTTGAAACGAGAGGTATGGGAGGAGCAGAAACTTGACATTTTCACTTTGTTCATTTGTGAAATTTAATTAAAACTGATTGGAAAAAGGATTGTCAGCACAATCTAAACTTTCTACAATCGGAGGCCACGCTCCCCAATGCTGGAATTTCAGTGCATGGAATCATATCCAAATGGGAAATGGAATCGAGGGATTTGGGGGCAAAAGCAGGAATGGGCCACTGATATTGGATGTTCAGCCACGTTTCTATGAATGCTTGCAATCGATGCTTACACATCTTAAAATTTTAGGCAGAATCTTTGTGCGTTTAATTTTTAAAGGGGTGTTTCCTTCTCATTCTTTATCTCTGGAACATTCACATTTATTTGACTCCCTTCTTCCCTCTTTTAAAATGCATCTCTTCCATCAAACCTATGGCTGTCTTTAACCTGTTTCATCTTGGCATTTTCTTTGTGCCTTTGATGTGCTTGTAACTGTTTGAGTTTAAAAACCACTGTACTATATAAATGTGGTTGAGGAGTTTCTAAATCTCTTTGATCCATTCTTGTATCAGTTGTATTGAGCAGTTTCTTATTTCTTTTTGAGTAAAATTAAGTCAACAAACTTTCAACTTGATGGGCCGAATGGCCTAATTCTGCTCCTACCACTTATGATCCAACCTCTCCTCTGCCCCACCTGGACACATGCCAATTTCTCCTTTCTCCTTCCACCTTTATTCTTTCCTCTGCCTTCACAATTTGCAAGTATTTTTATTTCATGTTCTGTCCTTTCATCTCTGGACCATGTCCAATCATCCATCTATCAAACCCCCCTCACTTGTATCCACCTAGCACTTGTCGGGGCTTGTCCTGCCTCTCCTCTCTCCCAGCTTTCTCCCCCAATCCCTCCCACCATCACCACCAATATCAGTCTGAAGAAGGATCCCGATCTGAAACTTCACCTAAACACGTTCTCCAGAGATCCTGCCTGACCCACTGATTTACTCCAGTACTTTGTGGATCAGCATCTGCATTTCCTTGTTTCCCTATAATTACCTCAATCTGATTTGTCTCCTTTCTTGAAGCTCTAAAATTCTCCTGTCTTGTTCATCTCTTCCCAGGTGACATTGTGTATTCTTGCCAGTAATAAGTTCTCTGACAAGCAAGGGCACTGTCCACTCCAGAGATGATTTTCAGCTGGCATGCGGCTATTATGGAACTGATTCGGAGAGCGATGATTCAGAGACTGGTTCAGATTGTGTTATGTGGGCTTGAGTTGGGGACAGTGTCTTGGGTGAGTTCTTAACAGCTCTCCTTGCGTCAAGTGCTGGCTGCCTGTTTATCCTAGATAAGCAGCCTTCTGTTACTGGCTCTTAGCAGGATGGTTCCTTTAGGTATTTGGTTGTCGATGGCCTTGACTGCGAAGAATCTACATGTTGCGGTTATCAGCGTATTGCCGGGTCTTGAGTTCTCTTCACCCATTAGACAGTCTGGTGCTGTGTTTGAACTCTTTAAGTATATTTTACTCCTGTAGTGTACCACTGTGCTGGTGTACTAGAGGCAGTGGCAAATGTTGTAATTATTGGTTATTCTGAGATATCGAGTGGTCCATGAATCTCCTGTCTTTCCAACATTTGTTCCGTATTCCCAAGTTGAGCCTTGGTCGTCAGTTGCCTGTGGATCTTCTATGAGGTTTAGTAGGGTTTTTTCAAATGGTTGTAGAGTCTCTGAACCTCATCAAACCAGGTCTATGATTTTCTGATCAAGATGCCAAGAATTTCTATGGAGGAGGCTTCAGGGTAGACTGGGCACTCCAGGTGCCTTGTGGCATCTGTTGGTCATTTGAGAACCGTTTTCTGTGGTAGTTTGTGTTGCAATTTTTCTAGCTGTAATTTTTCTGCCGGTGTTGCATTTTGAGGTCATAGTGATGGGATTGTCCAGGGCAGATTAAGCAGTGGTTGGCCGAGCATCTGGCATGGCTTCTGGATATATTCTTGTTTTGTGAATGACATAAACTTATGACATGGGAGCATGGTGGCACAGAGGAAAGAGTAGCTGCCTCACAGCGCCAGAGACCCAGGTTCCATCCGGTGCTTGTCCATATGGAGTTTGTACGTTCTCCGTGACCTGTGTAGGTTTTCTCCGGTATCTCTTATTTCTTCCCACACGGCAAAGAGGTACATGTTTGTAGGCTAATTGGCTTGGTGTCATTGTAAATAATCCCTAGTGTGTGTGTGTGTGTAGGATACTGTTAGTGTGCAGGGATTGCTGGTCGGCACTGACTCGGTGGGCCGAAGGGCCTGCTTTCGCGCCTGTATCTCTAAACTAATGGGTTCCTAATCAAGGCTGTTGCCTTGAGGGTTTTGCTTTTGTCTCTCTATGAAATGTTTCTCCACTTATCTCACCGGCTGGCAAACTCAATTGGAATTGACTTTCCTTGCTGCTTCCCCTCCAGTTATGCCATTCCAAGGGGTATTCTAGCCACTGAAGTTATTGGTAATGCAGACTTGCCTCAATGAGAGTTGAAAGTCTTCTCATCCTCCTATTGCTGCCTCATTCCATATTTGAGTGTTTAATAATTGAAAAGGGCGGTATGTTTACTAACATAGGATGATAACCCTGTTCACTATTTGTATTGAGCTGGTTGTTGATCCAGGAGTAAAATGTTTAATGCCAGTGGCTATGGTAATTTGGAACAAAATCTCGACTGCAATATTTACTTTCAGAGAAACTTGTTGTTCGAGTTTTCTCCTCAAGGCTGTAGGGAGGTAAAACTGGAAGATAAATGATAGGCCTCATCTTAGAAGCTTTTGGATAAGGATTTAAATCCTCTTTTTTTTTTTTTTCAATCTACCTTCCATTTTCTTTCTCTAATCTGTGGGTTAAATTTTACAATCACTTTTATTTGACATATGCATGTGGTGATTTATGATCTGAAACTCCATGCAGATGAGCTTGTCATAGTCATACAGCAGGGAAACAGGCCCTTTGGCCCAAGTCATCCATGCCAACCAAGATGCCCCATTTAAGATCATCCCATGTTCCCTGCATTTGCCCCCTATCCCTCTAAATCCTCTCTATCTGCTTACCTGTCCAAATAACAAGTAGAATCTGTAGCAGCCTTAAGGAGAGACTTCAGAGAAAATAACTTGCCATAAAATTATCGGAGGGTGGTGAATCTGTGGAATTCATTGCCACAGAAGGCCAAGTCAATTGATATGTTTAATTCAGAGATAATTATTCTTGATTAGTACGGGTGTCGGGGGCTATGGGGAGAAGGCAGGATAATAAGGTTAGGAGGTAGAGATAGATCAACCATGATGGAACGGCAGAGTAGACACGATGGGCCGAATGGCCGCATTCTACTATCACTTATGAACATGACAGTGTTGGGTTTTAGTACGTTGCCCATAGCTGCAGACTTGGTTGTGTGCAACCCAATGGACACCTCCTTTGATTTAATGAATACGAGCAAGATATTCTCAATAGGCTGGGACACAACAGAACAAACAAACTTGTCATGTACTTGTACTTTGTCATGTTGAAGCAGTGACGTCTTTACCAACACAGCACATTAAACACCTTTAGTTTTAGAGATACAGAATGAAAGCAGGCCCTTTGGCCCACTGAGTCAACACCGAACATCGTCATCCATTGACAGTAGTTCTATGTTATTCCACTTTCTCATCCATTCCCTATACACTAAGGGCAATTTACAGAGGGCTGATTAACGTACAGACCTGCACGTCTTTGGGACATGGGAGGAAACTGGAGCATCCGGAGAAAATCCACGTGGTCAGAGGAAGAGCGTAGAAATTCCAGAGACAGCACCCGAGATCAGAATCGAACCCTGGTCTCTGGCGCTGTGAGGCAGCAGCTCTACCAACTGCGCCACCATGCTGCCATTTGTGTTACTATGTCCATAATGTGGTTTTGTGGGGGGGCAACGTGTGAGTTGTACCTGCTGTTGGATCTGAGTGTCGGCAGCCCTGATTTACACTGTTGTCCGGAGAAAGCCAAATGGTACACGAGTGTCAATGGGGTTTTAATGCTCTTTTCTGCTAGAAAATAACTCATGATTAAAAATACAAGTGTTCAAAGGGCCTCCTGGAAATGTAAAGGTTTCAAAAGTTGTAATAATCATGAATTAAGTTTTCCTTGACTGCTGATTAGTAAATGTTGTCATGCACTGGATGGAAAATAAAACGATTGTTTTTCCAGAGCCTGACTTAATAGAACAAGACAAATGTATTTGGAGGTTGCTACAACCGGAGTACCAGGGGCTGCTTGTTTGAGCAGAACTCTGACGGCAGCTTGGTGTATTTTACAAATGACACTGCAGAGTTTACTTTTACTGCACAACAGATTGTCTTGGGACACAGAGAGTTGCAAGAGATGGCTGGCTTTGGATGGATTATAATTTTAGTAACCAGCACGCCCTGGGAATGCTTCAGCCTGTCTCTGAAGATTACAGGCATATCTCTTTGCTCTGTAACTTAATTGATCACATAATAAGCCTCTAATGTACTTGTCACGCTACCCATTTGTTTGTTTAATTTCCAGTGGATTTAAACATAGAACAGTAAAGCATAGGAACAGGCCCTTCGGCCCACAATGTCTGTGCTGAACATGATGTTAGGACCATTTCTTACCTGCCTGCACCTAATCCATTCCCTACATATCCATGTGCCTACCTAAATGCTTTTAAATGTCGCTATTGTATCTGCGTTCACCACCCCAGGCACCCACTGTCCTCTGCCTGATTTTTTTAAATTGCTCCATACATCGTCTTTAATCTATACCCCTCTCTTAAAGAACATATAACTTTCCAACACAAGAACAGTCCCTTTGGCCTTCAATGTCTCTGCCATACACGATGCCAAGATCATCTCTGAACTACTTGTGCATAATCCTTATCTCTCCATTTCCAGCACATTCATATGCCAATCCAAACGACTCTTAAAGCGAACCCTCTAATCTTTGATATTTTCATCCTGGGTAAAATGGTTCTGATTGTCGACCCTATCCCCCTCATGATTTTATATACTTTTATGCAGCTGAAATCCTCTAATCCAAGCAGCATTCTGGTAAGCCTCCCCTGCACCCTTTCCAAAGCCCCCACATCCTATAATGGGGTGGTCAGAATTACATGCAATACTCCAAACGCAGCCTAACGTAGTCTGCAGAAGGGTCTCTACCCGAAACATCGCCCATTCCTTCTCTTCAGAGATGCTGCCCGTCCCCCTGAGTTACTCCAGCATTTTGTGTCTCTGCAGCCTAACCAAAGTTCTATAAAGCTGTAAACACGTAAAACTCTGGCTGGCAAAGATGTACGCATGCCTGTATGGGGATGGGTTCAAAATGTTTCAACATGTTTAAGCCAGCATTGTGTCCCCATTGTTAGACCGTTTTAAATGGGCCTCCAGATTTCCTGTTTTGCTTTATTTTAAGAAAAGGCACCTCTACAAATGAGCCTTCCTGACTACTCAGACTATCCAGAGCACGTGCTGATTTTTGAAATAAACAAGGCCAATTGGGGTCTATTTATTGTTTTTGAGCTGTTTCCTGGCTTTGTGTTGGGCTATAAACAGTTTTGCAAGTTGTCTGACGCGGGAGTGAAATTCTCAAGAATATGGAGAAAAATTATTATTCTAACTGGAATGATATGAGCAGCTTTCAATGTTCAGATTGTGATCAGCAGCTGTCAATCCAGCAGTTTTGGTGGCGTTCCGGTGAGTTCCTTCGGTTAGCTTCAGCCACGGTTTTCTCAGACACAAACATTCCTTTTTCATTGAAATGTCTCTGTTGTATTAAGTCATTGTCCTTGTTTCTCGTGTATGGATTTGTTGTTGAACAGCCTGGCATTTTTGGTGTAGAAACTAAACCTGGATATTTTTTAGCAACTGCTCCCTTTTAACGCAGACAATTAGTGGACAGACTTGGATTGTTTTCTCTGAAGCGTCGGCAGCTGAGGGGAAACCGGGGAAGAAGTTTATAAAATTATGAGAGTCGTAGATGCGGTAGACAGTCAAGAGCCTTTTCTTACTGGGTGGAAATGTCAAACACTAGAGTGCATAGCTTCAAGGTGAAAGAGGCATGGTGTAAAGAGGATGTGGGAAGCAAATGTTTTTTTGTGAATGCCTGGAACGTGCTTCCAAAGGTGGTGGTGGAGGCTGTTGGGATCGTGGCATTTAAGAGGCTTTTGATTAGGCACATGGATATGCAGAGAATGAAGAGGTGTGGATCACATGCCAGCAGAGGAGATTAGTTTATCTTGGCATTGACATTATAGACCTCTTCCTTTACTGAACTGTTATATTTGCTGGTGGAATTTTTACTTTGCAAAAAAAAAAAAAAAAATTAGTGAGGGGTGTGGAGGTGATGCTTCAGTACTATCTACTTTTGAGAAGCAGCAAGTTTGCAATGAAGCAAATAACCTGTGGGGGAAGTTCTAGTGCCGCCAGTGACAAGGGCCATGGTAACTTTCAAACTGATCTTCATTCTCCATGGCAAGGGGAGGGGATTGGAGGGAAAGACTGAGAATGTTTCTCAATCAATGTGATGTACCCCCCCCCTCACCTGTATCCACCTATCACTTACCTTTGTATCCACCTTTGTCCCACCTTCGCCTCTCCGCCAACTTTCTTTTGTACTCCCTCCCTGCCACCAAAATCAGTCTGAAGAAGGGTCCTGACGTGGACCTATCCATGTTCTCCGAAGATGCTGCCTGACCCGCTGAGTTCTTCCCAAACTCCTTGTTTTATTTTGAAAACCAGTGCCTGCAGTTCCTTGTGCCTCTATCTCAAAGCTAGGATTGGTCTACATCCTGCTTGCTTTCACTGCATTTGCCTGGGGTCTTTGTTCTGTGAAAATAATCACCACCAGTTCAGGTTTAGCATGCGTGTCAACTTTTCTCTAAGTTCTCAAACCTGGTTTTTGCCCCAAGTCTGGATTTATTTTGCCATCTCTTCTGGAACTGGCACTTCACACACAGCAGAGAACAAAGAGATCAGCACTTGGCTGATCTTCAATTGCCAACTATTGAAGTTCTTGCATTTTTCTAGGCACTACCTTTTAAAACATTCTATATTCTGAAGAAGGGTCCTGACCCAAAACATTGTCATCCATTCCCTCTAGAAATGCTGCCTGATCTGCTAAATCACTCCAGTACTTTGTGTTTTGCTGATTTACAGTGGTCTAGTTAACTTTGTAATGTAGAACTTGCAGTAAACTTTTAATCAGCAATGGATTAGAAAACTGATCGGCCTTATTGGTGTTTAGCAAATATTAACCAGGATACACTTCTATTGCTCTTTCAAAACAATGTTATGCCTATCAGAAATGGGCCTAGTGTTAAAAGTCTCGGACAGAAGATAATGACACACTCCCCCAGTGCTGATCTCTTTGTTCTCTGCTGTGTGTGAAGTGCCAGTTCCATGTTGTGCAATGTGTTGGCTCTGTTTTAGCAGTTTGACGTGCACGTGTGGCATCGCTGAGACAGTGCCCCATTTGTGATGTCTTGCTTGATTTCTAGCCGAGTGTTGATGACTTGATTGACTTCGGATTTTGTTTTTGAATTGTGACTCAACGGTGTGGTTGGGCAATGTAAAATAGGATAGAGACAAAATGCTGGAGTAACTCAGTGGCTCGGGCAGCACCTCTGGAGAAAATGGAAAGGTGATATTTTGGGTTGGGACCCTTCTTCAGGCTCTCTCAATATGTAGAGACTTGCTGTACTGACAGATGCCAGTGGCACAAATGATCCATGGCAACACAACGTCTGTGCTCGATTCCACATCCAAAATTGTCAATTTGTTCTCTGCCGTGATGTCACCTCTCAAAGTTGCTTACTGATGTATACATCAGGATAATATTTGAGGTGTGAATGTTTCAGTTGGAATTGGAATATTTGGTTCAATTGAGTGTTTGTGCTTTGGTCATAATTGGCTACTTTCGATAATTTGAACCCCCTCCCGGTCAATTGCATTATTAACAGCTACATTTCATGATAACAGCAAATGGGTGCATATTGGTCGTGTATGTCACCACCATTTTGTGTATGGAGTGGATAAATATTCTTTGGCTGAAAATGCTTACAAACCAGTTTGGAGGAAATATTGATATTAATGAAACTTTATGCAGAGAAACAGTCAGTATAACTCTTGGGGAAAGTGAGAGCGCTGTTCGATTTTAGGGTACGGTTTTCGGCCACTTGAGAGCCATTCTCTCAACTTGGCGAATTGCTGCTGTTCATTTTGAGGTGAAATTAACAACAGTACTTTGTTGATATCTTGAAAGCAAAGAGATCCTGCCATTTGGATCAACAAGTGGTAGATCCAAGTACACAAGTATATATTTTTTTAATATACAAACTGCTGCGCAGCGGAGTTGCAGCCTTGCAGCGCAGGAGATCCTGACTACAGGTGCTGCCCGTGCGGAGTTTGTAAGTTCTCCCTCTAACTGCATGGGTTTTCTCTGGGTGCTCCGGTTTCCACCCGCATTCAAAATATGTGCTAATTGGTCTCTAGAAATTGTGTACAGGGATCATGCCAAAGGGCCTGCTTCCCCACGGTGTGTCGCTAAACCAAAAAATAACTAACATTTTTATTTTAAATTAATTTTAAATGCAATTTCAGTTTTTTATATCTGCCCTTAATGAGATTCTAAAAGTAATGGTTCTGTTAGTAAAGTCAACAAATCCTAATGCAATAAAATGACCAGCGTATATTTGCATTTTATGACATGCATTGCTTGGGATTATAATGCCGGTTTTTTGCTGAAATTGCAAGGGTAATATTCAAGGTTAACGATTGGACTATCGGATCATTAGGACTCTTTCTTTGTTTCGTCTAAACTGGGCACGTGAGTGAAGCAGTAATGTGTGAGTGTTCTCCTTTAGCCTGATTAGTCTGGTGTACGTTTCCTGCTGTTGATCCATAATCAGTGTGTTTCCATAAAAGTCTGTTGGAAGAAATGGTTCACCCAGCAATAATTGAACTTGTGCTACCCACATTGGAATGGGTGCGAACCGATTACTAATAGTTTACTCCTACCGAAAAGCCTAACTATTTGGCTTGTTTGGTGAAATGTAGATCTTTTTATTAAATGGATGTCCCTCCTTCATTTTGTGTATTGGATGGAAGAATTTGTATTTGGTATACTTGTATTGATGTATACTTGGAAACCAAATGTTTTGTTTTGGAGAAAACGCACCTGTGTTTAAGTGTGTTTGGCCCTTATTGCTGCCTTCCAAGTTTAGAATGTCTGTTTTGACTATATTCAGCTTAAGTCCTGACTCGAAGCAAACATAATACTGTGATCGCGTTTGCTTAACTGCACCAGTTCACATATGTAGATAAAGCTTGCATTGATTAAAGTGGGCACTTCACTAATTAGTTCACGTACAACTCTGTGGGCGAGAGAGAACCAGTGGCTTTGGGGGTTTCGTGGTGGCAAATTGTGTTGCTGCCTCCTCATGTGGTTTGATCTCTTATTCTCCTATCAGATAATGAGTACCTCCTTCGTATTGCTTGCTTCGAATTAACGAGGTTGGCTGCAGAATAGACTTTCACGATTTGATAGGGTTCTAAGATATCCATGTTTTTGGAATCCATTTAAAGATCCTGTTAGAATCAGTGAATTGGGTGATGATATCTTTCGACCTGGTAACATGTTTGTCTACACCCCATATACACAAAGCAAGTGCTGGAAGATGGAGTATGGGCACCACAGTGGTGCGGTAATAACGTTGCTGCCCTACTGTGCAAGAGACACTGGTTGTATCCTGACTGCGGGTGCTGTCTGCATGGACTTTGTAAGTTCTCCCTCTGGCCGTGCAGAATTCCTCCGGGTTTTCCGGTTTCCACCCACATTCCGAGGACGTGCAAGTTTGTGGGTTCTGTAAATTGTCCCTAGTGTGTAGGATAGACCGAGTGTATGGGTGATTGTGTTCGATGCGAGCGAAGAGGGCTGAAAGACCTATTTCCACAACGTATCTCTAAAACTACAACAAAGTGGTTCAGGCAGCATTTATGATGGGAATGGGCAGACTGCGTTTCAGCTCGGGGACCCTTCTTCAAACTATATTTTGTTGAGGAAAAATGTGCGGCTGGGTCCGGGTCAGAACATGGTCAAAGGCCAGGAATCACAGAAAGGGAGCTGTGAGTGAGGGTCTCCCAGTACTCCAGTTGGAGAAAGGAGGAGAACCTCTTCGAAGACTTTTGAAAAAGGATCACGGTCAGAAACGTCGACTGTCCATTCCCTCCACGAGTGCTGCCTCACCCGCTGAGTTCTCCAGCACTTTGTGTTTTGCTCAAGATTCTACAACATCTGCAGGTCTGTGTGTGTCCATGTTGGCTTTGTCCATTGCATGGGTCAGGCAGCATCTCTGGAGAATAAGGATAGGCTGTTTGACGTCTACCTGTAACATCGCCATGTCAGTACCTCATTTTAGGGTATGCCTGATGCTGCTATTGGCACCTCTTCAGTGGATTGGAGTTGGTCTCCTGTTTTGTTGATGGTGTGAGGAATGTACTTGTACATGGGGTTGTAGTGCAATACAATTCTGTTGCTGCCGCTAAAGAATCATGTTCGTTAAAGTCATTAAAGGGTTGATTGGACTCGATCGTCCTATATAAGACTGCAAGATATGGGTACAATGGTAGAATTAAATAATGAACTGTGCTAAATTAACCTCAGCTCCTCTGCCTGCATCTGATAGATAGATAGATATAATTTATTTGCCACACAACCAGGGTTGGTGGAAATTTGGGTTGTCAGCAGCAGTACAATAATAAAGAACACACAATAAAACTGTAACACAAACATCCACCACAGCATTCATCACTGTGGTGGAAGGCACAAAAATTTGGCCAGTCCTCCTCCATTTCCCCCCCCCCCCGTGTACAGGACCAGAGTCCAGTCAGTCCAGGATCGGCTCTTCCTCACCGGAGACCGCGGCTATAGATTGTTGTAGGCCGGCGGTCGAGATTTAAAGTCCCCGCCGCAGCCAGAAGCACCGTAGACCGCAGGGCTGGCGGTCGAAGCTCCCCTCCAGGGGTGATGGTAAGTCCATGCCGGCCCCGCGGTAGAAGTTGGCCGCGGGCCGGCAGTGATGGCTTCTTCTTCCCCCTGGTCGCCCACGAGGGATGCCGGGCTGTGGACGCCGCACCAGCTGGAGCTCTGCAGACCGCGGCTTCAGGCTGCCGGCTGCCCCGGGCCAGCGAAACGGAGCGCTCCCCTCCAGCGAGCCCCAGCGAGGGTCGCCCGCTCCACGCCGAGAGTCCACGCTGCTCCCGCCGCAGAAGCCCCGGGAGCGCCTCCGGGAAAGGCCGCGTCGATCCTTGATGTTAGGCCACGGGGGAGGCGACCTGGAAAAAGTCGCCTCTCCATGGAGGAGGCGACCGAAGCGGTTTCCCCCTTACCCCCCCCACACCACCCCCCACGCAAAACACACGAAGAAACACAAAATACACACTTTAAAACATACTAAAAAAAAATTTAAAAGCTGGAAAAACTGACGAGCTGCTGACATGGCTGCACACAGAGGAGCGCCCCTACAGATCCAGGTCCCTCCATTAACTGTGTATCCATGTGCTTGGCTAACAGTTTTTAAATGCCACTATCGTATCTACCTCCACCACCATCCCTGGCGTACATATACATACATAGACAATAGGTGCAGGAGAAGGCCATTCGGCCCTTTGAGCCAGCACCGCTATTCATTGTGATCATGGCTGATCATCCTCAATCAGTACCACGTTCCTGCCTTCTCCCCATACCCCTTGATTCTGCTATCCTTAAGAGCTCTATCCAACACACTTTTGAATGCATCAAGTGAATCGGCCTCCACTGCCTTCTGAGGCAGAATTCCACAAATTCACAACTCTCTGGGTGAAAAAGTTTTTCCTCATCTTAGTTCTAAATGGCCTACCCCTTATTCTTAAACTGTGGCCCCTAGTTCTGGACTCCCTCAACATCGGGAACATGTTTCCTGCATCTAGTGTGTCCAATCCCTTAATAATTTTATATGTTTCTATAAGATCCTCTCTCATCCTAAATTTCAGTGTATACAAGCCCAGTGCGTTCCAGGCACCCACCACTCACTTTTTTTTTTTTAAATAAACTTTGCCCTGCACATCTTTAAATATCACTTGTCTTGTCACTCGGGAAATGTTCTTCCTACCCTATCTATGCCCCTCATGACTGTATAGAAACAAGGACTCACAATTGCTGGTGTACACAAGGACACAAGTGCTGGAGTAGCTCAGTGGGTCCATCAGCATCGCTGGGGAACATGGACAGGTGATGCTTTGGGTCAGGATCCTTCTTCTGGCACTTTTACCTAATTTTATATACACATTTATCAGCCTCTGACACTACAGGGAAAACAACCCAAGTTTATCCTGCACCTATTTTCTATGTTTCTATGTTTATCCAACCTCTTATTGCTAATACCTTCTAATCCAGGCAGCATTATGACAATGACTATACCCAACAGAAAATCCTTTTAGTAGCGGGGAATATTGATTGGCAAGACGCAATGATGTAGGCGTTCTTTCAAATTAATTTATTTCCCAGTGCACGCCCCTCCCACTTATACCTATTTACTATGTAAACTGGCTAATTTGTCCTATGAATTGGTGTTCAGTATTTCCCCACTGCAAACTCTTCCACAGTAAATTGTCAAAGATGCCACCAATTGGTGAGCATCTGCAGAATGTCTATATGATGCAGTGTTACGTTTTGTATTGATCTGGGTTTTATTTATGCATGGTAGAAATACAGGTTTCCTTCCTCCAGCCCCTTTGTAGTTGGAGGTGATGATGTGTGAATGTAAGTGGTTCTGCCCATGGCTGAAAGAAGTTGGGGAGCTGTGGAAGTAACCTAGTCCATTTCACAGACCAGTCTCCCCATCAATGATTCCAACTACACCACACTGTCTCGGGAAGGCAGCCAGCATAATCAAAGCCTTCTCCCACCTCAGTCATTCCTCCTTTTCCATGCTTCTGTGCTAAAAAGATAGAGAAGCTTGAATGAGTGGCACGATACTCGGAAACAGCTACTTCTCTTCTTTTGAAATGAGGAACTGCAGATGTTGGTTTACTGGTCTCCCTCCTAACCCTGTCCTCCTGCCTTCTCCCCATTACCTCTGATACATGTACTGATCAAGAATCTATCTCTGCCTTAAATATATCCACTGACTTGGCTTCCACAGCCTTCTGTGGCAAAAATAATTCCACAGATTCACCACCCTCTGACTAAAGACATTTCTCCTCATCTTCCTAAAATAATGTCCTTTAATTCTGAGGCTAGGACCTCTAATACTAGACTTTCCCACTAGTGGAAAGATTTCAATGTACATTTCAATGAGGTCCCCGTTCATTCTTCTAAACTCCAGCGAGTACAGGCCCAGTGTTGTCAAATGCTCATCCGGCACTTGAGGCACTTAAACATCCAGTGTGTGCATTTGTGTGTAGTAGGGGAACAGTCGCTCTCATTGCTTGCAGTTACTTGTGCATTTTGGGTGACTTCTGAGGGGGTTGGACGAGGGATTGTCACCCATAAAGCCTTCCATGACCAATTAAGCCAAGTTGTACAGATGAACATAATGTGAGCATGAAATACATATTTTAGTTTGAGTTCTTATGTTGCTGATGGGGGGTGGACACTTGCAGAATGCGTTTTCCCTTTGCTGGAGGCACTGGCTAGCACCTTGCTGTGCCTCAGAAAATTACACACAGCTGGAATCGAAGGCTCATTTGTAAATGTCTGAGCTTGCCACAATTGTGTTTCAAATCTGAGACCACCTCTTCGGTAAGGGAAGCTATATTATCAGCTTCTCTGCTAGACTGAGTCACTGGGATATTTGATATTAAACTGTCTTTGCCCAGTTACATTGGAACATGTTCACAGCCTTTTTTTGCCTTCACTTTCTATTGTAAAGTTCACTTTCTCTTGTCAAGCAGTCAAAATGATAATTGGGCAAATGTGTGTAAAAGTTTGCAATTAGATCACGGAATTGCAGACATGATTAGGATGAACAAGTGAACTGCTTAAAGATAACTTCAATGCAGTTACATTGAGACACTGGAAAAATCATCATTGCCATCACAATCATTTTTTCCTCCAGAGATGCTATTTGTCCCGTTGAGTTACTCCACTATAGTTCCTTGTAGAAACAAGGAACTATAGTGAATACACAAGGACACAAAGTGGTGGAGTAACTCTGCAGGTCAGGCAGCATCATCTCTGGAGGACATGGCTTTTGGGTCAAGGGTCCCTTGAAGGGTCTGAACCCAAAACGTCACCTATCCATGTTCTCCAGATATGCTGCCTGACCTACTGAGTTACTCCAGCACTTTGTGTCCTTCTGTGTAAATCAGCATCTACAGTTCCTTGTTTCTAAAAATCATTTTTTAAATTTTGGGCTATTTGGATCACTTTTCCTAGAAGGGGCACACGGTACTGGGAAAAAATATTGGCTGGCTAATTTCAAAACTATATAAGTATGTTAGTGTGGTAAAGCAGATAACATGACTACCTCACACCTCCAGTGACCCAGGTTCAAACCTGACCTTGGATTGTGTCTGTGTGGAGTTTGTACATCCTGTGTCTGTAGGTTTCCTCAAGGTGTTCTATTTTTCCCCTCTGGTCCTGTGGACTGGTAGGGAGAGATGCTGCTCGAAATTGAGGCTCTTTGCCAACTGAGTCCATACTGTACATCAAGCAGCCACCTCTAACCTAATCCATGTTGCTCCCTGCATTCCCATCCAATATTTTGGGATGTGGGAAGAAATTGGGACCGAGAACATGCAAACTCCACTCGGACAGTACTGCCGTTTAGTGTACCAGATTTGCCAGTTAATAAGTTAATTAGATCATGAGGCAGGAGCAGAAATAGGCCATTCTGCTCATCGAGTCCAATGCCATTTGTTTATGGCCGATCTATTTTTTTTTCCCCCTCAATCCCATTCTTTTGCCATCGCCCCAGAGCCATGGATATTCTTACTAATCAAGAACCCCTGCTTTTCAAGTACCCTATGACTTGGCCTCCGCCCCCACCTGTGGCAATGAGTTCCACGGATTTACTGCCCTTTGACAAAATAAATATCTCATCTCCATTCTAAAGGTATGTCCTTTTGTTCTGAGGCCATGCCCTCTGGTCCTAGATTCTCTGCACTACTGGAAATACCTAACCGCATCCACTCTATGTAGACTTTTCAGTATTTGATCGGATTCATGCCCCATCATCCTTCTAAACTCCAGCAGGCACATGTCGAGAGCCATCAAACACTCCTCATGCGTTACGTCAATCCACTCACCCCTGGGATAATTCTTATAAACCTCTTGTGGACCCTCTACGATGTAAGTCCAACGGCAGCATATCTTTCCTCTGATATGGGGCCCAAAACTGCTCTCAATATTACAAATGTGGCCTGACCAGCCTCTCTATAAAGCCTCAACATATCTCCTTGTTTTTATATTCTAGTCCTCTCAAAATGACTGCCAACATTGCATTTGCCTTCCTTACTACTGAGTTTGCTGCTGCCATTTGTCCTTCGCCTAGGTGGCTAGCAAGAGAATTGATAGTCGATGTGTAGATGGGAGAAAATGGCTTCCCAAGGGATTATTCCAAGAGCTGGCATAGACTTAATGGGCCGAACTGGTGTTGTATTAAGTCATGAGAGAGTGCCGTTGCTGTGACTTTTGTTTTGAGAATGGGTGCAAATGTTATTCATGTGAAAGCTCTGTTTGGGGATCTCCACTTTTAGAGGTTATTGCTACACAGCCTGCATGGTGGTCAGTACTCTAAAGTGCACGGCAAAATATTAAAGTTTATTGGTAAATGCCGTAATTAGCCAAGAAGGTAATAGCGAATGATGGTGATGTTAAACTGGGAAAGATTTTCAAATGTTTTTCAGTAGTGAAATATAAGCAGATATATTTTGGTGCAATGGTGAGGGGCTATTGCCATCTAAGGTGGCAGATTGGGTAGAAAAGCCCGTTCCTTTTTTTTAAATTGTTGTTGGACCTCTGTCAGAAGATGGTGCGCAGTTCATTTAGGAAGAGAATTGCATATACCACAGTTCCATTGCAGATATGATAGTGGGGTTTAAGACACTTCTGGGTATCCACGTGGATATGCAGGCAATGGAGTGATGTAGATCAAACACAGGCAGAAGACATTGGTTTAGCTGGGCACCATGTTCAGCACAGACATTGTTGGCCAAGTGCTATGCTCTAAGAGAAGGTGATGAAGGGATTCACTGGAATCTGGGACTTCAGTTCTGTGAAGATGCACAATTTCTGTGCAGTGGAGGGGATTGAGGGGAATTGGTGGAATTGATCAAATTGGTGAAAAGCTTTGAAACAAAGTTTTTGCTGGATGTATGGAGCCTGTGATCATCGAGCAGGGAATTTAAAGGTATTGGTGAAGAAATAAGAAGACTTGCTTCTCTGCCCAGTCCATGTTATGGGCTGACCTACCTTGCCCGTTGGGATGGTAGGTGTACGTTTGGCAGTAATATGAAAATTGGCTAATTAATTGAAAGGGGGGAAATAAAGAATCGTGGGGTAACATTTGTCATGTTAAGAAACCCCTTGTAATGGCTAGCACAGCAGGATGGGTTGAAGGTCTGTGCCTGGTTTGATTCTTTGGCTGTGGAGCCCTCCGTCTATAAAATAACATTGTCATTTGATCTACTAATTAGCTTGCTTGATGTTTAGATGTTTGATCCAGCTGCCATGCTTTTCTGAACTCCCTACAAGAAACCAGTAACTGCAGGTGCTGGTTTACACTAAAGAATGCAAAGTTCTGGAGTAACTCAGCGGGTCTTGCAGCATCTCTGGAGAACAAGGATAGGTTGCATTGAAGAAGGGTCTCGACCTGAAACGTCACCTATCCATGTTCTGTAGAGATGCTGCCTGACTCGCTGAGTTACTCCAGCACTTTGTGTCCTTTCCTTCTGATATTCAGGAAATGGTGTGTCATATCAATGACGTTGACTCATTATTGAGTTCTCTCGAGACATCATTTCAGCATTGTCTGATTTGCATATTTATTTAAAAACCTAGATTACAATACAAATTTCTTCGTTGCATGTTTATATATCAGCAACGGTCCAGCAAGCTTTTTGGCAGACAAAGCGGCCTCTACACAAGACCTTGATCGTTGGATTCCATTGTTGTCCAAGTCCAAATTTGCCAGATCTGTGATCTAATTACAATGAACCGATTGCCTGGTGTATTACTGACTGCCACATAGTCTACAGACACAAGGAACTACTGGTGATGCAGGTGAACAGAAATATACAAAGTGCTCGAGCAACTCGGCAGGAAAAGCAACGTGTGTAGGTCAAAGGTCATGTAATAGGAGCAAGATTAGACCATTCAGCCCATCAAGTTACTCCTCTATTCAATCATGGCTGATCTATCCCTCCCAGCCCCATTCTCCTGCCTTCTCCCCATAACCCGTACTAATCAAGAATCTATCGATCTCTGCTTTAAAAAGTATCCAGTGACGGCCTCCACAGCCTTCGGCGGCGAAGAATTCCACAGATTCACCACTCTGACTAAAAAAAATATTTCTCCTCCTTCCTAAAAGAACGTCCTTTAATTCTGAGGTTATGACCTCCAGTCCTAGACTCTCCCACTAGTGGAAACATCTTCTCCACATCCACTCCATCCAAGCCTTTCACTATTCTGTACTGGAGACAATGTTTGTGTCGGAACCCTTCAGACCGATTGCAGGAGAGAGAGAGAGAGGTGGGGGCAGGACTGAGTCAGGCAAGTTGTTGTGGGGGGGGGGGAGGAGGAGGTTGATTGGCAGATGGGTGGGGGGGGGGGGAAGGAGGTTGATTGGCAGATGGGTGGGCAAAGTCTAGAGATTAAAAATGCCAGAGGGAGGGATGTGGGTGGAAGGAGACAGGGGAAATACAAACAATATCAAAAAACACGTGACAATAACAGACCAATATTAATTTCAGTGTTCCACTCCCACGGCAATTAAACACACACATAGTTGACACGTTGGCAATTTTTATTAATCTATATTTGAATGCTGAGTTTTCAAGATAGTGGAAAACCATGCCTGGATTGCTCTCTGTCAGTGTATTAACGTCTTGTTCCGAATCATTGATCATGTATCACGCTGCAATAGAGTTTCTTTTGTGCTGTCTTCTGAAATATTTGATAAAATGCTGAGATTTTATTTTAGGTCAGGAAAGCAGCTGGTTATAGATCATACTGGATGGCTTTTCAGCAAGTCTATCCAGTGAATCACTGAGTCCCACTTCAGTTTGTGGTTTGTGCTGAATTAGCTTTTTCCAATTGTGGCGCTTCTTGGGCAAGCTAAATTGGGTTCAGCACCCTCCGTGGAGAAGAAAAGACGACAGGATTGTTCATCTAAAAAAAATAGTAGCAACTTGTATATGGAAATTCAATGACTACAGATCTAACTACATTGTTAATTACCCTTACTGCTCTGTGTGATTAACTAGCCTAGTGACTCTAATCAAGGGCCCCTTATGAATAATAGTGGATAAAGTGTTCTGGGATTATTAGCAAAATCGTAACTGCTTTAGTGCAGAATATTATTCTAATTTTAATTTTATGCAGCTTCAAAAAGGTATTGGAGGATGAAATGAAAAGTCTTCTTGGCAAGAACAACTTCTTTATAAAGGATATGTTAATAAATCCTTGGATTAAAAGAAAATCTTGGAAATGGGCAATTAGTCAAATTCTGTGCGGATATTCTTGAAAAGTACTTTGCAAATCTTCACTTCCATATTTAGGTTACGTAAGGGGTATTAAAGGAACCCGTTTTATAATTTTTAGGTGCAGATAAACCTTTTCTCTGGTTGTGTAGTCATGGAAAGTACAATCGTATTTGCATGTGGTAAATATTGGGCCAGTTTGTACAAGTTGAATGTTAATTATAGCAAGTAAATTCAGGGTCAAGGTTCAGACTTGGAGTTGCTCCATTTGCAGTTCTGCCCGAGCTGCTGTTTGCTCCACTTCCCTTCCACGGCCAATCTTGTCTTGATTCAGACTTGCTATTTTAAGAAAGTTACTTCAACGCGTTGAGGCACTATGTACACTTGCAAAATTAGGAAGAGACTGTTGCAATATTGGAGTCGTCACTGAAAGATCTACGTGCAGACCATGACAGTGCCCCACTGGGTTGTACAGCAAGAAAACAAGCACTTTTAAGCCCAAATCATCATTTAAGTAGAAAACAGGAACTGCAGCTGCTGGTTTACATAAAAGGATACTGTGGCTGAAGAAGGGTCCCAACCCAAAATGTCACCTATCCATGGTCTCCAAAGATGCTTCCAGACTCACTGAATTTGAGCACCCATTTACACCTCATTTTATTTATTTTTATTTTTTCCCCCAACAAACCTATCAATTCTTTCTCCATCCCACCCCCAAAGATTCTACCACTCACCTGCATGCAAGAGTGCAATTTACAGTGATTGATCATCCTACTAGAAGTGGCATTGGGAAGTGGGAGGGAACTGAAGCACCCGGGGAGTTGAATAGAGTGCATGCAAACTCCACAAGACAGCACTGGAACTCTGCATTGAACCCGGTTGCTATAGCTCCAAGGCACCACTGTTTCATGCCTGCCGCTCCTCTTTATGTTCCAGTGGAATTTGTTCAGTAACTACATTGTGACGTAGCAAATTTGTCAAGAACCAGGATCTGCATGAGATTCCTGCACAAACGGATATAATTGAAAGCAAGTAAACAGTGCTGAAGAAACTCGGTGGGTCAGGAGATATTGGTGGAGAAAATAGACTGACAAAGTTAAATGCAACTTTCAGAGTTGGTGTGGAATCGCAACCTATGCAATGGATTAGATTTTCAGAATATACTGCTGATGTACTTTAATGTCCAGAGGATTCTTTGCTTGCTTGTGGATAGTGAACATCTGCTTGGAGTCAATGAATTAACACTACTTCAAGAGGATGGTTGTTGCCTTGTTGAAAAGCAGCAAAAATATCTTAATTGGCATCAAATGTGCTTTCAACTCGATCCCCATAGTGGGCACAATAGTTTGAATCATTTTAATCGGATCTGCACTAGGTGTAATGCGTTCTCTCTCTTTTTTGTCTCTCTCTTTTTCTCTCTGTTTCTCTCTTTTTGTTTTATCTCTTTTTGTTTCTCTCTTTTGTTTCTCTCTCTCCTTTTTGTTTCTCTTTTTTGTTGGCAACCAATTTGTTTTCACTTTTTTAAGAGGGAGATGGATAAAAATGTTCGGCCTTGTTAATGAGCCCACAACAAAGTGCTGGAAGTTGTGACGACATCACCAGTGGCTTGCATCAAATGATGCTTGTGAGTGCTTGGGAGTAGTGGCCCTGTTTTCCTGTATTCTTCTGAGAAGTGCACTCAACTTGTGCTCCTTGAACCTCCAGCCAATGGTGTTCTTTGGAATATCCTCCAAATACATTGGTTCACTTATTCCGTGGATGTCCTCTCTCAGGCCAGAATTTCAAACAATTAGTTGTACAGAGCCCTAGTGAGACCACACCTGGAGTATTGTGTGCAGTTTTGGTCCCCTAATTTGAGGAAGGACACTCTTGCTATTGAGGGAGTGCAGCGTAGGTTTACAAGGTTAATTCCCGGGGTGGCGGGACTGTCATATGCTGAGAGAATGGAGCAGCTGAGATTGTTAAAGGCTTGGACACGCTAGAGGCAGTAAACATGTTCCCGATGTTGGGGGGGGGGGGGGGGGGGGTGGAGTCCAGAACTAGGGGCCACAGTTTAAGAATAAGGAGTAAGCCATTTAGAACGGAGACGAGGAAACACTTTTTCTCAGAGAGTGGTGAGCCTGTAGAATTCTCTGCCTCGGAGGGGTGGAGGCAGGTTCTCTGGATGCTTTCAAGAGGGAACTAGATAGGGCTCTTAAAAATAGCGAGGGGATATGGGGGGTCGGCAGGAACGGGGTACTGATTGGGGATGATCAGCCATGATCACATTGAATGGCGGTGCTGGCTCGAAGGGCCGAATGGCCTACTCCTGCACCTATTGTCTATTGGTTTTGATGGGCTGGAATGTAATTTGAATTCTTAATACTAGACCATCAAAATGGACACTGTTCTAAAACTCCAGCATGGCAAGACCTTATCTCAAATTGTAGTAATCCCATCTGACTCAATGGCTTGCTCTGAGTGGAAATGGGGCGTTGACATTTGGCATTGAGAACCTTGACTTCACTTCTGTGTGCTCCTGACAAATGTAGTATTGAAGTGAGCAGCCCACCTCCAAAGCTACCCACTTAACCACCCATGGACCAACACCAGCCCAACCTGTAGTGTTGAGTCTGTGGATGCCACCTTGACCACCCCAGAACCCGCATAACTAGAGCAGAATCTAGAAACTAAGAACTGCAGGTGTTGTTTATACCAAAGTTAGACACACAGTGCTGGAGTACCGCAGCGGGTCAGGCAGCAACTCTGGGGGGTGGTGGGGGGGGGGGGTGGATGGCGTTTTGATTCAGGACCCTTCTTCAGACTGAAGGGTCCCGACCCAAAACGTCACCTATCCATGTTCTACAGAGATGTTGAACCAATGGACTGTTTACCCTCCTACCATCCGGGAGGCGCTACAGGTCTCTCCGTTGCCGAACCAGCAGGTCCAGGAACAGCTTCTTCCCGGCGGCTGTCACTCTACTCAACAACGTACCTCGGTGACTGCCAATCACCCCCCCACCCCCCGGACACTTATTATCACTTATTATTATTTATTTAAATCATTTGCTATGTCGCTCTTCCAGGGAGATGCTAAATGCATTTCGTTGTCTCTGTACTGTACACTGACAATGACAATTAAAATTGAATCTGAATCTGAATCTGAATCTGAATGTTGCCTGACCCGCTGAATTACTCCAGCACTTTGTCTATCTTTGGAGCAGAAACGAATCCTCTTCAATCTTTGGGTTGCATTATGAATGCCTTGTGTGTAGAATATTTGTGCCTCGTGAAACCTTTAACTGGTTGTCTCTCAACTGATACTGCTGACCTCTTGAGTATTGTCTATTTTTATCTCTGAATTCAGAATGTGTGTTGGTAGCTGCAGGTTTTATGCATCAGTGTGGGCTTATTGCAAACTTATTTTAGGAAGAGTAGGCAGTGGCATGATGGACAATGTTATCACATTTGTAGCCAGACTATAATAACACACATGAACTGAGTTTAGTGCATAATTGCACCATTCCCAACTTCTCAATTAATCCAATTTGTTTTAACTTGGGTGGAGTTCAATTTCTCAAATTGAATACTTAAAATCCCTTTAAAGAGCATTCTGTCCCGCCACCCCGGGAATTAACCTTGTAAACCTACGCTGCACTCCCTCAATATACATCTTCTAGATGCGCTGGGATACATCCTCAGTGATGTGACCTGGGGTCTTCGGGTCTCACAACATCAGACACCCTCGCCCAGGCGACCCAGCCGGGGTTGATCAGGCCCCAGCAGCAACCGCCCACGGATCGGCCATCTTAATAAATACTCTGCAGCGGTTGGGAGACTCTAGTGCGTGGAGGGACTGGGCCTCTGTGGGGTGAGTCCTGGCCAGGCCTCTCCTGCGTCATACCAGGTTCAAGGCCTGTGCGCTGCACCTCAGTAATAATGTAATCGAGAATGTTCACACTTCCCTCATTTCGAGAGCGTATCCATGCTGCAGTCTTGTGTGATTTTTTTTTTTTTTTTGGGGTTCTGGACAAGTGTCTTAAATACTTTTATGTTGGAAATGGCTGTACAAGAAGCATCTAGTAGCAATGGAGATATTTAGAAAGCATTTGTGTTAATAAGCCTGCTTTTATGGTTTGGAGCATTTGAAGCTATTGAGTTTTTAAACTCCTTACTAATGTTTGCAGGTCCAATGGTAGTAAGTTATCATTGATATTTGCAGAGGACAATTAACCTACAAAACCTGCACGTCTTTGGGATGTGGGAGGAAATATGCAAACTCTACACAGACGGCACCCAAGGTCAGTTTCGAACGATATCTCTGGTGCTGTGAGCCAGCAGCTCTGCCAGCTGTGCCACTGAGCTGCCCCGAGTAAAATTAATATAAAGCTGTTTGGATGGATTGCTGTACAGTAGAAAGTACCATGTTTACAATTATGCGATGGGATGGACTGCTGTGTTCAGGTTCTGGCGAGTTGCTTGCAATACGGGAAGTAATTGAGGTTGACTGGGATGGACATGTTTTACATCGGATTATCTTTGAATTTAATGAAATGTAATGGGTGTAGTAAACAAACAGCGTTTCATCTGATTTGGTGGATTTTTTGTTGCCTTATTTGTTCCAAGCTTAATCAGGAAAGGGGTAAAATTTAGATCTTTTCGATCAGTTTTGTTAAAGGATTGGGGATATCATTTGCAAGTGCATTTAATGTTGAGAGGTTATAATTATTGTTCGCATTATAAGGCTTCCAGACCTTCCAAGATTTGAATAGTGAATGGTTTAAATGTGTTATCTTGGACTTCACAAGATGTATGATATTTGTGTCTTTTTGCGTCAATATCTTTAAAAGCATCTGCCATGTGAATAAATTATGTTAGCTTTCAGATTTCTTGAAGGGCGATAAAATGTACATTTAACTCTTTTGTTGACATTAACCCTGATTATATATTTTTTACCAACCCAGGAATCATGTACAATGGTTAAGTGTGTAGCCGGGGGTCATGGAGAGAAGGCGGGAGAAGGGTTGAGAGGGAAAGGGAGATCAGCCGTGATCGAATGGCAGATTAGACGATGGGCTGAATGGCCTAATTCTGCACTCATAACTTATGAACTTATGAAAATATTTAGTTCTGTAAACTTGATGTGATTGCTTTATCTTAATTTTCCGAACTGACTTCTAGTAGAATACACTGCTAATGCATATGTCAGGATTTCCCATATTTCAGCGGACCCATGGAGCATTTTAAGATTTGTTCAGCGATATTCAGCTAGAGATCTTTGTTTGCATAGTTCTCCGAATATTGATTGAAGGCTTGTAAGATCTGGTAATGGAGAGGATGGGGCGAGAGAGTTCAATTTCCATTCTTGTCTAAATATTCAGGATCTTTTGTAACCAGCAGCAGGTTTTTACTGAAATAATTGAGGAAAGAATTGAGTGTACTTGAGCAGAGTTGAATTACCCAAAATTGTGCAGGTGGAAACCCCCTCTCTCTCCCTAGTTACAGGAGGCAAGGGGTTGTCCCTGTGTCACGATCTTCCATAATGTGAAGCCATGTCATCTGTATGTGCGTCAAGAAGCATGAATTTGCAAAAATTTAGTTAATTTACTATGTTTATAAATAAATTCTGCAAGAGCGAATTTTATTCAGTTTCCCAAATTTTTGGGTATGATTTTCTAAATCTATAACTGTGAATTTCTATTATCAAGATGGCTGTAAATCTGCCTGTATTTGAGAGGAAAAACTTGGTGCGTGGGCTTAAAAATTCTACATGATGTTTCCCCCTCCTTACTTGATGCGATTCAACATCAGTTCCCAAACCTAACATGGACAGCTGGGTTTGTTTTTTTTATTTTACCAGATTTGCAAAGGACAGAAGCAGTCACTGACGTTTCCAGTGTTGGAACAGAATTGATGGGTTGTTTTCTGTTTTTCTAACTAAGTTTAAAGGTGGTCTGACAAATTTCCTGATCTGTGTTTTTTCAATTTGGCTTCCCACCAACTGCAGTACAACTGCAATTTGGCACAACGTCATGTTGGCAGACAGGCTTTCAAGGAGTTCCATAGCAAATGCAAAATGCCAGGGCATTGATTGTTTAGCTGCATGTTTACTGAGCATAGAAGCTAGTTAATGCAATGTCACCAATTTGCTGTTTAACCAAACTAGATAGCAATGCTTTAAGTTATTAAAGTTTGACTGTGATTTACTAGTGCTGATTAAATTTTACAGTAACCAGAATATAAATTGCAATGTTTGTAAAAACCTCCAAGTGGCAGTTTCGGAGTTCTGAGGGACAGCAGGGAGTATCTCATTTGCTTTGGTCGTTAAATGCACATTAGTATACTTGCGTGTGGTAGGGTGAATGACAAATTCAAGCGATTTTCAATGTTTATAGAGCAGGTTCCCACTGAAATAAAGTGTGTGTGTGTGAGAGATTTACTGCTGTTGTTCCTTTCTGACCATTCATGATGCAATGACTATAAGATTATCATTTCAAGTTAATCGCTCACCTCGTACATTGAAGTTTATGAATGGATTTGTTCAGTCATAAGCAAAGTAAAGGCACCTAACAATTAGGTTAGCTAGACACAAAGCTGGAGTAACTCAGCAGGTCATAACATCAGAAATGATGGGAGCAGAATTGTGCCTTTCGGCCATTGGAGTCTTCTCCACCATTCAATCGAGGCTGATCCATCTCTCCCTCCTAACCCCATTCTCCTGTCTTCTCCCCATAACCTTGGACACTCGTACTAATCAAGAATGTATCTATCTCTGCCTTAAAAATATCCCCTGACTTAGCATCCACAATCTTCTGTGGCAAAGAATTTCACAGATTCACCACCCACTGACTAAATAAATTCCTTCTCATCTCCTTCCTAAAAGAACGTCCTTTAGTTCTGAGGCTATGACATCTAGTCCTAGACTCTCCCACCAGCGGAAACATTCTCTCCACATCCATTCTATCCATGGGTCAGGCGCATCTCTGGAGAAATGGGATCGGTGACGTTTCGGGTCGAGACCCTTCACCAGTCTGATGCTGCCTGCCTGCTGAGTTACTCCAGCTCTTTGTATAAACAAGCATCTGAGTTCCTTGTACACTTTTAACAATTAGGTTATCTGCTTTGGTGTACATGTTTTCTGACTTTATTTGTCTCAAATTCCACTATGGTCATGGTTGTTAAATCAATGTAATAAAGATGTCTCGTAGTAAAATCTAGTAAGGAGTTAAATACTTGAAATTCCACTTGAGTGTAATTGTCCATTTTTAATATGCATTTTAAAAACCTCATGATGTGGGGAAAACTTTTTTTAAAGCATATCTTGATTCTACAATGGCTGTATCAAATCTTGTGTGCTGGTATTCAAACAAAGATTAAATATTTATAATTTTTACCACTATCTTAATTTTCAGAAGTGCTTTCCTGCATAAAAGTAAGATGATTTGGGTAGAAAGGTGCGTTGGGTAGGGGGTAATTATACTTAAGATGAACCGCTGAACACCATTTATTGCCAAAAGTTTCTCAATCATCCTTGCTCTGTCTGACCTTCAGTCTTCTCACTATTTGCAGCCTTGGAAATTGTTTGTTCTTTAACTCTAACTCCATGGAATTTTTGGGAGAGTTTTCAGCGTTGAAATGTCAGCCAGATTATGTGCTGAAGTTTGAGAACAGACCTTCAACTCTCACTTTCTGCCCTGGTGAGCTCTGAGCCAAGCCTGATGCCCAGCAGTGGAGAAAGGGCATGGGTACATCAAGTTGAAGGGGTAGTCAGACCCATCTAGTGTGGCCACAATAGACAATAGGTGCAGGAGAAGGCCATTCAGCCCTTTGAGCCAGCACCGCATTCCAGTCCCTCTGTGACTGGTCTTCTCCACCAGTGAGTTTTGCTTTTGCTTGAACTAAATATTGCGGTAACACTGGGAAAGCTGTGTGCAGCTTTCATTTTAAATGTCAGAGACTCCTTTGTGTCAGTTATTAGAAAATTCTAGTGGTGGTCTTGCCTCATCTTTCAGAAAAATAGAAACAAGTAACTGCAAATGTTTAGTTTAGGGATACAGTACGGAAACAGGCCCTTTGGCCCACCGAGACCTCACCCACCAGCGACCCCTGCACATTAACACGCTCCTACACACACCAGGAATGATTTACACTATACCAAGCCAATTAACCTACAAAACCTGTATATCATTGTAGTATAGGAGGAAAACTAGGATCTCGGAAAAAAACCACGTGGTCACGGGGAGAATGCACAAACTCCGTACAGACAGCACCCGTAGTTGGGTGGGAACCCGGGTCTACGGCCCTGCAAGCGCTGTAAAGCAGCAACTGCTAGTTTACCAAAAAAGACATAGTGCTGTCAACAGGTCAGGCGTTTCAGTTTGGGTCCCTTCAGAAAACTGACAAGATTAGTTCTAACCGTTGACTTAGAACTGGTTTTAAAATAGTTTTTGTTATTTTAAGATTCCCCTGGGCATGGGGAAGTTGGGGAAATGAAAGGAGAGGTGCAGGAAGGCTGTGGGAGGCATGTTTCTGTGCTCTAACTGGGTGCGCCAAAATCAGCCAAAAACCTCAACTCGTATTGTCACCCTTTGAACAGCACCAAGTCCAGCACGTTTTACCCAGTTCGATGTTCTGATCTGCTGCTTTTCGTAGATGTCCTTTCATGAAACTGGGCTTGTTCGGGATTTTACTTCTGGAGAACCAACGAAATATACAATTTAACTTAAGATAGACACAAAATGCTGGAGTAACTCAATGGGTCAGGCTGCATCTCTGGAGAAAAGGAACGGTGATGCTTTGGGTCGAGAGCCTTCATCAGACCGAGGTGTGAAGGGTCTCGGCCCGAAATATGTCCTATTCCTTTTCTCCAGAGATGCTTCCTGACCCGCTGAGTTACTCCGGCATTTTGTGTCTATCTTTGGTATGAGCCAGCATCTGCAGTTCTTGTTTGACCTGCTCAGTGAAAACTTAACTTGAAGTGTAGTCCACATAAAATGAATTGCACAGGTTCAAATTTCAACTATATGTAGTGAGACAGCTTTTACGATCCATTCAGTTGCTATAAAGCCAGGCTGATTTAAAGCACTGTTGGCTTATCTCCTCCTGTTTTAGTGAATGGTGTACATTAAACAGAGTTGTGGTGGCCGAGTACATTCATTCACAAAATCACCTCAACCAGTGACAATAGCATGTGTACGCTACACATCCAGCATGCTCCAGTATATGTGCCTGACAGCTGATCTCCAATGCCCAAGGCAGTGATGACAGGTGAATGGGGACACTGACACATGCAGGTTCCTCTTTAAACTGCAACTTGAAGGGGAATCTGAATGTGCTCATCACCACCTCCTGCCCAGGATATACCACACTTACTGCATTGTCAAGTCTCTAGATCCTGAAACTCCCGAACTACCAAGAATGGGAGAACCTTCCCTTAACTAGAAGATCTATGGTTGACATAGTTGGCTCCACAGCCCCACCTGGTGGGGAATTGGTGATGGTCAATAAATGTAGGCGCAAGGACCTACAGATACTGGCATTTTGTGTGGAACTGTGCTGGAGTAAATCAGTGGGTCGGGCAACATCTCTGGAGGACATGGGTAGGTAATGTTTTGGGTCAGGACCCATCTCCATACATTAAATGGTATTCTTGCCAACATTACCCACATTCCTTATGCCACCATGGGTCTGATAAGGGTCCCGGCACACAACGCTGCCTGTCCCTTCAGATAAGAACATAAAGGCACTGGAGCAGAATTAGGCCCTTCAGCCCTTCTGCTCTGCCATTCAATCATGGCTGATCTGTTTTTCCCTCTCAACCCCGTTCTCCTGCCTTTGACACCCTTACTAATCAAGAACCCAGCAATCTTTATTTTATAAATATCCAATGACTTGGCTTCCACCGCCATCCATGCCAATACAATTCCATAGATTCATCACCCTGTGGCTAAAGAAATTGGATGCTGGCTGACCGACTGAGTCCCTCTATCACTTTGGGGTTTGCTCAAGATTCTGACATCTGGATTTTCTTGTCTCCATAACCCACATTACCCTCTCCTCAAAAGGTTTAGTGTTTAGTTATACCATGGAGTGAAGTATCGTGTACATGTTTATCTTCACCTCGGTTTTGGAGTTCTCTAGTATCTGTGTATTTCTGTGCTGCTTTATGAGTGTTTCTTCTTTGGGGAATCTGTCTTTTGAATTATTTCTGTCATTGATGTAACAAGTTACTATTCTGAAACACAATTTCAGCATTGGCCAATACCACCGAGGAATTTCCCCACTAACCACAGCAACTGGAATCTGATCACTTAAACACTAGAGGTGATTTGTAATTGGTGAGACAGGTTGCCAAGAATTAAACTTGGCAACAACTTTGTGACCTGTTTAACAGACCAGAGCGCAGATTTTTTTTAAACGGAAGTCTTTTTTTCCGTCTAATTCTAAAGGAGAATTGTTATTTTTCATTTCCCATTTATTCAGTGCATTACTGTGGGGAGGGTATATTTAAAGAATTCTTTTGTAAATTGTTATTCTACATTTTTGAAACAATTAGCAAGTGCTTGTGGGTGGACACTTTGCACCGTTAAGGCTTGTGGCAATGTTTGTTTTACTAGGCCTGGTCCCCAATGCAATATTCCACCACTCACCCATAGCCCCCAACTGGCTCATTTCCCCTTAAACCCCAGCGCTCCCTCCCCTTCCTCTTCAGCCTCCCTATTGCGCTTGCTGCCAGGACTTTAAAAAAATAATCCAATTGCACTTCCCCTGCCTCCCCCAGCACCCCCCCCCCCCCCCCCCCCACCCCCACCCCCACCCCCCTCCTCCAAAGTTAAAAACTTGCTTGCAGGACTCGGTGTTCTGTGATTGCAACATTGTTGCGGGAAGAGCCAGCGAGGATTTGGGTCCCATTGTGATGTCATAGCTGTAACTGCCAGTGTGCAGGTGGAAGACATTTTTTCTCAAAGTGGGATTTTGTAAAGTTAAAAATGTGAATAACTTGTAAAATATAACATTAATCTGACCGAAACTTGATACAAACCACCACATGACAATTGTGAGTAAGGTGGTCCAAAAATTGTAGCGCTATCCTGTACCATTTTGGTGTCATTAGAGGACATCACCGAATCAGAGATCACACTCACACACACATTTAGTATTATCTAGAGGGTCCCTGTCACACGGGAGGCCTGATCCCCCAACGCAATATTCCACCACTTACCCACAGCCCCCACGAGAGGCCTGGTCCCACAACGCAACCTGTTCCCAAACGCAATATGCCACCCGTTCCTCCAACGCAATATTCTAGTACTCACCCATAGCCCCCAACTGCGTAGGGTCGGCTCATTTCCCCTTATTCACCCTCCCTCAATAAACTTTTTTAAAAATCCTTGCTGCCAGAAATATATATTTTTAAAGTACCTCATTAAACTTTTTTTTGAATCCTTGCTGCCAGAAATATAAAATAAAAGGATTGCAACATTGTAGCTTGCAATTGCTAGGGCTGGCAGGACTCGGTGTCCTGGGATAGCAACATTGTAGCGAGCAGGGCTACAATCCCATTGTGATGTCATAGCTGTAAGTGCCAGTGCAGATAGAATAATTTTTTTCTCAAATTGGGGCTTTGCAAATTAAAAAATGTGAATAACTTGTGAAATATAACATCAATCTGAACGAAACTTGATACAAACCACCACATGACAACTGTAAGGTGGTCCAAAAATTGTAGCGCTATCGTGTACAATTTTGCCGTATTAAAAATGAATTCTAAACGAAGGAGGCCCAAACCAACAAGAAAACAATCCTAAGGTCTTTCCCTTTGCCCAGGTTGGAAATCTCAAAGGTGAGAGGGGCAAAGTTTAAAGGAGATGTTGGGCATGTTTTTTTTATGTAGAAATGGTGGCGCAGTGGTAGAGTTGCTGCCTCGCAGCGGCAAAGACCCGGGTTCAATCCTGACAATGGGTGCTGTTTGTATGTTCTCCCTGTGACTTCATGGGTTTTCTCATTGATCTTCGGTTTCCTCCCACACTCCAAAGACGTACAGGTTTGTAGGTTAATTGGCTTGGTATAAGTGTAAATTGTCCATAGTGTGTGTAGGATTGTGTTAATGTGCGGGGATCGCTGGTCGGTGTGGGCCGAAGGGCCATTTTCCATGCTGTATCACTAAACTAAAGGTGATGACTGCCTGGAACACACTGTCAAGCGTGGTGGTGGAGGCAGATACTATAGTGGTATTTAAGATGCTTTTGGATAGGTGCATGAGTATGGATCAAGTACAGACAGAGAAGATTAGTTTATCTTGGCATCATGTTTGGCACAGACATGGTGGGCTGAAAGGTTTGTTCCTGTGCTGCATTTTATTGTGTTCTATGGCACATAATGCTAGGGAGAGAGGCATACATCAGGAAACTAATGAGTGGAAATTATTATTATTGAATTAAAATGGGCATTGCCAGTAAGTTACTCAAACTTGTGCTATACAAGGAATAAGATTTACTCTACATGTTTGCTTATTGGTAATATTCCATAAATCACCTTTGAAACATAAACTTTTTGGAATATGTATTCCGGAAAGGGACCTGCTAGTGGTAGTTGAGGCAGGTGCAATAACAACATTTAAGACATTTGGACAGGTACATGGTTTGGAAAGTCCTAGAGGGATATGGGCCGAATAGGGGAATGGTGGGGTTAGCGTAGATGGGTGCTGTATGACTGAGGTTTTTGACGAGTTAATCAATAGGGTGTTTGGGAAAAGTACGATAGACCCCATCTTGATAATGGCACCACGTGGACTGAGTGGGTGGTGGGGGAGGATGATGTTCCAGGAAAGGTGAACTTTCAAATAGGTAGTCTTTGATAAGTGTAACTGCACAGTTCTAACAAGTTAAATACTTGATAGGTCAATCAATTGGGACTTAGTTTTGGACCAATTCTGTCTCCAATCCTGTCTCGCACCACCTGATTTTATGTCTGGCCTTTGTTCCAGCCATCAGCCTACCATTCTCCCCCCCCCCCTCTCTCCTTCTTGCTGTGTCCATTTATTACCTGCTGTGCTTTATTCGAATGGCCTACTCCTGCACCTAATTTCTATGTTTCTATTCTGCCTCTTCCCCTTTTCAGCTTTCTTCTTAACCTTCTTTAGTCTGAAAAAAACGCCCTAATCCATCTTTTCGAGAAATGCTGCCTGACCCATTGAGGTGCTCTTGCACTGTCCTGTAGTGTAAGCCAGCATCTGCAGTTCCTTGTTTCTACATGTGGATTGTGCTGGTGTTTGGGGGTTCCTTGCTGCTTGGGCTGATGAGACTTGAAGTGTTGCTGTTTCTCTCTCTAACCCGACTGATTCTGGCAGTATTTTGTTTTGATACTTGCAGATTAAGTTTGCCTTAATTTAAACATGCTAAAGCGTTAAAGTTTGTACGACACTGCCAGACTTGGCATAGACTTTGAGTGCAATAGCATTCCAAAACTCTGCACTGGCACTTTTTTTATTATTGTTTCAGGCTAGTTGCTTATTTTTGTGGAATGAGTTTTTGGATTTGGATGTTGCATTATGGAAAGTTTCCTAATGTGATTATGGTAGGCTTTTTTTTAGGTTGTGTTGATGTTTCTTGTTAATTGTCAGATCTTTCAGAGAACTTGCCTCAATCTGTTTCTGAGCTGTTCTGTGTGACTCCATTCATGTTAATACTCTAGTCCATTGAAAGCTGGGGGTGGTGATCATAGCTGCTGGCTGCATTCAGTGCCCAAATAAAGGTAAAACATCAGAGGTAGGACAACCTAGAAAGAGCTCGTGCTCTCCCTCTTTAATAGCGGTGTCTGGGTAATGTCAGCGAGACGAAGGAGCTAATTCGTGGACCCCCCCCAATCGGCCTCAATGGTGCCGAAATGGAAATGGTTGAGGGGCTAGGGTACCTTGGAGTTAATATTACCAATGATCTGTCGTGGACCAACCATATTGATGTGACTGTCAGGAGACTGAGTGAATTCGGCATGCCTCCAACCGCTCTTACACACCTGCGCAGATGCACCATGGAAAGCATTCTGTTAGGTTGCATCACAGCTTGGGTTGGGAAACAGCTCTGCCCAAGACAGCGAGAAATTGCAGAGAGTTGTAGATGTAGCTAGTCCGTCGCACGGGCCAGGCTTCCCACCATTGACACCATCTGCACCACGCTGCCTCGGGTGGGTGGGTAGTCGAGGAATGCAGACAACTTAATCCACCCGGTCGTTTCTCCTCTCTGCTCCGGTCCAGCAGAATATACAGATACTTGAATATGCGCACCGCCAAGCTCAGGAACGGCTTCTGCACCCTCTGTTATCAAACTTCCAAACGGACATTCCATAATTTAGGGTACTGTCCGATTTACCTTTTTGATTACATGAACTTTGTGTATGGAACTGGTGCTCTACAATGCCGAGATCTATATTCTGAACTCTGTGTCTTCCCCTTTGATCTGTCTATTGTACTAGAGTTTGACGAATGTATTTATGTATAGTATTTAAGAAGGAACTGCAGATGCTGGAAAATCGAAGGTACACAAAAAAGCTGGAGAAACTCAGCGGGTGCAGCAGCATCTATGGAGCGAAGGAAATAGGCAACGTTTTGTGTACCTATGTATAGTATTATCTGTTTGGACAGCATGCAAAACAAGGCTTTTCACTGTATCTCTTACACGTGAGAATAATAAGCCTAAACGTTCACTAAAGTCCCAGAAACTTCAGTGTAGTCGGCCACGTGCAGTAACTGTGTCACCAGCTAGTTTAGTTTGGAGATAGAGCAGAAGCAGGCCCTTCGGCCCACCGAGTCCATGCTGACCAGCGATCCCCATACACTGGCACTATCCTGCTCATTAGGGACAATTTACAATCTTTATGGAAGCCCATCAACCTAGAAAACTGTACACTCTTTGGAATGTGGGAGGAAACTAGAGCATCAGGGGGAAAAAACCCACATGTCATAGGGAGAACGTACAAACTCCGTACAGACAGCACCTGTAGTCAGGATCGAACCAGGGTCTCTGGCGCTGCGTTTGATCTTTTGATTTTAGCCATGGCCCTGTTTATGATGTACCTCAGTCATAGTGCCTCTTGTGTCTTGCAATGGGTGGATGTCGAGTGATCACAAGCAGTCTTGTGCATGTGGTATAACCAATGCCAGGGGCATGTTGTTGCTGCATTGCCAATGTTAAAGCGGTGATTGCATTTGAGCTGGCCCATGTTTTATTGGTTACAGCAGCATACAGATGGCCCTCTGCAAATTGAAGTATTTTTGCTGAGATTGGCATGACTCTTGTGGCTTTTCCGAGCTCAAGCTGATAGACTAAATGATCCCAATGTAAAGCAATCCATGGGTGATGCAGTGAAGAGTACTACAGTGTAGAGAGACAGCATTCAAACAGACCCTTCGGCCCACCAATTCCACGGGCAAGCATTGATCACCCGTTCACACTAGTGCTATGTTATGCCACTTTCACATCTGCCCTCTACACAGTAGGGGTTTTACAGCGGCCGATGAACCTACAAACCTGCAACTCTTTGGGATGTGGGAGGAAACCAGAGCACCTAGAGGAAATACACGGGGTCATGGAGAATGTGCAACTCTGCACAGACAGCACCCGAGGTCAGGATCAGACCTAGGTCTGGCGCTGACAGGCAGCAGCTGTGCCACTCTGCTGCTCCATCAGAGAACAAATATTATAATGAAAATGTGTAGGAAAGAAATGCAGATGCTGGTTTAAATCTAAGGTGGACACAATATGCTGTAGTAACTCAACGTGACAGGCAGCATCTCTGGAGAGAAGGAACAGGTGACGTTTTGGGTCGAGACCCTTCAGAATAATAGAGCACATGCAATGCCATTTTTACTGTGGTATTAGAAGCTTGCCTGGTCTTGTTAAAAATCTTATCCACCTCAAATTAAAGGAGAAAATGGGGAGGGTAACAGGAGTTCCTTCAGATTGTTACTTATTGCAAGATTAAATTATCAAGATATGTGTGCCATGTACTAATGAGTAAAAGATTTATAGTTTTTAACCAAGGGTTACCAGAAATAACATTTCGGTGTTTTGATGCTTTCTGTGAACTGATTTCAACATGAGATCAAATTAACAGCATGTGTTGCGGTTACCAGTTCCCAGAAAGCTGACCCACTCTAAGCTCACCCCCTTGCTGTGTACGTTGATAACACTTCCCAGTGACTCATTGTACGTGCACTTGCTTTGACAGACCAGCCACCCACCGACCAAGCCTGATCCTTCCTTTCACTTTGCGTGCCTTTCAGCCCCCCTCTCAATTTGCGCTTGCAGCTTCTTGCTCTTTTCACGCCCCCACTTCTCGTCATCAGCAGTTACCATAAGTGCAGGGTTGATGCAAATGTGTGGTGGGGACTTGCAGAAAATGTTGTCGCTCCTGAGAATACTTTTGTTGCTGTCCTGAAAAATTCAGTCAAAAATTATTTGACAGATAACGGGCGGCGCGATGGCACAGTAGTAGTGTCACTGCCTCACAGTGCCAGGGACTCTGGTTTGATCCTGACTAAGGGTTGCTGTCTGTACGGAGTTTGCACATTCTTCCAGTGACCACGTGGGTTTTCTCCGGGTCTCCGGTTTCTGTCGGGGTCCCTGGACAGAGTCAAGGGAGGAGGTATAGCGACAGGTGTTGCATCTTCCGCGGTTGCAGGGGAAGGTACCTGGGGAGGGGGTGGTTTGGGTGGGAAGGGATGAGTTAACCAGGGAGTTGCGGAGGGAACGGTCTCTGCGGAAGGGGGAAAGGGGTGGAGATGGGAAAATGTGGCTTGTGGTGGGATCCCGTTGGAGGTGACGGAAATTTTGGAGGATTATGTGTTGTATGCGATGGCTGATGGGGTGGAAGGCAAGAACTAGGAGACTACGTCTCTGTTGCGACGAGGGGGAGCAAGGGCGGAGCTGCGGGGTACCGAGGAGACATGAGTGAGGGCCTCGTCTATGATGGGAGAGGGGAACCTCCTCCGTTCCCTAAAAAATGAGGACATCTCGGATGTCCTAGTATGGAACACCTCATCTTGGGTGCAGATGCGGCGTAGACAGAGGAATTTGAGTCTTTGTAGGAAGCAGGGTGGAAAGAAATGTAGTCGAGATAGATGTGGGAATCAGTGGGTTTGTAATAGACGTCAGTCAATAGTCTATTTCCTGTGATGGAGACTGTGAGATCAAGAACTGCAGATGCTGGTTTAATTTGAAGGTAAATACGAAAAGCTGGAGTAACTCAGTGAGACAGGCTGGAGAGGAGGAATGGGCGACGTTTCAGGTCGAGACGTCACCCATTCCTTCTCTCCAGAGATGCTGCCTGTTCTGCCGAGTTACTCCAGCTTTTTGTGTCTATCCAGGTTTATAGGTTAATTGGGTTGGTATAATTGTAAATTGTCCCTAGTGTGTAGTATGTTGATCGCTTGTCGGCACGGGCTGAATGGCCTGTTTTTGCGTGGTATCTCTAAACTAAAATACTTAGTTTTAAGAACTAAGAAACGCATTGGTTTGTTAAAAATGAAACATTTTTTTCATTTTGTTATCAGTCCTTTTAGTCACAAAGTTATGCAGCATGGAATCAGGCCCTTCCATCCATTCCAACCAAGATATCCCACTGATCTAGTCCCACCTGCCCGTGTTTTGCCCATATCCCTCGAAAGCTTTCCTATCTGTGTACCTGTCTAAATGTCTTTTAAGTATTGTTATAGTACCTGCCTCCTCTGGCAAGTCATTACATTAACCCACCCACCTGTGCAAAACGATGTCCCATATGTTCCTATTAAATCTTTCCCCTCACCTTAAACGTGTCTCCTCTGGTTCTCTGTCCTCTTTTGTGGGAACCCATGTGTTTGGAAACATTCGATAAGGTTTTTCACACCAGGTAGTGCATAGAGTGATCCAGGAGCACAAGTACTTAGTTCCTCATGACTCCTGACACCTTTTGGTATCAAAGGTAGATAGGGGGGTGAAAAGGGTTTTTGGCACATTGGACTTCATCGGTCAAGGAATGCAGAAGTTGGGACATTGTCACAGTTGTACAAGACGTTGGTGAGGATGCTCTAGGAGTTCAGTTGTGGTCAATTTGTGACCAAATTGTGTACACGTATATAAATAAAATCATGAACGGGATAGATGGGGAGAATGTGCAGTGTCTATTTTACCAAGGAAGGCAGATCAAGAGCTGTGGGCATAGGATTAAGATGAGGGGAAAGATTTCATCGGAACCCGAGGAACAAATCTTTCAAGCAGGGTGGTGGGTAAATGGCCCAACAAGCTGCCAGAGGAAGTAGTTGAGGTAGTACAATAACAATAATTAAACGACACTTGGACATGTACATGGATAGGAAAGGCTTAGAGGGATATGGGCCAAATGCAGGTAAACCTACTAGCTTAGAGGGGGCATCTTGGTTAGCATGGACGATTAGTAACAAGGGCATGCTTCCATGCTGTATGACTCTAGGATTGACTTCACTGGTTTGTTTGTGGTCCCATCCTACGCTCAAGAGGGGGAGTCTGTTGCCTGTTAGGAAACTTTTGTAAAAATATTTGTAAATTTATTTGCAAATTGCCCAACATTCGATCCACTGACAAATATCCTCCTTCCAACAGTTATTGATTGGTGTTTTGAGTATATTAACATGGCTTGGATGATGGAGATTTGCCAGAACACTTGAATCCATGTTTGTTTCCTGTGAACTTGTAGATTGTGAAGGTGTTTTATCTTCTGGTCAGCTGTTACAGTATATCATGACACAAATGTAGTGATGTGGTAACATGCAAGTATCCCATTCCTTTGCTAAGGAAAGGCAATCAAAAGGCATGTTGCCCTTAGGAAATGTCATAAAAGTAAGCTTGCCCTTTATTTTTAGGCCTATCTTCCCTCATTGTTTGGGCTTCTAGTCTTGTCGAATGTACAGTTCTTGGTTAACTTGCCTGTGCTTGGTCCATATCCCTCCAAACCAGTTCTATCCATGCATCTGGAATTGTTTCTTAAACGATGGAATAATCCCAGCCTCAACTACCTCCTCTAGCAGCTTGTTCCATACACCCACCACTCTGTGTGGAAAAAGTTACCCCTCTGATTCCTATTAAATCTTTGAACCTTGTCCTCTGGTCCTCGATTTCCCCCACTCTGGGCAAAAGACTCTGCATCTACCTGATCTCTTCCTCTCATGATTTTCTACACCTCTATAAGATCCCCCCTCATCCTCCTGTGCTGCGTGGAATAGAGATCCAGCCTACTCAACCTCTCCCTATAGCTCACACCCTCTAGTCCTGGCAACATAGTCCTAGCCCTCGTAAATCTTTTCTGAACCCTTTCAAGCTTGAGAATATCTTTCCTATAACATGGTTCCCAAAACTGAACACAATATTCTAAATGCGGTCTCACCAACGTCTTATACAACTGCAACATGACCTCCAAACTTCTATACTCGATACTCTGACTGATGAAGGCCAAAAGCCTTTTTGACCACCTTATCTACCTGTGACTCTATTTTCAAGGAACCATGCACCTGTACTCCTAGATCCCTCTGCTCTACAGCACTACCTAGAGGCCTACCATTCACTGTGTAGGTCCTGCCCTTGTTCGACGTCCCAAAATGCAACACCTCACACTTTTCTGTATTAAATTCCTCCGCCCTCCTGGTCAATCGATCCAGATCCTGCTGCAATCTTTCACAACCATCTTCACTATCTGCAAAACCACTAACTTTTGTATCATCAGCAAACTTGCTAATCTTGCCGCGTATGATCGCATCCAAATCACTGCATTGAGTAGCATTGAAGGGCTAAATCTTGCTCCTATTTTTCTGTCTTTAATTTGCAAGGCTATGAGGAGGGCAGGGTAATGGGACATGCTGCACTGCTCTTTCATAGAACTGGTATCAGGTTAAATGGCCTTTCTTGGGGGGGGTTTGGGTGAAATGAGCAGAGTTTGATTTTCTTTAATTATCCTGCTAATTGAATCTTCATTTAACCTGCAGGCTTGGATGAGCGATCGGGTGCTGCTCCGTGGGCAGGAAGCGGACAGAATAGTAGTCCAACCTATGAGCAACCAAGGGTAAGTCCAGCTTGTTTACCCTCATAACAGGTTGAACAATGAGATAGCTGGAGGCTCCTTCCTTAATTTGCAATATTAAAAATAAATAAAGAAATTGGGGGGGGGGGCCTATTAAAAATGTGAGATGCTTTCATTTTGTTTTCAATGTTTACTTGTATTTTGCAATCATTATTTACATGCACTTTCGGTATCAGATTAAATATTAATTTCACCTGCAAGGTGTGCCCACTTATTTCGCAATCCTTTTAATCCCACTGGTCAACAAAACCATCAAGTAGTTTCCCCTTCACCAAACTCTCTTCAAGCTCCAGGTACCTTGTTGTGTTTCTTATTTATAGCATTTTGTTGGGAGGGGGGAAAAAGCTTCTTATAATCACGCATGATCTACATTTGTCATGCATGGAGAGGTGGCCTGATATGATCAGCATACTTTATAAATTATGCTCTTGTGAGTTGTATACATAGAAATAGTTACATAGAAAATTACAGCACATGAATGGGCCATTTGGCCCACAATGTCAATGCCAACCATGATAAATTAAACTAATATCCTCTTACTGCACACGATCCATATCCCTCCATTGTCTGCATATCCAAGTGCCAATCCAA
Source organism: Amblyraja radiata (assembly GCF_010909765.2). NCBI lineage: Eukaryota > Metazoa > Chordata > Chondrichthyes > Rajiformes > Rajidae > Amblyraja > Amblyraja radiata. The sequence continues at coordinate 22,781,800 of NC_045984.1, read as the reverse complement.
AAGCCTCTCAAACGCCACTATCATCTGCCATATCCACTGCCACCTGTGGCAGTGTGTTCCAGGCACCCATCACCCTCTGTAAAACAAAATTTGCCCTGCACGTTGCCTTTAAAGTAGGCATACTGAAGAAGGGTTTCGGCCCGAAACGTCGCCTATTTCCTTCGCTCCATAGATGCTGCTGCACCCGCTGAGTTTCCCCAGCAATTTTGTGTACCTACGTTGCCTTTAAACTTTGCTCATCTCACCCTTAAAATATGCCTTCTAGTCCTTGACATGTTCACCCAGGGCGAAAAGGTTCTGACTGTTTATACTGTTTATCAACGACTCTCGTAAATTTATGTAGTTCTATTAGATCTCCCCTCGCCTTCTAACGTGCTAGAGAAAACTAATCAAAGTTTTTACAACCTCTCCTTATAACTAATACTCCTTCCTCTTCTGCACCCTCCCCAAAGCCTCCACATCCTTCCGGGAATGGGACCAACAGAACTATGCACAATACTCCAAATGCAGCCCAACCAAAGTCTTATGAAGCTGCATCATGACCCTTGTGCTCAATGAAGCCGAGCATACTATTGAGTTGACAGCATTTGTTAATCAGAAAAATGAGTATCATTACAAAAGTGAGGTTTTATAGTGCTGAAAGACATCTGAAGTGACGATTAATTGTCACTGTATCAAATGAAACAAATATCTGGGTAGTGCATATTAGGCCAGCTGTAACCCAGTTTCAAAGTGTTAAACTATTTGCTTTGTCAAACATTGCGAGAAATTCTGTCTCACAATTTGCCTGAGTTAGTGAAATCCGCCCCTTGCGATCGAGTCTACGAGTGGGCTGTTGCTGTTGATCAAAGTTTGCAAGCTAAGCAAATGGAAGTTGTTAAATTATTACAAAAGACTGGCACAGAAGTTTGTTCTTGGATGCCAAGGGTTTTTTTTAAAAAAGAACTTGTGCGCTTATGTTTTAAGTTTACAACTGTGAAACTTGCTTATATTGTGTGTATGTGGTCCGACTGGTATATATATATTTTTTTCCTTCTCCTTAAACAGAGCTATGGCGAAGGTTCCCACTACAGCGATCACACATCGAACAGAGAGCTATCATCAAACGATGGCATTTCTTCGTCATCCTTCATGAACCCTGGCCTTGTCGGTGAGGAGAAATATACGACTTTTTTTGCTCCTATATTTTCTGGCAGATCTCAAATTTCCAGGGTGTAGCGTTATTAATGTGGATTGTTGCTTGCATTTCCTCTTTGGGCAACAAGTTTTGCATACTTGTTCCAATGACTGCCTTGCTCATTAGTAGACCTCTGGATGCATAGTTCTTAGAAGCTTGTTTCAATTGTCCTTTTGTAACTGGATGACAAAGAATGTACATCTACAAGCAGTTGCGGGAATCGACCTTCATGTTCTGCAGGGTATCATTTTTCTAAAAGCGAAACGTAAAGGGCTGGAGGAACTCTGCAAATCGAGCAGCATCTGGGGAGGGAAAGGACAGATGATGTTTTGCATCGGGATCATTCAGTACAAATTGAGACCAAATTGAGAAGTGGTGCGATGAGTTGGATCCAGAGACATTGGCTAAGGGAAGGAATGTGGAATTCTGAAACTCTGAAGAAGGGTCCTGGCTTGAAGTGTCTTCTGCCCATTCCCTCCACAGATGCTGCCTAATCCAGAGTTCCTCCAGCACTTTGTTTTCCTCAACATCTGCAGTTCTCTATGTATTCATTTCTAAAAGTACTGCTCCCTCTGTTGCATTGCAGAAATTTAACAAATCGCATTTAAATACAGGACTTCTGACTGGGTGAAGTGGTCACACTTGTAGTAGACAAGACTATTCAAAGGTTTTGGGATTTATTTTGTAAGATGTTTTTCGAACCTTCATTGCCCAAATAGCCAAAAATGAAATCCGTACAAGAATTAATTTTCACACTGGATTCGCTTGATAATTGTCTTCTGATTATCAAATATTTTTACATTAGTAAATATGATTCTGGCTGAAATATAACGGCAGGCACCAGGGACTACAGATGCTGGTTTGTAAATGTTGACCAGCGCTGGAGTAACTCTGCAGAAAAAAAAATAATCTTGGTCTCATCGGAGGTGCACATGGACCTCTGTCTCACTTGGAGGGACTGCTAGGGTCCCTGGGTGGATGTGCGGGAGGTGTAAGGACGGGTATTGTACCTCTTGTTGCAGTGTGGGGGGGGGGGGGGGGGGGGGGGTTGGGTGGGAAGGAATGTGAATCAGAGTTGTGGAGGAAGCGGTCTCTGGAAGGCAAGGAAGGTGATGAGACGATGTGACTGATGGTGGGATAACATTGGAGGTGACAAAATGTCAGAGAATTATATGTTGGATGTGAAGGCTGTTGAGGTGAGGACCAGGGAACTCTGTCCTAGTTCCGTCTAGGGTGTGCAAGAGCAGATGTTCCGTTATTTTAGTCTGAGAAAGGATCTCAACCTGAAACATCACAAGTTCTCCAGAAATGCTGCCTGACCTGCTGTGTCTAGCCATATAATTACCTTTAATTGGTGCATTTAAAAAATGAATAGATCCAAGGCCCTATATTCAGAATGGAGAAATTCTTGGTGATTTTGAAATGAATGACAGAGCTTTGGAAGAGGAATTTAAACATAAGAATGGGTCTCTTGGTGGATTCTCTTGGCTGCAAATAACAACTGAATATCGGTGAAGTCGGGTGATGCATTGCAATAATAAAGTGGACTTAAAAAAAAAGAATCAACGGCAGTCTGAAGGTTTATAGCGGTTGAAATTGGAAGCTAGCAGGTGGAGCTGGAGAGAGAGGCAGCTGCAGGATGATCAAAGTATGTTGCCCTGCGTTTGGAAAGGAGCGATGGAGGCAGATTTCCAAAGGTGATAAAGGATTTTTATGATTGATTTTTGGCCGAGGAGGAGGAAGTTAAGGTCGGGGTTCACAAACTGCAAAGCTTTAACAACTTTAGGCTCGGGCTGAGGTGGTAGCCTGTGGAAGATTAAAGGCCAGAGGCATTTGGTATTTGCAAAAGCCTGAAGGATTTGCTCTTGCCTTGACATTCTGCCAGCTAATGGCTCATGTGTTTTGTATAGCCTGAGTTATAGGCGTGACTTTTGGCTAAAGAGTTTAGTTAAGGACGGGCAGCTCGTAGACATGTAGACATTTAAAATAGCCTGTTATTAAAACTTCCCTTTTGTTTGCCGTGCCTTATAATTTATCCAAATTATCTGACCCGTGTCTAAGTATCCACCTGTGAAGCTACTTGTAATATGGGGAATCCCATGTATAAAGAACCACAGAAAAGAATAGGGTGGCAGTTAAGGTGAGCTGCTGCATCACTGCACCAGAGACTCTGGTTCGATTCTGACCTCGGGTGCTGTTTGTGTGGAGTTTGCATATTCCCTCTGACCTCGTGGCTCTCCGGTTTCTGAGTGGGTTTGTGGATTAATTGACTGCTGTAAATTGCCCTTGGTGTGTAGAGAGTGGAAGCTAAAGTGGGCCACAGAACTAGTGCGCACAGGTGATCGATGATCGGCGTGGACTCGGTGGACCGAAGGCTATTCCTACGCTGAATCTTTCAATCGACAAGCCAGGTTTTGATGACTTTTGTCGGCACAAGGAATTGCAGGTGCTGGTTTACAAAACAAACCACAACTTGATGGAGTAACTCAGCTGGTCAGGCAGCGTCTTTGTAAAACCTGGGTAGGCTACGTTTTGGATCGGGGCCTTTCTTCAAACACTAACCCGCTGAGTTAAGCCCCTGTCCCACTTGGGAAACATGAACGGAAACCTCTGGAGACTTTGCGCCCCACCCAAGGTTTCTGTGTGGATCCCGGAGGTTTTTGTCAGTCTCCCTACCTGCTTCCACTACCTGCAACCTCCGGGAACCGCGCGGAAACCTTGTGTGGGGCGCAAAGTCTCCAGAGGTTTCCTTCAGGTTTCCTAAGTGGGACAGGGGCATTACTCCTGCACTCAGCACTTTTTGCAAAGACTTGTATAGCGGAGATGTAGTTTGATAAAGGGCTTTCCTCTTGTACTCTGCCCAAAGAATTGGTAAACATTGAAGGTGGTGAAAAAAAAGTTTCCTCTAATCCAGAGCTAGAATTCTTCTGCTAAGGCTTTCCAAGGCTGCAGGAAAGCTGGCTTGTAATTGGAGCTGATGTATTTTATGTCTGAAGAATCGTTGAGCAGAAGGTGTGCAGTGTTGACCATGTAATTAAGAGGCTAACATAAATATTTTCTGGTGAGCTACGTTTTGAAGCATCTGGACCCCAATGTACTGCAATTTACTACCTAGGCTGACGTGATGTACTTTGCTTTTTGTAATGCAAGTACATTGATGGCAAGAGCAAAAGTGTTGATTTTCATTTTATCGGGCGATGCAAGGAGACATGTCAAAGGCACACTGTCCTAACATAGAAACATAGAAAATAGGTGCAGGAGGAGGCCATTCGGCCCTTCGAGCCAGCACCACCATTCATTGTGATCATGGCTGATTGTCCCATATCAATAACCCGTGCCTGCCTTCTCCCCATATCCCTTGACTCCACTAGCCCCTAGCACTCCTCTTGCAGTTTTCAGAATTAAACATGGAATGAGGGTGACACAATGGTTCAGTCCCACAGAACCAGAGGCTTGGGTTCAGTCCTAACCTCTAGTGCTGTCTGTAGAGTTTGCACATTCTTTCGGTGACACTGTGTGTACATGTATAGGAAAGGTTTAGAGGGGATATGGGCCAAACATGGGCGAATGGGACCAGTGTTGATGGGGCATCTTGCTCAGCATGGATAAGTTGGGCCGAAGGTGAAAACAAAAAGCTGGAGTAACTGAGCGGGTCAGCCAACATCCCTGTAGAAAAGGAATAGGTGATGTTTCGATCGAGACCCCTCTTCAGACTGAAAGTCAGGGAAAAGGGAAACTTTTCTTCAGGGATGCTCTCTGACCCGCTGAGTTATTCCAGCTTTTTGTGTCTATCTTCAGTTTGAACCACCATCTGCAGTTCCTTCCGACACAGTTGGGCCGAAGGGCGTGCTCTATGACTCTGACTGTAGGGGTTTCCTCCGTGTGCTCCAGTTTCCTCCCACATCCCAAAGACTTGTGGAATAATAGGCCTCTGTAAATTGGCTCTAGTGTGTAGGGAGTGGATGAGAGGGTGGGATGTCAACGAACCAGTATGATTGGAGGTCGGCGTGGGCCGAAGGGCCAGTTTGCATGCCGTATCTTTCCATCAGTCAAAGTGGAAAAGTATTCCATATTTGGAAGGGGAAAGCAGTTGATTTCTCATGGAAATGTTCCTCAGAGGTATATGCTTGCAATTTTCTACTCGAGTTGGCTCCCATGCCATCATACATGAAGCATAACTAATGAAAAATCTCTGACAGCCCTAAGCTGCTTTTCCTCCCACAGTAACTATTTTGGCTCTGATCTGCTTTGTGATGTCCCCAGTGTTTTGCAGTATTTTGATCTTTGCCAAGTACACCCTGAAGGTCGCGCTGTATTGTATTTATTTATTTTTTGTTTGACCCCCCCCTGCCCCATCCTCGTGTTTTAAATAGTTGAACCGAATTGGCATCTCCATTCTATGTTTTACTGATACACGATACATTTCAGAACCATGTTTAAGTGTTCTGACTGTTTCTACTGTGCATTCTCAGTCTCCTGTCACTTCTGACACGTGTCTGCTGCCTTTTCTCGGGCCCTGTAGCTTTCCCTAATTAGATGCTCTGTAGCTCCTTTGAAACTTATTACTGCCAATTGGGAACCTGGCATTTTCCCCACTGAGTCTAGCGTTTTGGGATGAACTCCTCACATGCTCCGTGCAAACACCTTGAGGGACTTGCTGAAAAAGCTATGTTACCACAGTAAATAACTTGGAACAAATGCTGTATTTGTTACTGGGCCTTTTCTTAATGTTTATTAAAACAAAATGGGCTCCAGGGAGTGCAATATGTCACAATTGAGGCAAGCAGCTTGAACAAATGGAATACTTGAAATTACAGCCCTTTTGTTATCATAGGATCAGGGTCGCACAGCGTGGAAACGGTCCTTTTGGCCCAACTTGCCAATGTCGGTCAAGATGCCTCATCTACATTAGTCCCACCTGCCCATGTTTGGCCCTTGTCCCTCAATCTTTCCCATCGTCACTGGTTGATTATTGTGGTGCGGTCGAACTCCAAAAGATGTCGATTGTTTAGTGATGGTTATGTATATAAATAGTCCTGTGCACATGGTGTGACCACAAACAGCATTGTGTTAATGGTGCTGAGGTGAGAGGTTGGAATATGCCAAGCAGATTTCATGTTAATAAGTGATGGGAGCTGAGTTAGGCCATTCGACCCATCCATCAGACCCATCGCTTACCCCGTAAGTCTACTTTGGAGTTAATTTGGGAAAAATAACCATTTGAATTTGAAACAACTATACAAATTCAGTATCCTTTTGTATTAAGACCAGAGTTAAAAAATACACTTGTATTTTCATGTTTACAAAATATTGACTGATTTTGGAGCTTATAAAGTATTTTCAAAGTGTCGGAAATATTATGGACAGCAATCTGCCATAAACAGAAATGTAGTATTGGTGTGAAATTCAAGAGGGGTGAATTAGCTTACATTGCATCCTCCTTGCATCCTTGCACTTTTTCTTACCTGCACTTTCTCCAAGGTATCTTATCGTTATAGAATCAGACATTGCGGAAACAGGCCCTTCGGCCCAACTTGCCCCACACCATCTGACATGTCCCATCTACACTGGTCCCTCTTGCCTGCGTTTGGCCCAGATCCCTCTTGGCCTGTCCTATCCATGTATCTGTCCAATTTGTTAAATCTTGTAGGTTAATTAACAAGAGCAGTGTATCTGTGACATTGCTGTGGAGTGAACACTACAGCTTTTTTTTTTTTTTTTTTTTTTTTTGTACCAGTGTAAATAGTTCAGAGCAGGGGATCTCTTCCTCGTTGGAGTGTTTTTTTTTTCCTTTCATGAATGTAGCCGTGTGGTTACGATGGATGCAGAACATGTAGGCGACCATGTAAGATGTGTGAATGATGTTTGTCATGTAGGATTTGCAGAGAGTAATTGGGGAGTATCCATGTGTGAATTCCTTGTGGATTAGGGAAAACCGTGCAGTGCCATGCGGCTGCTTTGCACCTGCTCCTGGAGTGATTAAATTGTTATGCCAAGGGGAAGATTTTTTAAATATCACTGTCTTACCCTGCATTGTTGAAGGAAAAATATCTCTTGGCCCTTCACATGCTGGATTTTGATCATTTCGACCTCTAGGAATTCCACCAAGTGAAGGTGGAATAGGGAAATGGGGAAGTTATTTTGCTGATTAAATCGTACCTGTGGATTGGATTCTTGATTTAAAAAAGCAGATGTACAGATAACGGCTCGTTCACAACAAACTTTTGTCGTACAGCTTTGTGACGGTAAATTTGTCTTTCAACTTTATTTGCAGTTTAACTTCCATTGATCACCTGAATGATCATAGTTGCCATTTTCTCAAAGTATTTATCTCGTTCATTCAACAAAACAAAGCGCTGGAGGAACTCAGCAGCTTGGGCAGCATCCACGGAGACAGATAACCTTTCAGGTCGGAACCTTCATACTGAATTGGGTCTGAACAAGGATCCCGGACCCAAAAAAGTCTCCTGTCCATTTCCTCCACGGATGCTGCCTGACCTGTTGAGTTCCTCTAGCACTTTGTTTCTTTGCTCAACATACCAGCATTTTCAGTTCCTTGTGCCAACATTTCTTCAATTTTTCTCTCTCTTCTAACTTAACAGCAACTTGCTATTCTCCCATCTTCCACCTTGCAGACTGGAGCTCATCTATAAAACGTTGTCCCCTTTCTAAACTTGAATGCCACTGGGGCCTGTTTGCAGCATCTCAGATTTACATGCATTAATCGTTCAATTTCTTTTGCCTCCCTTCTTTTGTGGCTACATTGACTCTCAAATCTCTGATGTCTCCCTGCTCTCTGACATCTCTGATTTCTTTCATATCTCAATTATTCCTGTTCTTTCACTCATTTTCAATCAATCTGAAGAAGGGTCTCGACCTGAAACGTCACCCAGTCCTTCTCTCCAGAGATGCTGCCTGTCCCGCTCAGTTACGCCAGCATTTTGCATCTATCTTCGGTTTAAACCAGCGTCAGCAATTCTACATTCTGTTTTTTTCCCTACCTTATCAAGATACTGGTGAAAACTGACTTTTTGACCAAAATTTGGCCATAATTTATTAAAGTTTTTATTGTGCTTCTCTAACACTATGCAAATCATCAGTGCATGTTTTTGTATCACATCTCCACTGCAGGCACACAATTCTACTGTAATATTACCAGGTGGCAAGGAAATATTCACCTGGAATATTTATATTAATTGTGACAATAGGTGAAAATACAAGAGACTGTGAGAAATTTGGAAAGACTAAGTTTGTTAGCGATATGTTGACAAATGTGATGTTTATTGAAGCTGCCATAATATTGCATCAAATGATGCACGATTTGTTATTGACTTGCTGAACATCTATCACAAAATCTAAAGTCATGTTTAGAAGGGCCGAGGTTCTGTTCGGGGTCCTGTCTTTACAGTAATATTTGTTGACATTATCACCAAGCTTGTTTGTGATGGAATTCACTGAAGAATTTCAAGGAGAAGAGGTCAGGGTCTGCTTTTACATTCTGCTGTTAATGGCATCTTTCCCAAGATGAGGTTGGGGGCCTCTCTCTCTTTAGGTTGTAACCTCTATCCCTTCATTCCCATAAACAATGACCTCTGGTTGCAATCCCTGACTAGCGTGAATCAAGCAACTTTGCATATTTTGCAGGTGTTCATGTCTCTCAAACAATAGCTTGGCACCATCTAACACTGGTGATTTTCTGCGCGTGTCAATTGAGTACATTAGCAATTTTCCACATTAGTTTTTGTTTTTATCACTGTGTGGTGCTAAGCTAATCTCTGACCTTCTCTGGCAACAAAGTCCAATTCCTAGGTAAATATATGTTTGGATGTCTGCGAGTTTAAGTAATAGGCGGGGAATTTTACTGGTGACGTTGCCCAGCAGGACTGAGTTAAGAGTGTTTAATTCCCATGTGTATCGATAACAGAGCAGTAACATTCTTTACTGCAGCTTAAATCTATAAATTAAAAACCCCATTACTGGTGCAAAAAAGCCCATGGTCCATTGTGCAACCAAAGACTCAAGTTCATAGTTGAGTTAGTATTTTGGAGTTACACAAAATTGCTGGGGAAACTCAGCGGGTGCAGCAGCATCTATGGAGCGAAGGAAATAGGCGACGTTTCGGGCCGAAACCCTTCTTCAGACTGATGGGGGGTGGGGAAAGAAAGAAGGAAAAGGGGAGGAGGAGGAGGAGCCCGAGGGCGGGCGGATGGGAGGGTGGGAGGAGACAGCAAGAGGGTTAAGGAAGGGGAGGAGACAGCACGGGCTAGCCAAATTGGGAGAATTCAATGTTAATGCCATAAGGACGCAAGGACCCCAGACGGAATATGAGGTGCTGTTCCTCCAATTTCCGCTGTTGCTCACTCTGGCAATGGAGGAGACCCAGGACAGAGAGGTCGGATTGGGAATGGGAGGGGGAGTTGAAGTGCTGAGCCACCGGGAGGTCAGGTAGGTTATTGCGGACTGAGCGGAGGTGTTCGGCGAAACGATCGCCCAACCTACGCTTGGTCTCGCCGATGTAAATCAGCTGACATCTAGAGCAGCGGATGCAGTAGATGAGGTTGGAGGAGATACAGGTGAACCTTTGTCGCACCTGGAACGACTGCTTGGGACCTTGAATGGAGTCGAGGGGGGAGGTGAAGGGACAGGTGTTGCATTTCTTGCGGTTGCAACGGAAAGTGCCCGGGGAGGGGGTGGTGCGGGAGGGAAGGGAAGAATTGACGAGGGAGTTGCGGAGGGAGCGGTCTTTGCGGAAGGCAGACATGGGGGGAGATGGGAAGATGTGGCGAGTGGTGGGGTCACGTTGGAGGTGGCGGAAATGGCGGAGGATTATGTGTTGTATTTGCCGGCTGGTGGGGTGAAAGGTGAGGACCAGAGGGACTCTGCCCTTGTGTGTGCGGGGATGGGGAGAGAGAGCAGTGTTACGGGGTATGGATGAGACCCTGGTGTGAGCCTCATCTATGGTGGCGGAGGGGAATCCCCGTTCCCTGAAGAACGAGGACATTTCCGATGCCCTGGTATGAAATGTCTCATCCTGGGAACAGATGCGGCGTAGGCGGAGGAATTGGGAGTAGGGGATGGAGTCTTTACAGGGGGCAGGGTGGGAAGACGTGTAGTCCAGATAGCCATGTGAGTCAGTGGGTTTGTAATGTATGTCGGTCAGGAGTCTGTCCCCTGCGATGGAGATGGTGAGGTCAAGGAATGGTAGGGAAGTGTCGGAAATCGTCCAGGTGTATTGGAGTGCCGGATGGAAGTTGGTGGTGAAGTGGATGAAGTCAGTCAGTTGTGTGTGGGTGCAGGAGGTGGCACCAAAGCAGTCGTCAATGTAACGGAGGTAGAGGTCGGGGATGGGGCCCTGGTACGTCTCGAACAAGGATTGTTCAACGTGCCCGACAAAGAGGCAGGCGTAGCTGGGGCCCATGCGTGTGCCCATAGCTACGCCTTGTGTTTGGAGGAAATGGGAGGAGTCAAATGTAAAGTTATTGAGGGTGAGGACCAACTCCGCTAAGCGGAGGAGTGTGTCAGTGGCTGGGTATGGGTTGCTCCTCTGGTCGAGGAAGAACCGGAGGGCTCTGAGGCCATCCTGGTGGGGGATGGAGGTGTAGAGTGACCGGACATCCATGGTGAAGATGAGGGGGTGAGGGCCCAGAGAGTGGAATGCGTGGAGGCGGCGGAGAGTGTCTGAGGTGTCTAGAACATAGGTGGGGAGGGATTTGACCAAGGGGGATAGGATGGAGTCAAGGTATGTGGAGATGAGTTCGGTGGGGCACGAACACGCAGAGACAATGGGTCTGCCGGGAGAGCCGGGTTTGTGGATTTTGGGGAGAAGGTAAAAACGGGCCGTGCGGGGCTGGGGAACGATGAGTTTGGAGGCTTGGTCACGTAGGGCGTGGGAATTGATGAAGTCGGTGATGGTGCTATTTTGCAGTGTTCAGTAGCCTGAAGGTTGTTAGGAAGAAGCTGTTCTTGAACCTGGGTGTTTTCGTTTTCGAAGTCCTGAACTGCCACAGGAGGATTATGTGACTTAAGGGAGAAGTGAGCAGAGGAGAGGTAGGGGGAATTGGCGACTGAGGGAGGGGTGGGGGAAACGGGCACAGGTCGGAGTGAAATGACAGCTTGGCCAGGGTGATGTTGGTCTTTGCTGGCAGTATTCACTGACACTACAAATGTTTCTACAAAAATAGTGATCAGCTCTAAATTGGTTCCATTTCTTTTACTCCCACCTTCCTCATCTAACTCCTCTCATGGTATTTTTCTTCTCATCAGGCTGTTCTTCTTTATCCATGATCCAATCTCATTTTTTTTCCCTTGGCCAGGTAATCATTAATCAATTTTGTGCATAAAAGTGGCATCAAAAAGCTTTAGGTTACTAGTTTTCACGTCTCTTTGGAAATAGATCAATTGTGTTTTTTGAGTGTGTGTGTATATAGGAAAAATATAGGCGGAAAAAAGTCCCATTTGTAACTGATTTGTGTTGTCTCGTTCAACAGATTCACTAAAAAATGTAATTAGTTGGATATAATCTGTCCTTTTTAATTTGTATTGAGCCTTGAAGTCTCTGTGCGTATTTCCACATTTCTTAATCCTACCACTTTAATGTGGGCAAAATTCCAAACAATAAATTCTGCTGTGATAGAAATCATTGATATGTTATCAATAGCTGAGATCAGACACCAATTCCCTGCAATATGTGACTTGTTGCCACCTGCCCCATGATAAAAAAAAAAGATTCATTTATTCGCACTATTTTCTGTCAATATTTTTCATTACCTTGCTCCACATTCCCGCGTTTTAGTTTTACACGGTAACCTATTATCAAACCTTTTCTGAAAATCTAAGTTCCCCCACATCTGTTTCCTAATATATCAGTAACATCCTCAAAAAGAAGACTCTACCGGATTTGCCAAACACTTTCTTTCCCTTTCGTCAATTCATGTTGACTTTGTCTAATCCAGCTGATGTTTTCTAAGTGTCCTGTTATCTCATCCTTTACAATATCCTCTAGCATCTTTCCTACTAAATATGACTTGACCTCCATTTGTTTTGATGTTTAATTAATGAACTACCCAGAAGTTCAATAAAGCCTCTGTGCCGTGCCATGAAAAGGCTTGTGTCATTGCTTCATCTTCATTCTCTTCTGCCTCCTTGCTATTTGTTTTGAAATATTCTCTTGCTTTGTTGTATGTTTACCCCTACCGTGATAAGAAGGGAAAGGGCATCCCGTTGCACCGAATTTGATAAGCTTGCCAGAAACACGAGATGTAGCACTGTCATGAAAGTGGCGTCACAGATAGATTGGGTGGTCAAGAAGCCTTTTGCCACATTGGCCTTCGTTAATCAGGGTATTGAGTGTAAAAGTTGGGATATTTTGTTACCGGTGTATAAGACATTGGCATGGCTGTGTTTGGAGTATTGTGTTCAGGTTTAGTCACCCTGCGAGAGTGTTTTTTGTAAACCGTGTGATGAGTACTTCGAACACACCGCAATAGGTGGTGGCGGAGGCAAATATGATAGTAGCGTTTAAAAGACCCACTGAGGCTTTTCCCTGGGGCATCAAAGCCATCCACCCAGTAACTGATGCTGTCCTGGCCTGGATGACTACCCTTGATCTTCAACTTTAGGCTGTGCACGCCATACGCAAGAAGAAGTTTAAGAGACTGGATAGGCACATGCAGGGAGTGGAGGCATATGGATTATGTGCAGGCAGAGAAGAGTTGGTCTTGGCATCCTATTCTGCACAGGCATTGTGACTTCTATGTTCTATAGCACATGGAAGGTTGTGCTTAAAAATTGTGCTGAGATTTGTATATAGAGTGGGTGAAAATTGATGGACAAAAATTAGGAGTAACCTGCTTTCTTTTTGAGCTTGGTAGATTTATAACTAGTGGAGTCTCGCATTGTTTAGTCTTGCACCTTCAGCTGTTCACAAGTAATGATTTGGCTGTCAGCATGGTGCATTGTATCAAAGAATGCTGATACAAAGATGGGTGAGGAAGGTCCTGAGTCTTGTATATCTGGCTTTATATCTTGTACTAAATGTTATTTCCTTTATTGTCTATCTATCCAGAGTTGGATAGATTCTTGTGTTTAAGAAGGAACTGCAGATGTTGAAAAATCAAAGGTAGACAAAAGTGCTGGAGAAACTCAGCGGGTGCAGCAGCATCTATGGAGCGAAGGAAATGGGCAACGTTTCAGGCCGAAACCCTTCTGCAGACTGATTAGTACAGGTGTCTGAAGTTATGGGGAGAAGGCAGGAGAATAGGGTTGGGAAGGAGAAATAGATCAGCCATGATTGAATGGCGGAGTAGACTTGATGGGCCGAATGTACTCCTTTTCATTATGACCTTACACTGGATGGCTCGATTGTAATCATGTATTATCTTTCCGCTGATTGGTTAGCACGCAACAAAAGCTTTCCAAGGTACCTCGTTGCATATGACAAACTAAATTAAGTAGCAGGGGCAGAGTGTTATGGGGTTGACTACAAGATTGTACACTTTGGTTGTCAGGGTAGAAAACTAGTTTTAAATGCTGCGTGATTCTTGCATTCCATCTGGGAAGTACGAATGGAGCGTTTAGTCGTGTATGTAAACTTCACGTTTACAAGCAGCATTGAAATTTGATCTTTGTCATTTTTAATGTGGTAGAAAACATACCAAAATAGATGTGTTAACATGATCTGTTGGGTAGGTGGAATTAATCATACCAAAATAGTGTGTTGTATATGTAATGGAAGGGTGGTGTAATCCTTTAAATTACATGAACTTTACCTCTATTTTATCTGGCATATAGTGTTGCATCTTTTTATACACCTTTAAAACTCTAACAGTATATTTTAATGTCAGCTATTTATTTTGCCTGAATTTGCCTCGATGTGAGAGTATTCTGCTTCATGAACTGGAGTGCGGGGGATGAGGGGTGAGTGGCTTCTAACATAATGATGGCCAGAAATGGCATAGATAGTCTTGGATTCACCCAGAGTAAAGGAGTCTAGAACTAGAGAGTGCAGACAAGGATCTGCAGGTGCTGATTTACAAATGAAAAGTGCTGAAATAACTGTGGGTCGGGCAGCATCACTGGAGAACATGGATGGGTGATGTTTCGGGTTAGGACCTTCTTCCCGTAAAGAGGCCCATGGTTCTTAAAACTAGTGAGCGCAGGTTTGAGATGCGAGTGGCCCTGAGGGGTAGGTATTTCACATGGAATAGTAGCTATATGGAGCAAGCTGGAGGAGGAGGTAGAGGCAGATACAATCACAGCATTTGAACAGATACATCGAAAAGAAATAGGGGGGTATGGGCCAAATGTAGGGAAATTAGATTAGCAGAGATGAGCATTTTGGTCAGCATGGCTGCGTTGGGCTAACAGGCCTTTTGTGTGCTGTATAACTCTGAAGCTATGATCATTTTGAGGGGAAGGAAACTTTGATATCAACAATAAGGATAACTAGAAGGAAATTAGCCTGGAGTCGTTTTCCCCCATCCCTGACCCTGTCCAAAATGCTGTGGTTTGACTTGGGTCTTTGCACACTGGTGAACTTGGCATAATCCCGAAAACTTCCTGGTCAGTGTGACTAATGGTTTTGTACTAAGCAATAAACCTCGGTCATGGACTTGCCTGCAGACAACACACAAATTGCTACTGGGTTTGAAAGTACATGTTATGGTAATTGCATGGTTATGTTCGTTTGACATATTGGCATATAGCGTTTTTGCTTGGTTTTTGCACTTTAAAAAAAAGGATACAGCATGGAAACGGTCCCTTCAGCCCATAAAGTCCATGGCGACCACTGATCGCCCATTCACCTTAGTTCAATATTATACTACTTCCACCCCTTGCACACTACAGGCAATTTTACAGAGGGGAAAACGTGCAGAGTGCACACAGACAGCGCTCGTGGTCAGGATTGAACTCGGGTCTCTGGTGCTGTGAGGAGCGGCTATTCCAGCTGTGCCAACCCTTATTGAACTGCTTTGTTTATTATATTACCCATTGACCACTGTGTTCACAAACCTGCTTTGCTGCTGCAAGTAGGAATTTCATTGTTCCGTTTCCGTGCATATAACAATAAACCCACACTCTTGACTCACCAGATATAGAGTAGCACAAGCTCATTCTGCTGAGTCATTGGTATTGTGCCAAAAATGGAGAAATTAATCATACCTTTTATTTGTCCACACGGACTGTGTCCGTTCTCTATGTGTTGCTGATTGATGGTGACTTGTGTTCATTTTCCTACCTAGGAACATCCTCACCTTTTACATTTTATTCTCATATAATCTAAATCTCAATGACGTGATATTGAATGAAAGTGAGGGATTTTGTTCATAAATTTAGTGTTCATAAGTGATAGGAGCAGAATTAGGCCCATCAAGTATAATCTGCCATTCGATCATGGCTGATCTATCTTTCCCGCTTAACCCCATTTTCCTGCCCTCTCCCTATAATCCTTGACACCTGTACTAATCAAGAATTTCTATCTCTGCCTTAAATATCAATTGACAGACTTCGCAGCCTTCTGTGGCAATGAATTCCTCAGATTCATCACCCCTGACTCAAATTCCTCATCATCCCCTTCATAGGATTCATTTAATTCTGGGGCTACGACCTCTGGTCCTAGACTCTCCCACTAGTGGAAACATCTTCCACATCCACTCTATCCAAACCTTTCACTATATGGTATTTACTAAAATGTTTTTTGTTTAGGTCAAAGGGGGCTGAAAAGTAAGACTTTTTCATTGGCCATGAAGTACTTGGGTAATGGGATAATAGTTACACGAGTCAAAGGAAACGGTGTCAGGTGAGAGTTGAGTTGGCCACAAAGCAATTTGGCAGGTCATGAATGTGATTTAGTGTGGAGAAACTGGCCCTGCGGCCTACTGACTCCACGCTGCCCATCGATCACCCATTCACACCAGTTCTATGTTAGCCCACTTTCTCATCCGCTCCCTACGCACTAGAGGCAATTTACTGAGGCCAGTTAACCTACAAACTCCGGAGCACCCGGAGGAAAACCACGCGGTCACAGGGAGAATGTGCAACATGTACACGGACAGCGCCTGAGGTCAGGATTGAACATGGGCTTCTGGCACTGTGAGAACATAGCTCTATGAGCTGTGCCCCAGCAATATCCCAACAATGATTCTTGTTTAATCGTTAGGTACCTTAGTTACAATTGATCTTTATTGTCAGTGACACACCCACGAGGAGGGAATGGAGAGAAATAAATCGGAAGAACATTTCTATAGCAAGTTAGAGTTGCTCGTGCCACCAAGTTACGTCCTTTTTATCCTTGAGGTGCATTACCCTTTTGTTATGCTTACTGATGTGATATTTATTCATTGTGGTAATCTATTCAATTTTGTTGTTTAAATTTCACCCAAAAGTGTGAAAGAACTACTGTATCTATTCAGAGCATTCAAAAAAACTGCTGTCCTTTTTTACTTGAAATGAATAATCCTTTCTTGATACTAAATATTAATTTAAAATGGAGAGCGTTTTCATTTATCTTCATGTTAACAGCCTGTTTGGGAGATTCTCAAATCGTTTCCGTGAGGTAGAATTAGCTGTCGGCTTTATCGGATGGGACGACAGATGGCACAATGGGCTAAGTGTTCGGCTGGCAACCGGAAGGTAGCTGGTTCGAATCCCGCTTGGAGTGCATACTGTCGTTGTGTCCTTGGGCAAGACACTTCACCCACCTTTGCCTGTGTGTGTGGATGTAATTATGTGAAGCACTTTGGGGTCAATGCAAGTTGACTAAAAATGTGCTATATAAATAAAGAAATTAATTAATCAAACTGAAATGTACTCTAGTCCATAATTTTAGCTTAAGCAGACTGTTGATAAGAAGAGAGGCAGCCATGTAAGGGGCTACGCATTTGGAGATTGAAGACAGGTCTTTGGGAGCAACATGTTAGTGAGAAGAGGAGGACATATCAGCAAGGAGCTAATTAGTCTTCAAAATATTGAGACTATATCCAAACACATGCAAAAGTCTTGTGTTGTATTGCTGATATCGAATGCAGTTATCTAGAGGATTTTATTGTAAAAATTAAAATTAAAATACTGGCATGTCAATTTTGGAATTTTGAGTAGTTGGGAATCTTGGGAATTCCAAAAATTCCAATTTGGGAATCTTGGGTAGTTTACACCCCAGCGGTATGAACATTGACTTCTCTAACTTCACATAGCCCTTGCTTTCCCGCTCTCCATCCCCTTCCCAGTTCTCCCACTAGTCTCACTGTCTCCGCCTACATTCTACTTTGTCCTGCACCCTCCCCTGACATCAGTCTGAAGAAGGGTCTCGACCCGAAACGTTGCCCATTCCTTCTCTCCAGAGATGCTGCCTCACCCGCTGAGTTACTCCAGCATTTTGTGTCTACCTTTCATTGAGATAATAGGTTGTTGTGAACTCGCACCTTCATGTACCCAAATATGTTTGAGTCTTCAGCAATGTCATGTTCTTTTTAAAAATTAAAAAAAATCTAATTCAATCATCATTTAATTTTCAACTGGAGGTCAGCATGCCTATATTATAAAGGTACTGTACCTTGCTGACAGAAATGGCAAACAAGATTTGAATTGTCTAGTATGTGACAAAAAATATAATAGCGTGTGAATTAAAGTTGGTCATCAGGAAAGCTGTTATACTATTGGACAGTTGCTGATGTTGACAGATTCACTGAGTTGCTCCAGCAGTTTGTTTTGCTGCAGGTTACACTGTAGAACCAGGAACAGTACAGCACAGGAACAGACCTTTCAGCCCACAATGCTTGTGCTAAACATGCTGCCAAGTTAAACAAATCTCTTCTGCCTGCATGTGATCCACATCCCTCCTCTCCCTGCATATCCATGTGCTTGTCTAAAAGTCTCTTGAATGTCACTATCATATCCGCTTGCACCACCACCCCTGTTAGTGCATTCTAAGCACCCACCATCTGATTTTTTAAAATCCCTACACAGCATTTTGTTGCTGTCTTACAGTGCCAGAGACCCAGGTTCAATCCTGACTGCGGGTGCAGTCTGTAAGGGATTTGTACTTTCTCCCGTGGATTTTCTCTGGATGCTCCAGTTTCCTCCCACATTTTAAAGATGTGCAGTTTATTTGATTTCTGTAAATTGTCTCTGGTGTGTGTGTGTGTAGGATAGAAGCAGGCAGTGAAGAAAGCAAATGGCATGTTGGCCTTTATAACAAGAGGAATTGAATATAGGAGCAAAGAAGTCCTTCTGCAGTTGTATAGAGCCCTAGTGAGACCACACCTGGAGTATTGTGTGCAGTTTTGGTCCCCTAATTTGCGGAAGGACATTCTTGCTATTGAGGAAGTGCAGCGTAGGTTTACAAGGTTAATTCCCGGGATGGCGGGACTGTCATATGCTGAGAGAATGGAGCAGCTGGGCTTGTACACTCTGGAGTTTAGAAGGATGAGAGGAGATCTCATTAAAACGTATAAGATTGTTAATGGCTTAGACACGCTAGAGGCAGGAAACATGTTCCCGATGTTGGAGTCCAGAACCAGGGGCCACAGTTTAAGAATAAGGAGTAAGCCATTTAGAACGGAGACGAGGAAACACTTTTTCTCACAGAGAGTGGTGAGTCCGTGGAATTCTCTGCCTCACAGGGTGGTGGAGGCAGGTTCTATGGATGCTTCCAAGAGAGCTAGATAGGGCTCTTAAAAACAGCGGAGTCAGGGGATATGGGGGAGATGGCGGGAACGGGGTACTGATTGGGGATGATCGGCCATGATCATATTGAATGGCGGTGCTGGCTTGAAAGGCCGAATGGCCTACTCCTGCACCTATTGTCTATTGTCTAACTAGTGTGCGGTTGATCGGTGTGGATTCGGAGTGCAAAAGAGTCTTGTTTCCATCTCTAAACTAGATCTCCTTTGCACTTTGCCCTCTCACCTTTAGAGCTACGCCTTCTACCCTTTATCCAGTGTATTGCTTTTGAAATGTATCAGCTGGTTCCTTAGTGGCACATTCACATCAGCACAGAGGTCTTGGGTCAACATTCACTCCAGAGATTTGAGTGTAAAGTCAAGGCTGATTGAATGCTGCACTCGGTAAGGCTCCACTACTTGGACAAAATAATAAACCAGCAAGCCGCCTGGTTTTGGATATATTTTAAAGATCCTCTGGCTCTTGTTTAAAGAAAGTGTTTTTCCTTGTGGCTTCCTCTGTAGTTAAAACTCCATCAACGTACCTATTACTTTACACAGGATCTGTTATTCTCAACTTAACTAATTTTTTCTGCATTACTTCAGTGATTCCGATTTAACAGAACTTAAAGGAATGCAAAGCAAAATCCAAAATGCTAGAATGTCCAAAGAAGGGTCTCACCCACTCCTTCTCTCCAAAGATGCTGTCTGTCCCACTGATATACTCCAGCATTTTGTGTCCATCTTCCATGCTGGAGTAACTCAACGTAGTAGCCATTAGTAACCCTACAGACTGACTGTAGAGGATTTGGATATTAACAGGTTGTGGAAGGCAAGGTTTTTTTTTTTTTGTATAATATTGGTCACATAAGCAAGAGAAATTTTAATCATCATTGAATCTTTTTATGCTGTTTGAGAGAGTTAAGTGTTTAATTGTAATATGTATCAGAAACAGAACGATGAAATTTATACATGCGGCAGTTTTATTGGCACATAACACACAACACAATGAATGATTGTATTATTGTTTATGGTATATTTATCAGTAATACTAGGTAACTAGATCATAATGGTTCTTGCTGAAGTACATAATGCAACCAATACAAAGTCCATGGTGGTGTGGATCTGGGGTAAGGTTATGCTTAGTGTTGTGGAGGGTGTTCCCAACATCGGGAACAATCTTCCTGCATCTAGCCTGTCCAACCCCTAATGGTAGCAGCAAGGTGAGAGTGTGGACAGGGTGGTGTGTGTTTTTGATGATATTAGGTTCGTTCATGACGAAGTGCTTCCTGTAGGTACCTTCGATTAGTTAAGGTGGGGAGGTCGGTTCAAGTGATGGGTCGGCCGATGTCCACCATTTTGAGCAGCCGCCTTTGCTCAGGAGCATTCGAGTTACCAAACCAGGCCGTGATGGATTAATCATCAAAAAAAGTTTATCAAGAAATAATGCAATGAGATTTTTGATCCCAGCTGGAATAGGTGTAAAAAGTCGTAGTTCATCTTGTATATTGTGGCGCCTTTGCCGATAAATAATGTTTGATACCGCACAGAAGTATTAGGAAGATGAGGAGGAATTTCTTTAGTCGGAGGATGGTGAATCTGTGAAATTCTTTGCCACAGAAGGCTGTGGAGGCAACATCAGTGGATATATTTAGAGTCATTGAGTGATACAGTGTGGAAACGGGCCCTTAGGCCCAACTCACCTACAACAATGTCCCAGCTACACTAGTCCCACTTGCCTGCCCTTGGTCCATATCCCTCCAAACCTGTCACCTATACAGGGTGAAGGAAATAAACACAATAGTGAGGATTTTTAACCATCTGTTTAAATAAACTTTTTAAGGGAATGCAAGGAATGTGAGAATTAATCTTTAAACTATTGATGCATTGTGGTACAAATTTGAAATTAATAACGCTGTTTGTGAGGTGTTGAGTGATGTCCTGTTACTACACCCGGTGTGAAATGTACCCTTGCCTGCACACCAGGGCTGCATTTCCAAGGTCAGGTTTATGTTTGAAAGCTTTGAAGTGCGGAGAGCAGCGACTATTTTCCCCAAAACATTAAAGACTCTGCTTTGGTAATAAAATGCCTAGGTGGATTAGATGGCTACCAGAGCACCGTTAAAGCAAGCCCTGCTGTTTCTGCTTCAAGGCAAAGCTATGGGAAAGGTGAACAGGGGCTAACTCATTTTTAACCTGCTGTGATTTTTCTTCCATGTTTGCCTCTTGGAAGTGTTGGCTGTGAGACTCCAACTTGTGTTGAAAGTCTAACGGTGGATTCCACACCTCTTGAGCTGCATTCCCTGAGCTATGGAATCATGGGATATGGGGGGAAAAGCAGGAACGGGGTACTGATTTTGGATGATAAGCCATGATTATATTGAATGGCAGTGCTGGCTCGAATGGCCTACTCCTGCAGCTATTTTCTATGTTTCTACTCCCTAAACAGTTAACCTGCAGTGTGGGGGGAAAAAAAAAAAAAAAGTCCTGATCCCAAACACAATTTTTCCATATCCTCCAGAGATCCTACCTGACCTGCTGAGTTACCCCAGCACTTTGTAAACCAGCATCTGCAGTTCCTTCTGTCTCCTGTCGATCTACAGAATTGTTCCTCTACTTTTTCTATTAAAATTAGAGGACATTGCTTTAAGGGGAGAGGGGAAAGATTTAATAGGAGATTGAGGGGCAACTTTTTCCCCACTAGTGTGGTGGGTATATGGAATGAACTGCCAATGGAGGTAGTTGCAGTAGGTACTCTAACATTTAAAAGACATTTAGACAGAATGGACAGGACATTTTTGAAAGAACAACATCGGCCAAACGCAGGCAAGTGCAACTAGTATTGATGGGGCATCTTGGTCAACTTATACAAGTTTAGCCAAGGGGACTATTTCTATGCTGTATTACTCTACAAATGCAACAGACAGCATTGCGCATCAGGAGACCATCCTCCTAATATAAATAATGTTTCTTGGAATTAATTGTAGATGGTTTCTGGGAAGTTAATTATGCTTTGATTATAATTCCTTGAGTAAAACCTCAGCTCAGTTACAGATTCGAACTCTAGAACACAGTGGCGCAACTGGTAGAACCGCTGCGTCACAGAGTCGGAGACCCGGGTTAGATCCTGATCTCAAGTGCTGTCTACGTGGAGTTTGCACATTCTCCCTGTGACCATGTGGGTTTCTTCCGGCTGCCCTAAGACGTGTGGATTTATAGGTTGTTTAAGAAGGAACTGCAGATGCTGGAAAATCGAAGGTACACAAAAATGCTGGAGAAACTCAGCGGGTGCAGCAGCATCTATGGAGCGAAGGAAATAGGCAACGTTTCGGGGTTAATTGGCCTCTAAAATTATCCCTAGTGTGCAGGGAGTGGATGCGAAAGTGGGATTAGATAGAGCTGGTGTAAACGGGCGATCGATGGTCGGCATTGACTGTGGGCCGAATGCTGGTTTCTGCACTGTCTTTCTGAACTAAATTGAAATTGATCATTGTAAAACATTGGAGTTCAGTGTTTTAGCTTGGCAGCAAGGGCATTGAGGGAAATGGTTCATTCTCTACACACGCACGCACACACACAGATTTCTTGCTTCTGTGTTCTTACTGCATGTGTATCTTCCCTGATATCAGTCTTGATCATAGGATGTGTACACCAGCAGACTCAGGAACAGCTTCTTTACCTCCGTTATCTGGCTTCTAAACGGTCCTTCCATAAGCGAGAGTAATGTCCAATTCACTTCCACCCCATTGCGGACATTGGACCTTGTCTCAGGAACTGATGCACTACATTAATATAAGAATATATATTCTGCACTCTATCTTGCACTTTGCTCTACCTTTTGTACTGGAGTTTGTCTTGATTATATTTATATATGGTATTAACTGATCTGAACAGCTAGCATGCAAAACAAAGCTTTTTATTGTACCTCTACACGGGACAGTGATAAACGTAAACGGGGTGTGTTGTTTCAGGATATTGTGTATGAGTGCAAAAATGGAAAGAATGCTACTGTAGTAATTTGACCTGTTTTGTTGACTTGAATGTAACTTGTATCTTCCACAGTGAAAAGTGCTGAGAGAGTTACATTTCCGCCATTTGGAAGAGATTCAGCCATGCCAGCATTAAATCAGGTACGTAGATGTACATTTGCAGATCTATCGAGGCCAAAGTCTGTTTTGTGATAACAGCAGATATAATAGATTTTACTCCCCTCCAATACTCCCCTTAAATTCAAACGTTATTATGTAAAGCTGAATTGATGTGTAAATAATTATCAGCTAAGTATTCAATGTTATGGAAAAGGTTCACTTGAATGGGAGTATTGTCATTGTCTTATCAAAGAGAGAACACTTAAGTTACTCATGCAAGAAATTGTTAGTGTTGCCTGCTGTACTACTTTTGTACAGCAGTCAGCTAGCCTGCTAAAATGTCACCAGTGGAAATTTAATTTGTTCAACCTATAATAAATGCTCCATAAAACAATGAACTTCGGGTTAAATACCAGCATGCGACTTAGGAACGGAAATAGGCCACTTGGCAACGTGAGCCGCCAGCTACAATTCAATAAGATCACGACTGATCTGATTGTAATCTAGAGGTGCCTTTAAAAGACACTTGGACAGGTAGGTGGATAAGAAAGGCTGAGAGGGATATGGGACCAGCTTAGATGGCGTATCATGGTCAGCATGACGAGTTTCTGTGCTGTATGACTCATGGCACCACAAACCCATCTATCTGTAGTAGCGTTACCGCCCACATACCCCATGCATTTCAAGAATGCCTCTACCTCTGCCTTAGATTTTTTTCAAATTTTAAATTCAAGGATTCTGCTTCCATTACCTTTTGAATGTCTTAAATGAGCAGTTTATTTTGTCATGTGTATCAAAACCGAACAATGAAATTTGTGCAACAGGTTTGTAAACATGGTACTTGATAAGATAACATAATGAACAAAAGTTCAATAAGCTTTAAAAAAAAAAAGCAATGTGGTGCAAAAACAAAACAAAGCCCAACGTTCTTGGTGCAACCCAAGCAGTTCAAGCAGTCTGAAGAAGGGTCTCGACCCAAAATGTCACCCATTCCTTCTCTCCAGAGATGAGTCCCGCTGAGTTACTCCAGCACTTTGTGTCTATCCAAGTAGCTCATAGTTGGAAGTTTTTGTTTGAGTTGATAATGGCTGTTGGAAGAAGCTGTTCCTGAACCTGGATGTTACAGTATTCAGAGTCGCATACCTTTTGAGATGAGAGTCAAGAGTATTTAATTGTTGCAAGCGTGGGGACTGGAGCAGTAAAGTATTTGCTTGCTTACAGCTTTTCAGACACAAACCCAATAATGCAATAAATAAATATATAATAAAATAACAATTAAACTAGGTAACCAGTCTGTAACAAGTGGAAGGGTGCCTAGTTCTCCCTGGAGGAAGTATCCTCCACATCTACCATATCAAGATCCCTATATGTGTCCATCAAGTCACTTTGCCCTCTTTTAAAAACTCCAGTGCTATAAGCCTGGCCGGTCCATCCTTTCCTCGTGTGACAGCTGTTCTTGCTGGGTATTGGTTTGGTAAACGTTCTCTGAACTTCAAATCTATGCACATCCTTGTGTAAGAGACCAGTGCTGTACACTGAAATAATCTTACCAGTGCTCTATGTAACTGAAACATCTCTCATTTTTGTTTTAATTGATTTTCTGAGCATTTAACAGCAACAATCTTTTTAACTTTAATAATTGCTTTGCCCTTCCTGCCCAACTATGTTACCTTTCATAAAAGGTTTTTACCAGCTGTTGGTTTTTTCTCCCAATTTTGCTTCTTCCTTGTGTGAAACTGATAGAGTAGCAGATGCTTCTAAATTTCCAGACAGCCTATTAGTATTCTTCTGCAGGTACTGGGGAAATTGTTGGCAATTCTCATTTAACATCAGTTTAGTTGCTCTGCACTTGTTTAAGGTTATCAATCAATTTTATTGTTCTGTTGATGTTCCAATAAAGCACAACCTTCCTGTTTGCTGAGCATTTAATTTTGAAATCTTAATAGTTTGGGGGAAAATTGCAATTTTCTCAACACACAAAATTGATTAGAGTTGTAGATCAAATTTTAATTAGTGCACTCGGGTATTTATACAGTTCTAAAAGTTATTTAATTCTGTAAGTAGGGGTCTTTTTGTGAATTGTTATAAACCCCTGACAAAATTCAAATTTTGTTACTATTAAAACTTTGAGCTAACAAGTGAAGTTTTCTGTTCGTGTGTTTACATTGAGAACTGTTACTGAGTTATCCTGTTGCCTTGCCCATTCATTTCCCTGTCAACCTTTACAACATGGTTCCTTAAGGAAGGAGATTATGAGGAATTTCAGAGGTGGAATTCATTGTCACAGAAGACTGGAGGCCAAGTCAATGGATATTTTTAAGGCAGAGGTAGATAGATTCTTAATTAGTACGGGTGTCGGGGGTTATGGGGAAAAGGCAGGAGAATGGGGTTGGGAGGGAGAGTTAGAACAGCCATGAGTGAATGGCAGAGTAGATTTAATGAGCTGAATGGCCTAATTCTGCTTCTATCACTTCTGAACATGAACCACATTCTTGCTCTTATTGTGCAAAGATGCTGAAACTGTTTGCTTTGCAAAGATTAGACAATTATACTTTTTACCAGTTTGCTGACAAGCAAATGAAATCTCAATTAATGCAGCAGTGCTTGAAACACAATCAAGTACTCAGAAATGTGGTTGTTGGCTATTCAACGATATGACTTCATCCATTAAAAAAAAAATCTGAATTGTGTATAAAACATTAAGTTGCAGTTATTGCATTGACAATGCCTTAATGAAATTGTACTGGCTTTCGATGCAGAATGTCATTTTTTTTCTGTCTTGGAGTGAAATTGGTGTTCAAGACCCTTGGCATCCCTTCAAAACCGATGAGACCCCTTCATCGTGTTGCATTGATGACATTGTTCCTGGTGTGACTGAATCATTGTCATACAGCATGAAACAGGCCCTTCGCCCCCAACCTGCCCATGCTGATCAAGATGCCCCATCAACGCTAGTCCCACTTGGCTGCGATTGGACATGTCCCCTCTAAATCTTTCCTATCCATGTACTAACCCAACTGTTACTTCTAGAGTATTGTGAAAGAGACTTGTTGGAAAAACAGTGATTTGTTGGGGAACCTCTGGGACCATTAAGTCTTCCCAGTGTAATGTCGGACTGGCACCCTTGTCAGATTAATCATCTAATTACCTATCAGTGGTTCCTTTCACTGCACCACCACCATCATTCCAATGTTGCACCAGTCCCTGCAGCTCTCCAACTCTAGTGGAGCCCTTTATCCCCAAGTTCCCCCCCCCCCCCCCAACCAACCACTCATCCTTGCCACGAACACACCTCACCCATGAAAACATTCCAACCCGAAATATCACCTGTCCATTCCCTCCACAGATGCTGCCTGACCTGCTGAGTTCCTCTGGCGCTTTGTTTTGCTCAAGATCCCAGCATTTTAGTTTTATTTAGTTTAAAGATACTGCCTGAAAACTGGCTCTTCAGCCCAATACAATCATCGATCACCAGTTCACACTAGTTCTGCTTTATCCAATTTTCTCATTCACTCCCTACACACTAGGGACATTGTTAGAGGCCAATTAACCTATAATGCGTCTACATTTTCCTGTGATGCCCTTGTCCGTGGAGCGTTGCAGCATCTTGCCAAACCATCTTGAAATGCATAACGTTGGCTCAAATGAATATACTACTGCCACCCTCCAGATCTGGCTGCTGATGGCTCGTTGTCAGATT
Organism: Amblyraja radiata; assembly: GCF_010909765.2. Classification (NCBI taxonomy): domain Eukaryota; kingdom Metazoa; phylum Chordata; class Chondrichthyes; order Rajiformes; family Rajidae; genus Amblyraja; species Amblyraja radiata. Next base: position 22,755,178 of record NC_045984.1, on the reverse strand, counting down.
CTGGGCTGTCTATTTTCAATTAAGAATGCATCACGCGTCTTGTGCAAGAGAAATTTTCAGGAAGACAGCACGACCATAATGGAAACACAGGGAACTGCAGACCCTGGAATATTTTGCAAAACACAAAGTGCTGGATTAATTCAGCAGGACAGGCAACCTCTAAGAATGGATAGGTGATGTTTGCGGACATTCTGAAGAAAGATCCCAACCTAGAACATTGCCTGTGTCCTCCAGAGATGCTGCCTGACCCACTGTTACTCTAACATTTCATGACCAGAATGGTGATCGCCACCCTACTGAAACTCCCAAATTCCATGGTGGTCTAGAATCTCCAGACCTGGGTTTTTAAGGTCAGTTTTGGTGCATCAACTTTTAGAATGGGTGATTATAAAAAGACTAAAAATTGGATCGGTTGGATGTTAAAATAGTTGCAACAGTTTTAATCTTTACTGTTCTTGGGGTTCTGCACTAATAACGTTTTTTTTTTAAATAAATGACTGAACTTTTTTTTTAATTGTGTATTCTATGAGTCTACAGACCTGTTATGCTGTTGCATGTAAGGATTTCATTGTTCTGTTTTTGGTTCCTATGACAATTAAACGCCCTTGACTTTTGACTCTCTCTTGACTGTATAACCCAGGATGGTTGAGCTAATTGTGCCTTTGCTTATTCAACGATGCAGGGAACTTTTCTGAATTCAGAAATGGGAATGGCCAATTCGGGAACAATGTCACCAACTGGCATCAAACCTGGGTCCCAGTATTACCCCTTTGCCAGCAATCCTCGCAGAAGGCCAGTGCAAGAACCAAGCAATCTAGGTAACATTCCCGAGTGGTTGTCTCCTCTTCGTGTTGTTCGTGTTCCGACCCTATCACTTTATGTTTTATTAGCTTTCATCCATCTTTCTAGTTTTGTCTGCTTGCATAAATGGTTATGATAAAACGATCAGTTTTATTTTTGGTGATGCTTCATACTTGTTTGAGGTTTATCATCTAAGCTCCTTGATCAGATTGCCTTGTAATCACTCCTAAGGATCTATCCTCTGTGGAACACTTTTCTGTTAACTTTATATAGTTTTAAATCTTGCTGATTTTGAAATGGTGTATTTTATTTCTTATGCTTATTTCTCTGTCCTCTGATGCATGGATAACCCAGCATCTGATTCTCTCTTTTGCTTTCACATCTCTCATTCAACAATGGATTTTCTAAATTCATTTTTCTTGTTTTATTAAAAAAAAATAATTAAATTGACTTAATAATTTTGAATCCTAATTTGCATTTGTTCCTCAGAACCCCAGCCCAAGAAAGTACGAAAGGTGCCTCCTGGTTTGCCTTCTTCGGTAAGTATTTAGTTAATTGTTTAAATAAGAACTACTCATTTTTGAGTTGAAAGTATCTAATTTGTTTGCAAGCTGCCACAAGCCTTTCACTATTTCAGATTCAGATTCAACTTTATTGTCATTGTGCAGTGTACAGTACAGAGACAACAAAAATGCAGTTAGCATCTCCCTAGAAGAGCGACATAAATATGAGCAATAAATAAATCTATTTACGTGCATACAGTCATAGTTTTTTTTTCCTGGTGGGAGGAGTGTTCGGGGGGGGGTGATTGGTAATCACCGAGGTACAGTGTTGAGTAGTGTAACAGCCGCAGGGAAGAAGCTGTTCCTGGACCTGCTGGTCCGGCAACGGAGAGACCTGTAGCGCCTCCCGGATGGTAGGAGGGTAAACAGTCTGTGGTTGGGGTGAGAGCAGTCCTTGGCGATGCTGAGCGCCCTTCGCAGACAACGCTTGCTTTGGACAGACTCCATAACCACTTGCAATACTGAGTTCTACAGGCAAGTTTATTTAAAAAAAACAAGATGATGTTTCAAATGTTCTGGTGTTTGTTTGCAGACTACATACATTAATGGTCACGAAATAAGTTTGTTTCACTATATTGGGTTGTAGTATCAAGACTGCAATGTTAATAAGAAGGCAGATGGAAATTAATGGCACTCTGAAGATTAGTTAAGCTGCATTGAGCTGGAGAGAGGTTCTGCAAAGTGCCTGGTTTGTTTGGTGCTCAGTTGAAGTAAAGAGAATGGGGAAAATCTTAACATTGTGAATGGTAGCTGCCCTTGCGAGGTGAATGCGTGTTTGTTCAGATAAACTTCTAAAGCACTGCTACCTTGAAACGTGGATACAGGAGTACACTCGTGGGAGCCGAGATACTACTAAAAGCTGCATTAGCAGACTGACTCTGGAGACCAGAAACTGAACTGTGGGTTGTGATTCGAACATGTCTCGGGAGGCGAGCAAAGATTCTTTTGGTTTTGTGTTGTTTTGGGGTATTGATTTGGGAATTTAGTACCCTGACCTCTTGACAATTGCTGTTTTTAAGCAGTGTCGAATTTTGGTTTATGAATATTCTAAATAAGACTTTAAACAAACTCACTGTGCATTTAAAAAAAAAAAACAACGCGCTCTATCTTTCAAAAAAGCTGCAGAAGCTTCGGTAGAATTCTGTTTTGTTTATGTTTTGCTGCATTGCAGGAGAGATGTAATATGTTTTTTTATTTTTTTAAATTTTTTTTTTTTTTAGAAGTACAGTAAATTACAGTAATACACATCAGATATATCTTATTACATTTGTTGTACCACTTCGTTTTTGAGCTTTAAAAAAGGTAGAAATAAAAGAAGTAAAGAAAGTGAGCAAGAATCGTGAAGGTGCAGGAAAGTGTTGGGAAAAGAAAGCCCCTTAGGGAAGAAGTTAGAGAAGGAAGTAAAGAAAGGAAATAAGACCCTAGAAAGAAAAGAAAAAAAAAGGAAAAACAAGCGCTCTATTGTGACACAAAATTCCGCAAAAAAGGATATACCAAGTGTTTTTTTTTAAATTTATTTTATACCCCCTGTTACCAGATCCTGGTACCATTGATATTTTAAATTACTATTGCACCTTATGCTTGTAATAGTTCCATAAATGCAGACCACGTCTTTTGGAAGTGGTCTGCTTTGCCTTCTAGGAGGAGTCTCATCTCTTCCAAGTGTAGTGTTTCGAACATGTTTGAAATCCACATTTTTTATTGTTGGTATTGGAGCATTTTTCCAAAATTTGAGTATAAGCTTTTTTCCCATTATTCGCCCGTAATTAAGTAAGTTCTTTTGAAACACGTTTAATTCGGGGTTACCTTCCGCTATTCCAAAAATGATCCATTCTGCTTTTGGGACAAGTTTTATTTTAAATAATTTTGTGAAGATTTCAAATATTTCGTTCCAGAATTTTTGGATTTTTATACAAAAAACAAAAGAGTGCGCTATGGTAGCTTCTTGTAACTGACATTTATCACAAATGGGTGAGACATTGGGGAAAAGTTTATTTATGAGATGTAATATAAGTTGATGGAAATAGGTAGGCAAGAGTTGGTCTGAACATCATTACATCAGATATTTTGTAGAATCGGTAATATTGTCGGCACAGTGGAGCAACAGTGGTGGTGCTGCCTTACAGCGCCAGAGACCTTGGTTTGAACCTGTTCGCGGGTGCTGTCTGCACGGAGTTGGCATGTTCTCCCTGTGACCACGTGGGTTTACTCAGTGTGCACCAGCTTCCTCCCACACTCCAAAGACGTACAACTTTGTAGGTTAATTGGCTTCTGTAAATTGTCCCCAGTGTATAGGATAGAACTAGTCTAAATGGGTGATCGCTGGTTGGTGTGGACTTGGTGGGTCAAAGGGCCTGTTTCCACGCTGTCTCGAAACTAAACTTGCATTTTCATGGCAATGAATTATACTCACCGGTGATCACTCTGGGGTGTGATTGATCTCCTGGTGGGTCCTTTCTGTTGGTCTTGGGATGGGTGAAGAGTCCAATCCTGGAGACATAGACTTTGCAGGGGGTACATCCCTTAAGGTGTGCGGCATGTTTAACATAGGGAGCAAAGAGCGCAGTCAGCATTGACAGAGACAGACCTGGGTCCAGTGGCACGGACTCTACCACGGTTGGGAGTCTCTCCCTGCTGCAGCCACCTTATGCTTCAGCCTTGGTGGTGCTCCACCCTTGGTGGTGCTCCACCCTTTGGTCAGCCACCATCCTCCGCCTGCTCCGCCATTGAGGGGGTGTCTCCTTAGGCCGCGCTTTGTCATGGACCCTTCCCTCGAACTACCCGCACAGCTCCAGGCGGTTTCCATGTCGTGATTTAGGGCCCATGCAAGCTTCACTACCATGACAAGTTGATGACCCTGGGAGACAGATTTATGCCACTGGATCAGTGACACAACCATCTATCGTGATGGTTTATTTTAAGATGACTAGTAAAGTGAAACAGAGGAAAGGTGAATTCAACTCCCCCTCCCATTCCCACACTGACCTTTCTGTCCTGGGCCTCCTCCATTGTCAGTGAGGCCCAGTGCAAATTGGAGGAACAGCACTTCATATTTCGCTTGGGCAGCAGTATGAACATTGACTTCTCTAACTTCAAGTAACACCTGCATTCCCTCTCTCTCCATCCCCTCCCCTATCCCAGTTCTCTGACCAGTCTTACTGTCACCGACTGCATTTTATCTCTGTTTGCTTTGTTGTCACCTTCTCCCAACTAACAATGATCTATTCTACATTTTCCTTGATCTCCATTCCCTTTGTCCTGTTTTCACACCTTACACTTATCTATACACTTCTTAATCTGTGTACCACTCCCCTGACTTCAGTCTGAAGAAGAGCCTCGACCCTAAATGTCACCCATTCCTTCTCTCCAGAGATGCTGCCTGTCCCGCTGAGTTACTCCAACATTTTGTATCTATCTTTGATTTAAATCGGCATCTGCAGTTCCTTCCTACACAAAGGTGGGTTTATTTTACAGGACTGGCTGATTGGAATGCATTCCCCTGGAAAAGGTGGTAGACGCAAATTCAGTAATTATTTTTGAAAATTATTTGGAGAAATACTTGTCAGCCGAGCATGTTGCAGGGTTTGAGGAGATGAGACAAATTGGATACCTTCTCTATAACCATCATCACTGCCACTACTTTTGTTGGATGCCTTCAGTGATGCCTGCTGATCTTCTGACTGTTTTCCGCCAGATTGCTGGTGCTTGCTGCGTGTCATAATTTCTCTAGTCGGTTTTGGTTTTAAGAAAGCTCAACAACGTTGATGTACAAAAGAGATCGTGGGGTCCACAGCTCCCTAAAAGTGGCAACACTGATCACAATGAATCAGCCATGATCACAATGAATGGCGGTACTGGCTCAAAGGGCCGAATGGCCTCCTCCTGCACCTATTTTCTCTTGTTCTAAGTCGTGTTGCAGCTTTATAGAACTTTGATTAGGCTGCGTTTGGGATATTGTGTGCAGTTCTGGTTGCAGGAAGGACGAGGAGGATTTGGAGAGGGGCCAGACGAGCCTTCCAGGATGCTGCCTGAATTACAGGGTATTGCCTACATGACGAGGTTGACAATCTTGAATTGTTTTCTCTTGAGCATCAGAGGTTGAGGGAGGCCTGATGTAAGTGTATAAAATTAGGAGTGATGTAGGGTACATGGAACTTTTTTCCCCATGTTGGAAATGTCAAGGATTAAAAGGCTGAGCTTTAATGCGAGAGAGGCAAATTTCCAAGGGGAGACACACAATGTTGGAGTAACTCAGCAGGTCAGGCAGCATCCTCGAAGGACATAAATAGATGACATTTTGGGTAGAGACCCTTCAGGGTCCCAACCCGAAACATTGGGAGAGAAACTCTCTGGATGTAATCGAGAGTTGGATATAGCTCTTAGGGCTACCTGAATCAAGGGATATGGAAAGAAAGCAGGAACAGGGTACTGATTTTGCATGATCAGCCATGATCATATTGAATGGCGGTGCTGGCTAGAAGGGCCGAATGGCCTACTCCTGCACCTATTTTTCTATGTTTCTATCATCTGTTCATGCTTTACTTGGCTTGTTCGGCATGGACATTTTGGGCCGAAGGGCCTGTTCTTGTGCTGTATTGGTCAATGTTTGTTTAGGCTTTTCTGTAATTCCCTTGCGTCTGCTATGCGTGCATAAAATCAGTGCTATATCATCACCTGTGATGCAGAAAGTAGATGAAAACTAACCAGTTTAACTAAGCACTTGGTTGTTTTTGGAATGAACGGTGGAAGGAATTTATGCTAAGACCAAGATAATAGAGCATGTTGTATATTGAGTGGAAGTTGTTCACAGCCTGGCTTTTATCGTTAATTTGCCTTGCGCTGCTTGACATTTTTCTTCACACTCATTACTTTCTTTCCCAAGGTGACTGACCTCTTAAAAATGAAGCAGTCAGTACCATTTCAGAGAATATTTGCAAGTTCATAGTTTATCCTGTTGAGCTCCGTTTTCCCAGGCATTGGTAATATCTGGAGAAATTAAACCTTGCAGAGTTTAATTGAAAGGTCACTTTGTGGTTTGCCTTTGTATTGCTGTGTTAGAACCTTTTTTATCAACAGCTGTAGCACGAGTTGGGAAGTGGAAAACCATCATAATTTCTGCTCACAGAACAGTGGAACTGGTTCGGTGGAACCACACGGGGTCATTTTTCCTTCAGCAAGGTGCAAAGTTTAAAGGAGATGCGTGGGACACGTTTTTTTATATACATGGAGGGTGGTGGGTCTGGAACACTCAGCCAGTGGTGGCGACAGGTGCGATAGTGGTGTTTGAGGTTTTGTACGAGGATGGATATGCAGGGATTGGATGGGTTATATTTTTTTTTAAATAGTAGAATTAGGCCATTCGGCCCAACAAGTCTACTCCACCATTCAATCATGGCTGATCTATCCCTCTTAACCCCATACTCCTTCCTGACACCAAGGAGGAGAGGAGATTAGTTTATCTTGCCATCATGTTAAGCACAGACAATGTGGGCGAAGGGCCTGTTCCTGAGCTGTAATATTCTACAAGCTCCAGGAAAAATCATAAGAGATAGGAGTAGAATTTGGGCATTCGGCCCATCAAGTCTACTCCGCTATTCAATCAAGGCTGATCTATCTCTCCCTCCTAAACCCATTCCCCCATAACCTCTGACACCCGTCCTAATCAATAATCTATCTATCTCTGCTTTAAATATATCCACTGACATTGCCTCCTCCAGTCTTCTTTGGCAGTGTGAATTTTGTGCTGCGTCCAGTATTCACAAATAAAAATGTAATTCAGATTTGTCTTGAAGAAAGGAATTGTTAACGATGTGATTTGAACACAAACTGGTGTATAATGCAGGTTAGCAACTGCTGATATGTTTAACACGGAAATCAGATTCTGAATTAAACGTGCACATTTTAAGCATTGATGGGAGCATTTAAGCCCCACTGAGTCCAAGCTAACCAGATAAAAGGCAAGGTCTCGACCAATACCGAAGGATACTGATTCTGGATGATCAGCCATGACCATATTGAATGGCAGTGCTGGCTCGATGGGCCAAATGGCCTACTGCTGCACCTATTTTCTATGTTTCTATGCCCCGAATCATCGGCCATCCCACTGCCTGCACGGATGCTGCCTGACCACTGAGTTCATCCAGTGCTCTGTTTTTTTGCTCCATATAACAGCATCTGCAGTCTCTTCTTCACCCTCCAGAAAAATAGCTCATGAAACTAAACACACAAAACAAATGCTGTGTTACTACAGTATTCAGTTTTAATTTTGTGTAAACCAGAATCTGCTGTTCTTGTTTCCGAGACTAAACGCACCACCTATCTCACTGGTCCTTGCAGGTTACACCTTATTAACCACTCACCTAGTTTTTAATTATTATGCGGTTAGGATACGGCAAGAATAAATTAGTTTCTACTTGTAAAACTGTATGAGACATTTGCAGCCTAAGTGAATAAAGAAACCCCATCAGTAAATTGTACACGTCAAATATTAAATGGTTAGCACGAGAAGTTTCACCTAACTGTTCCAGCATTAATGAGTGTTTTGTGTATGCCATGTGGTGTTGCGGTGCCCTTGGGACCCTGTTTCTATATCCCCCCCCCCCCCCCCCCCCCATCTCCAGCAAAAGTGCATGCAGGCTCGTGTTTACTTGATAACGGAGTGAAATGACAATTAAGGTGGACTGACGTGCAGTTACAGTTCAGGTATTGTTTTGTGCTGTTCTCCAGTGACACAGTTGAGCAGGATAGAAGCGAGATTATCTTTCATTATCAGTCCCTGGTGTATGCATTAACATGATATTCCAAGCTGTACAACAATGGTGCTTCATGTATACAGAGCATTTATCAACTTTGGCTTTTTTGTGTTTAAAAGTAGCATCACATTTCTGATCTATCGGTGTGAAATATCATCTTTGTGTATGGTTGAATACGCTTGGTCATTGGTGGAGGGAGAGTGCTGATATTTTGGTATGAAGGTTATCTTGTTTTGTTAGGAATTTCCAGGCGTTACTTGGCCAAGTGTAATTTTCAAATTTTTCTGCTTGATTTCTCCTTGCAAAAATTGACTTGTTTTCTCTGAACTCAAATTCAGTGCTGTCCAAGTAGAAAGAAACATTATTAATACATGCAGTAGTGTTGAGCGAATCGAGTTAAAGTCAACTGCACTCGCATCGTAGAAATCTTCAGCACAAACAGAGGCCCTTCAGCCCATCGTGTTCATGTTTGGCAATCGTATCTATCACTTGTAGACAGTAGAGATTAGGTTAATGTGGCATTGTGTTCAGCCAGGACATTGTGGGCTGAAGGACCTGCACCTGTTCTGTTCTATGACCTACATCCGGAAAGGACACATCATCGGTGGAATAAACCAGGGAAGTTATATGAATTTGGAGCCTTTAAAAATTATGACCAGATTTTTACCAATATTGGGGTTACACCAAATCAGATAATGGGCAAAATTTGATCTGCTTGTGAATCACAAGCAGATCAAATTATGCCCATCATCTGATTTGGTCTAATCCTAATATTGGTAAAAAAATCTGGTCAAGGTGTGACAGATGAAGAAGTTGGAAATGAGATTACCTGCATTGGCCCCTTTGGCTTAGATGGGCACGGTTTAAATGATGTAATTTCTGCCATTTTATGAACTTGATAGGAACATTAAGAATCAGTAAAACAACACCAAGGAGCCTAGTGGCTCAGGCATTCCACTCCTATATAAATCATAAGTACTTAAGATGTACTTAACAATGATTTATAATTATATATTATATTATAATTATCAATAGCTGGGGCAGGCACCAATTCCCTACGAAACTGCCTTACTGAAAAAGACCCGCTTATTTATACCGTTTCCTGATTGTCAACCAATTTTCGATTAGTTTAGAGATACAACATGGAAACAGGCCCTTACGGCCCACTGAGTCTGCACCGACCAATGATCCCCGCACATTAACTATCCTACACACTAGGGACAATTTACACTTATACCAAGTTAAACTGTTCTGAATACATACGACCATTCATTGTTAATCCCGTACATCTCTATCTTATGGATCAGTCTACCATGAGGGACCTTATCAAAAAGCCTTACTAAAATCCAACATCCACCACCCCACCTTCATCAATCTTCTTCGTCAGTTCCTCAAAAGAAAAACTCAATCATGTTAGTAAGACACAAACTGGCATGTACAACGCCGTGCTGGCTGTCCCTAATTGGCCTATTCTCTTCCAAATGGGAGTAAATCCTATCTCGAAGACTTCTCTCCAATAGTGTTCCTACCTCTGATGTAACGCTCTGCATGTAATAGTTCCCTGGATTCTCTCTACGTCCATAATTAAACAAAGGAACAGTGTTGGCTTGCCTCTAGTTCTTTGGGACCTAGCCTGTGGCTAGAGAAGAAACAAGTCCTTGTCAAAACCATGCACTCTCTTCTTGCCTCCCTAATTGAACTGGGGTAGATCCCATCAGGCCCTGAAGACTTGCCCACCATAATACTCTTCAAAGGCGTCCACACCACCACCTTCTCAACCTCAAACTGCCCTTGCATGTTTGTATTCTCCACTCTGGAGGTAGTCTACCCATCTGACATTCAACCCCACCTCTTCACTTGTCTGCCCCCCTCACCTATTACTTGCCGGATTTTGTCCCACCACAATGTCCCTTTCCAGCTTTCTCTCCTTCCCCCACAACTACCAGTCCGAAGAAGGTTCCCAACCCAAACCCGTCTATCCATTCCCTCCAAAGATGCTGCCTGATGTGCTGAGTTTCTCCAGCACCACCTCACTTGAGCATCTGCAGTTCCTTGTCTCCAATCAGTAGAACGTGGTGGAACTCCAATAGTACACATTATGGCTTTCCCGGTATCCAATAAAATAATTGTTATCATCCTCTCGTTGTAACCAAGTTTCTGTTTGATCCCTCTTGGAAAAACAAAAGCCTAATTTAATGAGGAAAAATAATAATTTAGTTGAAGCCTTTCACTAATTTTGCTGCTGGAAGTTGAAGACTTGCTAGCCTCATCAAGTTTGTTTAGAATCTGATGCATGCATACCTCCTGCACAGCTGTGTTCAAAGCTGGAAAGATGCCAGAAATGGACAGATGGCAGAGTTATTAAATGTGCATCATTCAATTCCCATCATGATGCTTGCTATTTAATCAGATTATAAAAAAGTCAGTTTTGCTAGATTAATATTCAGGTCTGGAACCTGTTCTATTTTACCCCATTGCTAATGGAGGGGGGGGGGGGGGGGGGAGAGAGGAAAATAGGTTTTGGAAAATGCATTGTGGTTCGAAAATATTTTGCTTCTAATTATGCTTATTGCCATCCACATTGAAGCATTTTATGAACGGAAACAGTTTTTTTAAACTGATCCAGAAGATTAAGTCGCATGGGATCCACATTGACTTGGTCGACTGTCTTCAAACTTGGCTTGGCGGTAGAAGAAGAGGTCGTGGCAGAGGGGGCTTATTCAGACTGGGGGTCTCTGGTTACACCTGAATTGGTGAAGTGGCCTCAGTACGTCGCCCATCTTTTCTCTTCAGAGATGCTGCCTGACCCGCTGAGTTACTCCAGCACTGTCTCTCTTTGATAGTTTTGCATGCGCCATAAAGATTGATGGTTGGGCAGAGTGAAGTTCGCAGATGGATATAGATTTGTGATTGGAGTTGGCATGTGGGTGGAGAAATATAGTTTGTCGTCATATGCACGAGTTTGCAATGAAATTCTTTGCTCCAATGAAGCTCACAGTAGCAATATACATACGGTAAGGATACGTACGTCAATTAATATATTGAGGGCATACAGCAGTATGGTGTAAGATTTATAATGCAAAATCAAAGTAGTACAAAAGAATATTAAAATCCAGTAACGGAAGAACTCAATGAGGTTGAGGGAGTATGTGGCAGCACCTTCGGTAAGATGGTCTGAAAGAGGTGATCTATTCAGGAGTTGAGTAGCAGTGGGGAAGAAGCTGTTATTTCTGAACTTCCTGCTCCTGTATCTTTTCCCAGAAGTTGGAAGAGAGAAAGGGAATGGCCAGGGTGGCAGACATCCTTGACAATACTTCTAGTCTGCCTGATGCAACGTACCGTAACGATGGATTGGATGGTAGGAAATGATGAGCCTGCGATGGACTGGGCTGTGTTGCCATATTAGGCTGGGGCGCATCCCGCCACCTGTAGAAGTTCTCGGGACGAATTTTCTCAGACCCGCAGGAAAGTAAATGACGTATGGAATTCAATCCAGACAACAGGGAACCAATTCACTTTGGCAAGTCAAACATAAAAGGAATTGGCAGGATCCTTAAGACCATTGATGTATAGAGAGATCTTGGCTGCAAGTCAAAGCTTCACGAAAGTAGCAATATGAGTAACTGGTAAAGTAGACACAAAGCTGGTGTGACTCTACGGGACAGGAAACATCTCTGGAGAGAAGGAATGGGTGACATTTCAGGTCGAGACCCTTCTTGAGGTCTGAAGACTGGTAAAGGTCTCCCCATTACAGGAACGATGTGGCGGTTTTGGGAAGAGTGCACTGGAGGTTTGCCTCTGGGATGTTGCCTGGAGTGAAGAGCAACTATAAGGAACGGTTGGAAAAATATGGATTTTTTTTTTGATTTTTTTTGGAACATCAGAGATTGAGGATTCGCACGAAAGGGAGAGATGAGATGTGTTGGTAGCACGGAAGGGGAAAATGCACACTGGCCTGCGAGAAAAATGTGGCCATGACCCGAAACGGCACCTATTCCTTTTCTCCAGCGATGCTGTCTGACCCGCTGAGTAACTCCAGCTTTTTGTGTCTATCTCTGGCCGGCAGACGGTCAGAGATACCTCACGGCCGTGGAACCGTCACTGTCACCAAAGCCCAAGACTGCAGCCCAAGTCGGGTCTCGCCACCCAATTCCTTCGGTAGTAAAGCTCTTGCCCTTTCACACCTTTACCAGGATGGATGCTTTTATATAAAATTATGCACAGCTGCAAAAAGGGTAGATAGTTTGTCTTTTTCCCAGGGTAGAAATATCAAATACTGGCGAGCATAGGATTAAGGTGGGAGGGACGACATTTAAAGGAGATTTGCCAATACTGTTTTTCACTGCGAGGGTGCCTGTAATAGTGTGAGGGAAGGTGATGAAGCAGATACTAGTGTAACGTTTTGGATACATTTGGACAAGTTCATGAGTAGGCAAGGAATGGAGGCATATGGACCATATGCAGAGAGATGGGTTTAGTTGAAATTGGCATCCTGGTCGGCATAGATATTGTGGGCCGACCATGAAGCCTATTTTGTACTATGCTCTATTTATCATGGCATGGAAACAGATGTATTCCTCGAAGTCTTTCCTATCCGTTTACCTGTCCAAATGTCTTTTATCTGCTGTTATTGTACCCGCCTCAACCAATTCATCTGGCATAGGCATAGACACATAAACCGAAGATGGACACAAAAAGCTGGAGTGACTCAGCGGGACAGACAGCCTCTCTGGAGAGAAGGAATGGGTGACGTTTCTGGTCGAGACCCTTCTTCAGACTTCACCTTTCTTCGGTCTCGCCCATTCCTTCTCTCAAAAGATGCTGCCTGTCCCGCTGAGTTACTCCAGCTTTTGGTGTCAATCTTCGGTTTAAACCAGCATCTGCAGTTCCTTCCCAATGCTTCATCTGGCAGGTTGTTCCGTATATCCACCACCTGTGTGGTGAAAAAGTTTCCCCAAGGGTTCCTATTAAATCTTTTCCCTCTCATCGTAAACCAACGCACTCTGGTTCTTGATTTCTCCTACCCTGGTGCATTAACTTTGTGTGAACTCAGCAGGTCAGGCAGCATATGTGGAGGAATGAACAGATGCCATTTTGCTTTGGGAATCTTCCGTTCCTCCAACTCTTTTTTTTTAAACTCGAGTTTCCAACACCTGCAGTCTCCGGTGTTTCTAGTGTTCGACCTATTGAACTAAAGTAAGCTGACAAGTTTGGAAGGCTAGAATTAATTCACTTCTCGCCTCTTGTACAATCCAAATGTTTAATCACTATTGCTCGCAATCCTTTTAGCTATGACATCCCTAAGCTCATGAATTCTTCCCTCTAAACATCTCCAACTTTTATTAAAGAAGATCAAGGAAAAACCTCCTCCAGCCAAGCATTTCCCCTCTGTTTCCTCCTGTTGCTCAATATCCTATTTTGCCTAAACTCGTGAGGAATGTTGTGGCAGGTTTTCATTATGTTTAGGCTGCTGTGTATATGCCAACCATTGTTATTTTAGAAAGGGGATACTCTTTAAAAGGCAGAAATTCCAGCTGTTTTAAGAGCGTTGAGTTTTTAACTTTCTTATTTGGAGCTCTATCCCATGGAACCAGTAGTGGGTTAAAAATTGACCCATTTGTACTTTCCGTAGCATGCCATTTAAATATTAGTTGGAATATGTTTGATTCTGAGGCTGCTGTTTTTGATTTTTGGTGATCAAAACCTCCACGGGCTCTGGTTGCAAAATTCTTCTGAACTAAAGTTAGAAGTGAGTCCGATCTTGCTATCAGAACAGAAAAAAATAACTATTATATACAACTTTTAACCTTCATGCGTCCATAGTTCATGAGTGATAGAAGCAAAATTAGGCCATTTGGTCCAACAAGTCTACTCCGCATTCAATCATGGCTGATCAATCTCTCCCTCCTAGCCCCATTCTCCTACCTTCTCCCCATAAACCCCCGACACTCGTACTAATCAAGAATCCCTCCTTGGGATCACCTCCAAAACCTCTCAGTGAATTAGTTATGATAAAGGAGACAATGTCCTGGAGAAACTCAAAGGGTCAAGCTACACCTCTGGGGAACATGGATATCTGTTCCGATGTTTAGCTATATAAGTGGATAAATTTAATTTAGACATGCAACGTGGAAACAGGCCCTTCGGCCCACCAGCGATTCCTGTACATTAACACTACCCCACACACATTAGGGACAATTTACAATTATGCCAAGTTAATTAGCTTACAAACCTGTGTCTTTAGAGTGTAGGTGGAAACCGGAGCTCCCGGGGGGAAAACCCTTGCAGGTCACGGGCAGACTTTATCAACTCCGTATAAGCACCCGTAGTCAGGATTGAACCCGGGTATCTGGTGCTGTAAGGCAGTTTGGTGCAAACAGCATAGATAGTTAATGACGTCCACTTTGAACTGTCAGCATGAAAAACTAAATTATAATTCCACAGTATCATATGACACGTAATACCTTTTATAAAGCAGAGTATGACTTGTTTCCATCACCATAAGCCATTGTTCATAGTTATAAATGAATATAGTCAAGGGCTGCGATAGCCAAGAAAATGGTGCATAAGTTATAAAAACCTGAAATACACAAACGGAAAACTGAATCCACAGTTTTTATTTTATGGCATGAGATGTCAGATTTGAAAATTTTTTGAGGAAAAATATTTTGGCTTGCCGAACTAAGACCGTACTGTTCTCACAGTTGTGGAGATAGATGTGGACTTGTTGGATGCTTGTTCCAATGGAGATTAACAATTAAGTCAAGAGATATGAAATGTCCATTCGTGTTAAAGTCCAGTCTCGCTGCTGTTATAACTTCAATTTTAGCAGTATGTATGTTGTGAATACTTGGATATACTTTGTATCATCTCAAAGTTGGGAAAGGTGATTATATGTAAATGTAAATCTTTTGGCTCATTGTGAAATGCTTTATTTTATTAAAAAATAATAATTAGAAATAATTTGCATAGAGATCTGAATTGTTGGCAAATACTGCTAATTGATTTAAAAATGACAAACCTTTTAACACTGGTGTTTATCATTTATTTTTATTTTATACAGGTCTACGCATCCACATCAAGTGAAGAATGCAGCAGAGATTCCGCTGGATATTCTTTGTCCAAACCTTCAGGTTCTGTATTTCCGGGCTCTTTCTACATTCAAGGTAAAGGTTAATCATGTGTGGTTGAATTAATCAGTACAGTAGTAATAAATCAGTACGAGAGAGAGAATGTTTTCCGTTTTCTCAAACCTGCCAAATGACTCATGGCTTGCAGCTGAAAACACACTTTGTGCACCAAAAAAAAGACACACAATGTGCTGGAGTAACTCAGCTGGTCGGGCAACATCTCTGGAGGACATGGATGTGATGTTTTTTGGTCGAGACCTTTCATCATGAGGATTGTTCCACTTGTGGGGGAGTGTCGGACCGGAGGCCATAGCCTCAGTATAAAAGGACGCACCTTTAGAAAGGAGATGAGGAGGATTTTCTTTCGTCAACGTGTGGTGAATAAGTGGGATTCTTTGCCACAGATGGCTGTGGAGAACAAGTCGAGGGGTATTTATACGGGGGAAATTGACAGATTCTTGATTAGTATGGGTGTCAGGGAGTTATGGGGAGAAGGCAGGAGAATGGGGTTGAGACGGAAAGATAGAACAGCCATGATTGAATGGCGGAGTAGACTTGATGGGCCGAATGGCCTAATTCTGCTCCTATAAATTATGAACATGAACTTCAGGCTCCATGTCACCTAACCATTTTCTCCATCGATGCAGCCTGACATGCTGAATTCTCTAGCACTCTCTTTTTTTTGTAAACCAACACCTGCAGTTCTAAGTTGTGCAGCAACTTTCTATGCAGTTAATGTTTTCGGAGAAACATTCAGCGCTATACTTGGAGAAATTTGTGTAGTTTGAATTCTATATATATATTTATTGCTGCACATCACACTCAAGAATGTTAGGCTAATAAACAAATTGCATTTAAAATACACAATGGTAATAGAAGTAAAATTGAAATCTTATTTTAAGAGATATGGAATATTGGATTTGATGCAATTTGTAAGTTTTTGTAAAGCAGTTGTTGTAAAATAGTTACTTATAATTACCGAGGCATGTTGAGTCTGAAGGGTCCCAACCTGAAACGTCACCTGTTCATGTTCTCCAGAGATACTACCCGAGTTACTCCAGCACTTGTCTTTTTTTTAATAAACCGGCATCTGCAGTTCCTTGTATCTACTTTGCAAAACAGTGGTTTGATTCATGAAGATGTAGTATCTTGAAGAGACTAAACTAGATGTTTTACTAATTCTGATTTGTGTGGGGAATCGGTGCCTCAGGCAGAGTGTCTTGGAACGATGAATGTGGGCTTTATTGTTTATATTGAAGAGACCTGCTAGAAATATTGTGGTTCTAATTGAATTTATTCATCTATGCTGTTTAAGCTCCAAGTTTTAGTTACAGGCCTGCGGTTACGATAACAATTATGTTGGAGAGGTCTGCACTAAGCCTGGTTTTTAAAAACCATCAAGAGTGCACTGAAGGGACCTGTGGCACACTATACTTCAACATAGGGGTAGCACAGTGGCACAGCTGGTAGAGCTGCTGCCTCACAGCGCCAGAGACCCAGGTTCAATCCTGACCTCGGACGCTGCCTGTATGAGATTTGCACCATCTCACCGTGACCGTGTGGGTTTTCTCCAGGATCCTCTGATTTCCTCCCACGTCCCAAAGACGTGAGGGGGTTACAGGTTAATTGGTCTCTGTAAATTGCCCCCAAGTGTGCCGGGAGGGTCGCAAAAGTAGGATAACATAGAACTAATACAAACGGGTGATCGATGGTCGGCATGGATTCGGTAGGACGAAGAGCCCATTTTCCTGCTGCATCTTTTCATGCTTTAAACTAAACTTTAAACTGTTCATTTCTTTCAACTAAAACAAATTAAAATAATCAAAATTAAACAAATTAAGAAATTAAAATATTTGAATGGTTATTTAGAATAGTTATAAAAAAATAACTGCAGTATATTGTAGAAACAAAGAACGGCAGATGCTGGTTTATACCAAAGATGAACACAGTGCTGGAGTAACCCAGCAGGTCACTCTAGTGTACCACAGCTTTCCCCCCCCCCCCCACCCCCACATTCAGTCTGAAGAAGGGACGAGACCCAAAGCGTCACCTATCGTTTTTCTACGGAGATGCCACCTGACCCGCTGAATTACTCCAGTACTTTGTGTTTATCGGCAGTATGTTGGAGGCTGTTGAACTGATTTGATTCTACCATATGCAGCATCACCATAGTGTTGTCAATGCAGCAGCCCCTTCAAGATGTTGTCAAATCTCTTTCTATTTGCTCCTGTGCAGGAAGGACTTATCCTTCAGGTTTTGTTTAATGATCAATTAGGTTCTGCTGTAGTACTTGTATCTTAATAGTTGCACGAGGGTGGAGTTTAATGGTTTATTGTACTTGTACTGAAAATGGTGGACCCGCTTACAGGTGAAACTTTGAGGTTTTGCGCTCTGAAACTAAGTTGTTACAACTGCTTTGATACAGTCTTCAAATAACCAAGAAAAGATTAAGAAAGGGTGTACAGCAAACCCCACTGGCTATTTGAGTTGTAGTAATTCAACCTTACAGAATTCCCAAACCTCTGCCCAAAAATGTAAGATGTGGAACGAACTAGGAATTTATTTGGGAAAGAAAAGTAAATAAATCAACACTTTTTAAACTTTATTCCCGGGCATGGAACATCGGGATGCTGATAGTTTTCTAGAAATGCAAACCCCCCCCCCCCTCCGTAACATGGGTGGGGGAGTCCGTCACCTGTACTGTATTGTTATTTGGTTCTTCACTTGCCTATGGTCCTGTTTCCAACAGGCTGGTTGGACCTGTGTTAGTGGGTGTGAATTAAAATTGAGATAGAAGATTTAGGTTCTTTTTAAATTTAAACATGGCTTCAGCATCGACACTAGAAACGCAAGATGCTGGTTCACAAAAAGAACAGAGTGCTGGAGTAACTCAACGGATCAGGCCGCAACTCTAGACAACGTGGATAGGTGACATTTGGGGGCGGGTCCCTTCGGACTGGTAGAAGAAGGATCCCGACCCGAAAAGTCACCTATCCACGTCCTCCAGAGGATGCCTGGCCTGCTGAGTTACTCCGCCGCTGTTATTTAGTATCGTCATTCTCCTTGTCTTCAAACTGCAATCGGAGCCCTTTCCTTTCTTGCAACTTGGTGCTAACAGCAAGTATTCTGAGATGAAAGGGGGATTATGAGATGCAGATTATAAATCCTTCTCGTTCTCTCCAACAACATACTGCCAGCCTAATACCTGAAGGGGACAAGTGCTCTGCACAGCACTGGTTGTATTTGTTCACTGCCCTTGCCAAGACATCCTGCCATTTATCCAGCTGAGATGGCCCAATTATTGCTGAATTACGGACGCACATCTGTAGGCTGTTGCTTACCTTGAAGTAGCACATGTTCCTCATTGACTCTCGGCTCGGGAGAGGAAGCTTTTATCCTGCAAGACTGGATTAGGTTCAACCCCAACTCCCTGCTGAAGTGTGTGTCAAATCCACTGCTTCGAATCACGAGTTTTCTAGCTGCACCATTTTAAAAGGACCTTTAAAGTGTGAGGCTTAAGCCATGGATTGTAAAGAATTGATTCAAGTAATGAATCTACTTTCATTTTGTTTTCTGTAGAACACAAAGTGATGATAGAAACAAGAAGCTGCAGATGCTGGTTTAAAAAAAAAAAAAAAGAGGCACAAAATACTGGGATGATTCAGCAGGTCAGGCAGCATCTCTGAAGAACATGGATAGGTGACGTTTTGGGTTGGGATTCTTGTGCCGTGGTAACTCAGCAGATTACATTGCATTCGTGGAGGGAATGGGCGGACAACAGCTTGGTCCCGTCAGGCTGGTTGTAGAAGGGCGAGAGAGCTGGAAAAGGGCTTTTGTCACAGTTTTGTTTCCTTTTTCACCTCTAGCCTTTGTCCGCCCATCTGCCAACCCCGTATTCAACTATCACTTCCCAGGTTTGGCCCACGCCCACCTCTCTCCCAGCTTTTCCCCCCCCCCCCGGTATAATCGGTCTCAAGAAGAGTCCCGACCGGAAGCATTGCCTGTACATGTCCTCCGCAACTGCTGAATGATCCGATGAGTTACTCCATCACTTTTTGTTCTATGCAAGAAGATTCCAGCATCTGCAGTTCCTTGTGTCTTCATTTTGTTTTAATCTGTATTACCAGGTCTGCTACATATACTGACTGATAAGAGTGTGAATAATTGCATGGTTTCATTATCGAAGACTGTGGAAATTTATACAAACTCTTTAAACTCTAGATGGTATTCACAATGGTCCTGATGTCTGGAACTCGTCCAGTGGCATGGGTCAGCCCGGTGGTTATGGAGGTTTGATGGGGAACCCTGCGGCCCATTTGTCTCAAGCAGGTGGCTACAGCAATCTACATCCACAGGAACGCCTGGTAAATCTTTTTTTTTCCTCTGCAGAATAGTCAGTGTCATACAGCACGGAAATAGGCTCTTCATCCCTTCTCATCCATGCCGACCAACATGCCCCATCGACACTAATTTGGGTGCCTGTCTGCATTTGGGCCGTGTCCCTCCAAACCTTTCCCATCCATGTACCTGTCCAAATGTCTTCTAAATGTTGTTATAGTATTTTCCTATATGGGATGAGTTGTCAGATGAGAATCCTCTGGCAGCTCATTTCATATATCTTTCCCCTATCGCCTTAAAACTATGTCCTCTGGTTCTGCATTGCCCTGTACTGGGTAAAAGACTCTGTGAATTCAGTCTACCTTTTCCCCTCATGAATTTATACACCCCTCTCAGCCCCCTGTGCTCCAAGGAATACAGTCCTAGCCTGTTGTCCAACCTCTCCCTGAAGCTCGGGTCCTCGAATATCAGTAACATCCTCGTAGAATGACGATTCAAAGCCGGCAGACTTGAGGGTGGGGAAGTTTCAATTAACATTAAGAGAAACTGATTGTGCTGAATGTTGAGAAGAAGCTCTTGTGTGGGGGAGGGGGGAGATAAAACATTTTTCTCTGCAAGTTAATTGGATTGTAATTGCATTATCACTTAAATCGTTTGACCATTGCTGAGTGCATGCGTACTGTAACACAACTTACGGTGGGTCACCTTCTGGAAATGGTTTTCAACGAGTAAGCAGCTCACAATTTTATTCAGAGTTCTCTCAGATAAGCTCTGAGTGAGTCAAAGCAATTTTGGAACTGCTGTTAAAAAGAACTGCTTAAAATTAGGCTTTTTTTTTTCTGGCAACTTAACAGCATTTCTGGCTGAGCAGTCGAGCTTAGAATGTTTCACTTTTTGCATGTGTAATCTATTGTCGTGGTTAAATGGTTTTTGGGTCGCCTCTAAGACTGGATGCAAGGTATTTTCAAAAATATGTAGCAGAACAGGAGATTGGTAATATAATGTGGATCGTAAAAGTATTCTGTAGAGTTTTTAATTGCAGAACCATGGGTTTAAACTTAATTTTCCCCCATGGATAATTAGAGTCTGGGTCATACAGCATGGACACAGGCCCTTTGGCTCAACTTGTCCATGTTGACCGATGCCCTTTCTAAACTTGTCCCATTTGCCCGTGTCTCGCCCATGTCCCTCTAAACCCATCCTATCCATGTACCTGTCTAAGTCTAATGGCTGGCACAGTGCCGCAATGGTAAAGTTGCTGCTTTATAGCGCCAGCGATCCGGATTCTATGCTGACTACGGACACTGTCTGTACAGAGTTTGTACACTCTCTCTGTGACCACATGGGTTTTCTCCAGGTGCTCCGGTTTCCTCCCACACTCCAAATGCATGCAGGTTTGTAGGTTAATATGCTTTGGTTAAATTGTCCCTAGTGTGTGTAGTTTATTGTGTGCGGGGTGATCGCTGGTTGGTGCTGATATGGTGGGCTGAAGGGTTGTTTCCATGCTGTATCTTGAAAGTCTAAAGTGTTTTTTAAATGCTGATATAGTACCTGTGTCGTCTACCTCTGGCAGCTCGTTCCATGTGCTCGCCGCCCTCTGTTTCCCCTGCACGGAGGCTTTAAGATAGGCACATGGATATTTTAGGTTTAGATTTATTATTGTCACATGTACCGAGGTACAGTGAAAAGTTTTGATTTGCATGCTATTTTTTTTTTTTTTTTTAATGGAACAGGTACATCATACATAAATACAATCACGTTAAACTCAAGTATAATAGATAGAGTTAAGGGGAAGATACAGAATATAATTCTCAGCATTGTTGCTCATCAATTCCTTGACACAAAGTCCAATGTCCATAATGGGTGAATCAGTTTCGTTTTTCTCATTGTTACGTGTGCGGAGATACAGCAACGAGCTTGTTCTGTATGCTATCCAGTCAAATCATAATATACATGAGTACGATAGAGCTCTTCTGGAACAGCATGCAAACAGTCGTTACATTGTAGTGCCATTTTGCAACTTCGAGGTCTCTGAACAGTCTAGTATTTGTCTAAGGAGATGTACAATTTCTTACATACTCACTTGAAGGCCCAATATCCTGGTGGCACGGGATGGCAATGGGGGGGATATGGATCGCTTGCTAGAAGAAAGTAGGTTAATTTAACTGGGAACCATGTTTGCATCGAACATTGTGGGATTGTAGGGCCTGTTCTATGTTCTGTACAGTTCATGCCAAAATGTTTATCATGATAGCTTTGTGAACTCGTAGTGAAAGTTCTAGAGTCATACAGACCCTTCGGCCCAACTTGCCCACACTGACCCACATGACCCATTTACACTAGTCCCACCTGCCTGGATTTGCTCCATATCCCTCTAAACCTATCCTATCCCATGTACCTAGGTAAATGTTTCTTAAACATGGTGACAGTACCTGCCTCAACTACATCCTCCAGCAGCTTGTTGCATACACCTACCACCCTTTGTGTAAAATAAAAAAATTACCCCTCAGGATCATATTAAACCTTCCCCCCCCCCCCCTCACCGTAAACCTATGTCCTCTGGTTCCATTACTCTGATAGAGGAATGCGTGGAATTCCACTCTGGAAATGAACTGATGCAGAAAAGATGTTGGTTCTCCAAACCAAACCAGCTGCTGAGATTGTGCTCTTTTCTTTAACCCCGTCTTTTCTGTTCCACATTCTCTCCCACCCTACAATAACCTTCCTCCCTGGAGCCAAAGCGCGTGTGGCTTCACAGGTTGTTTGACCTTTAAGTTACCTCTTAGTGTGTAGGAAGTGGATGCGACAGTGAGTTAACAAGAAAACTGGTGTGAATGAGTGATAGTCAGCGTGGACCTGGTGTATCTCTAAACAAAACTAAAATTTGACTTGAGTATCAGAGTAGGAGCATTCTAAAGTTGCATGCCATCAAATAGCCAAGTGAACAACTTGAGTCTGAAGAAAGGTCTTGACCCAAAACATCACCTCTCCATGTTCTCCAGAGATGCTGCCTGACCCGCTGAGTTAGCTATGTTGCCTGGAGGTGGATTTTGGCTCTACCGCCAATATATTAACGCACCAACAACTCTGCTCTTTGTGATCAAGCTTTGCTTGATTGCAACACGTTTAAAACCAAATCAAATCTTTTTGGATCTAACTATAAATTCTCTCGTGACTTTTCATGCAGCGCAAGCCAGCATTCCAGAGTGTTGCCCAAATGATTTTATGATTAGGTAGTAGTTGTTGTTAATGAGCCAGAAACATTTAGAATTTTCCTGTTTGTTTCTGGTCAATTGGAGCAGCCAAAAGTCTTTTCATTCAGGACTATTAGTCTGAAATTGACTCGTTTTTGTGAATGGGTTAATAATTCATTTGCTTGTGAGAAAAACCTTTTCAGTACATTTTTATTCTGCCTCTTTTGTGCCCCCAGAGACTCATTATAATCAGACTGCGTCACTGAAAACAGACGACTTGGGAAACATAAGCAAACTAATCTGCAGTATACTATTGCATTTCTGAAATTATTGATTCATCTGAAACAGTGACTGATGGGACTGCAGATCTGGTCTTATTTGTCCCAATGTTAGAACTTGTGCCAGGTCCTCTGGCAGTTTTGGTGAATAAATTTAAAATCTCAAATCTATTAACCAAGTTAGATGTAATTGTATCCCTTCGTCTGAAAGGCAATAAAGTAGATTGTTGTGGCCAAGTTACCGTTGCATGTTGTACAATGTAACGTGGAGGCTTTGGAGAGAGTGCAGAAAAGGTTCCTGGATGGATCAGGGGGTATTAGGTATAAGGAGAGATTGGACAAACTTGGTGTAGGAAGGCACTGCAGATGCTGGTTTACACCAAAGATAGACACAAAATGCTGGGATTGTATTCCCTAGAACGCTGGAGGTTTAGGGGAGACCTGAGAGAAGTATATACAATTGTGAGGCATAAATAGGGTTAACAGTCAGAACCTTTTCTCCAGGATGGAAATGTCAAATACTAGAGGGCATAGTTTTGAGAAAGGTGGAAGCTTAACGAAGATATGCAGGGCAGTTCTCTTCAGAGGTGGATGCCTGGAGTGGAAACTAGAGCACCTGGGGGAAGCCCAGCTCTATCTTATCTCACTTTTCCATCCACTCCCTGCACTCTAGGGGCAATTTTAGCCTACAAACCCATACATCTTTGAGATGTGGGAGGCACCCGGAGGAACCCCACTTGGTCACAGGGAGAACGTGCAAGCTCCACACAGACAGTACTCAAGGTCGGGATCGAACCCGGGTCTCTGGTGTTGTGAGGCAGCAGTTCTATCAGCTGCGCCAGTGGGCTGCCAAAGGTCTTGGCCCACCCTGAATACTAACCTAAAGCTGTTTACTCCTCTTTAAATATTAGCTGCATTCATAGTTTTATATGATTAAACATTATCAGATAATTTGAAATAGAGCTCTTAAAGATAGCGAAGAGATATGGTGAGAAGGCAAGAACGGGGTACTGATTGTGGATGATCAGCCATGATCGCGGTGAGTGGCGGTGCTGGCTCGAAAGGCCTACTCATGCACCTATTATCAATTGTCTAAATCTAAGATTGCAGTCAATAGCCTTCACAGAAATAATCAATAGAAATTAAAACATTGAAAATTTCAAGTGAACCAGATTTTTTTTTCCGTCTGCTGCGAGTCAGCTGGACAAATCCACAATTCAATTATTCTGGTTTTATACCTCACTGCTCTGTCATTGCTAAAAGATTAAATATGTTTATACCTGATGAGCAGCTAGTTCCTGCATCTACAGTTTTCTGATCCAGTGTTTTGACTTTGAAATATGGCTTGCCTGTATGGTTGGAAACCCTTGCACAATTTTATCATCATTTCCGCCCCCCCCCCCCCCCCCCCCCCCCCCCCAAAAACCCTCCCTTCGCTTTGTCTCTGCAGTTGGCTGCAACCCCTCTTTGAGGGCCTCA
The DNA here is from genome assembly GCF_010909765.2 of Amblyraja radiata. Lineage (NCBI taxonomy): Eukaryota > Metazoa > Chordata > Chondrichthyes > Rajiformes > Rajidae > Amblyraja > Amblyraja radiata. The sequence continues at coordinate 22,730,643 of NC_045984.1, read as the reverse complement.
CGTTGTGAAGTCCTGACAAAGCCGCTCAATGGCCATTGATAAAGGTTAATTCCTCTGGGACCAGAGGAACCGTGACACAGAACCTTGAAAGCACGTGCCACCAGACTCGGAAGCAACTTCTTCCCTTCTGTTATCAGGCTTCTGAATGGTCCTTCCATAAGCATGGGGACAGTCCCGTTCTTCCAACCTCATTCATTAAGGGGCAGCACAGTGATGCAGTTGGTAGAGTTGCTGCCTTACAGCGCCAGATACCCGGGTTTGAACCTGACTGTGCAGGCGGTGTCTGTACGGAGTTTGTACGTTCTCCCTGTGACCTGCGTGGGTTTTCCCCGGTTAACTCCCCACACTCCAAAGACATACAGGTTTGTAAGTTAATTAGCTTGGTAAAATTGTAATTTTCCCCAGTGTATGTAAAATAGTGTTGGTGTGCAGGGATCGCTGGTCGGTGCAGACTCGGTAGGCCGAAGGGTCTATTTCCACGCTGTATCTCTAAACAAAATTAAATTGAATTTGACTTTTGACTTTTTTCCTCTCTTATTATCATCTCCAGTGCTGAGAAACTATTCTACACAGGCATTTTTTTGCTCTTCACTCTGTTGTATTTGCGTGGAGATTGATTGCATTCATATATAGTATTATCTGACTTGATTGGACAGCATGCCAACAAAAGCATTGTATCTCGGCACACGTGACAATAATACGCCAGTACCATTTACTTTACTGCTTGACACGATAACCTGAGATTAGAAACCTAACCAAGGAAATCTTAACTTTCAGCAGGTTTCATTTGCAATTCCTCCTTTATTAGATAATTCAAAATGTTCATCTTGTATGCTTTCTTGATGGTGTGCAAGTGTATACACACATTATCTTATTAGGTTGCATTATTTGTTTCGTGGATATAAATGTATGGGATAATTTTCTGCCAGCATTCACTTTGGTGAGCCCTTGCATTACCCGTGGTGTTTGAGATTGAGATGGGGGTCTGGTAATGGGGAGATTTTAAGGTGAGAGGGGCAAAGTTTAAGAGGGATGTGCTGGGGGTGGGATTTTTACACAGGTACCCGGTGCCTGGAATGCACTGGTGGTGGAGGCCGATACGATAGTGGCATTTAAGAGACTTTAAGATAGGCACATGGATGTGGATCACGTGCAGGCAGCTAGAATTCTGTCATGTTGGGAACAGGCACTGTGGCTGAGTTTGCCTGCCCCTGTGCTGTCCTGTACTATGTTCTGTGTGTCCGTTATCTTATTTATTTAAAACCCCAGCTGTTTAGTTATTATTTTCCCGTGTACCAAGATACAGCGAACAACTTTTTAGTGCGTGATGTCCAGTCAAAGCAAAGACTACGTGACTACAATCAAGCCGTCCACAGTATACAGATAGAGGGTACAACATTTAGTGCAAGATCAAATCCAAATGATAGTTGAAATATCTCCAATGAGGGTGGCTCAGTTGCCCGATAATCTGTAACACTGGCTCTGCCTTCAACTAACCATCAAGATTTATAAAGGTGGCAAATGAACTTTGCGACTGTTTTCTTTTGCAGGGCTATCCAATACACGCGGTGCCATCATCAGAAGTCAACGGGAGCCTCCCTTCCATGTCCGGGTTCCACTGTTCTAACAATGCAAGTTCGGCTGCATTTGGCGTTTCATCTCACACACCACCAATCAGTGGGACAGACACCATCATGAGTATGTATGGCTCCTTGTGCATGATCATTACCTCAATTCAGTTGATACGTCTAAATAGGTTCCCATGGATAACTTGAACACGCCTTCCCACATGAATGAAGAAATCTTGTTCATATACTTTCTGTGGTCATTCTCATGGAATCACACAGCGCGGAAAGAGGCTACTCTGCCCATGTCATCCATGCTGACCACGGGTTAGTCCCATTTTCCCGTTTAGCCCTTATCTGCCTAAAGCCTTTACTATCCATGTTCCTGGTGCAGTGTGTTTTTAAATGCTGTTATAGTATCTGCCTCAATCACCACCTCTGGCAGCTCGATCCAAATATCCATCACTGTCCGATTGAAAAAGTCAGCCCTCAGGTTCTTATTAAATTTAGTCTTTCTCACCTTGTCCTTCTCGTGTCCTCTTGTTTTTGATTCCCCTACCCTGAGTAAGACTCTGCATTCACACTGTCTACTCCCCTCGTTAGATTTAATGTAGATAAGTACAAGGTGTTGGCTTTTGGAATGAAAAAACTAGGATAGTACCTTCACAGTGAATGGCAGAGCCCAGGGAAGTGTGCAGACAGAGGGATCCAGGAGTACAGCTATATAGTTCCATGAAAGGGGTGTAACAGGTTGATAGGGTGGTCAAGAAGGCTTTCGGTACATTGGCCTTTATCAGTCAGGGTATTGAATATGGAAATTGGGATATTGTATTACAGTTGTACAAGATGTGTGAGGCTGCACTTGGCGTATTGGGTTCAATTTTGGTCACCCTGCTATTCGGATGTTTTTAAGATGGAAAGAACGCAGAGAAGATTTGAGGATGTTGCCAGGACTTGGGGGTAGTTTGGGCAGGCTAGGACGTTATTCCTTGGAGAGCAGAGGTCTGAGAAATGATCCTATACAAGTGTATAAAATCATGAGGGGAATAGATAGGGTAAATGCACAGTCTTTTACCCAGAGTAGGGAAATTGTGTTGGTGTGTGTCTTGGTTCTTTTTTTGTATGGCTGCAGAAACCAAATTTTGTTTGAACCTCATGTGAGGTTCAAATGACAAATAAAAGGTATTGTATTGTATGAAATCAAGAACCACAGGATATGGGTTTAAGATGAGAGGGGAAAGTTTTAATAGGAGTCTGAGGGGCACCCGTTTTCACAAGTGGGTGGTGGGTATATGTAACAAGTTTCCAGAGGAGATAGCAGAGACAGGTACTATAACAGCATTTAAAAGACACTTGGACAGATAAAATGGGTAAAGGTTTAGAGGGATGTTGGCCAAACGTGGACTTGGATTAATGCTACATGCCTTGTGACCAACAATCCTTTTACATATGGAATCAGGAACTTTATGCATAATGCTTAATGAAAATCATCTTGATTTGCATGGACAACTTGGGCCAAAGGGCCTGTTTCTGTGATGTATAACTCTTAAGATATTTGATTTGAAACTTCCACTGTCATCTAAAGTTTATTCTCTGTTCTGAAATACAGATGCAGATTCTCAATTCATAACCCTTATTTTTTTTGTCACTTCCATGATTGAGTTTCTCAAGTTTCAGCCCTACTTTGGTTTTGAGTTGTTTTACAATTGTTTTTAGGGTTAGCTGAAAAGTGATACACAAGCTCATGGAGTTGGGTTGAAACCAGCCCGAGGTATTTTCTTGTTTGGAAATGATAGAGAAAACAAGATCTCCTCAAAGTGTTTCATGTTGTTTGTGAGTCATGTTTGTCTAATAACTTATGCGTTTTGAAAAAGGGTTGTATTAAAAAAGAAAATTAACCCCAGTCGAAGCAAATTAATTAGATCCAGCTTTTACTGGGGCAAATCCCACATCTGGTCCATTTGTAGTGTACTTGTGTGGAAAGAATCCCTACAGTTTTGACATAATGGATGTCTTTAGACTGAGATGCAAGGCATGTGTAATGTTAAGTCTGGTTAGCTTTGAAGACCACCTGAATTTAATGCAAAATATCTATCTCGGGTTACATTTGGCACTTTTCACCAGATGACATCTGTGTTTCAACGGGAATGAGAAATTGCAAATTTATCTTTCTGTTCCAATAGAATGTAATTTCTCTGTCTACAAGGACAAGATTTGAAATGTAATTCTATATCTCGTGTAGAAATAGCAAGCACTCCTGTTGTCTCCATTCAATGAATTTGACAAACATATACGTCAAACCCAAATAATAATTTTCAAATGCAAGTACTACTTTCTGCATTAGAGACAGATTTGTTGACATTTCTGTGGTCAATGAGTTCATGGTTTGAAGAATTTGATCATGTCTTGTACTGCCAGCTGTGGAGGAGGAAAAGACTACTCTTGGATTTATGGGCTGTCTTACTAGTTTAATGTTACATAGAATTACACGGTTCCTTTAGCAATATCTGTGGCGTTGTATTCAATTTATGTTGTGTTACAATTTTCTGTGGCATTGTCGACTACAAATGTTGAGAGGCATTATGTTCGCACACCCACCCAGGTCACCAACTATTAACTGTTAGTATCTCTCTTCTCATTAGTTGTCCTTTTATTTTTGATTCAAAGATACAGCATGGAAACGGATCCGTCGACCTACTGAGTCCATGCCAACCATTGATCACCTGTTCACACTCTGCATATAAGATCATAAGACATAGGAGCAGAATTTGGCCATTTGGCCTATGGAGTTTGCTCTGCCATTTGATCATGGCTGATCGTTTTTCCCCTCAACCCCATTCTCTTGCAGCATAAGATTTATGTTATGCCAATGTAGATTTAGAGTCCTAAAGTCAAACAGCACAGAAATGGGCCCTTTGGCCCAACTCGCCCACGCCGACCAAGATGCTTCATCCAAACTAATCTCATTTCGCCCATATCCCCCTAAAGCTTTCCTATCTGTGTATCTTTGCAAATGTCCTTTAAATATTGTTATGGTACCTGCCTTAACTACTGCCTCTGGCAATTCTCTCAATATACCCACCAATCTCTGAGTGAAATATTTGCCCCTCTGGTTCCTATTTGTCCCTCAAATCTTTCCCTTTTCATTTTAAATCCTTGTCCTCTGGTTCTTGATTCCCCTACTCTGGGTAAAAGACTATGTGTGATCTTCTTTATCCCCTGCTGCATTTTGGCTGGGATTGATGAGGCTGAAGTTGAATAATGGGAGTTGGTTGAGAGTTGTGGGAGACTTGTACTAACTTGTATCCATTTATAATTTCCTTTTTCATTAAACCATTGTGCATAAAGATCCTGATTCCCAATGTAAAAGGATTGTTGGTCACAAGTCATGGAGCATTGATCCTCCAAACAAACTTGCATTAAACTTTTCTAAGTTCTCGGCAGTGTCTGTTTGTCAACTTGAATTATTGTGTGAAGCTGGTGCTGTTGCCTCACAGCACCAGAGACCTCGGTTCAATCCTGATTTTTGGGTGTTGTTTGGTTGGAGTTTGCACGTTCTCTCTGTGACCATTTGGGTTTCCTCCGGGTGCTCTGGTTTCCTCCCACATCCCAAAGACGTGCATGTTTGTAGGTTAATTGGCCTCTGTAAATTGTCCCTCGTATGTTGTGAGTGGATGAGAAAGTGGGATAACATAGAAGTAGTGAGAAGGGGTGATCGGTGGTCAGCGTGGACCCATTGGGTCAAAGGACTTGGTTGCATGCTGTCTTTCAATCAATCAATCCAGACTTCTTTAATAATTGAGTACTTTCACTACAAGTATATTTATCTCTCCAACTCGTAGAAGATTTCTTTAGTGGTTGTCCTTGTGTGTAGATGTTTGAACTTTGAAATTGGAGAATAGTTAAGATTGATTAAAACCATCTAAACTAGAACTCTTCCGACTTGTCCAGGACTTTGCATTAATCGGTTCATGCTTTGTAAAACTTGGTTAACTAAATTGAACTGCTTTGTTTGTGGATGCTCTATTTGGCTGAGTAAGCAATGTGCTGGAGTAACACAGTAGGTCAGGCAGCATCTGTGGAGAACACAAATAGGTGATGTTTCGAGTTTAGTCTGAAGAAGGTCCCGACCCAAATTATCATCGACCTGTGTTCTCCTGAGATGCTGTCGACATGCTAAGTTACTCCAGCACTTTGTATCCTTTTTTTGCAAACCAGCATCTGCATTTCCTTGTTTCTGCACTAAACATGACTTGAATTTGAATGGGATAAATTATTTGGTAAGAAATGGACGATTGAACGTGGTTTAGGGAAACCCGTGTGTGTTGTGATTACAAAGATGTGTTAATCAGAAGTAGGTTCTGCTTTGATAGGTGTGAAGGACCAGTGTGGAGGTTTTTTTCTCAATGTCACTTACAACTTTGACCGTGGCATAAGATATCAACTGTTTCCTATGAACGGGTATTTCATAAGGAGGAATTGCTTTAGTCAGTGAGACAAAAGACAATAGGTGCAGGAGTAGGCCATTCGGCCCTTCGAGCCAATGTGATCATGGCTGATCATCTCCAATCAGTACCCCGTTCCTGCCTTCTCCCCATATCCCCCAACTCTGCTGGTGGAATCTGTGGAATTCATTGACACAGGTGGCTTTGGAGGCCAAGTTGATGGATATTTTTATGGCGGAGATTGACAGATTCTTGTTTGGTGCGGTTGTCTGAGGTTATGGGAAGAAGACAGGAGAATGGGGTTGAGGGAGAAAGATAGATCAGCCACAATTGAATGGCGTAGTAGACTTGATGGGCTGAATGGCTTAATTCTGCACCTTGAACTTATAATTCTGCTCCTTGAACTTATTGTATTTCTCTCAGTGGTCTAAGGTGTTTTATATCTGTTCTGGTTCCAGGTAGCAGAGGAACCTCAACTGGCAGTCCCCAGACCTGTGATGCCCTTGGAAAAGCTCTAGCTTCGGTAAGCTGGTCTAATGAGTCTCATTAAAGTAAGCGTTTAATTAATATTCTCATTAATATCAACGTGGTTTAATGCATGCATGTGAATTTCTTTACGTGGCTAAAATTAGAATATTTGAAAGGTTTTCCATCCAAGTTTCTTCTATCTTAAAAAGACACAGAGTACTGAGTAACTCAGCAGGTCAGGCAGCATCTCTCGAGCACGTGGATAGGTTTTGGGCCGAGAGCCGCCTTTAGATTGATTGTCTGTACTAGGGGGGAGCAGGACAAAGCCTGGCAAGTGATAGGTTTCGGTGTGGTATTGGTATTCAGTGTTTATTTAACGTTTGACGGTGTACATAGCGTCCCTGTATTAAAAATTGATAGCTTAATTGTACAGTGGATCGGCTGCCTCACAGCGCCAGAGAACCGGGTTTGATCCCGACCTCGGGTGTTGTCTGTGGGGAGTTTGCACATTCTCCCTGTGACCGCGTGGGTTTCCTCCGGGTGCTCTAGCTTCCTCGCACGTCCCAAAGACGCGTGGGTTAAATGGCCTCTGTAAATTGCCCCCAGTGTGTAGGGAGTGTATGGCGAAAGTGGGATCACATAGAACTAACGCGAATGGGTGGATCATTGGTCAGCGTGAACTCAATGTGCCGCAGAGCCTGTTTCTGTGTTGCATCTAAGTTTTTGGCACTTGCCTATTTTCCAGATCTATTCACCAGATCACACCAGCAATAACTTCCATTCAAATCCATCAACACCAGTCGGCTCTCCAGAGGCAATCGCAGGTATTTATGGTATTTCTCCCAGTCTCTAAGATGTGGTCGTTATTTACAGAAATATATTTTTTCTCTCTGCAAACTTTTAATTGCTGTGCCTTTATAAATAAAGAAGTACAGCTGCTTTCCCCGGTGCCCTGGGCTGCCGCGCACGCATGGAGGGAGCGTCGCGTGGAGCCGCCACAGGGCGGGACGCTCCCGCTTGGCCCGACTCGCCGGAAAAGTCCGGCGACGAGGCCTGTCTGGGCCAAAGGAGTGATGACAGCTGCGTGAGCCGCGGTGGGTGGGGGGGGGGGGGGGGGGAGAGGTGGAGTGGGGTGCAAGGTGATGGGAGCCTCGGCGGCAACGGGAGCCTCGGTGGCGGGGGGGAGGAATCGCGATCAACCTGTGATGAGCGTGAGGGGGAGACAATGGGGACCCGGCGTGGGGGGACCGCCATGATGGACGGTGGGAGAACAAAGGGGGGCCTGTTGTGGGGGGGGGGAGGGGCACTAGTTTAGAATCCTCTGCCCAGGGGATAAGTCTGCATTCGGTCGTTAGTTTGTTTGTTCGTTCCGGTGAAGGCGCTGTGAACAGGGCAGTCAGCCAACAGTCGCTTGTCTTTTTCTTTTTGTTTTCGCTTTTAATTTCAAGTTTTCATGTACCTCGTGTGTTGTGACTGTCGACAGACCAATTTCCCTCTGGGGATGAATAAAGTTTTATCGTGTCGTATCGTACTGTTGAGGAAAATGGTACTATAGCACCACCCAGTGTTCAAAACTGAAATTGTGTCCCTGCCGGAGATTTTGTCCGAGACGCAAGGGACTGCAGATTCTGGAATGTAGAAACTAGGAACTGCTGGTTTACACACGAAGACACAGAGTACACTCCTACTTCGACAAGAACCTCGACCCACTACAGTTCGCTTTCCGCCACAACAGGTCAACGGAGGATGCAATCTCACTGGCTCTCCACTCCGCTCTGGACCACTTGGACAATAAAAACACTTACTTCAGCCTGATTGATAGACTACAGCTCGACGTTCAATAACATCATCCCCTCCAAGCTGGTTACCAAGCTCACGGAACTGGGTCTCTGCGCATCCCTCTACAATTAGATCCTCGACTTCCTCATCCGCAGACCACAATCTCTCTGAATTGACGGAAATACCTCATCCTCAGTAACAATCAGTACGGGAGCACTTCAAGGCTGCATGCTCAGCCCCTTGCTGTACTCGCTCTATACTCATGACTGTAGCCGGACATAGGGTGAACTCCATCATCAAGTTCGCCGACGACACCACTATTGTGGAACGAATCACAGATGGTGATGAATCAGAGTATAGAAGTGAGATCGACCGATTAACCAAATGGTGCCAACACAACAACCTGACTCTCAACATCAGCAAAACTAAAGAACTGATTGTGGACTTTGGAAGGGGAAGGATGAGGACCCACAACACTGTTTATATCAATGGGACGATGGTGGAGAGGGTCAAAAACTTCAAATTCCTGGGCGTGCATATTTCCGAAGATCTTTCCAGGACCCAGCACACTGATGGAGTTATCAAGAAGGCACATCATCGCCTCTACTTCCTGGGAAGATTACGGAGAGTCGGCATGTCAAGAAGGATTCTCTTGAACTTCTACAGGTGCACAGTAGAGAGCATGCTGACTGGCTGCATCGTGGCTTGGTACGGCAACTTGAATGTCCAGGAGGGGACAAGACGGCAAAAAGTTGTGACCACTGCCCAGTCCATCACCGTCTCAGACCTCCCCACCATCGAAGGGATCTATCGAAGTCTCTGCCTCAAAGGCGGCCAACATCATCAAAGACCCACACCATCCTAGCCACACACTCATTGCACCAATGCCATTAGGAAGAAGGTACATCGGGCTATTAAACACGACAACAAATAAGCTCTGAACTATAACAGACATTATTATTGCACTATATTTGTTTATTTATTGAGTATGTGTGAATGTGTATATACACACACACTGAACTTTTTTTTTCTCCCGTTATGTACTATGTTTACATACTCTGTTGTACTGCAGCAAGTAAGAATTTCATTGTCCTATCTGGGACATATGACAATAAAACACGACGACTTGAGTACTGGAGTATCTTAGTGGGACGGGTAGCATCTCAGGAGAATATGGATAGGTGGTGTTTCAGGTCAGGACCCTTCTTCAGACTGCTGAATAAGAGGTGCTGTTCCTCCAGTTTGCATGTGGCTTCACTCTAAGAATAGATCTTTTTAGGCTGTTTAATTGAATAAAACTGATTGCCTTTGTCACTTTGCAGGTTCAGGTCAGTGGTCAAGAGGTGGGGGCCAGGGTGCGTTGTCACCAAATTACGAAGGGACGCTACATAACATGGTAAGATTTTCGTGATTAACTTTAATTTGCAATGTTAAATCTGCACAGCGCAAACATTTAATACAACGATAACATTGTTTGGAAGAGAACATACAAACTGCACTCTCCCTTCATTAACTATTTCCTTTGAAAATTATTAAGAGAGCTCTTCAAAAATAATATCTGAAGAGCCAAACAAACTTGTGGTGTTTTGTGGCTATTGTTATTGTTCTCTTCTATAATATGTCCGAGTCGTACAGCATGGAAACGGGCCCATTCAGCCCAAGTCGTCCATGCCAACCAAGATGCTCCATCTTTCCTAAGCAGTCCAGCTCTTTGCTCTGATTCTCCTGCTGGAAGGAATAGTTGCCCCTTATTAACCCTGTGGAGCCCCATGACTATTCAAAACTTTTCTAATTAAGATTTCATTATCAGCGGCCTCAACCTTCAAGTGAAGAAAAGTCAAGTTCATACAACTTGTCGTTTGAACTCAGATTCTGATGTTACCACTTGTGCTTCTGCACTGTGTCTCCTGTGAGACCGATGCATCTTTCTCGAGTCTGCAACTCAGTTATTCATCATATCTTGCACTGTATAGCTAAAGAATTAAATCTTCACTTTTGTATTTAAAGCATCTTTAATTTTTCTTTTTGTGTTGCTAAAACTAAAGCTGCCCGTTTGGTGTCTGTCCACCATCTACACATGGCTGGTAGACACCCTACCACCTCAAACCTATCTCGGAGGCACCCCAGTAACCTACTTGACCCTGAATTACCTCCTCCACATTCAGTTCTGCACGCAGGTCCTCTTTCTGCCACCTGCCCACCGTCTCCCTCACAACCCCCCTTAGTTCCTGTTGCTCCTTACTCTCTTCAGCGCCCATGACCTCAGCACAAAGTTCCCTAACCTGAACATCCTCCTGTTGACCTTTCACCTCTGACCCCTTTCCCTGCAGACGTCGCCATTGGTAATGCCATGGCCACATCCCCATCTTCACTGGAGGTGGTCGTGGAGGGGAGGATGCTCCTCAAACTACGGAGCATCTTGGACAATACAGCTCACCCCCTCCATGACACACTGGTCAACCCGAGGAGCACCTTCAGCAACAGACTGGTTCCACCAAGATGCAGCACAGAACACCACAGGAGATCATTTTTCCCTGTGGCTATCAAATTGTACAACTCCTCCCCCTTCTGTCATGGGGTAGACAGAGGGTCCCAACCTTTTTTGTGCCGTTTACCCCTGGCAACTTTAATAGCACATAACAATGTTAGTTCACTTATTTATGAACAACTAATGATGAACAGATACCTATATACCAGAACCTAACACAGTCAGTCAATGAGAAAAAATATGTACACATCCAGAATCAACAAATTTACCCCCTGGGTAGGCAAAATTTATCCCCTGGGGGTAAATTTACCCCAGGTTGGGAACCTTTGGGGTAGACTGACTCCCCTTCCCCCTCTCCCCAATCTTTGCACATCCCCAATCCTGGACTTTCCACTCGTCACTTTAATTTCATGTAACTTGTTGTGTTTTATCACTGGTGGCAGACCTGCGGGGATAAATAAAGTTGTATCGTTTCACCAGCTGAACTCTGATGGATTAATTAAACTACTTGCTCATGTCCTTCTGTATCCTGCCTCTACCAAGCCCACAATGGAGAGCCCACGACATCCTGGCTCTAAATTTGGCGCGGGTTTGCGGCCGATTCTCTAGAGTACATCCAGTGTGTGTTGGACAGCATTGCCCTGCTCCCTCTTGACCTCACCCCATTCTTGCCTCTCCACCACTTTCCTCCTTGGTTTCAAAGGTCTTAGAACAGAGAGTACAGCACAGGAACAGGCCCTTCGGCCCACAGTGTCACCGATAAACTAAACCTATCTGCCTGCATGTGATCAATATCCCTCCATTCCCTGCATACCCATGTACCCATCTAAAAGCCTCTTAAACATCACTATTGTATCGTCTCCACCACCACCACCACCACTCTGTTTTAAAAAACAGCTTGCCCCACGCATCTCCTTTAAATTTTGCCCCTCACCTTAAAGTATTGCCTTCTAATCATCGACACCCCTTCAAATATATTTGCCCTGCGATTTCATAAAGCACCTCTTAAGATACTGAAATGTTTTTCAAACTTGAGGTGCAATTGCCTCCTGCTTTACTGTAATAAATCTTTTTATAAGGAATAGGTAGACACAAGGAGCTACAGGTGCTGGAATCTAGTGTAGAACACAGTGCTGGAGTAACTCAGCAGGTCGGGCAGCATCTTCTAAGGACAAGGATAGATGACATTTTGGGTCGGAACCCTTCAGACATATTGATTGGTGGGAGGGATGAAGCTGGAAACGAAGTGGGGGCAGGAAAATGCCAGGCAATTGATGATAGCTGGATACATGTTTATTGGCAGATGGATGAAGTAAGTGAAAAGGCAAGAGGTGAACAGGAGACGAGGGTGGAAGATGAGGAGAAATCACCAACAATGATGCACCCATTTACACAAATCCTACATTGCCAACAACCCCACCCTCCTCACCTGCATCCATCTAACACTTGCGGGCTTTGTCCCACCCCACCTCTCTTTCCAGCATCCGTCAGTCTGGAGAAGGGTCCTAGCCCGAACGTCACCTATCCATTCCCTCCGCAGATGCTGCCTGACCCACTGAGTTACTTTTGATAAAGAATGATGTGTGTGTGTGTAAAAAAAAAAAGAAAGAAAGAAATTTCAATCGTACACTTCCGATGAATGAAATGTGTGATCTTTTAATTCCAGCTGGTCAGAACGATTAGAGCTGCACTTTTCCTCTTGTTTATAAATGCGTTTCAGCATTGCGTTTCCTTTCCAAGCAGCAGAATAAGATGGAGGATCGACTAGACCGACTGGACGATGCCATTCACGTGCTGCGGAGTCACGCTGTTGGGTCAGTACCAGCTATGCCTGGTAACAACCATGGTGACTTGCATGTGTTGATAGGACCGTCGCACAATGGGCCGGTCGGAGGTATAAGTGCCGGATATACACCCCCAGTCCTGCTCTCAGCCAACCGGCATTCCATGGTGAGTTCTCCCTCGATCGTGACACTAGGCAAAGTCGGCCCGTTTATTTTGCCGCGCTGGTTGATTCTCAGTGAAGTTACCCCTTTTGTGTGTCTGACTTATTTTGGTTGTTGCTCTCTGCAAGTTTATTGTTATCTACGAGCATGCGTAGTTTTATTTATTATTGTTGTGTGAAAAAAGCTTTTGTTTGGGTGCTATCCACTCAAAGAAATAAACTATACATAAATACAATCAAGCCGTCCACACTGCACGGATAAAGTGCAAGATAAAAGTTGGATTAAAGATGGTTTAAAGATATCCAATGAGATAGATGGGTGGTCAGGATCGCTCTCTCGCAGATGAGAGGATGGTTCAGTTTCCTGGTAACTGATGAGAAGAAATTGTCCCTTCATCTGGAAGCATGCGATTTCAAACTTCTGTACCTCTTGCCTGATAGTTGTCTTTAAGTGAAATTATCTTTTGTATATTGTTAGCCATACGATCTGATGTGTTGAGATGTTTACAGTGAGCAAATAAAGTCTCTGAGAATAGGGGCTTTAGTCTTCAAAGGAACATTGGTTAAGCAAGCGGGAGATTTTTTTAGATACAAGTTTAGGAGAACGAGAGACAATCTTATTGGTATGTGGGTGGGACTCTGAGGGTTTTGATCGGTGGAACGTCTAGATCTAGGAGGCAGATTTTCCGAATTAGTGACAGCTAATTTAAAATATGGTGAATTCTAGTGAGCATTGTGAATGTTGCGATCCATGGAGTAGTCGTACATAGAACAGTACAGCACAGAAACCGGCTCTTTGCTGAATATGATGCCGTTAAACTAATCTCTGCCTGCACATGATCCATAGCCCTCTATTCCCCGCATAATCCACATGTCTATCCAAAATCCTCTTAAATGATATGCTTGTGTCTGCCTCCACCACCATCCATGTAAAACTCTATGTAAAATAAAATCCACCACTCTATGTAAAAAAAAAAAAATTTAAAAAAAACTTGCCCCATACATCATTAAACTTTGGTACACAAAATTGCTGGGGAAACTCAGCGGGTGCAGCAGCATCTATGGAGCGAAGGAAATAGGCGACGTTTCGGGCTGAAACCCTTCTTCAGACTCATTAAATAATGAGTCAGACTCATCATTAAACTTTGCCCTTTGCACCTTAAAGCTGTACCCTTTCGTATTAGATTTATGTTCCCTGGGGAAAAAGTTTCTGACTATTTACCCTATCTGTCTCAATCATAATTTTATATACTTCCATCAGGCATCACCTCGGCCTCCAATGTTCCAGAGAAGAAAATCTAAGTTTGTCCAACCTCCCCTTATAGCTAATATCCACTAATTCAAACAACATTCTAGTAAACCTCTTCTGCACGTCTCTCCAAAGCCTCCACATCGTTTCTGACATGGGGCGACTGGAAGCTGGACAAACTGAATTTTAGAAACATAGAAAATAAGTGCAGGAGTAGACCATTCGGCCCTTCGAGCCTGCACCGCCATTCAATATGATCATGGCTGATCATCCAACTCAGTATCCTGTACCTGCCTTCTCTCCATACCCCCTGATCCCTTTAGCCACAAGGGCCACATCTAACTCCCTCTTAAATATAGCCAATGAACTGGCCTCAACTACCCTCTGTGGCAGAGAATTCCACAGATTCACCACTCTCTGTGTGAAAAATGTTTTTCTCATCTCGGTCCTAAAGGACTTCCCCCTTATCCTCAAACTGTGACCCCTTGTTTTGGACTTCCCCAACATCGGGAACAATCTTCCTGCATCTAGCCTGTCCAACCCCTTAAGAATTTCATAAGTTTCTATAAGATCCCCCCTTAATCTTCTAAATTCCAGCCGATTCCATCCAGTCTTTCTTCATATGAAAGTCCTGCCATCCCAGGAATCAGTCTGGTGAACCTTCTCTGTACTCCCTCTATGGCAAGAATGTCTTTCCTCAGATTAGGAGACCAAAACTGTACGCAATACTCCAGGTGTGGTCTCACCAAGACCCTGTACAACTGCAGTTTTGGTCTTTAGCGAGGTCTTGACCTGAGGCCGTGGTCCAGGGGTTATTTTTGCTCTTGTCTTTTTTTTTCCCCCGTTTCTCACGTGAGCCTTTGGATAGCTAAACATGTGTTGTCTTTGGATCTAGGTTGGAGCTCATGAAGAAGGCTCGGGAATATCTAACAACCCGAGTGTTCTGTCGAACCGCGTACTGCCATCACAGTCAACTGCACTGTCGGACCTCAACCGGCCTCCAGAAACCTACAGCGGTCAGTGTGCATGGTGTACTTGTTTCCTTAAAGTGAATGTAGACAAAAATGCTGGAGAAACTCAGCGGGTGAGGCAGCATATATGGAGCAAAGGAAATAGGCAACGTTTCGGGTCGAGACCTGTCTTCAGACACTCTTCGTCGAGATTTAAACCCAAAATTGTGACCCGAAATGTTGCCTATTTCCTTCGCTCCATAGGTGCTACTCCATAGATTTCCTTGCTCCATAGATGCTGCCTCACCCGCTGAGTTTCTCCAGCATTTGTGTCTACCTTCGATTTTCCAGCATCTGCAGTTCCTTCTTAAACTACTTAAAGTGAATGCTCATTTGTGAAACTATATTGTGAAAGGGCAAGATCTTTGGAAATCTCTACTTGGTGCATCATCGTTGAGGTCCCATTCAGTCCCAATCTCAGCCATGCATCTGGGAGTCAAAGACCAATTTGCAAGGAATTGCAGATACTGGTTTACAAAAAAAAGTCATCTGCCTGCACATGATCCATATCCTTTTATTCTCTGCACTTCCATGTGCCTATCTAAAAGTCTTGTAAATGCCTCTATCATATCTGCTTCCACCATCACCCTTGGCAATGTGTTCCAGACCCCCACCACTCTGTTTATTTTATTTTTTAAACTTTCCCCCTGAATCTCCATTAAACTTCCTCCTCTCAGTTTATAGCTATGCCCTCTAGGATATTTCTATCCTGGGGCTAAGGTTTTGTCTACCCTATCTATGCTCCTCATAATTGTATATACTTCTATCAAGTCTCTTCTCAACCTCCGGGTAAAACAACAAATTTTGGGGAGATAATTCGGCTTCCTTTTTTTAGGGTTTGTAACTCTGACACCGTTTTTTAAACCCAAAATCTACGCTGAGTTACTTCCAGTTAAAACCTGTGATTCATCAGACTCTTGTGTCAAACTCCATCAGCTGCATTGCCACTCCCTGTATAAAAGGCCCCTCAGTAATTAGCACCTGACTATAAATGTACCTCCCATTGTGGGTTCCAATAAGTTCCTCTTAAATTGGTGGGGTCAGATTTAATTGTCACAGAAAAATAGAAGTAATTTCCATGTGGATTATATAAATCCATTATAAACATTTGCTAATGTTACCAAAGGAATGCTTTCCTTGAAGGCATTTATTTTAGAGAGATGTGGCATGGAAACAGGCCCTTCGACCCACCGAGTACATACCGTCCATCGATCACCCACTCGCGCTAGTTCTATGTTATCCCACTTTCGCACCCATTCCCTACGCACTTGGGGCAATTTAGTGGCCAATTAACCTACAAGCCAGCACATTTTTGGGATGTGGGAGGAAACTGGAGTATTTCTTTACCCATCATAGGCTACCTCAACTCCAGATGGGGGGGGGGGGGGGAGTCACCAAGTCTAGGGAGATTTATAAAAGGTATCTAAGTGAAAATTGACAACCATTTTTCTAAATACAGGTGGTGTTGCAATATTTTATTTTATGGTGGGGGGGGGGGGGGGGTAAACTGCGTCTAAGGCATACTCCAAAGAGGGGACACAAAGAGCCGCAAATGCTGAAATCTAGAGCAAAACATAAAGTGCTGGAGGAACGCAGCAAGTCAGGCAGCATCTGTGGAAGGAATGGACAAATAATATTTTGGGTTGGGACCATTCTTCATGACATACTCCAACAAGTCAATGGTTATATAGCAAGCAATTATTGTGGGCTGCAAAAGTGAGTCATGCTATGTTCTTTCAATATCTTGGAGGATTGGTACTGAACTCGACTTTGTAGGACCCAAGGTCTAAACAGCACCATATACTTACTCCACCTGGATAATCTACAGCCCAATTGTATGAACATAGAATGTTTACATTTCAGATAGCCCCCACTCTCTATGCCCCTTTCTATCATCTCATTACCCAGTTTCAGTCATAGAACACAAGGTGCTGAAGTAACTCAGCAGATCAGACAGCACCTCTGAAGGACGGGAATAGGTGGTGTTTTGAGTTGGGATACTTCAGAATCCGTGTCCTCCAGAGATGCTGCCTGACTCCAGTACGTTGAGTGACTCCAGTACTTTGTGTCCTGCGCACAATATTCCAACATCTGCAGTTTGTGTACCCAGTTTTATTTCCCACTCCACCGGTTGAATCTGACCATCATTCCCCCCCTTCCCCCCCCCCCCCCCCCCCCCCCCCCATGGTTGCACCTAATATCTGCCAGCTGGCTCTCCTCACCCTCCTCTCATTATCCCCTTCTACACTCTGTCCAAATGTAAGGACACAACCCCAAATTCGCCTCCACAGATGCTGCCTGACCTGCAGAGTTCTGCCAGCAGCTTGGGTTTTTTTACTCCAGATTCCACAGTCCCTTTTCTCTCTGACTTCCTGGTTGATTGCTCAGATTATGTAACGTCTTTGATTCTCATCCTTCCACAGGAATGACCAGTGGTCTGCAGAGATCAAATGCCGGCCAGTCTGCTGCAGATATAAAACGCGAGGAAAAGGAGGATGATGAAAACCACAATTCATCGGGTTCAGAAGACAAATCTGATGACGAGAGGAAAGATTCCAAAATGTCATCAAGGGCATCAAGAACAAGGTATTAGCCTTTTTGTCCTAGAAACTCGATTGCAATCTACTTGTCTTCAGTAACTCTGAGTGCAGGTCTCTTTGAGTATTCCTTTACAAATGTATTATTCATTAGAATAGAGACTATTAAGTAAAATAATAGGTGTAAATTGAAAGTGTTATATTCCCCTTAATACCCCCCTATAATTCTTGGGTGTGCATCATCACCATTGTATATGGAAATGTGTGGAAAATTTGGGTAAAGTCAGCAAGGCATCGAGTTCTGTCTGATGTTTTTGAAAATTATTTTGGCCACATGGTGAGTTGTCAATAACACTGCTCCGAAAATTTTAATTATTTAATTCAGACTTTTTTTGGAAGCTGGTTCCAAACCAAAATATGGGGGCCACACTAGCGTAAGTGCCCACTTTATCAATGTAGGATAAGGGCATGGGGATAAGTACATAATATAACATCACTATTAATGAAGGCATTTAGGAAATTGCTAATTCATAAGCTGTCATATTTGTACTAGAACTAGTGAATATTGTGTTTGTGATAACTTGTTAGGCATATATTTTAGGTTTAGGTTTATTATTGTCACTTGTACCAAAGGACAGCGAAAAGCTCTGTTTTACCTGCTATCCAAGCAGCTCGGATGTATCATTTTATAAATACAATCAAGTCAAAGTCAAGTACAATGGGTAGTGCAGAGTGAAAGAAAGATACAGTGCAGAATATAGTTCACAGCATTGTAGTGCATCGGTTCCATGGACATATGGCACTATGCAGAAACGAGTAACTGCAGAAGCTGGTTTACCAAGGAAAGGCAAAAAGTGCTGGAGTAACTCAGCGGGTCAGGCTGCATCCCTGGAGAAGAGTCGAGAGGCATATGTCCCAGTTAGAACAATTAGATTCTTACTTGCAGCAGCACAACAGAATATGTAAACATAGTACACTGTAAACAATATAATATGTGAGACAGAGAAAAAAGAACATGGACAGATGACATTTTGGGTCTGGACCCTCTTTCATTTGGTCTGAAGAAGTCCCTACCCAAGACGTCACCTAGCCACCTTCTCCAGAGATGGTGCCTGACCCTCTGAGTTACTCCAGCACGTTGTGCCTTTACAGAACAATATGCATATTCCATGGAATTTAGAATTTATAGGTATTACTTGTTGATTATGCAGCTAAATCTCCTAGATTGTAAAATCCTAACACAGTTTTGCAGATACAGTAACAGTGTTCCACCTTCCTGTTCGTTTATTTTCTTCGAGGTCTATATTAGGCTACATCAGTGCGGGTGGTACAGTGACGTTGTTGTGGGTTAGCAGTCGTTTGCCTGTGATATTAATTCGGAGTTTCTAAGTTTAGTTGATGTATTCAGTGCCACTTAATTGAATTGTAAAACTCCAGCTGTGTGTGGCAAATGGAACGAGCTCCACAGCAAATACGGAATACTGCTTGGAGGTTTGAAGACTTTGAAACGGGCTGATTTTTTTTCTTCCATCTGGAAATTGGCAAATTCCTCCTTTTTGAGGTGCTCAGCTGGATCTTTGCAATTAACGAGCATTGTGCACATGGATTGAATGCAGGGATTTCAAGTGGATCCAAACCACCTTTTTATGGTCGAGTATTGGTTCTCACCTCTGACATCATGTTTTCCCATTACTGAAGAAGATTAAGAAGCAGTGGGCTGCTGGACAGAATAATTCTCTTAAGTGCCTCGCGTTTCAAGCAGGAGGGAGTAGCGGGCGACACAGAGCTACTGCCTTACAGCACCAGAGACCCGGGTTCCATCCTGACTACGGGTGCTGTCTTCGGTTTCCTCCCACACTCCAGAAACGTACAGTTTTGTAGGTTAATTGGCTTGGTATAAATGCAAATAAATTGTCCCTAGTGTGTGTGTGGGATAGTATTAGCGGTATCGCTGGTTAGTGCGGACTCAGTGGGCCGAAGGATCTGTTTCCGCACTGTATCTCTAATCTAAATGTTGGGCCCACTGTTGCCATACAATGTCATGTAAATTGGGAATTATTTTGCGGTCCATAGCACATAGAAGAGCTGTGGAATTCTCTGCCTCATAGGGTGTTGGAGGTCGGTTCTCTGGATACTTTCAAGAGAGAGCTTGATAGGGCTCTTAAAGATAGTGGAGTCAGGGGATATGCGGAGAAGGCAGGAACGGGGTACTGATTGTGGATGATCAGCCATGATCACATTGAATGGTGGTGTTGGCTCGAAGGGCCGAATGACCTACTCCTGCACCTATTGTATGTTGTCTATAGTGCAACAGTGGAACAGGCTCATTAACCCACATTGTCTGTCAACTATGAATAGCTCCCAATGTTGGAGGAGTCCAGAACCAGGGACCACAGTCTAAGAATAAAGGAGAGGCCATTTATAACTGAGATAAGGAAAAAACTTTTTCACCAGAGAGTTGTGAATTTGTGGAATCCTCTGCCACAGAAGGCAATAGAGACCAATTCACTGGATGAATTTAAAAGAGTTAGACAGAGCTCTTGGGGCTAGCAGAATCAAGGGATATGGGGAGAAGGCAGGCATGGGTTACTGATTGTGGATGATCAGCCATGATCACAATGAATGGCTGTGCAGGCTCGAAGGGCCGAATGGCCTCCTGCACTATACTTCTATTATGCCAAGCCAAACTAATCTTATCTGCCTGCACGTGATCCACACCCCTCCATCCCTGCACACCCATGTGTTCATCTAAAAGCCTCTTAAATGCCATGGCTATATCTGCTTCCACTATCACCCGCAGCAAGTGCTCCAGGCACACACCACTCTGTGTAAATACTTATTCCAGTATATGAAATAAAACTAAGTGGCATTGAAATATTTCTGCTCTTCACATTCAAGTTAACGTATCTGACACTTGTCGGGTTATTGATAATGAGATTTTTTTTTTCCAAGGCTTTAACTATCGTATTTAACTAGTCTGATTTTCCTTGGCATTTGGTAAATTATAAACTATCAAATGAAAATAAAATTTAACTCATTAATTGTCAAAAGTCATAGAGAGATACAGCATGGAAACAAGCCACTCGCCCAGCTCGTCAAACATTCACTTTTACACCAATCCCATCCTGATCCATTTAATTCTCCCCACATTCCCATCAATGCGCCCACCCTCCCCACCTTGTTTCTATCACTCACCCACATAGGGGTGAGGGGCAATTTACAGTGGTCAATTGACCAACCTGCACAATTTTAGGAGAGGGCAGAAAATGTACCTGGAAGAACTCGGGTAGTCACGAGGAGTACATTTAGTGTAGTTTATTCGTTTTATTAGTGTCCTGTGTACTGAGGTACAGTGAAAAGCTTTCGTGCAGTCTCCACACAGATAGCAGCCGAGGTCAGAATTGAACCCGGGCCATTGAAGCTGTAAGACAGCAGCTCTACTAGCTACACCACTTCACTTGATCAATAATTTACTCGGGATTAAAGTGAGAAATAGGGTTAATGTGAGTCGGTGACGTCATTTTAATCCAGAAGGAATTTGTTGGAGGTCTGCAGGATAAGCAGGTGATGGGACAGTGTCCTCGATGTGCACACTAACATCTGTAAATATTTGTTCCATGCCGAGCCTCTGCATTGCCAGCTGTTTGATATCCTGCACATATTTTTAATCAGCAGACATTTGGCCTTGAATTGTGCAACTTGCATTGGAGCCTGAAGATCAAATTATCAGTAAAGTTTTCAGGAATTGGTGCTGGAATTTAAAAAGGGGCAGCAAAGAATCAGATTCACGGAATTGTAAAGCAAGGA
This sequence comes from Amblyraja radiata, assembly GCF_010909765.2. Taxonomy (NCBI): domain Eukaryota; kingdom Metazoa; phylum Chordata; class Chondrichthyes; order Rajiformes; family Rajidae; genus Amblyraja; species Amblyraja radiata. Next base: position 22,709,350 of record NC_045984.1, on the reverse strand, counting down.
AGTCGAGCAAGAGGACATGGGTTTAAGGTGAAGGGGAAAAGATTAAATAGGAATCCGAGGGGTAACCTTTTCACACAAAGGGTGGTGGGTGTATGGAATGAGCTGCCAGAGGAGTTAGTTAAGGTAAGGACTATCTCAACATTTAAGAAACAATTAGACAAGTACTTGGATAGGACGTGTTTAGAGGAATTTGGGTCAAACGCAGGCAGATGGAACTAGTGAAGAAGGGGCATGTTGTGGGCAAGGTCCTGTAGCAGGGTGACCAAAACTGATCTCCAAATGCGCCGTCGCCAATGTCTGTACAAGGAAGTTATTTAACCACCCATATCCGAGAATGTTCAGGACCGTGTCAGCTGTAGAAGATGTAGGCATCTTAATGTAATGGCAATGGAGTTGGAATTCCTCTCTGGCGCCACAGTTTGGCAATTCTATATATTCAACGGCTTTCCGCAAAGTAAACATTTGAAAATGTAACAAAACTCTTGGAATGAGATTGTCCGTAGCCACAAACTTTCAATTAATTGCATTTTTTTCTGAAACCCAGTGATAAGTTTACAAAGTGAGATGTGGCATGATGTCTTGCAGCTTCACCCAAACTTTCACAAATTTGTGGTGTCTGTGCTTGTAGGCAACTATAGTGCAGACTCGTGCATGTCTATCAAGAATGCGGTGAGATATAATGGTATAAACCATAATGTGTGACACTATTAATGTTTTTATTATAAAAGAGAAAATGTGCTAACTGGTAGATGAACAGTTTAGTTATTCAGATCTTTTACTTGTAATTGAGCCAAGTTTTTAAATGTTTTATCGAATTGCAGCCTTCAAAAATAATGCATGAACGTTATAATTGTAGTAATATTATTACATATTTGTGTGGCAATGCTTTTGATTGTTTCAGATATTTGAAGTGGGGGCATGCAGTTGCCTCAATTACCTCCAGTTGATATGTTTGTACTTGAGGGATGTTTTTATTGTATTTTGATCAGTAGTCAAGATGATGATGAACACCTACTCCCAGAGCAAAAGGCAGAGAGGGAGCGGGAGAGGAGAGTAGCTAATAATGCCCGTGAACGCCTGCGTGTGCGTGACATCAATGAGGCCTTCAAGGAACTTGGACGCATGTGTCAACTTCACCTTAACAATGACAAGCCACAGACAAAACTGCTTATTCTCCACCAGGCTGTGTCAGTCATTCTCAACTTGGAACAGCAAGTCAGAGGTCAGTTGGACATAGTGATATCATCCGGCATAGGGCTTTCTGTACTTGCGAGATGCAACATGCCAAAAGGCTTCTCCTCCCTATTCTCCGTCAACATGCAGCTCCTGTTTTACAAACCTGGCATTTTGCAGAAAATTACAATACCAAATGAACATTCAGTTTTGTGCTCTCCCGAATCACTTTCCTGGTGACTATTTTATCATCTTGAAGCTTTATGTGTAGTTTGTGAAGCAATACCTGGGGGTAATGTCTGGTCCAGAAATATTATCCAGCATTGCTTTTCTTTTAGGAGGGGGCAGTGAGGTGACATTAGATGGCTAAATAAATAAGTCCATCATCTGAAATTCTACACAACAGTCAGACATGTTGGGCAATGCTTTACTGTGGCATTGTACCATCCAGACCACAACACTGAAAATATCAATCTCCACCAAGGCAACACTAAATATACTAAACTTGGCTTCCATACCCTTGGAAAATAAAGGTGAATTTGTAAACCAGAATTTCTGCCCCGATTGCTGTTGCTCCCAGGCTTTTAGTGTGGAGGTTTAGTTTGGTTTAGAGATACAGCACGGAACCAGGCGCTTCAGCACACCGAGTCTGCGCCGACCAGTGAACCCCGCACATTAACACTATCCGAAACCTACTAGGGACTATTTACAATTTTACCAAGCGAATTGACTTACAAACCTGTACGTCTTTGGCGTGTGGGAGGAAACCAGAGCTCCAGGGGAAAACCCACGCAGGTCGGGGGGAGAATTTAGAAACACTGTACAGGCAACACCCGTAGACAGGATCGAACCCGGGTCTCTGGCGCTGTAAGGCAGCTAGATACTCTACTGCTGGGCCACCGTGCCACCCTGTTGTGATTGATCTTGGATGCAATGCAGCATTAGTCGTATATAAGCTGCTTCCTGGCAGAAGCAAGAATACCCACTTTGATGAGTAGATGGAGGAAAAGAAGTAGCTGAGGGAGAAGGGGGAAAGACGAGATAACATTGTCACGTCACGCATCTTCTGAACGTATGCCCCTGTGCTGGGCTGTTCATTGTTCACATTTACTGGAAGAATCGTGCATCACCGTAGCTTTTCAACAGCCCAGAGTTTAATTTTCTTCCCCCGTCCCGTACTTCTAAAAGGAAACGTGAGTGAATTTACCATCTAAACCACTGCATTCATTTGCGGTCTGAACTACTACACTCATCTAAGTTTTGAGAGGTATCAATGTTGATGACTCTCAGAGCTACATGTATTTGCCTCGACTCACCAAAAACGCTCAAAGTTCCAAGAGTAATGTCAGGAAAGAAATGACCGGATGATCATCTGTTTGTTCATCTTATGGGGTTGTGTTTAGCTTTGCTAGGTTAACCCAGCCTCCTTGGTGCTCCTCGACATCTTTGCTTCATTATTGTGTGTTCCTGTTGCACCTTTTCAGAGGTGCCTTGGGTTTTGGGTGCCTGTAGTCTTATCCCTCTTGCTTACCTCCCCTCTCAGTCCTCTAAATGCATGGAAATCTTGGCACACTCAAGCCGTCTAACAGTTCCTTTTGCATTTGGTTATAAACTTGGATTTCGGACTGTTTGCTTCTGGCCAGCTTTTGCTCCATGTCGTAACAAATGTATTCTGCTCTCCTGTTCATAGCTTGGATGGTCCCAAACCACCGACACTCACTGGTTCCATTCTGACCTCGTACTTGGTAGTGTTCAAGGCTGAAAATTGATTTATTATTTTTAAAAAATTAAACGATTGAATTGTTCGTTCTGACACGTCTGGCAACTCTGATTTAGTATTACAGTTCCAAGTTCTGATTTAGAGACACAAGAGGCTGCAGATGCTGGAATCTTGAGCAAAGCAAAAAAGTGCTGGAGGAACTCAGCGGGTCAGGAAGCATCTGTGGAGGGAAGTGGACAGGTGACATTTCTGGTCGGGATCTTTCTTTAGGCGGGGATGGAGTAGAGAGGGGTGGCTGGTAGAAAGGTGAAGGAAAAGGGTGGGTCGAGATCTGGCAAGTGAAAGGTGGAATAATCTTCCCCCCTCCCCCTACTTCTACTCCCCACTTTCCTTCCTTCAGATTCCACTGATCACCTCGTTTGCTATCTCCACCCTCCGCTGTCGCATCGGACTCGTCTTCCAATCAACTCCACCTTGCCTGGATCACTGTCCAGCTCCATCCCCACCCCTCCCCTCGCTTATATCTTCCAGCTTTCCTCCAACTCTAGTCTGAAGAAGGGTCCCAACCTGCAACGTCAACTGTCCATTTCCCACCATGGATGCCGCCTGATGCGCTGAGATCCTCCAACAATTTGTTTTTTTTGCCAAAGTTCTGATTTACATTAACACATGATTCTGTGTAAATGATAAAAGCCCGCCTCGAGCTAGCCTGAGCAGTAACGGTGAGAGAGATTTCCTAGTTGGCCTCATTCTGCGCACTGTGGCAAATCAACAGCAATTCTAGCATTCAGATGTAGAAAAGCACAGTGACAGTGTGTGTCACCGTGGTGACTACGAGCAACCAAAGAAAATAAAATGAGCGAGGAAATGTGAGTACAATCAAAAACACTATCAACGTCAAATAGTGAAACTTGACAAACCACAAAAGGTTTAAAGGCAAATAAATTTGAGTGGACTAGCATTCCCTGTGAAAAATTTTATATAGATATTAAGGAAATTCTTAATTGATATACATTAAATTTATTAAAAGTTAGTTTTAGCTTTTGTGAAATATTGAAGCTTTCAATAATGCTAGATTGTTTTGGACATTTTTTTAACAACACATTTGGCAGAGCTTTGCTAACAACAAAAAATGTTTACCTGAATGGCACATCAGGATTGGAAAATGCGTAAGGCAGCTGTCTAAAGTGCTGTTAGTGACAGTCTTGCATTTTAAAGAGAATTAAAAATTGAAACGTACTATGTTTTTTTTTTTAAATTTACCAAATCTGCATCGATTTAGGATTGATTCTAGAAGTTTGCGAAAGGTCTCAACTATCACAGAAACTAATTGAGAATATATCCCATCGCTTTTTGTTTTATAATTTATAAAGCCAGATAGTTACTAACATGCAATCTGAGTAGTGAATTGGAACTCCTTAATGAGGGTTATGTACCCTCCTGTACCCATCTCTTTTAGCAGTTTGCTCTGGGTGTGGTAGTTTGCTGTAAGCCACAAGACCTGTTTTATTGGCTAATTGTTATATTTAACTTATCACATTTTTGTGTTAGCCTGCCTCACTCTACCAATGATAACAAATTCAGAGGCATTAACTGATTTATTAAAACAAATTTGGCACCTATTTAAAATTTTAAAATTATGATTGAGATTTGATAGAATCGTTTTGCACTACAGAGGGAATATGGCGATTATTTTTAAATGCCATCCCTAACTAACACCTGTTGGCACTATGAACCCTGCAGTACTGATGAAGGCTTTACAGGCGAAGAGAAAGACGTGAAGAATCGTGAAAGGCGAATGGCAAATAATGTCAGAGAGCGAATTCGCATCAGAAACCACAATGAGGCTTTCAAAGAGTTGGGCCGCATGTGTCAGCTGCACTTAAATACTGATAAAGCTCAGACCAAACTGATCATCCTGCATCAGGCCGTCCAAGTCATTCTCAGCCTTGAGCATCAAGTACGAGGTAGTGTACAGCAACTAACATTGTACCGAGGGCAAATACTGACTGTTCCTTCCATGTTCAACCTTCTTTATAATCAACTGCATGTGGAACACTGAAACACAGGTGACCTACATAATGAAAATGAATTTGTGAACTAACAAGTCAAATGTGATGTAAACTTTTGTATTGATCTTATTTGAAAATGGCGAATTACAGGTTTTTTTTAAAAATATACGTTTCATTGATGCTGGTGGGTCGGGATATCAGCATTTATAAACTCAATGGTCTATTGGCTGGGATTGATCACTTTAAAATGACCACAAAGCTGTCGCCGCTCACCATCCTTGCGTTCGTGAAAATGAAAGCATCATTTGCGCAGTTGAAAAGGCAAATCAAGGATACTGCTGGCACAGAACCAGTCAATTAACTTGAACATTTAAGCATTGTTCTTGCTGCAAAAAAAACTATTGAAAATATTTGAAAATCAAAAAGAAATCCTGTAGATGCTGGAAATCTAAAATAAAAACAGAAAATCCTAAAAATACTCAGCAGGTCAGTCTGCATCTGCGGGAAGAGAAACTGTTAACGTTTCAGGTCGAAGATAATGCTTGACCTGAATATTTCCAGCATTTCCTGTTTTTATTATTGAGACTATTATCCCGTAGTGAATGAGTTTCATGAGTTGAGCAGAGTTAGAATTAGAGCATGGAAACGCCCTTCAGCCCAACGAGTCCACACTGACGGTACACAAAAATGCTGGAGAAACTCAGCGGGTGCAGCAGCATCTATGGAGCGAAGGAAATAGGCGACGTTTCGGGCCGAAACCCTTCTTCAGACTGACCATCGATCACCCATTCCTACTTTCTCATCTACTCCATACACTTTAGGGGCAATTTACAGAGGCCAACTAACCTACAAACACACAGTCTTTGGGATGTGGGAACAAACCGAAGCACCCAGAAGTAACCCGCGAAGCCACAGGGAAATCGTGCAAACTCCACACAGACAACACCCAAGGACAGGATCGAACCCAGGTCTCTGGCGTTGAGAGGCAGCGGCTCTACCAGCTGCACCACTGTGTACTGTCAACCAGGTTAATTGCCCTCTGTAAACCACCCCTAGTGAGTAGGGAGTGGATGAGAAAGCGAAATAACATAGAACCAATGTGAAGGGGTGATCGATTGTAGACGTGGACTCATTGGGCCGGAGGGCCTGTTTCCATGCTGCATCGGTTTTTAAAAAAATCATCAGGCTGCAATGATCAGGCAGAGATGGATGGGAGTGGACAAGCTTGCCTTGCATAAAAAGACCACCTTTAGTTAAAGACCATGGTATCACCACATCTGTTGATCCTTACTTAATCTCTTCTGATTAACAAGCCGTGGATGGTATAAGCATACACCTTCCCCTCCCTCTCCCCCTCACACAATCTCTGGGCTTTATGGCCACGTCAGCCTCTACAGCAGAGAAAGTAAAATGGAGAACTTCTGGCCAAATGGGGAAACTGGTGTTGTACTTGGTACAGTTAAATGTGTTAGCCCAGTCGGGAGACTTCTCCACAAGAGTTACATCTAAAGATAAGGTTTAGAGTTTAAGAATTGGACTGCCTGCCACGACAAAGAGAAGCAAAGGTATTAACCGTAGTAGCTTGTTCCTGCCACTCATCCTGGTCTTTAAAATTATCACATTGCAGTAAAGAAAAATATTTTTAAAATATTTCATGTTATCAATCTTTGAGTCGGTACAATATTTTTGGGCAGAAATCTTGTTCTTAAATATGATGCCACCATACATACTGTAAAGAACAATTGTTTAATTACTCAAAGATATGCTGTAACATTCCTTTTTTCAATCCAAAGGAATTCTGTCATTATGTGTACAGTCCTTACTTTGTTTTATTCAAATATTCGTCCAACTTTAAAGTTGTAAAAACAAATAGATTTGTGTTGAAGGACATAGCCAAACATTGATCTCACGATATTTCTATTGTTTTTAATTCATGGCTTGTGTTTTACAAATTTTTTTTTCTCTGTCACGTCGTCTGCAGAACGTAATTTGAATCCTAAAGCTGCCTGCCTTAAACGAAGGGAAGAGGAGAAGGTATCAGCAGCGGTGGGAGAGCAGCCTCTGCCTCTGTCAGCTGCACACCCCGGTATGGGAGATAATCACAATGCAGTGAGCCACATGTAGGAGGTAAAATATCAATCAGTAGAATGTCAACCATAAACCCCTTTATAAATAAAGTAAGCTGCTGGAACAGTTTGGAGGCTTGCTTTGTTTTACACGTTACACAAACCTGCGTGCTAAAGAACATCTTTAGTGGCATTGAATAATTGTACATCATCAATAGGTGAATCTTAGATAATCGGATACATCAGTCTCTGGGAGTGGCAGGAAGAAAAACTGTCCTGTCTCCCAGATTAGATTGTTAATTTAATGGCCCCTGTCAGCAAATTAAATGTTAGAAAATTCAGCTGATTGTGATGTTGCCTACTTAGGGCAGTACATCTTGCTAATGCTAGTTGGGTCAGTCAAAGAGTTGTACTGCATGGAAGTGGGCCCTTTGCCCCAACTTGTAAATGTTCACTATGATGCCCCATCTAAACTCCATTTGGCCCCTTTTCCTCCAAACCTTTCCTTTCCATGTACCCATCCATCCAAGTATCTTTTAAATGCTGTTTTAGTTCCTGCATCAACTACCTACGCTGGTAGCTCATTCCATACACCCAACACCCTCACAGTACAAAAGTTTCACTTCTAACCCATTGCAAACACTGAACTTGGCCTCTGGAACTGTTGGGGCACAATGCTATATTCTGCACTATTCCCTTATATATTTCCCTTCGCTCTGCTGAGTTTGGATTGATTTTATTCATGTATAATATCTGATTTGATTGGATAGCATGCAAAACAAACCTCCGTGCTCAACCCCTGTGCACATGACAATAATAAACCTAAAGTTGCCCCTCTGGTTCCCATTAAATCTTTCCCCCTGCACCTTATACCTACAGTGCATTGAGAAACTATTCAGACCCCTTCACTTTTTCCACATATTGTTACATTACAGCCTTATTCTAAAATTGGTTACAGTCATTTTTTTTATCATCAATCTACGCACAATACCTCATAATATAAAAGCGAAAACAGGTGTTTAGTAATTATTGCAAAATAATTAAAAATAAATAACTGAAATATCACATCTACGTAAGTATTCAGACCCTTTGCTGTGACTCTCAAAATTGAGCTTTGGTGCATCGTGTTTCCATTGATTATCCTTGAGATGTTTCTACAACTTGATAGGAGTCTACAAGTGGTAAATTAAATTGATTGTACATGATTTGGAAAGGCACACACCTGTCTATATAAGGTCCCACAGTTGACAGTGCATGTCAGAGCAAAAAACAAGCCATGAAGACGAAGGAATTGTCTGTAGACCTCCGAGACAGGATTGTGTTGAGACACAGATCTGGAGAAGGGTATAAAACATTTTTTGGAGCATTGCAGGTCCCGAAGAGCACAGTGGCCTCCGTCATTCATAAATAGAACTTTGAAACCACCAGGACTCTTCATAGAGCCTGGTCAAACTGAGCAATCGGGGGAGAAGGGCCTTAGGATAGAGACTTACTAACATATTTAGGGAGGTGACCAAGAACCCGATGGTCACTCTGACAGAGCTCCAGAGTTCCTTTGTGGAGATGGGGGAAACTTCCAGAAGGACAACTATATCTGCAGCACTCCACCAATCAGGCCTTTATTGTAGAGTGGCCAGACAGAAGCTACTCCTCAGTTAAAGGCACATGACAGCCCGCTTGGAGTTTGCCAAAAGGCACCTAAACAAGATTCCCTGGCCTGATGAAACCAAGATTGAACTCTTTGGCCTGAATGCCAAATGTCACGTCTGGAGGAAAACAGGCACCGCTCATCACCTGGCCAATACCATATCTATGGTGAAGCATGGTGGTGGCAGCATCATGCTGTAGGGATGTTTTTCAGCGGTAGGAACTGGGAGACCAGTCAGGATCGAGGTAAAGATGAACGGAGCAAAGTATAGAGAGATCCTTGATGAAAACCTGCTCCAGAGCGTTCAGGACCTCGGACTGGGGCAGACGTTTACCTTCCAACAGGACAACGACCTAAAGCTCACGTCCAAGACAACGCAGGAGTGGCTTTGTGACAAGTCTGTGAATGTCCGTAAGTGGCCCGGCCAGAGCCCGGACTTGAACCCGATCGAACATCTCTGGAGGGACCTGAAAATAGCTGTGCATCAACACTCCCCATCCAACCTGAGAGAGCTTGAGAGGATCTGCAGAGAAGAATGGGATAAATTACCCAAATACAGGTGTGCCAAGCTTGTAGCGTGATACCCAAGAAGACTTGAGGTTGTAATCACTGCCAAAGGTGCCTCAATAAAGTACTGAGTAAAGGGTCTGAATACTTATATAAATGTGATATTTCAGTTATTTATTTTTAATTATTTTGCAAAAATTTCTAAACACCTGTTTTCACTTTTTTATTGTGGGCTATTGTGTGTAGATTGCTGATAAAAAAAATGAAATTAATCCATTTTAGAATAAGGCTGTAACGTAACAAAATGTGGAAAAAGTGAAGGGGTCTGAATACTTTCTGAATGCACTGTATGTCCTCTGGTTCTTGATTCCCTTACTCTGGTTAAATGTTTTGTGATAAATAACTCTTGGACTATCTCCCCTAGATTCATTAAACAGATGCGCTGCCAAAATAAGTTAATTGTATCTGCTGCATAATGAATGAATGAATGAATACGTTTATTGGCCAAGTATGTACACATACGAGGAATTTGCCTTGGTGCAAAGAGGCAACCATTTGCCTTGTATAGAGTCCGTATCTGTTCCCGAGGGACCAGTCCCACTTCCCTTTATCTGAGGTTAGGACCAAGCCTGAACCCATGGTGCAGGGAGACAGCAGCACTAATTGCTGCGCCAACGAACCGCTCAGGTTTGCTCCACTGCATGTGAAATTATACAGTACTCCATTCACCCTGCAGGGAGTGGATGAGAAATTTGGATAACATAGAACGTGCGATAGATGGTCGGCATTGACTCAGTGGGCCGAAGGGCCTGTTTCCATGCTGTATCTCTAAACCAAAACTAAAATTTTGCTCTTGGCTATGAATTAATTGCTAAGAATTCTAAACAAGGGTCCTGACCAAAGCACTACCTATCCACGTTCTGCAGGGGTGCTGCCTGACCCGCTGAGTTACACATGCACTTTGCGTCTTATAGTAGCATGATAACAGCCCTCTCCTCCCCCCTCCTGACCACCCCCCCCCCCCCCCCCCCCCCCCGTCACAAAACCACGTTTGACAGTAATTTGGAAGCTATCCCCATTGTCTATTTTTCCTGACTATGTAAATCCTGGAGAATAAATAAACAATGTGGAAGATAGTTGCAAACATCTTGAGCATGATAGAGTGATACAGTGTGGAAACCGGCCCTTCGACCCAACACGTTCCAGCTACAATAGTCCCACCTGCCTGCATTTGGTACATATCCCTCCAAACCTGTCCTATCCATGTACCTGTCTAACTGTTTCTTATATGTTGGGATAGTCCCTGCCTCAACTAACTCCTCTGGCAGCTTGTTCCACACACCTACCATCCTTTGTGTGAAAAAGTTACCCCTCGGATTCCTATTAAATCTTTTCCCCTTCATCTTAAACCTATGTCCTCTGGTTCTCAATTCACCTACTGTGAGCAAGAGACTGTGCATCTGCCCGTTCTATTTCACTCATGATCTTATGCACCTCTATAAGATCACCCCTCAACCTCCTGCACTCCAAGGAATAGAGTCCCAGCCTACTCAACCTTTGCCTATAGCTCAGACCCTCTAGTCCTGGCAACATTCTCGTAAATCTTCTCTGCACCCTTTCCAGCTTGACAACATCTTTCCTATAATGGCGCCAAAAACTGAACACAATACTCTAATGCGGTCTCACCAACGTCTTCTACAACTGCAATATGACCTCCCAACTTCTATACTAGATACTGTGGCTGATGAAGGCCAATATGCCAAAAGCCTTTTTGACGACCCGATCTACCTGCGATTCCACCTTCAAGGAACCATGCACCTCCTAGATCCCTCTGCTCTACAACACTTTCCAGAGGCCTGCCATTCACTGTGTAGGTCTTGCCCATGTTAGACTTCCCAAAATGTAACACCTCCCGTTACTCTGTTAAATTCCATCAATCATTCCTCCGCCCACCTGGCCAATCGATCAAGATCCTGCTGCAATTTTTAACAACCATCTTCACTATCTGCAAAACCACCCACTTTGGTATCATCCGTAAACTTGCTAATCTTGCTGTGTATGTTCTCATCCAAATCATTGATATAGATGACAAACAGTACAGGCCCAGCACTGAACCCTGAGGCACACCACTAGTCACAGGCTTCAGTCTGAGAAGCAACCTTCCACTATCACCCTCTGCTTCCTTCCATTAAGTCGATTTTCTATCCATTCAGCTCTCTCTCCTTGGATCCCATGCGATCTAACCTTCCAGCGCAGCCTACCAAGCAGTACCTCGTTGAATACTTTACTGAAGTCCATATATACATTTACAGCTCTGCCCTCATCAACCTTTTTGGTCATGTCTTCAAAAATCTCAATCAGATTTATGAGACACGATCTCATGTACAAACCCATTCTGACTATCCCGTACAACACCATACTGACTATTTAATGCAGATTTATTCAAAAATAAATAAAAATGTTGAGTAACTCCATCACTTTGTCTTCTCTAAAGAATGCTCCAGACTGGATAGTTCATCTGAGTGTTACCATTTTGTTTCTCCAGCTCCCTCTGCCTGGTTTAACTGAAGGTGGTGAGCAAGAACGACGTGACATCTGTCATCTTTCTCCTCGAGGAAGAAGCCTTGTTCTGCCAAAATTGAAAAAAAATGATAAACTGACAAATCCTTTTGTGGATCAGAGTTGCAAATGTGAACGTGTGCATTTGCCTTATCTATCTAAAAAGGGAGGACAGTCGATGCATATCATTTGAAGTACTGGATCTCTGTGCTGCAAAAGGTTTTTTTTTCTACAGCCCAAAGGGGAAAAAAAACCTTCCCCACAGTGGAAGAAAGGAATTAGTGCCTGAGCTTATGTTAAATCCCAGTATGTTTTAATGAAACTTACAAGGATGTGAGGTTGTTTTGGAACAAAATTTCAAGTCCTTTTTTGCTTGTTTTGTAAGCAATTGGTCTTATTGTTTAAACAGAAAACTTTTGATGTTGTTGGTTTTCAGCATTCCCAGAAAGTAATATTTGTCTTACTCGATTGACGTGCACCCACTCCATGTCTCCCTAGTAGTTGGCTGGGGGAGGGGCTTGTTAAGCCAACAAGACAAACTATTCTACAGATCTTCTCTTGCCCTGCCTTTACGATCAGGTAAATCTCTGAAGGGCCAACATAATGAGTGCATTACAAAAGCTAGTTCATTCATTTGTAGGGAGTTATTTTATGTAAAATGAGCAAAACTATATTTTTGCATTATTAGACTTTACATTGTAGTTTTTTAAGGTAGCTGGGCATAGTATGTACTCAGAACTTGAAAGGTCTTTAAAGTCTTTCAAATTGCAGCAAATAATGCTGCAGATTCTAGGTATTGTATGACCATAGGTTTGTCATGGACTTACTCAAGAGTGGGAAAAGTTTCCACCTTTTTGTAGATTCCTGCACAATGTAATGTTCAAAATGTTTCAAAACTCACGTGAAATGGTTGTGGAATCTAATAAGGATGCGAGCAACTTGTGTAACAGTGGCTTGCATTATGTCAAGCTGAATTCATTTCTGCAGCAGCCTGTGTGACCTGTGGAAACGAACCCATTGCAAATAAAACACGGAATCAGTCTTCCACTGAGAACGTATATTCGCAGACTTTCACCAGCCAAGCAGAAGGCACACAGTACTTTTGACATTTTTTTTATTTAAAAAAAAAATAAAGATGTGAACAAGTGGAAAAATGGGCAACGGCAAACTGGGACTGAATGAACAAATTTTTTTGACATTTTAGGGTAAAAATGCCTGACATTTCTAGAACTGCATTGAATATAATGCAGTGACATTTCTCAGCTCATTTTGAGTATTGCAGATGTATGTAATAGTTTAAAAAATAATTACATGTGGCCTTTTCATTCTTGTACTTGTGATGCAATGTGAACGGAATGAAAAATGACCTGTGCCTAACATTTCATTAAAAGCCTCTTTTTTGTCTAGTGCTTTTTTTGCTAAGAAAAGACTTGCAGTATACCCTTACGAAGTGAAATTTAAGGAAAAAAGTTGGCTTATTTTCACAACAGCGATCCTTTTATACCATAAATCTTGAAAATGTCTTGGATTCCGAAAGTTACTTTTTGTAGATTTTTACTCTATGTCCAATTCCAGAAGTTTATTTTACTACATGTAGGTAAAGCTTCTTCTTCTAGCATCCACACAGTACTTAAATGTTGCACAATTAGATTTCTGATTGTGTTGCTGAGTGCCTCGAGTTCCTTGTGTTTTTTTTTGTATTTATACAAGCATCAAAACAGCTGGCTGGAGTATTCAGAAAAGTAGTTGAAACCATTTCCTTTTGTCTTAGTAGTTAATGAGAACTGTCATGTATATAACAGTAATGTAGCAATACATGTGCCATTTTTATAACAGGAATGCCCCTCCTTTTTAATGTCCGTTTAATCTTGTATACCCAATGTCATTGTAATAAAAGGTTTACCTTAAATTTAAAGAAGTGTTTCCTTAACTTTTTCTCTCTGTAAATTAGCAAATATATTTTTATTGAAAAGGTCAATTCAAATGTGTAGTCTTTCACCTTTTATTTTCGGAAATAACAAAATGTTCCCAATTCACTAAAACGACATTCACCTGAATGAAAAACAATGGTGTCGCAATGCCTAATGTCAACCAGGAATATACTTGTACTAACAGATTTGCGGCTTTTGTTGGTTTGGATTGGGGCATTTATGACCTGTTATTTTTAATGAAAATGTTAGTCTATAATTTTTATAAATTGCTTGATATTTAAATTTTTAGGAGTCCTCTTGGAGTCGTACAGGATGAAAACAGGCCATTCGGCCCAACTGGCCCATGCCAACCAAGAAGCTAGTCCAACCTGCCTGCATTTGGCCCATATCACTCTAAACCCGTTTTATCCATGTACCTGTCAAAATGTCTTTTAAATGTTGTTATAGTGCCTGCCTCAACTACCTCTTCTGGCAGCTCATTCCATAGACCCACCGCCATATGTGTGGAAAATGTTGCCCCGCAGATTCTGGGTAGATAGACTGATTCTTTTACCCAATCTATTCCCCTCATGATCGTATACACCTCTAAGATCGCCCCTCGAGCTCTTGTGCTCTTGAGTAATAAAGTACTAACCTGCCTAATCTTTCCCTCCAGCTCTGTCCCTCAAATCCTGGCAACATACTCGTAAATATTCTCTGCTCTCTTTCCAGCTTAACGACGTCTTTCCTGTAACAGGCTAACCAAAACTGAACACATTGAACTCCAAATATGACTTCACCAACGTCTTGTGTAACTAACATAACATCCCAATATTCTGGAGTAACTCAGTTGGTCAGGTCACATCCTTGGCGAACATGGATAGTGGCGTTTCGGGTTGGGACCGTCTAAAGAAGTATGCTGCATGACATGACCTGTTGAGTTACTCCAACATTTTGAGTCTTTCCATGGTAAACCGGCATTTGCAGTTTCTTATTAAGGTAAGAGGATGTGATAACATTCTTAATGTGACATTAGAAACTATTCTAATTTAGCAACTTCAATGGATGGGAAATAGATGAACAAGAAGCATTCATAGATTTCCACCAAAAACATCACTATCAATCCCTTTCAGGTTTTCCAATGAGATTTCTTTTAGATTGGTGTTTCTGAAAAGATGTTGGTTTCATAAAGCTCCATCATTGACTTGAAATTAACTTGCTTCAAAGAGGAGGAAGCTGTTGAGAACTATAACAGCTTTATTACGTAGAGCATGTTCTTCAGAGATGCTGAGTTACTCCAGCACATTGTCTTTTTTTTGTAGACTAGCTTCTGAGTTCCTTGTGTCTACAATTTACTGCTCCACTCCAAATTATCTTCAAGGTATGCTACCTTTGAGGAAGTTTGCTCTCTCTGGGAGTTCTGTGAGCCTCTCACTGCTCCCCTTCTGTGATTTCTGCTGCTCTCCAGCTCCAAAAATATTTTTCTAAAATCCACCTATCACTTGCCAGGCTTTGTCCCACCCCCTCCTCTCTCCCAGCCTTTCCCTCCCCTACTACAATTGGTATGAAGAAGGGTCCCGACCCAAAACGTCGCCTATCCATGTTCTACATGGATGCTGCCCGACTTGTAAAGTTGCCCCCCCCCCCCACACACACAATGTATTTTTGGTAAACCAGCATCTGCAGCTCCTTTTTTTTCCTACAATTTTATTTCATAGAAAATAGGTGCAGGAGTAGGCCATTCGGCCCTTCGAGCCTGCACCGCCATTCAATATGATCATGGCTGATCATCCAACTCGGTATCCTGTACCTGCCTTCTCTCCATACCCCCTGATCCCTTTAGCCACAAGGGCCACATCTAACTCCCTCTTAAATATAGACAATGAACTGACCTCAACTACCTTTTGTGGCAGAGAATTCCTGACTGAAAAATGTTTTTCTCATCTCGGTCCTAAAAGATTTCCCCTTATCCTTAAACTGTGACCCCTTGTTCAAGTGCGTTTTGGCACTTTGCTTTTTCCAATTTCTGGAAAGCATTTTGGAATGATTGTGTTTAATGGCCCAGGTAGAACCAAATGCTAAAAATAGTTTTAAATTCTGGTTCATATTCCTTTTCTGATGCTTTGTAATATCATCTTCACCTCATAATCCCTTGCATTATTTATGTTACATTAATTTGTTTGCCTCAGGAAAAAGTTAACTACTTGACTAATTTCCTATTTGCAGGTACCAAGGCTTGTGTCAAAATAGAACAAAAAGGTTGAATTGAGCTTCTGTAGATGTTTGAGTTGAAGGAAAGATGCAGCATAACAATATTCACAAGGATGACCAATGTATTTTTAATCTCACACAGTGGCACAGCTGGTAGACATGGTTCCTCACAGTCAGAGACCCAGGTTCGATCACAGTTAAGTTTCTTGATTAATAAGGGGGGGTCAAAGGTTACGGGGAGAAAGCAAGAGAATGGGGTTGAGGGGAAATTAGATCATTCATGATATAAGGGCGGAGTACAGTTGATGGACCGAATTGCCTAATTTTGTGCCTGTGTCTTATGGATCCTGACCTCGGGTGCTGTAAATGTGGAGTTTGCAAGTTCTCCCTGTCATCGCGTTGGTTGCCTCTGGGCCCTCTGGTTTCCTCCCACATCCCAAAGATGGGTGGGTTTGTAGGTTAATTGCCCCTGGTGTGTAGGGAGTGGATGGAAAAAGTAGGATATGATAGAACTGATGTGAACAGGTGAGTGATGCTTAGACTGGACTCGGTGGGCTGACCGGCCTGTTTCCATGCTGTATCTCTAAACTGATCTCATACAGAAATGCATGGTAGAATCTGGGTAGAAGGAAATGTTACTAAGAAGAGGAAGATAAATTGGGCCAGTAATGTAGATGGGCTAGTGGCTGTGCAGACTCGACTGCTGAATGTTCTGCTTCTGTCCTCATTGAATAATGCTGGTTCTCCATCATCCACTTTGCAAGGCGCATCCTGAAATTTCAGGATCCAGATTTCATAAATCTGATCCTGTCCGTCTTTTCACTCCGCCAATTCTGCTTTCCAAACACTGCGATTGCTTTTTTTTTTTAATG
Organism: Amblyraja radiata; assembly: GCF_010909765.2. Lineage (NCBI taxonomy): Eukaryota > Metazoa > Chordata > Chondrichthyes > Rajiformes > Rajidae > Amblyraja > Amblyraja radiata. The sequence goes on along the minus strand of NC_045984.1, from coordinate 22,692,672 downwards.
GCTCGCATTTACCGGATTATTGACTCCAAGCTAATAATAATTCGAATCACCTGTTGGAAACCCGCACAGTCATGGAGATAACGTGCAAACTCCACCCAGGCAGCAACCAAGGTCAGGATTGAACGCGGGTCTCTAGCGCCGTGAGGCAGCAGCTGTACCACCCTTGTGCTGTGGTTATTAATGTATTGATTTTTTGTTTATATGTCGTCTGAGTATTGTGTTCACTGGACTGCTATGGTTCTGCAAATAAGAAATGTATTGCTCGTTTGTCAATTAAATACTGTTGTTTCGCCAGCAGTTTGATCATTGCCCCCCTGCTGCCAGTCCTGTCCCCTTGCATCGAGTGAGGATACGACCATATACAATAGGTGCAAGAGTATTCAATGTGATCATGGCTGATCGTCCACAATCAGTACCCCGTTCCTGCCTTCTCCCCATATCCCTTGATTCCGCTATCTCTAAGAGCTTTATCTAACTCTTTTGAATGCATCCAGTGAATCGGCAACCACTGCCTTCTGAGGAAGAGAATTCCACAAATTCAGAACTCTGTGTGAAAAAGTGTTTCCTCATCTCAGTTCTAAGTAGCCTACCCCTCATTTTTAAACTGTGGCCCCTGGTTCTGGACTCCCCCAACATCAGGAACATATTTCCTGCCTCTAGCTCTCTCCAATTTACCCAGTGTGCGTGGTGCCTGTTTCACTCGCGAAATGTTCTTTGTTTGGATATTCTCAATGACTTGTTTCTGATTCAAACCTTTTTAACAATCCATTACTTTTAACTGAAGATAGACACAGAATAATGCTGGAGTAACTCATCTCTCGACCCTTCTTCAGACTCTTTAAACCAAAGATTAGTATCTTTGCTTTAAACTTCTGAGCAAAGTTTGCAGCAAAGATCTTAGAGCAGAGGTACACAAAATTGCTGGGGAAACTCAGCGGGTGCAGCAGCATCTACGAAACCCTTCTTCAGACTGAAGAAGGGTTTCGGCCCGAAACGTCGCCTATTTCCTTCGCTCCATAGATGCTGCTGTACCCGCTGAGTTTCCCCAGCAATTTTGTGTACCTTCGATATTCCAGCATCTGCAGTTCCCTTTTGAACATCTTAGAGCAGAGCTCTGGTTTGCAGTGGCGGCAGTTCCGGCGCCCACCACAGGGGTGGCAGCACCGGCCGCCATCTGTCAAGTGCCAGGCGACTTATGCCTTTCGATTTAAAATATTTAATTACAAATGTGTGTGTAATGCGAGTCGGTGCTGGTGCGTCTGTGAGCGGCGGGGAGGGGAGGGTGCGGTGGTTTTGTTGAGGCGCCGCGGCGGGCAGGCTGGGGCAAGGGCGGGGTCCTGCCGCCATCTTGTGGGTCGGTTGGTCAGGCGGCGGCGGCGGCGGCGGGGACGGAGCAGGAGGCGACGCCATGTTGGAGCGGGTACTGGGGCCGAGATACGCGCAGCTGCTGAGGAACTGGTGAGCAGGGAGGAGCGGGACCGTGGTTGTGGGCCCGGGACACTGCAGCTGCCCGCCTGCCTACCCACCCTTGGGCGACGGCTGCCGGGCGCCAAGGTCAGCGGTGTCCCCGGCAGATGAGGGGTCGGGATCTGTCACCCCTGCAGTAAAGAGCCCGCTCTACCCGCAGTGAAAGGCCACGGGTCGGCGGTCTGTCTACCCCGTCGTCAAGGACCAGGAGTCGGGGGCCGTCTCCCTGCAGTGAGGGAGGGAGGGAAGGGGTCTGACTCCCTCCAGAGTGTGTTATTGTCATGTGTCCCAGATAGAATAATGAAGTTCTCAGCATAGGTCACCTGTCTTCCCGCAGTCAGGGACTGGGGGTTGTGTTCACGGGTCTTTCTGCAATGTTCACCCGGAATGGGGGGGGTTGTGTTGTGTTCACCAGTCTCCATGCAATGAGCGGTAACGGGGTCGGACCTGGCAGCATCTCTGGAGGACATGGAAAAGCGACGTTTCGGGTCGGGACCCTTCTTCACACACACGTCTTCATTAGTGGGACATAGAAGACAAGGACTGGGAAGTATGTTTAAGAAGGAACTGCAGATGCTGGAAAATCGAAGGTACACAAAAATGCTGGAGAAACTCAGCGGGTGCAGCAGCATCTATGGAGCGAAGGAAATAGGCAACGTTTCGGGCCGAAACCCTTCTTCAGACAGACAGGGAAGTGTGGTTAGACTTTATAAAGCAGTGGTTAGGCCACAGTCTGAGTACTACGCGCAGTGCTGATCACCATGCTATAGGGAGGTCGTGGCTGCATTTGGAGGGCACCGAGGAGGTTCTCTAGGACGTTGCCTGGATGGAGGACTGTAGTTGTGGAGAGAGCTTGGATAGGCTGGGCTTCTTTTCCCTTGATCAAATGAGTCTCCTAGCAGTGTGAGGCCCTGGGGTCAGACCAGATTTCCTCTTGTCAGTGAGGGGCCAGAGGTTGGTCTGTCTCCCGGCAATGTGAGGCTGGAGGTTGGATTGGGTTGAGCGATCTCTGGGCCGTGTGGGGCCTCTGGCTCTTCCGTCTAACAAAGCTACAGTGAATGTGCTGAAGTGCTGTGTGCAGCTGGTTCTGCTGTAAAGCACTTTTCTGCAACACACAATGGATGTATCAAGTCAGGTGTGTATTTAAAGCAGCAATTGATTAGTATCGATGTCAAGGTTACAGAGAGAAGGCAGGAGACTTGGGTTGAGAGAAGGAAAATAGAACAGTCATGATTGAATGGCAGAATAGACTTGATGGGCTGAACAGCCTAATGTTGTTCTTATGTGTGCCTGGGAGTGGAAGACTTGCCCAGCCTGACCTGGCTTAGGCTTATTATTGTCACATGTACTGAGGCTACAGTGAAAAGCTTAGTTTTGTGTGCTATCCATTCAAATTAGATATACCATAGAGCAAAGGGGAAGTTGCAGAATATAGTACTCAGCATTAGGCCATAAGTGATAAGAGTAGAATTAGGCCATTCGGCCCATCAAATCTACTCCACCATTAATAAATCATGGCTGATCTATCTCTCCCTCCAAACCCCGTTCTCCTGCCTTCTTCCCCAAACCTCTGACATCTGTATTAATCAAGAATCTATCTCTACCTTAAAAACAAAAGACTGACTTGGCATCCATAGCCATCTGTGGCAAAGAATTCCACAGATTCACCACCCTTTGACTAAAGAAATTTCTCCTCGTCTCCTTTCTAAAAGAACGTCCTTTAATTCTGAGGCTATGGCCTCCAGTCTTAGACTCTCCTACTAGTGGAAACATCCTCTCCACATCCACATTAATACTCGTAACCATAATAGTGCAAAGTCAGAGTCCGCATGCGTTAATAGTTGATGTTGTGTAGTATTCAGGAGCCTGATGGCTGTTGAGAATAAGCTATTCTTGAACCTGGTGGCCATGATTTTCAGACTCCTGTGCCTGCATCCCGATGGTAAGAGTGAAATTAAAGCATAGCCAAGGTGGTATGGGTCTTTGATGATATTGGCTGCTTTTTTGAGGCAGCCCCTCCAGTAAATCATTTTGATGGTGGGGAGAAGATGACTGACATTTCATTACGCAGGCTGAATTGGTTCTAACTTGAGACATAAGAAACTGCAGGTGCTGGAATCTTGCAAAAAAAATGAAGTACTGGAGGAACTCAGGAATGGATAGACCATGTTTCGAGTCTGGAAGAAAGAAGAGGGTCCTGACCTGAAATGTCATCTGTCCATTTCATCCACAGATGCTGCCTGACCTGCTGAGTACCTCTAGCACTTTCTTTTTTGACCATGACCTTTGCCTTTCCAGTGCTGATATTCCAGCACATTCCTTGGCAGTATTTCTTATGCAACTCTGACAAAACTCTGTCTTAACTTGCACCACATCCCTAGGATCTTCATCGCTAAGTTTGAAGGCCTACATTGCTTTCTAATTAAATAAACGTTCCATTAGAAAATAAACGTAATTTAAAAAATATATATTTCTAATTGCTCAAGCCCTCTCTCTACCTCTGAAATATTTGCATCGTTCTAATTCTGGTCTGTTAGTCACACCTGAAGTGAGTAGTTTAACAATTGACAGCCATGTCTCAAGTTTCGGAGCTATGGATTTTCCCAGCCTACCTCCTTTTCCTACTTTGAGAGGTGCACAGTCAGGTCAGCTGCCTCTGGATTTTCTTGTGTCCCTCAGCGTCAGTATTATCTTAATGGTATTTCCACAAAACCTCTTCTGGCATTTTGTACGTTAAAGGTTAAAGACGCCACATAAATGGGGGGGAAGGGGGGGGGGGGGGTCCCAACCCAGAATATCACCTATCCATGTCTTCTAGATATACTGCCTGATTGAGAGAACTTGGGCATTTTTTCGTAAACAAACATCTGCAGTTCCTTGTGTGAATAAACAGAATAAAGTTGTGGTACTTTACAGGCCAGCAAGTAAAATTCTATTTCCATGTTGAAAATCATCAGATTCATATTTTAAGCAGCAGGTGGCAGCATCAGTTAAAACAGTTCAACAATTTTAATGACAAGCCTGCTGTACCTACCAGATATTTGTTTTAATTGTATGCATCATCTGTTTAGCAATTGCTTCTTTATTAAATCCAAAGGGGAAAAAAATTGAATTGATTTCACAATCCATGCCAGATTAACAACATCACCTACACATGGACAATCATTAAATAATAAGGTTTGTTCACTATCATCAATTATTATCAGTGACTGGAAGTTACAAAGCTACAGGGGGAGCAGAATTGAAGCTGTCTATGTTATGCTGCATCATTCAGTGCTTGACTCTTAAAAGCCTTGCTAATGAAGCTAAAATCAGGAGTGTCGTCAACTTCTCATCACTGACCAACAAGCTTAGTGAACGATTCAGCACGGAAACAGGCCCTTCGGCTCACCGAGCCTTCGCCGACCAGCGATCCCCGCACATTAACACTATTCTACACACACCAGGGACAATTAACCTACAAACCTGTATGTTTTTGAAGTGTGGAAGGCACCCGGAGACAATCCACGCAGGTTACAGGGATAACGTACAAACACCGTACAGGCAGCATCCGTAGTCAGGATCGAATCTGGGTCTCTGACACTGTAAGGCAGCGACTATCACTGTACAACTGTGTTGTGTATTGGCAGTATTTTCTTTAAATGTCGTTCTTGCTGGACTCTATCCACCACTTCCTACATCAGCACTGCACTGGCTTTTGTACGTGTGTTCCCTAAATGCACTGTAAAAATTTACTTGTTATTACAATACTATGTTCATCTATGTATGTTTCACAAAAAACGTTCTAACCATCTCATAGGAGGAGATATTAGGAAATCTGATCATAACCTTGGTCAATGAGGTAGATTTTGAGGAGATTCTTAAAGGAAGAGGCGTAGAGTGATTTGTGGAGGTAATTTAAAAACTTGAAATTTAAATTGCTAATAACATGACAATCACTGGGAGGCAAAACAACTAAGTAATGCACAGAAGGACACACAGAGGTTTAGCAGGGGGTTTCCGACATTTAGAGAGAGAAGGCTATGGAGGAAATTAAACAAGTTATTGGTGATTTAAGGCAAAGACATTGTATCACAATTTCCTTAATTTCTATAATCTTTTTTCTAGGATTCCAACAATGACAACTTGGGGAGCTGTGGGGAGTGTAGCATTTATATATGTTACAGACTGGAAAGTAATAGTTGGTCGTATCCCATACATAAAAGGAAAATTCAAGACTGAATGAAGATCTCACTAGCTTAATGGTATGCCACTCTTTCACTTTTTTCATCAACTTGTAGTTCATGTGAAAAGTCATATTGTATAAATTAAGTGAAAATCTATCTCAACATATTTTTAACTAAAAACGTTGGTCCGTCCAAAGTGAGAAACAATTGTACTGCTATGAATTGCCATGCTGTTTTATAACGAACTTTGGTGGTACAAAATGTCTGGGAAACTGCTGGAATATCGCGAGGAGCCATCTGTGGTTCCTACAATGACAGATGGCACAATGGGCTAAGTGTTCGGCTGGCGACCGGAAGGTGGCCGGTTCGAATCCCACTTGGAGTGCATACTGTCGTTGTGTCCTTGGGCAAGACACTTCACCCACCTTTGCCTGTGTGTGAATGTGTGTGAGTGATTGGTGGTGGTCGGAGGGGCCGTAGGCGCAGATTGGCAGCCACGCTTCCGTCAGTCTGCTCCAGGGCAGCTGTGGCTACAGAAGTAGCTTACCACCACCGAGTGTGACTGAGGAGTGAATGAATAATGCGATGTAAAGCGCCTTGAGTATTAGAAAGGCGCTATATAAATCCCATCCATTATTATTATTATTATTATTACAATTCATATCACCCAACGCACAGCCTATAGGAATTGGTTTCAACACTATTATTTATTGCTCTTACGGTGTGCCAGAATACTCGGTTTTTGTGGATTAATCTTCTTGTTTCATAATTCATTGTTATTGACTGACTTTCATTCAGAAACATTTGCCTTCCCGGATGATTTAATGTACAACTGTGTTAATAACCTGTTACTTCATGATTAATCTAGGTTTAAATGTCTACTTGGTTGGAATATGCAGAACTTGATCTTGGTAAAATGTTTAGTTAAGTTTAGAGATACAGAATGGGAGCGGATCCTGTGGCCCACTGAGACAACGGCAACCATCGTTCACCTGTACGCACTAGTTCTATGTTATCCCACTGTCTCATCCACTACCAAGACACATGGGGCAATTTACAGAGGCCAATTGGCCTACAAACCCGAACGTCTTTGGAATGTGGAAGGTAACCAGAACACCAGGAAGAAATGCACACGGTCACAGGATGAACATGCAAACTTCACACAGACAGCTGCTGAGACCAGAATGAACCTGAGTCTCTGGGGCTGTAAGCAGCAGCTCTGCCTCTGAGCCACCTTATTGTTTGGTGAATAAAGCCCAGGGAACGTGACGAATCGGTAAGACTGCACAATGCATAGTGGTCTCCTTGGTATGAATGTTACCCTATGAAAGGTGTTCCTGTGGTCAAAGTCATGACAAATATTTGCCAACTTAACAGTTTAAGCTATGTTGAGATAGCATGTGTATTTAGTACATTCTTTGGCTTATTTTGTTTTCTTTTTTTTTAGGAATTAAAAGAATAATCTGACCAAGTGATCAATGACAGACACCAAACCAGTCAAGAATTTTGTGAACTGAACATTTCTAGTTTTGAACTTTTAAAGCTGAGCAGGAATCGGTTCTAACATCTTCTGAGGCTGCATGTAATAATATAAAACAGATTGTGGCCACTGGAACACTTACTGCTCTGATTCTTCAGATTTTGGGGATATTTTGGTCTTTGAATGTATCCTCCAGCTTCTAAAATAAAATATGTAAACCTGTAATATAAATATTCTTTATCAATTGTTTCTTCCAAATTGACTCATACACTGAGATATGCATATGGTAACTACATTGGATTAATTGGGGCTGTAACATAGCAATGCTGTTAAATTCCACTACATTCACAATGGTAGATGAATCCCAACTGGAAACATCGCCTATCTATGTCATCCTCAGATGCTGCTTGACTCGCAGAGTTACTCCAACATTTGTGTTCTACACTATTGCTCCTTTGGCACTGAAAATAAGTTTATGTTCATGGAGGTTCTCCAAAGATGATCCCTTTTAAGAGAAAAAAAATCTTTACCGTATCTTTAATTTTAGGTCAATTTCATCTTTCTTTATTTTATCGTCTCTATATCTTCCACAGTTTATGATACTTTGCAGGGATGAGCAGAGCACAAGTTATTTGTTATACAAGCTATATAACCAACACGGATTGCACAATTATGCACACTTTGCGGGAAGGTAAAAGTGGAAGCCCCTAGCATGGATCTAAGATGCTGAGATAGTTTTCTGCGATCTTGTAACAAATGCAAATATGCACAATGCTGATGATAAGTCATTGGATGCTTGGAATAATCTGCATTCCTTCAAACTGACCTTGTGTCCACGGGAGAAATGTAACAGTTGTATTTGATAAACATTAGTGCAATGAATGGTGAGGCCCTGGGGAGTACTGAAGAATAGAGAGAGAGTACATAGAAAATAGGTACATGACTAGGCCATTCGGCCCTTCGAGCCTGTACCGCCATTCAATATGATCATGGCTGATCATGACATGAAGGTAGGTGGCAGCACAAGTAGACATATTGTTAAAGAAGACATGAGATGCAAGGTACTGCAGATGCTGGAATCTTGAGGGAAACTATTCCTTTTCTCCAGAGATGCTGTCTGACCCGCTGAGTTTCTCCAGCTTTGTGTGTATCTCTGGAGGAAATGGATAGGTGACATTTCATGTTGGGATCCCTTCAGACATATAAAGTACATGCCTCCATCATAAAATATAAGTGCAGGGAGGTTATGGTACTATATATATTATTCGTTAGGCCACAGTCAAAGTACTGTGTGCAGTTCTGGTGACCACACTACATGAAGGAGGTGGATTACATTGGAGAAGATAACAGGAGGTTCACCAGAATGTTGCCTGGGTAGAAGACTAGTTAAGGAGAGACATTGAATGGACCTTTGAGTCAAGGAGAGTGACCTGATAGAATATGATTGTGAGAGACATCGATAAGATAGATAATGGTCTCTTTACATGGAACAAGACGATAAAGGTTTAAGGTGTGAGGCTGCTGATTCAAAGGAGACCTGAGAGGTAATATTTTAACACACCGATTAAACCCTGCAATGCACTGCCAAAGGGGATGATGGAATCGTGCAATTACCAAGTTTAAGAGCATTGAGACAGACAGCAGTTCGCTTACCAAACAAAGATGGGGGTTGAGGACGCCATCATCCACCTGCTCCATCGTTCCAATGCTCACCTGGATAGGCTGGGAAGCACTGAGAGTCATGTTTTTTTACTTCTCCAGTGCTTTTAACACTATCCGGTCTGCACTGCTAGGGAGCAAACTGACGAAGATGCGGGTGGATGCTCCATTGATGTCCTGAATCACCAACTACCTGACTGGATGACCACAGTATGTCAGCCTACAGAACTATATCTTGGGCATGGTAGTGAGCAACACAGGGGAAGGTTCTCTCCCCCTGTTCACCATCTACATTTCAGACTTCAGATATAACGCAGATTCCTGCCACCTGCAGAAGTTTTTAGATGACAGCAATTGTGGGCTGCATCAGTGAGGGGAGGGAAGCTGAATACAGATGTGTAGTCTACGACTTTGTTGAGTGGTGTGGGCTGAATCACCTGCAGCCCAACACCGACAAAACTAAGGAGCTAGTGGTGGACCTTAGGAGGAGAGGAACACCCCTGTCTCCATCAATGGTGTGGATGTGCAGTTTACCAAGGAGAACGATGAGGCCCTGTACAAGAAGGGACAGAACCGGCTGTACCTTTTGAGAAGGCTCCGCTCCTTCAACATCTGCAGTAAGATGCTGCAGATATTCTACCAATTGGTGGTAGCCAGTGCTATCTTCTTTGCTGTCTTGTGCTGGGGCAGCAGGGCGAAGGCCATGGATGCCAACAGGAGTTGGATTAACGGGAAGTGGTCTTGGAGGAGAGGTTGCTCCTCAAACTGCGAGCATCGTGGACAATACAGCTCAGCCCTTCCATGACACACTGGTCAACCTGAGGAGTAGCTTCAGAAACAGACTGATTCCACCAAGATGCAGTACAGAACGCCACAGAAAATTCTGCTTCCCTGTGGCTATCAAACTCCTTCCCCTTCTGTCGTGGGGTAGACTGACTCCCCTTTCCCCTGCCGACCCCCCCCCCCCCCCCCCCTCTTTGCACATCCACAATCCGATAAATAAAGTTTTACCCTATCGTACTTTAATAGGCAAATATGTCACTTCTGGGGAGAGTGAATAGCCTGGGTTCCTTTTCCATGAAGCACTGTGGCGTCTGATAGAGGTGGACCATATGACGAGGGCTTAGATAGGAAACTTCCCCATTTGTGAGATACTGAAAGTAGAGACGGCAGGTTTATAGTGAGGGTTTAGAGGGGATCTGAGGAAGATTCTTGTTCACCTTTGGAACTGCTGAGAGATTTGTAGAGGTAGATAGTCCCACAAATTTTAATAAGCACCGAGGCAAACACCTAAATTGACAAGACACGGATGGTAACAGGACAAATGCTGGGCAATGAGATAAGTATAGGCAGGTACCTGATGGGCGGCATGGACATGGTGGTCCGTTGGACCTGTGCTGTACTGTACGACCCAATAAATAATCTTGGCAGGATGCGGACACTTATCCAAAGCATGCCCAATGTTAGATACACTACATACTACACCAACTAACAGTTCACAACTGGAGCAAAGAAACAGGCCTCCTGCCCGATGATAGCAATGTGAAGAAGGTATGTGCTGGATGGTGGAGATAGACAATAGACAATAGGTGCAGGAGTAGGCCATTCGGCCCTTCGAGCCAGCACCGCCATTCAATGTGATCATGGCTGATCATCCCCAATCAGTACCCCGTTCCTGCCTCTCCCCATATCCCCTGACTCTTCTATCTTTAAGAGCCCTATCTAGTTCTCTCTTGAAAGTATCCAGAGAACCCGCCTCCACCGTCCTCTGAGGCAGAGAATTCCACAGACTCATAACTCACTGTGTGAAAAAGTATTTGCTCGTCTCCGTTCTAAATGGCTTACCCCTTATTCTTAAACTGTGGACCCTGGTTCTGGACTCCCCCAACATCGGGAACATGTTTCCTGCCTCTAGCGTGTCCAAACCCCTAATAATCTTATATGTTTCAATAAGATTAGATGAGATGACTGCCTGTTTCAATGAGATGGCTGCCTGTTTGAGGCAGTCCCTCATGGAGATGCTTTCGATGCTTGGGAGAGCTGTGCCTGTGGTTGCCCGGACTAAGTCCACCACTCTCTGCAGCCTCTTGCGTTCCTATGCGTTGGCATGCTGTACCAGCTTGTGATACAACCAGTCAGCATCTCACAATCCTGCAAACAACGCATTGTCCTGCATGCATAAAGTTTTGAAGTTCAGTCGTATTAACAACAAAGAAGGGTCTCAACCTGAAACGTCACCATGTTCTCCAGAGATGCTGCCTGACCCGCTGAATTACTCCAGCACTTTGTGTCCTTTTGTGCATTAACTATATGGCAGCCATCTTTGGAGAAAGTTTAAAGACTAGTTGAGAGTGAATTTACAATACATGAATACTTTATTAGCCAAGTGTGTTTCACAACATGCGAGGGATCAACAAAAGCAGCATAAAAATATAATGCATTGCTGTGGGGGGAGGATCTAGAGATGTTGGAAATTTGATACAAAATATGCAAATATCCCTGCACCACTGTATATTTATCAAGTGTTATCAAATCTGTTTTGTTCTCTTAAACAGGGCTTGAAATTGTAAACTTCTTAGCATTAAAGAAGCCTTCATGACAAAGTTCAAATTAATGCAAGCAACACAATATTTTTAGGAAGGAACTGCAGAAACTGGTTTGAACCGAAGATAGACGCAAACAGCTGGAGTAACTCAGCAGGTCAGGCAGCATCTCTGGAGTAAACGAACAGGTGACGTTTTGGGTCAAGATCCATCTAAAGGGTCTCAACCCGAAAAGTCACCTATTCCTTTTCTCCAGGGATGGTGCTTGACACGCGGAGTTACTCCAGCTTTTTTGTGTCTTATCTTCAGCATAGTATGTTTGTCAGAGGGGATTTCACAAATAGTTATATCGGGATTCCCCTGCACTTCCAATGTGTCACAAATTCTAATCCCTGCACTTTGACTTTATCCAGTTTCAAACACAAACAGGTTGCTTATCAATTTGCAATTGAATAGATCAAGAATGAACAGTTAAATCTGCCTGCAGTGGTAAATGGGAAGAATGATTTCATCTAAGAAGGTGTTACATTTGGCAATCGCAATATGAAGAAAGAGTAAGTATAATCCATTTAATAATTGAATTGGAATCCCTAAAAAAATTATTGTAAGGCTATAGTGGACCTGAGATATAAGTAGCTTGGTAGTTTGAAGAGAAAGGTTGAACAAGTTAGGGCTTTATTCTTTGGAGCGCAGAAGGTTAAGGGGGGACTTGATAGAGGTCTTTAAAATGATGAGAGGGATAGACACAGTTGACGTGGATAAGCTTTTCCCACTGAGAGTAGGGAAGATTCAAACAAGGGGACATGACTTGAGAATTAAGGGACAGAAGTTTAGGGGTAACATGAGGGGGGTGGCTGTGAGGAATGAGCTTCCAGTGAAGGTGGTGGAGGCAGGTTCGTTTTTATCATTTAAAAATAAATTGGATAGTTATATGGATGGGAAAGGAATGGAGGGTTATGGTCTGAGCGCAGGTATATGGGACTAGGGGAGAATACGTGTTCGGCACGGACTAGAAGGGTCGAGATGGCCTGTTTCCGTGCTGTAATTGTTATATGGTTATATATGGAAGAAGGGTGTCGATCCGAAACGCCACCTATCCATGTTATCTAGAGATGCTGCCTGATTTACTCCAGCATTTTGTGTCCTTTTTTTTGTGTCTTAACCAAAAAATGTTTGGTTCTTTGATTCTACATGGTAGTTATATTCTAGGTTCAAAAGTATTGTGTATGAAATTATTCATATATTTCTGCCTCAAGGTTTTAAAATAAAACTTTTGAAAACACAAGGAACTGTAGCTGTGGAAACTTGAACAAAATACCAAGTGCAGGAGGAATTCAGCAGATCAGGCAGCCTCTGTGAAGTTAATTCAACAGATGAGGTTTTGGCTCTGGACCTTCTTCAGATTTAGAAAATAAAACTTGTGACAGGGATTAATTGAAAGAATGGGATTTATCTTAACCTCCACAAAACCTCTGATAATTATTAATCTGTGAAATTTAATGACAAATGTAGCTGCCTTACTTAATGTTTCTTAGACGATGATGCCTTAGAGATGGTGTAGAAGAGGTTTAGCAGATGCTGCCTAGATTTGAGGGCATTAGCTATAAAGAGAAGTTGGACTTGGAAGACAAACTTGCATTGTTTACTCTGGAGTGTCAGGTTGACTAGAGAGGAGGAAAGTTTAAAGGAGGTATGCGAGGATTTTTTATTTTTACACAGAGAGTGATGGGTGCTTGGAATGCCATGCCAGGGATGTTGCGAGGCACTATAGAGGCTTTTAGATAGGCACAGAGACATGGATCATGTGCAGGAGGAAGAGGTTTCTTTAACTTGGCAACATGTTCAGCATTGACATTGTGGGCTGAAGGGCCTGTTCAGAACAGTTCTATGTTTGGGAACAACTAGACTTCCCTGAAAAAGAATTCCATTGTTTACGTGAATAATTATTGCGTCATTTTTTAAAACTATTATTATTACTTTTTTGTGAAACAAATCTGATGTGAAGAAAATGACTTGTAAATACATTTGTAGACTTGTTATTAGATACTGTACATTATTTCCTATGAACATTCTCATTTGTGTGGAGTGTATGGTACTCCTTGAATTTAATTACGTCCTCTTTAAGAAAACAGCTTCTTTTAAAATGACTTTAAAAAAAGAAAATGTTTAATACAATTTCTGTGATTCATCTGAAATATCATATCTTGGTAAAATATAGAGGATTGTAAGACTTTCTGACTGAGTTTGTTCACTGAACATGCAAGATCTAAATGAACGATGTCACAATGTGACCATCTTCAAATGTGTTTTCTTCTTGGATTGGCTTTTTTATTTCTATTTTGGGGAATTCAAATTGATTGGAAAAATTGAGCCAAAGAAACCATTTGGTGCTTTTTCACTTTTTTTTCTGGTGTCACCACTCCCCCAACCACAATCTTTTTTTTCTTGGTATTGCAAAGAAGGTTTTGTGTAAAAGGGAAGTAACGATTTGGCCTCCCTTCAGTTTTCTGTATATTTAGCAGAATACAGAATGTGGCGAATGAAAATTGAGAAAGTATCAATTTTAGGGGAAAAAACTAAATCGTGATATAATGTGTTCATTGAAATCTTTTTGCGTGTTTGTGTGTTTTACGTGGTTCATTGGTTGGTAGTAAAATAATTGAGTGTATAAAATCAGTAGAAGCTGCTGAGTATCGATTAGAGGAGCAACTGGTGTCTTTCTGAGGTCTGCCATGAGTTTTCTGATTAAATTATGCAGTATGTAATTGTTTGGAAAATCAAGAAGAATCTCGACTCGAAACGTCACCCTTTGCTTCTCTCCAAAGATGCTGCCTGTCCCGTTGAGTTATTCCAGCATTTTGTGTCTGCCCTCAATTTAAACCAGCATCTGCAGTTCTTTCCTATACTGTTTAGAAAATTTAATGAACTGTTATATGAACTAGGGAATATACCTGTATATTCCTCAAACGATGGTAAATTCAAATCTGTAGAACCCTTCCTATCTCTGCAATATGTAAATGGTTTGGAAGATCTAATGAACAGTTATATGATTAAGAAGGAACTGCAGATGCTGGAAAATCGAAGGTAGACAAAAATGCTGGAGAAACTCAGTGGGTGAGGCAGCATCTATGGAGCGAAGGAAATAGGCACCGTTTTGGGTCGAAACCCTTTCAGGTTGTGTAAATTGCCCTTGGATCACAAGGAGTGGACGCAAAATTGGTATCACAGTCTGAAGAAGGGTCTCGACCCGAAACATTGCCTAAAACCTCACATTTATCCACATTATACTGCGTCTGCCATGCATCTGCCCACTCACCCAACCTGTCCAAGTCACTCTGCATCCTCATAGCATTCTCTTCACAATTCACACTGCCACCCAGCTTTGTGTCATCTGCAAATTTGTTAATGTTACTTTTAATTCCTTCGTCTAAATCATTAATATATATGGTAAATAGCTGTAGTCGCAGCACCGAGCCATGCGGCACCCCACTAGTCACTGCCTGCCATTCTGAATGAGACCCATTAATCCATATTCTTTGTTTCCTGTCTACCAACCAATTTTCTATCCATGTCAATACCCTACCCCCAATCCCATGTGCTCCAATTTTGCCCACTAATCTCCTGTGTGGGACCTTATCAAAGGCTTTCCGAAAGTCCAGGTACACCACATCCATTGGCTCTCCTTGTCCATTTTACTTGTTACATCCTCAAAAAATTCCAGAAGATTAGTCAAACATGATTTCCCCTTCGTTAATCCATGCTGACTTGGACCGATCCTGTTACTGCTATCCAAATGCGCCGCTATTACATCTTTGATAATCAACTCCAGCATCTATCCCACCACCGATGTCAGGCTAACTGGTCTATAATTCCGTTTTCTCTCTACTGCCTTTTTAAAAAAGTGGGATAACATTAGCTACCCTCCAATCCACAGGAACTGATCCAGAATCTATAGAACATTGGAAAATTATCACCAATGCGTTCACGATTTCTAGAGCCACCTCCTTGAGCACCCTGGTCAGTGAGGGTTGTCGGGGACATGGTGAACTTCTAAAGCCTTCTAAGGAAGTAGAGGCATTAGTGTGCTTTCTTGACCAATGCTTTGATGAGGCTGGTGTTGCTGAGACTATTGCAATCTGCGATGAGGAACGGGTACTCGAAGGATTTCAAATCGACGAAGTTGCTGATGATCTATAGTGCTCTGTGTTGGCCTTACAGAATGGTGGCTTGCATTTAATTCAAGAGTTTTACAAATCGCCCCATTTGCAAATGAATTACAAATCAATGCAGAAAGTTAGGGCTGCTACTTAAAAGTACATAATAGGAGTCCTTTCGTGGCAATCAGCTTGAAGAAGGGTCTCGACCTGAAATGTCACCTATCCATGTTCTCCAGAGATGCTGCCTGACCCGCTGAGTTACTCCAGCACTTTGTCTTTTTTTGTAAACCAGTATCTGCAGTTCCTTATGTCTACAGCTTATTTTTCTTCTGTAACCCTGTTAATATGCAGGGCTTTGGGTACTTTGGAAATGGCAGGTATCTGTGAAAAACTGGGCTTCAATGATAGTGACAATATATTGCAAGGTGCTCGAGGCCCATGTGACCTAGTTGGATCAAGTCTAGACCTCTGAAGACCTCTGAAGAAGCCTGGGAAGCTTCTGCCCATGTGACCCACCTGTCGACACCAAATCTAGGTTCCTAAAGTGGTTTCTGTTAATGTTTCAGTACACTGGCGCTTAATGCATGTCTGTGATTGGTTGGGGAAGCTTTATGTTTCTACTTTGTTTCGGTAACTTCCGCTGGTATTTGTGATTGGTCTAAGAGGGGTTACCTCAGCTAATATGTATTTACTTTGTATTCTGTGTACCGAATCGATGCAGTGATTGGTTTGTAGGGATACTTTCGCGCCGTTAGTTTTCCCTTTATATAGGGGTATAAAAGGGTGGGTAATTTGTTAGGGCGTGTCGGTTGTCTTTCCTTCTGTTCTGTTTACGCGAGGCTGCTGAGGGCTCGAGTGAGTGGATCCGAGGCCGACCCTGCGGTGCTGCATACAAATAAAGAAGGGATTGGACTCCAGTGTTTGGACTCAGTGGTTTTACTGAACCAGTCTGAAGGCTTTGTGTCTCAATGCAAGGAGCATTCGTAATAAGGTGGATGAGTTGAATGTGCAGATAGCTATTAATGACTATGATATAGTTGGGATCACGGAGACATGGCTCCAGGGTGACCAAGGCTGGGAGCTGAACATCCAGGGATATTCAATATTCAGGAGGGATAGAGAGAAAGGAAAAGGAGGTGGGGTAGCGTTGCTGATTAGAGAGGAGATTAACGCAATGGAAAGGAAGGACATTAGTTTGGAGGATGTGGAATCGATATGGGTAGAGCTGCGAAACACTAAGGGGCAGAAAACGCTGGTGGGTGTTGTGTACAGGCCACCTAACAGTAGTAGTGAAGTTGGAGATGCTATCAAACAGGAAATTAGAAATGCGTGCGACAAAGGCAAAACCGTTATAATGGGTGACTTCAATCTACATATAGATTGGGTGAATCAAATTGGCAGGGGTGCTGAGGAAGAGGATTTCTTGGAATGTAGGCGGGATAGTTATCTAAATCAACATGTAGAGGAACCAACGAGAGAGCAGGCTATTTTAGACTGGGTATTGAGTAACGAGGAAGGGTTAGTTAGCAGTCTTGTTGTACGTGCCCCCTTGGGCAAGAGTGACCATAATATGGTTGAGTTCTTCATTAGGATGGAGTGACATTGTTAATTCAGAAACAATGGTTCTGAACTTAAAGAAAGGTAACTTTGAGGGTATGAGACGTGAATTGGCCAAGATTGACTGGCAATTAATTCTAAAAGGGTTGACGGTGGATATGCAATGGAAGACATTTAAAGACTGCATGGATGAACTACAAAAATTGTTCATCCCAGTTTGGCAAAAGAATAAATCAGGGAAGGTAGTGCTTCCGTGGATAACAAAGGAAATCAGGGATAGTATCAAAGCGAAGGATGATGCGTACAAATTAGCCAGAAAAAGCAGCATACCGGAGGACTGGGAGAAATTCAGAGACCAGCAGAGGAGGACAAAGGGCTTAATTAGGAAAGGAAAAATAGATTATGAAAGAAAACTGGCAGGGAACATAAAAACTGACTGCAAAAGTTTTTATAGATATGTGAAAAGAAAGAGATTAGTTAAAACAAATGTAGGTCCCTTGCAGTCAGAAACAGGTGAGTTGATCATGGGGAACAAGGATATGGCGGACCAATTGAATAACTATTTTGGTTCCGTCTTCACTAAGGAAGACATAAATAATCTGCCGGAAATAGCAGGGGACCGCGGGTCAAAGGAGTTGGAGGAATTGAGTGAAATCCAGGTTAGCCGGGAAGTGGTGTTGGGTAAATTGAATGGATTAAAGGCCGATAAATCCCCAGGGCCAGATAGGCTGCATCCCAGAGTACTTAAGGAAGTAGCTCCAGAAATAGTGGATGCATTAGTAATAATCTTTCAAAACTCTTTAGATTCTGGAGTAGTTCCTGAGGATTGGCGGGTAGCAAACGTAACCCCACTTTTTAAGAAGGGAGGGAGAGAGAAAACGGGGAATTACAGACCAGTTAGTCTAACATCGGTAGTGGGGAAACTGCTAGAGTCAGTTATTAAAGATGGGATAGCAGCACATTTGGAAAGTGGTGAAATCATTGGACAAAGTCAGCATGGATTTACAAAAGGTAAATCATGTCTGACGAATCTTATAGAATTTTTCGAGGATGTAACTAGTAGCGTGGATAGGGGAGAACCAGTGGATGTGGTGTATCTGGACTTCCAGAAGGCTTTCGACAAGGTCCCACATAAGAGATTAGTATACAAACTTAAAGCACACGGCATTGGGGGTTCAGTATTGATGTGGATAGAGAACTGGCTGGCAAACAGGAAGCAAAGAGTAGGAGTAAACGGGTCCTTTTCACAATGGCAGGCAGTGACTAGTGGGGTACCGCAAGGCTCAGTGCTGGGACCCCAGCTATTTACAATATATATTAATGATCTGGATGAGGGAATTGAAGGCAATATCTCCAAGTTTGCGGATGACACTAAGCTGGGGGGCAGTGTTAGCTGTGAGGAGGATGCTAGGAGACTGCAAGGTGACTTGGATAGGCTGGGTGAGTGGGCAAATGTTTGGCAGATGCAGTATAATGTGGATAAATGTGAGGTTATCCATTTTGGTGGCAAAAACAGGAAAGCAGACTATTATCTAAATGGTGGCCGACTAGGAAAAGGGGAGATGCAGCGAGACCTGGGTGTCATGGTACACCAGTCATTGAAAGTGGGCATGCAGGTGCAGCAGGCAGTGAAGAAAGCGAATGGTATGTTAGCTTTCATAGCAAAAGGATTTGAGTATAGGAGCAGGGAGGTTCTACTGCAGTTGTACAGGGTCTTGGTGAGACCACACCTGGAGTATTGCGTACAGTTTTGGTCTCCAAATCTGAGGAAGGACATTATTGCCATAGAGGGAGTGCAGAGAAGGCTCACCAGACTGATTCCTGGGATGTCAGGACTGTCTTATGAAGAAAGACTGGATAGACTTGGTTTATACTCTCTAGAATTTAGGAGATTGAGAGGGGATCTTATAGAAACTTATAAAATTCTTAAGGGGTTGGACAGGCTAGATGCAGGAAGATTGCTCCCGATGTTGGGGAAGTCCAGGACAAGGGGTCACAGCTTAAGGATAAGGGGGAAATCCTTTAAAACCGAGATGAGAAGAACTTTTTTCACACAGAGAGTGGTGAATCTCTGGAACTCTCTGCCACAGAGGGTAGTCGAGGCCAGTTCATTGGCTATATTTAAGAGGTAGTTAGATGTGGCTCTTGTGGCTAAGGGGATCAGAGGGTATGGAGAGAAGGCAGGTACGGGATACTGAGTTGGATGATCAGCCATGATCATATTGAATGGCGGTGCAGGCTCGAAGGGCCGAATGGCCTACTCCTGCACCTAATTTCTATGTTTCTAGATGAGAAAGAGAATATTAGAACCAGAATCAACAACACTAGGTGGCAGCATTGAGTTGATTTGTTTAAAAAATAATAAATTCCAAATTGGAAGAACAAAACACTGTGAACTATTCATTTAATCAGTCTATTGATCTTGTATTGGTTTTACATATTGGGCCTAATTATTTAAGATTAAAGTGTTGAATAATCCTATTTGCCTTTTATTGTAATATGAAATTAATAATCTCCTATATTACAGTGTTGTGTTTTAAATTTGCCTTTTAGAAACATAGAAAATAGGTGCAGGAGTAGGCCATTCGGCCCTTCGAGCTTGCACCGCCATTCAATATGATCATGGCTGATCATCCAACTCAGTATCCTGTACCTGCCTTCTCTCCATACCCCCTGATCCCTTTAGCCACAAGGGCCACATCAACTACCTTCTGTGACAGAGAGTTCCAGAGATTCACCACTCTGTGTGAAAAAAGTTTTTCTCAAAAAGTTTTGCTTCCTTAAAGTCTGAGGTAAATGAAGCAAATCCTAATGCTACATAAAGGAAAGTTAACCTATTAATTTGTTTTGTCTGACTTGTTATACAAAGATGGGTTAGGCTGCATTTGGGGTATTGCGTGCAACTCTGGAGAAAAGGAATAGGTGACGTTTCGGGTCAAGCCCCTTCTCCAGACTGAGAGTCAGGGGAAAGGGAAACGAGAGATATAGACTGTGATGTAGAAAGATGTAGAACAAATGAATTAAACATATGCAAAAAAGTAACAATGATAAAGGAAACAGACCATTGTTAGTTGTGTCCTAGGTGAGAACGAGTATAGAAGTAAGCATGCAGGTACAGCAGGCAGTGAAGAAAACAAATGGCACGTTAGCCTTCATAACAAGAAGAGTTGAGTATAGGAGCAAAGAGGTCCTTCTGCAGTTGTATAGGGCCCTAGTGAGACCACACCTGGAGTATCGTGTGCAGTTTTGGTCCCCTAATTTGAGGAAAGACATTCTTGCTATTGAGGGAGTGCAGCGTAGGTTTACAAGGTTAACTCCCGGGTTGTCGGGACTGTCATATGCTGAGAGGAGGAGGAGGGGGGGGGGGGGGGGGGAGGGGAGGAGGGGGGGAGAGAGAGGAGGGGGGGGAGAGGAGGAAGGGGGAGAGGAGAGGGGGAGGGGGGGGGAGAGGAGAGGGGGGGAGGGGGAGAGAGGAGGGGGGGAGAGGAGGAGGGGGGAGAGGAGGAGGAGGGGAGTGCGGAGAGGAAGGAGGAGGGGGGAGAGGAGGGGGGGCTGAGAGAGAGGAGGGGGGGGAGAGCCGGAGAGAGGGGGGGGAGCAGAGAGGAGGGGGGGAGAGAGAGGAGGGGGGGGAGAGAGAGGAGGGGGGGAGAGAGAGGAGGGGGGGAGAGAGAGAGAAGAGGAGGGGGGGAGAGAAGAGCGGAGGGGGGGAGAGAGAGGAGGGGGGGGGGCGAGAGAGGAGGGGGGGGAGAGAGAGGAGGGGGGGGGCAGAGAGAGGAGGGGTGGGGGGAGAGAGAGGAGGGGGGGGGAGACGAGAGGAGGGGGGGGAGGAGAGAGAGGAGGGGGGGGAGAGAGAGGAGGGGGGGCGAGAGAGAGGAGGGGGGGGAGAGAGAGGAGGGGGGGGCGAGAGAGAGGAGGGGGGGGAGAGAGAGGAGAGGAGGAGGGGGGGAGAGAGAGGAGGGGGGGGAGAGAGAGGAGGGGGGGAGAGAGAGGAGGGGGGGGAGAGAGAGGAGGGGGGGGAGAGAGAGGAGGGGGGGGCAGAGAGAGGAGGGGGGGAGAGAGAGGAGGGGGGAGAGAGAGGAGGGGGGGAGAGGAGAGGGGGGGAGAGAGGAGAGAGGAGAGAGGAGAGGGGAGGGGGGGAGAGAGAGGGAGGGGGAGAGAGAGGGGAGGGGGAGGAGAGGGGAGGGGGAGGAGAGGGGAGGGGGAGGAGAGGGGAGGGGGAGAGAGAGGGGGGTGGATGCAAGGGCTACTTGAAGTTAGAGAAACCAATACTTATTTGTAAGCTGGAGTAACTCAGCGGGACAAGCAGCATCTCTGCAGATAGACTGCAGTTGCTGGTGTGTTGACACCAAAGATTGACACTGCAGTCGCGCACTATTTCGATTGGCGGATGGAGGTGGCGCGGCCGCGGGGTGTGGCGCGGCGGGCGGAGTGCGACGCGGAGGGTTGGTTGGGCGGGCGGGAGGAGACGGCGGTGGCGGTGGCGGTGGCGGTCGGTCGGTCGGTCGCCGTTAGTTTCTCCACTGGGACGCGGGGCGGCGACGGCGGCTTCGCGGCCCACGGACTCCCCGCCACCCTGGAGATGGAAAGGAAGCGGTTCGAGTGCTCGGCGCTCCCGTCCGGCTGGAAACGGGAGGAGGTGACTCGCAAGTCGGGGCTGTCGGCGGGCAAGAGCGACGTCTACTACTACAGGTGAGCGGCCGGCGCTGCCGCTGCCCCCGGCGGGACCGGCACCGGGACTGGGGAGAGCGGGAAGGCCAGGCCCAGGCCCCACCCTGCCCCAGCTCCAGGCCGGGGACCAGGGAGGGAGGGGCGGGCTGGATGGTTCCAGCCCCCGTGAGAGAGGGCCTGACCGGGCCCTGGGCAGCAGCAGCAAGGAGGGAGGGAGGGAGGCTTCACTCTGCCCCAGGCGGGTGGTAGGCCGAGCAGGACCGGGCAGCAGCAGCAAGCAGGGAGGGAGACCTCACCCTGCCCCGGGCGGACACACTGTACCCCAGGGAGGGAAGCGGCTGTCCGTCCCCTGCCCCGGGCCTCGGGAGGCTGCCCGTCCCAGACCGGGCTGACGCCGGCTCTCCCCGCAGAGAGTGAGGGAGGTAGGGTGGGCTCCCAGGCCCTATGTGGGTTAGTTAGGGCTTCGTACCCGTCCATCCATCCCTCCCTCCATCCCTCCCAGCCCCGGGCAGGGGGGCTGTACTCGACCTGTCCTTACTTTGGGCCCCAAGAACTGACGGCTCCCAGGCCCCTCGGCCCCTTTACCCTGCCCTGGGACTCTTCCCCCCCCCTAGTTGGTAGTTGCCCTGGGCCCATGGCGGGATGGGCTCAGAGCCGGTGGGAGAAGTGGCCGAGCCTGGGGTTACCCGTCCCCGCCTTATTCCAGGTCCAGACCCCCGTCCCCGGGATGCATGACCGAGTCTCCTTCCACCCGAAGTCTTGAACAAAAGCCCAGAGACCCGGACGTCACTCCCTCCCCTTCAGCATGTGTGGTGCCGGCCCGGCGCTGGTATTATTTTCGAGCCGAAGATGATGTGTGGCAGGCACGCCGGTATATTTGGGGGGGTATTTGTTTCTTGGGGAAAGGCCACCATCGTTAGCAATAACATCCAGCACTTGCAGCCGCTGTGCCAGGGCTTATCGTGGTAAATCAATGTAAAATTAAAACCCTTTACCCTGTTGACACCATTTTTATTGTTGTACGTTGAAAACAGTGCCAGCAGCGGTTTTACACGTGGCTGTCGCGTTCATATTGTGTTTGGACTTGAAATATTTTATAACTTTCAGGAAAATAAGTCTCCCCCTTACACATGTGATTATGCATTAAGACCTGCTGGATTGATGGGATAATTTGACGCGGGAATTTTCAGGGTTGCTTTTAAGTTAAATATATAAACAGCAGAATGGTTAGTAGAAATTCAGATTTGTTAGACTGTTGTTTTGTAATATGCAAAGGTAGACAAAAAAAAGCTGGAGAAACTCAGCGGGTGAGGCAGCATCTATGGAGCGAAGGAATTGGCGACGTTTCAGGTCGAGACTCCAATATGCAGGTAGTGTAGTATGCAGGTAGTTTTTTGAGAGACACAAGGAACCACAGGTGCTGGTATCTTGTGTAAAACACAAAGTGCTGGAGTAACTCAGCAGTTCATGCAACATCTCTGGGGGACATGGATAGGCATTGGGTCGGGAGATTTTGAGACTAGGATTTTAGTTCCATTTGTGGCCATGTTGATCATATCATTAATGCGAGTACAACTTTTAAAAAGTTTGCCTACATGAAAGATATCCAGTAATAAGGTGTAGTAACTTATTTGTAGTAACAGGCAGCATCTCTGGAGAGAAGGAATGAGCGACGATTCAGGTCGAGACCCTTCTTCCTCAAGATATCCAGTAATAGCTCTATATAAAAACCCAGAATATTAATCTTAGTTTTATTATCTGTCTCCAGCTCACTCTGAGATTAAGTTAATTGGTTTAGTCTCTACCATTCCCAAGTTCTTTCAATTATTGATTTGTGGCATGACTGATTTTTGTTGGGTATACCAAAATGACTGTCTGGAACCGTGCTCCAAAGTGATGTTTGTGATCCGAAGGCAGTGTCTTTGACAGTGCAGTGTAGGGCTGAAATTTGAAGAAAAGGTGTCAGGAGTGATATCAATTGCAATTTAATTAACTAGGATTTAAGTTTTCTAAAAATTGTAAAAGTTTTCTTATAATTGTAAATTCCTATTGTTGATTTATTGCCTAATTTGCTAAATCTGTGGTGAGCTAAGTGCCTTTTTTAAGATGCTGGGTTCCATCTGACTAATATCATGAGTAGTTGGTCGTGAATTTGGATCCACTATAGAGATCTGAGCAAATATCTTAGTAGATACACACATCTTTGAGCTAAGGTGAGACTGACAGATGTGCCACCTTCCAGATGATATGTTAGCTACAGCCCTGAATGTGTTATCCAATAGCTATAAACGATCCAATGACACTATTATGGAAATTAGAGTGTCCTTGGTTCCTGACAAATATTTATCTTTAATTTAACCTCAGTTTATTTGGCTATTATCACATATTTTTAGCGGTGTCTTGCTGTGCACAAATAAACAGCCATTTGTTTCTTACCACAAGCTCATGTTCTGAGGTTATGTTGCCAGAACATTAGGATGCTTTCCCAATGCATAATGGTATCTGTAATGTAGAATAGTAGAAAACGTGCAACGTACAATATGCTCATGATGAATGTGATGCCTACCTACACTCATCCCATTCCCGACAATAAACCCTTACCCCTTTTTGCCTTTCCTAACATTTCCCATTAAACAGTGTAATAGTATCTATCTCCATCACCACCTTACTCCCACCACCTTAAACTTATTCCTCAGATCTTTCTTAAATTTCTCCCTTTTCATCTTAAACATGCCCTTTAGTCTGGGCTCCCCTGCTCTCATGGAAGGGGAGATTCTGACAATCTATCGTATCTATGCCCTCATAATTTCAAGATTCTATAAGGTCGCTGTTCAACCTCTAATGTTCCAGTGTGAATAAAACCAGTTTAACCAATCTCTTTATAACTAAAGGATCCTGGTGAATCTCTTCTGTTCCCTCCCCAATGCTTGCACATCTTCCTGTTATTTGTAAAGGATTTATTTTCAGACTGGAGGGAAGTTTAGTTTAGAGATACAGCATGGAACCGGGCCCTTGGGCCCACTAGGTCCACAACGATCCCTAATCACCCATTCACATTAGTTCTATATTTTCTCCAGTGAACAGTGGAGCTCCCCAGTTGTTAGACATTGGTTTTCTTTTATGACTTTGCCGTGCGTATACAAGGTGCAATTTCAAATCTGCAGATGATGCACAAGTTAGTAATTGTGAAGTATATAGGATTAGAATTTAAGGCAAATATATTTAGGTTGGTGACAGATGAAATTTAACACTGAAAAGTATGGCTTGTTTACATTTCGTAGCAAGATTGTCAAGAGATATAGTGAACTAGAAAGCATAATGAATGGGATACGAGAATAAGGTGACCCATTTCGTGCCACACGTTAGGAAGATGAGAGACCACGGTATCAAAGGGCAGATACTAGCATGGATAGCAGGTTGGCAGGACGGCAGAACAAAAGAGTGGCAATAAAAGGGGCTTTTTCTGGTTGGTTGCCAGTGACTAGTGGAGTTCCGCAAGGGTCGTGCTGCGGGCCGCTACTCTTCACGCTGTATGTTAATGATTTGGACGAGTGGATTGAAGGCTTTGTGGCAAAGTTTGCGGATTATACAAAAATAGGTAGAGGGGCAGGTAGTGTAGAGAAAGCAGGGACTCCGCAGAATGACTTGTACAGGTTGGGAGAATGGGCAGAGAAGTGGCAGATGGAATATAGTGTAGCAAAGTGTGAAGTCATGCATTTTGGTAGTAGGAATAAAGGCGTAGACTATTTTCTAAATGGGATGAGAATCCAGAAATCGGTGGTGCAAAGGGACTTGGAAGTGCTGGTGCAGGATTCCCAAAAAGTTAGTCTGCAAGATTAGTAAAGAAAGCAAACAACGCTAGCATTTTTTTTCAAGAGGGCACGTATACAAAAACAGGGCCGCATTTGGAATATTGTTAGCAATTTTGGGCACCATATCTGAGGAAGGGTGTGCTGGCTCTGGAGAGGGTCCAGAGAAGGTTTACAAGAATGATCCCAGGAATAAGTAGGTTAACCTATGTCGTTTGTCGGCATTGGGCCTGTACTCGTTGGTGTTCAGAAGAATATGGGGGGGGGGGGGGCGGGGGGCTCATTGAAACATATAGAATAGTGAAAGGCTTGGATGGAGTGGAAGCAAATACTAATTCATTCAAACGGTCTGAAAGTGTCACTTAGTCAGGGGTAAATGGATGGTAGTTGAAAGTGGATATTTCCTGATTGTTCTAGACATTTTCAGTGGCAGTGTGGTACCCATAACCCCTCCTTTTAAAACCCTGCTCTTGCTGATTACAATATGGTTTTTCTACAAAACAATGTATAATTGTCAGAATTATTGCGTTTTGGACAAATGCCACCATTTATAAGGACAAAAAGTGATTGTGTTAATTTTACGTCTTATTTTAAGTGTAGGCTGAAAAAATAAGTATATGTGAATATAACCTGTGAGAATTTATATTTTCAAAATGGTGTGTTGTAGAAAGGTAAAATGACTATTTTAATTGACGAATTTTCACATTTATAACAGAAGTAACATGATTTCCTCTTTTGGCGGGTGGGGGAAAGGTGATTGTGGAGGACCTAGTTGACACTTTAGTCAACACAGAAAAGCGCAAAGGCACAAAGTTAAAATATTCTGAACCAGTAATTGACACAGTACAAATGTGTGCCTTTGTATAGCACTATTTTAATATTGTAAAGTGATGGATTTTTTATGCTTTGTGTAATTTGGACCTGTTAGAGGTCTCTATTAACTGTGATTTAAATAGCCAATCACCAGAGAGATGTTTTTAGCACTTTGCTTTCTTTTGCTACCCCTTTCCCCTCTAATGTGTTATGATACCCATCTTTTCTACCAAATTCCAGATCATCTTCAAAAGCACAGTGTGCACAAGATTCTACTATTGTAATTCATTTCCAGTGCTGTTAAACTCTAGACCTTCAGTGTTGCTGCAGATCTGGATCCCAAATCCTCACCTGTTGGGCAAAAAATTCTCCAAATGCCCCTATTCTCCAAAATTAAAAAAAAAAAAATTTCTACCTAACTCTAACCATTGTTTCTGCATCCCCCAAATACCTCACTGTTTCAGAATACAAAGTGCTTTATTTGTACTCTGAAATTTCAAAAATGCATGTTAAATTGGATATGGTGAGTTTATAACAATTAAGATTGATATACAGTATCGTGAAATATTATTTAAGTGAGATTTAAAGACAGCACAGCATATTCCCAGTTGTTAATACATTGGCTGGTTCACCTTGCAGTACCATGTAAAATAGACTTTTGGGCTTGATATTTTATTTTGCTGAACCTTTCTGTAGTTGCTATCCTTTGCTAACTCCGGCTGTCAGTTTGCTCTGCAATAGATTGAAGTTTACAACTCATGACTGGGAATTCATGACTGGGTTGTAAATGTGGTGGTGAAAGCACAAAATGGAGACCATTCGGTCCATTTGCTATTTGCAAGAGCAATCCAGATACTCCCATTCTCCTGTCTTCCATGACTGCCACTTTTTTCCCTTCCAAGTACATATCACAAATTATCTCTTGAACATAATGATTAAACCTGCCCTCTGCCAATCCCATTCTATGAACTGTCCATTCTAGGTCCAAGCCACTCACATTATAATTTTTTTAAATTTCTTCCTTGTGTCACTTTTAGTTCTGGTGCCAGTCACCTTTATTTTATATCCTCCGTTTCTTAATTAAATTGGACAGTTTGTGCGTTTAGCTTCTGTGCATAAAATATAAACAATCTACAGGGGTATTAAAAATGAGAATTATAGTATAGTATCAGTAGCTATGACTAATTTACTCCATCAGAAAGTTTCTTAATTTTTGTCAGGTCATTCATAGTAAGTAATTTTCAGCATTTGAAGTCTTGCTGAGACAGTGACAGACAATGGATGAAAGTTCAAGATCATGCTTCTTGATAACGTATGCAGGTCTCATCTTGAAATTAATTTCTGGTGAGTAGGAAGCCCAAATGCACCTAACTACGATCATTATAGATCTTAGATACATTGGGGGGAATTGGGTTGGTTAATGGAGATGATATCAGGCAAAAGAATAGTTAATACATGTTTTATTAACTTCAGTTGTCATTAAAACTACTAATAGTCCAAACCCTTTGTGTCTGAAGTGGTAGCATTTTAAAGTTTGAGAGTTATCTCAGTGAAGGTGATGAAGTGGGAAGAATTCAGAATGCTTAATTATGTTCCATTTCCATCCCCCATTTTAAATTGTGTTTCTCCCCTCTTGTTTAGGTTGCCAGTACATCACGCACCATTCCCTGGCCAAGAAGAGAGACAGGTGATCTGCTACCAGGCCTCTGCCAATGTAGCTCTTGAGCTGTCCAATAGGAGGTGCGTGAGAGACCTTTTTCTTCCCCATGGGGAAGCGTGTGACACCTTCTCCTTCTCTAGTGTGATTGAGATCAGGAGATTGGTATGTGGGGATCATGGGTCCAAACAACTAACACAGTAGAAGTTCTAGAGTTTATGGCACTGCGGAAATATCAACACAAATTTTAAATTAAAAAAACCTCAATTGTATTATACATTTTCCCCTTTGTTTCTCCCCACCCCTCCCACTGCGCTGTTCATCTTTCTTGCTGAAAAAAAATGCATTCTGCTTCCAGACCTCTGTCAATGCTGCTGTATAACCAGTTGCTTGGAAGTCTGTGCAAATAGCAAAAAGGGCACTTTTTTTTCTCTTCCCTGCCCTTTGGAGAAGCTCTTAACCATTATTTTGCTTAGCTATGTTCTTGTGTGAAAAGTGCAATGCTCCAAAGTGTACTGCCGTGCCATGCCAAATGGTTAATTTTAGTGATGCCCCTTAAGTAGATTCTGCATTCCCTTGGATGGTCATGACTGTTCCCTTTAACTGTATTGAAAACTGGATAATAAAACATTTGATTATAACACCTGTATCACTTTAAATAGGTTGCTGTTTATTTGACTGGTAGTGCTGAATGATGATTTCATTAGTATGTCTACATTACCTGTGCGTGTGTATGTACCATGTTAGTATGTTTTAGTATCTTTATGAAAATTGATTATTTTGAAAAATAAATGACGATGTTTAATAATGCAATAAGAAACGCTCTTTTTGCGGTTGCATTATTCTAGCCCAAGTGGAAAAAAGTTCAGAAGCAAGCCACAGCTTGCACGTTATCTGGGGAACTCCATGGATCTAAGCAGCTTCGATTTCCGAACCGGGAAAATGCTCATAAGCAAACTGAATAAGAACAGACAGAGACTGCGCTTCGATTCTGCCAACCAGGTCAATGTATTTAAGTTTTCGGCATTTGCACCAGTTGATTGTATTACACAACAATTTGAAGAATGGTCCGCATAATTTGTTCGCAGTATTATTAGCCCAAGTGGTATTTGTCTTACGATCAGAACCAAAATGGACTTCATGATTGTATGAAACACCAAGAGCTGGAGTAACTTAGCAGTCAGGCAGCATCTGTGGAGGGAATGTCCAGTCTGAAAAAAGTGTACCAGCTCAGAACGTCATGTCCATTCCTTCCAGAGATACTGCCTGACGTGCTGAAGTCTTCCAGCACTTTGATTTAGGCAAAATTCCACCATCTGCAGCGCCTTGCGTCTCCATGATTGTCCATCTGTCCAAGCGTACAACATTTAATTAGTTCATTTTAGTGAGTGGGTTCAGTGATTTGAACGTGGCATGTCTTGGAGACTTTCCAGGCATCTACCAATGTTGATAGAACAGCCAGTTGGTTGGTTAGCATGATACCTGGACACATTTATTTTTGCTGTGATTCCTGGCCATCACTTTGTATTATTAAGATTGACCGTGCTGATTTTGAAAGTCGGACCTCTTCAATCATGTGTAATCTGATATCACTGGTGGAAATGCCTGGGGAAATAAGAATATCAGCTCGCAATGTATTTTACAAATGATAATGATTTATTTGTCATTGGTGCTTGCTCCTTTCTTTGGGATGAATAATATTACTGAACTGATAGTCCAGTGTTTAATTTTCCATGACAATAGTCATATTGCAAGTTCCCTTTCTCTATTATAACTTCTGGTGTTGGCTGCCAATTTGAGTTAAAACATTTGGAAATGCAAAATGTGGAACTTAAGCACTAAAATTGCTGAAATTAATTGAACTGAAATTCTAAAGTTTTACTCCTCGGCATAGATATAAAAGTAGATCAGTATCTTTTTTTTCCGACTATATTTGAAAAACTAAGTCTAAACAGTATAATTTTCAATGTGGTAAAGGTTTCGATGTGACAATGGTGTG
Organism: Amblyraja radiata; assembly: GCF_010909765.2. Classification (NCBI taxonomy): domain Eukaryota; kingdom Metazoa; phylum Chordata; class Chondrichthyes; order Rajiformes; family Rajidae; genus Amblyraja; species Amblyraja radiata. The sequence goes on along the minus strand of NC_045984.1, from coordinate 22,662,697 downwards.
GACAATTTTGTTTTGAGCCTACGAATTCTATGGTGGATTTGCTAGATTTCTTGAAACTGGGTAGCAGGAAAATGGTGTCTACTTGATTGTTGCAGATTAAATCGTTGTCCGACAACTGTCATGTGTGTAGTGATGTGAAAAGTATCGATGGGAGACTATTTTAGCATTGCCCATTATACTGACCGTCAATAGTGAATGGCTTTTGATTTGTAAATATACAGTTTGTCAGATTGCCATTAATAATGCACAATGGCATCAGTTGCAAACTTACAAAATGTTTTTTAGAATGGTTATTTAATTGATGTAAAAGATTAAATAAACATGCATAGATTAAAAGCAATTAGTGAGCTAAACCTGATCTGTTTGACCAGGGAGTGGCCCATCGGAGCAGATCAAAAATCTCTGCCTTCACATGGCAAGCACCATCTTCAAGGTCAATTTCTTTTAGTTTAGATTGGAGATAGATGGGAACTAGCCTTCGGCCCATTGTGTCCACGCCAATCATCACTAACCTGTTCACATAAGTTCTGTTATCCCTCTTTCTCTTCCACTCTTTTTGGTTTACTGGCCACATCTCAAGGTTAACAAGGTTGCTCCAATTTGATGGCAATGTGGGGCAACCACATTTATGACTGCTTTTGTCTACACATTATGCAACAGAGGTCTAACATTTGGGGGGGGGGGGAGTAAAAATTAATGGAGTTGGGCTTTGAAATTAGTCGAGAGAATATTTGACTGACTTGCGTCCTTTCCTGGAAAAAGTGAAAATGTTCAAATTAACTGCAGAATCCCAGAGCACTCAAAAATAAATCATTATCTCTGGAAAATGCAATACTGCTGATCTCCCCATATAATAGTTTGATGTAGTAGTATTAGAAAACACTCGATACATGTAATGAATTATAAATATGCAGCATGTAGCATTCTAAAATTGTAGATTATATTTTTCATGTTGTAAATTATTTCTGGATTCTAACGAAATATGTTCAGTAGAATATTGTCAAAAATGCCAAGCCCGTTGCGGTTATCTAATTATAAAATTATATACTCAAGAACGTATTATTTTTTACAGGGCAAACCAGATCTGAACACTTCACTCCCTGTTAGACAGACGGCATCAATTTTTAAGCAACCAGTCACTAAAGTTACCAACCATCCCAACAACAAAGTAAAAATGGATCCACAGAAAGCTGTGGAGCAGCCACGGCAGGTATCTGATATTTAATAATGTATTGTCAGGGCTCGAAATTAGTGGTTGCCCGGGTGCCAATGGCAACTTACAGTCCCGCCGGGCAACCTAAAAGCCATGCCATTTTGCCCGGCTTGGCAAGCAACCGGGAAACCTAGCGTTTAATTCTGAGCGGGGCCTCCTATCTATTTCTCTCTGTCAATCTCCGTCTCTGCCCGCCATCTGGGTCTCGGGTCTCCGCTCGGCTCTCGAGTCTTGGGTCTCCGCTCGGCACGGCTGGCCGCCTTATACATGCGCACTGCCACGGCCAGCACATCATCGAACGTGGTTGTGAGCCCCTGCACATGCGCACTGCCACGGCAACTGGTCGGCGTCGGCCACTTTCTCCCTCCCTTTGCATTGTGGGAGTTCTGGCCGCCATTGCTGTCAGGTCGCTGAAAAACAACGCAGAATCATTCCCTGGAGTAACTCTTGCTTCTTGGTTTCCTGATCCTCCAAAAATATTCGAAATGGAATTTAAACTGGTGAACCCACCACCACCAAACTCCAAACTCTGAAAAATAACAGCCTATTGCATTTTATCTGTTTATTTATTGTGTATATATATATATGGTCTATAGTATATAGACACACTGAACTTTTATCTCCTGTTCTGTATTATGTTTACATATTCTATTGTGCTGCAGCAAGCAAGAATTTCATTGCCCTATCTGGGACACATGACAATTTTTTGTATGTTGGAAAATAAAATATAGTGGCACAGCTGGTGGACTTGCTGCCTCACACGCCAGAGATCTGTGTTCGATCCTGTTCTCGGGCACTGTCTGCACATTCGTCTGTTGAATTTGCACATTCTCCCTGCAAGCGTGTGGGTTTCCTCCCACATCCCAAAGACGCATTGGCTTTGTAGGTTAACTTGTTTCTGTAAAATTGCCCCTAATGCGCAGGGAGTGGGTGAGGAAAGTGGGATAACAGAACTTGTGTGAATGGGTAGACAAAAATGCTGGAGAAACTCAGCAGGTGAGGCAGCATCTATGGAGCGAAGGAAATAGGCAACGTTTAGGGTCGAGACCCTTCTTCAGACTGATGTGTGGGTGCGAGGGGGGGAGCAGGAAGAAGAAAGGAAGAGGCGGAGACAGTGGGCTGAGGGAGAGCTGGGAAGCGGAGGAAAAAGTAGGGACTACCTGAAATTGGAGGTCAATGTTCATACCGCTGGGGTGTAAACTGCCCAATAGGCGACGTTTCGGGTCGAGACCCTTCTTCAGACTGATGTCGGGAGGGGTGGGGGGCTGGAAAAAGAAAGGAAGAGGCGGAGACAGTAGGCTGTGGGAGAGCTGGGAATGGGAGGGGAAGGAGGGAGAAAGCAAGGACTACCTGAAATTGGAGAAGCCAATGTTCATACCACTGGGGTGTAAACTACCCAAGCAAAATATGAGGTGCTGTTCCTCCAATTTGCGGTGGGCCTCACTCTGGCCATGGAGGAGGCCCAGGAAAGAGGTAGGATTCGGAATGGGAGGGGGAATTGAAGTGTTGAGCCACCGGGAGATCAGGTGGTTATTGCGAACTGAGTGGAGGTGTTGAGCGAAGCGATCGCCAAGCCTGCACTTGGTCTCACCGAGGTTGATCATACGCTGAATAACCATATTTTTGTTTGGAAGTGGAAAGAGATAATAGAAATTGCATTCATTGCAACGTGTAAAAAGAGATGAGATACTGTATTGTAATTTTGTTGCATGTCATTGTGGTATATATCATGTCTTGATTGGTGAATATGTTTAGTTTGTGACTTTATTTGAAGCAGAAATAATATGTGAATGCTTCATTGACCATAATTCCGACTGGTAACTACGCACTTCGTCCGAGCACATTATCGCACACGTCATGCAAGCAGGCTTAAATGACCACCTAAACTGTCATTTGGCAACCTAAAAAGCTGCCGAGGTTGCCCGGCTGGCAACAGGGAAAAAAAGTTAAGCGAGAGCCCTGTAGATTGCTGCAAATTTAATGCAGCATCACTTATGATCGATCTTAATTTTATAAATATTTGACTGTCTTTATTTGTTTTCTCTTGATACCTTGTCACCTGCCCCCAGTTTAAACGTAGCAATCTTCCGGTACATTTATAAAAATGTGGATTCTTCGTACATCAGAAAGTGTTGGCAGGTTAATTGATCATGCATTGTTTAAGCTCAATTCTGACCATGTCCACTTTTTATAACATAGGACAGTGCAGAATAAGAATGAGCCCGTTAGCCCATAATATCTGTGCTGAACATGACATCAAGGCGAACGTTCATCAGCCTGCACATAGAAACATAGGTGCAGGAGTAGGCCATTCGGCCCTTCGAGCCTGCACCGCCATTCAATATGATCATGGCTGATCATCCAACTCAGTATCCCGTACCTGCCTTCTCTCCATACCCCCTGATCCCTTTAGCCACAAGGGCCACATCTAACTCCCTCTTAAATATAGCCAATGAACTGGCCTCAACTACCTTCTGTGGCAGAGAGTTCCAGAGATTCACCACTCTGTGTGAAAAATGTTTTTCTCATCTCGGTCCTAAAGGATTTCCCTCTATCTTAAGCTGTGACCCCTTGTCCTGGACTTCCCCAACATCGGGAACAATCTTCCTGCATCTAGCCTGTCCTACCCCTTAAGAATAATCCATATCCCCCCCCATTCCCTGCCTACCCAAAGGTCTCTTAAATGCCACTACTGTATGTGCCTTAACCACCACTCCCAGCAATGCATTCCAGGCACCCACCACCCTCTGTGGGGGAAGGGGAGGGGCCATTTGCCCTGCACATCTCCTTTAAACTTCGCCCCACTTAACGCCATGCCCCCTAGTATTTTATTTTAACCCATTCTGGGGAAAAAACGTTCTGACTGTCTACTATATCTATGCCTCTCATAATTTTATATCCATCTATCAGGTCAGCCTCCAGCTTTTGATGGAAACAGGTGCAATGGCCAAAGGGTCCATGCTGACCATCAATTCACACTTGTTTAAGAAAGAACTGCAAATGCTGGAAAAATCGAAAGTAGACAAAAAAGCTGGAGAAACACAGCGGGTGAGGCAGCATCTATGGAGCGAAGGAATAGGCGGCGTTTCGGGTCGAGACGCTTCTTCAGACTGTTGTGTGATACCAATTTTGCATCCACTCCTTGTGATCCAAGGGCAATTTACAGAGACCAATTAACTTGCACCCACATGTAGAAGCACACAGAGGAAACCCACAGCGTGAATAGGCAAACTCCACACAGACAGCACCAGAGGTCAGGATTGAATGCAGGTCTCTCATGCTGTGAGACAGCAGCCATACCTGTGCTGCCCTTTTGCAAATGCAATGTATTTGGGAGGCATATTGGAAAGTTCCATATTATACCTTTGCTGATTTAAGCATAGAGATAAGGAGAGCTAGTTTTCAAATGTTTTCCTTTTTGGTAACCAACTATTTCATTTCAATATATGCTTCATTAATTGTAATGGTTCTGTTTAAGGTAATCATGCACGTTTGTTTTAAATTATGGTAAATTATCTTTAATTTTTCTTAGTTATTCTGGGAGAAGAAACTTACTGGATTGAATGCCTTTGATATTGCAGAAGAAATTATCAAGACTATGGATCTACCTAAAGGTTTACAAGGCAAGCACAAATTTTAATATCAATACCTACTTATTTTGTGTTAGAATACATTTTTGAAAATGTTTTGGAAGAAATTTTTTGTTTGGTTTGCTTGGGGCCACGCCTATCTGAAAGGCATTATTGTTTGAATCGAGCCTCATTTGGCATTTCATGCACTAATCCTTGGTGTTCTGGCATAAGTGAGTATGCTGCTGTCGGAGCCAGATTATAGCTATCCGACACCAGGCTCCAAGATTATTTATTTTCCTGCCTGCTCCTGTGCTTCTGGAAGCTTGCTCTTCTCATTGATGATCGCCGTATTCTGGCCACTGTTGGTTTGTACAGAACAGATAACCCTGGACATTTATTTTCTTTCATCACATGGTAGCAGAACTACAACATGGAGCAGACATAGGCTGCACAGATCGTGGCTGATCTGATCATGGCCTCTGTCTCTCTTTCCTGCTTCTTGTTTGTCTTTTCTATACTCTAATTCCATCAATCCCTACCTTGAATGAATTCAAACAGCTTTCACAATTCTCTGGGGTGCATTTCTGAGCTTCATACATAGAACCTACAACAGTACAGAACAGGAACATGCCCTTCGGCCTACAATATCTGTGCCGAACATGATGCCAAGTTGAAGTAATCTCATCTTTGCCCTTTTATTCTCTTCCTCTTCAAGGGGGAAATACTTTTCAGGGCCTATCCTGTCTAACTCCCATCTTATAAATTGCAATAATTATAAACTCGGCCTACTCAAACTTTGCTCGAAAAGACATTACCTTCATTCCAGGAAGCAGATAAATCTCCTCCGAGACCAAAACTACATATTACTCCAGATTCAGAAAACATAGAAACATAGAAAATAGGTGCAGGAGGAGGCCATTCGGTCCTTCGAGCCAGCACCGCCATTCATTGTGATCATGGCTGATTGTCCCCTATCAATAAACCGTGCCTGCCTTCTCCCCATATCCCTTGACTCCACTAGCCCCTAGAGCTCTATCTAACTCTCTTAAATCCATCCAGTGACTTGGCCTCCACTGCCCTCTGTGGCAGGGAATTCCATAAATTCACAACTCTGGGTGAAAAAGTTTTTTTCTCACCTCAGTCTTAAATGACCTCCCCCTTATTCTAAGACTGTGGCCCTTGGTTCTGGACTCGCCCAACATTGGGAACCTTTTTCCTGCATCTAGCTTGTCCAATCCTTTTATAATTTTATATGTTTCTATAAGATCCCCCCTCATCATCTGAACTCCAGTGAATACAAGCCTAGTATTTTCAATCTTTCCTCATATGACAGTCCCGCCATCCCAGGGATCAATCTCGTGAACCTACACTGCACTGCCTAAATCACAGGGATGTCCTTCCTCAAATTAGGAGGCCAAAACTGTACACAATACTCCAGATGTGGTCTTACCAGAGCCCTATACAACTGCAGAAGAACCTCTCTACTCCTATACTGAAATCCTCTTGTATGAAGGCCAACATTCCATTAGCTTCCTTCACTGCCTGCTGTACCTGCATGCCAACTTTCAGTGACCGGTGCACAGACACCCAGGTCTCGGCTGTACCTCCCCCATACCTAACCTAACCCCATTGAGATAATAATCTGCCCCCTTGTTTTTGCCACCAGTGGATAACCTCACATTTATCTATATTATACGGCATCTGCCACGCATCTGCCCACTTACTCAACCTGTCCAGGTCACCCTGCAACCTCCTAACATCCTCTTCGCAGTTCACACTGCCACCCAGCTTTGTGTCATCCGCAAACTTGCTAGTGTTGCTCCTAATTCCCTGTTCCAAATCATTAATATATATGCTAAACAGTTGCGGCCCCAACACCGAACCTTGCGGCACTCCACTCGCCACTGCCTGCCTTTCTGAAAAGGACCCGTTCACTCCTACTCTTTGCTTCCTGTCTGCCAACCAATTTTCTATCCATGTCAACACCCTACCCCCCAATACCATGTGCTCTAATTTTAGTTACCAGTCTCCCGTGCGGGACCTTATCAAAGGCTTTCTGAAAGTCTAGATACACTACATCCACTGGCTCCCCTTCATCCATTTTACTTGTCACATTCTCAAAAAATTCCAGTCAAGCATGATTTTCCTTTCATAAATCCATGCTGACTTGGACTAATCCTTTTACTGCTATGCAAATGCTCCATTATTACCTCTTTAATAATTGACTCCAGCATCTTTCCCACCACCGAAGTCAGGCTAACTGGTCTGTAATTCCCCGTTTACTCTCTCGCTCCTTTCTTGAAAAGTGGGATAACATTAGCTATCCTCCAATCCACAGGAACTGACCCTGAATCTATTGAATATTGGAAAATAATCACCAATGCGTCCACTATTTCTAGAGCCACCTCCCTGAGGACCCTGGGATGCAGACCATCATGCCCAGGGGATTTATCATCCTTCAGTCCCATTAGCCTACCCAAAACTATTTCTCGCCTAATGAAAATTTCTTTCAGTTCCTCTACCCCCTTAGATCCTCTGATCTCCAGTACTTCTGGGAGATCGTTTGTGTCTTCCTTAGTGAAGACAGATCCGAAGTACCTGTTCAACTCTTCTGCCATTTCCTTGTTCCCCATAATAATTTCACCTGTGTCTGCCTTCAAGGGACCCACATTTGACTTTGCTATTCTTTTTCCTTTAACATATCTAACATAACATGACAAGCCTACATGATTGGTTCACGGACTTTAGAGTGGACAGGGGAAAGCAACAGTCTGATCAGTTGCTGACCAAATGATTCTCTCCTAATCCTTAAGGAAGATCGACAATAAACCAAAGTCCAGAATTTAATGTCGGTGGTGAAGTTACAATACTAAAGTTTACAATCCAATGAAGTTATTGATGTTGAAGAAAGCTCCCACAAAGATCTAGTGACAAAATTATGTACTTCCTGGTGCTAGTTGCTTAGGCTTCAGCTCAAGAAAGTTAGGACTGATGTTATTATATCCACAGTCAATCAGTTGGGCCTTTAAACTGAATTATTCTCCCAGATGACATACTGGGAAGCAAATGCACATTCCTTCGAAATTTTAACTCTATTCAAAATAATTCAAGGTGGAGATCATTAGAACTGCCAATTAATTACCCAAGCCACCATTCAACAAGATTATAGCTAATCAATGTTTTTTTTTAATATTAAGGAATGCAAGATTAGTACAGGAAAAGGGCACATGATCTTATTCAAAAGTGGAGCAGATGCCAGGAGCCAAATGGCTACTCCCATTTCTTATCGCATGGGTTTAAAGTGGAAGCTGAAATACCAGACTAAAACAAATCGAGAGAACTATAGTGGTCCAAATTTTGTTAGACAAGTAACAGGCAAGTGGTAACAATAGCTTTGTGCGATAAGACTTTAATGACATGTAAGAAGCTCATTTTTTCAGGGATATTTTGCATAGATCACCAGGGGCGCCGGGGGGATGGCTGCGCTGCTGGCAGTCTGTGCGTTTTTTCATTCTTTGTTGTTTTTTAGTGTGTTAAAAGTTTGTTTTAATGATCTTCGGTTTGTTTTATGTGGGGAAGTGGGGAGGGGATCGGGGGAAACTTTTTTTTCAAGCTCTTGCCTTCCTGGAGATGTGATTAATTTTCGGATCACATTCTCCGGGCGCTCTGCGGCCTTCCATCGACGGAGCTGGTAACCTCCTCGGACTGTCGTGAGCCCCACCGCGAGGGCATGGACTTAACATCGGAGCGGATCCCTTGCCTGGGATCGCGACCACCGTGGAATCAACATCAAGGGCTCGCAGTCACGGGTGAGGCAGAGTCGGGAGCTCCAACGTCGCGGAACGTTCAACCAGCCCCGACACGAGGTTCGATCGTCCGGCGCGGGGGAGCTGACATCCCCCCGGTGTGAGAGCTTGATCGCCTCGACACAGAGGGCCCGAATGCCGTCGGCTACGGGAGTCAAGATCGTCCCGTCAACGGGGGCTCGAGGCCCACGACCGAGGAAGAACAGAAGGAAGAGACTTGAACTTTATTTCGCCTTCCATCACAGTGAGGAATGTGTAGGAGTCACTGTGGTGGATGTTCATGTTAAAATGTGTTTTTGAGTGATCTGTTGCTTTTTATTGTATGACTGACCTGGCCAATGAAATTCCTCGTATGTTGCAAAACATACTTGGCGAATAAAGTGTGATTCTGATTCAGATTGGCATAATTTCTAGTGACTGCAAAGATCAATGTTGGAATATGCGATTTATCCTCTGATTTCTTCAGTAAACTGCATAAAGGGAGACAACATAGTTTACAATTTTTGTGTTCTGACCTGACCCCAGATTCCGATCCAATTGCCTCTAACATGTAAACTACTTAATTCTCTAAGTGTATTATGACCTGCTGACTCCAATCTGCTAAATTGGCTCATCCAATTCTCTACTGCCATTTTCTACATTTGTATGCCAATTGCAGGACCATCCTTTCTTTGTCTCTTTTCCCCTTTGGCTATTAATTTTCTAGCATTGTTTTAGATATTTAGACACCGTGGTCAAACATAAACAACTAAAAGATATTTGGAGGGGAAGGTTTAAAATTCATCTATTGAGTCTTGATCATAGAAATTGTCAACAGAAATATCTTAGAAGTTACAAGTGACTTTTTTCTTGCAAATAATGGTGAACCATTTGCATGTTAATTTTTACAATGCAAAGAAACACAGCTTTGATTTTAAAATGTTGTTTCCAAGTTGTCAAGCTGTATGATATTGATTACTTGATGCGCTGGTGAACTTGGGAAGATAGCATTAGAAACAAAATGCTGGTTACTCAGCGGGTCAGACAGCATCTCTGGAGCAAAGGAATAGGTGACATTTCGGGTCGAAACCTTTCTTCAGACTCGGGGGTCTAAAAAACAGTGTTGATCTGAAATGTCACCTATTCCTTATCTCCAGAGATGCTGCCTGTCCTGCTGAGTTACTCCAGCATTTTGTATCTATGGTGTAAACCAGCATCTGCTGTTCCTTTCAACACAAAATTAGAAATGTGGTTCATGAGAAAATTATTAATTACTGAACCTACTGGCTTATTCTTTTGCAGGCGTAGGGCCAGGATGCACAGATGAAACGTTGCTGTCTGCTATTGCAAGTGCTTTACATACTAGTTCTAATCCTATCACCGGCCAACTCTCAGCAGCAGTGGAAAAGAATCCTGGCGTGTGGTTGAATACTTCTCAACCTCTCTGCAAAGCTTTCATGGTCACTGACGAGGATATTAGGTAGGAACACTAACTGTCATGTTTGGTAATTGTCACAGGTAGTGCTATTGAGAGGTTGCAAAGTGAAATCTGGGGCAACTGCATTTAGTTCTCTGTCATGGAAAGTTCTGAATTTGAAAACTTGATCCAATTCATTTGGCATATCTTGTTTAAAAACCTAAGTGGCCTTTTATTCCTGGTGTAAATAGTGAGATTGTTGAAATGTTTCATCCCAGAATGGTGTTGCTATGTTGTGCAGCAGATATTCAAGTCCACCAGGTGCTCTTGTTACTGTAGAGTGACACTGGAATGGATGGCTTGTCTTATGAGGAGATGTTGGAGAGGCCAGGATTACACCTGTTGTAGTTCAGAAGAAGGAACAATGCCGCATCTAAATAAGACCATAAGACATAGGAGCAGAATTGGACAATTTGACCGATCGAGTCAGAGTGATACAGTATGGAAACAGGACCTTCGGCCCAACTTGCCCACACCAGCCAAAATGTCCCAGCTATACTAGTCCCACCTCCAAACCAGTCCTATCCATGTACCTGCTCCAACATTTGATCATGGCTGATCTATTGTTCTGTCTCAACCCCATTCTCCTGCCTTCTCCCAGAAATCTTTAACACCCATACTAATCAAGATCCTATCAATCTTCGCTTTAAAAACACCCAATGACTTGGCCTCCATGGCCTCTTGCCTCCTCGTGGTGTAAGATCCTGATGGATCATATTCATAAGATAGAATTTGGGGAGGATTATTTTTGAACGAATTTAAAACCAGGCAAATTTTAAGGGTTTTGAGTCATTTCCTCAAAAGGACAGTGTAGGTGGAGTCTCTAAGGGAGAGGTATGTTATTGATAAGGAAGGATCTGAAAGGATACTGGGAGTAGGAGGAAGAAGAAAAGGTAGCAGTCAGATATTTAATGCAGGGTAGGCTCTTTACGTGTGTGTGTGTATATATTATATACTAGACCAAGTGCAGACCCGTTGGGTCTGTTCCCCCAACGTGCGGTTGTGGGGGGGGGGGGGAGGTGGCATGCAGCGTCACACACACTAACTATCTCCCCCCCCCCCGCAGTCATGCTAATTACCCCCCTTGCTATTATATTAATATTATTAATTTGCTCCTTTTACCCCATAACCACCCTATCTACTGACGCATAGCCCCCAACTTGCAGTCACATCTACAGAGGGAGGGGGGGAGGGGGGTTAGAGAGCGAGGGCAGAGAGAGAAGTGGCAGAGACACAGAGAGAGGGGCAAGAGGGAGAGGGAGTGGCGAGGAGGAGAAGAGGGAGGGTGGGTGAGGGGGGAAAGGTGGGGGAGGAGAGAGAGGGGGAGAGAGAGGGTGCTGAGAGGAGGGTGAGGTGGGGAGCAGGGAGGGGTGGAGGGAAGAGGGTAGGGGGTGTGGAGGGGAGGGAGGGGGAGGGGAGAGAGAGAGAGAGGGGGGGATGAAAGAGGGGGGGTGTGCTGAGAGGGGGAGGGGGAGAGGTGGGGAGCAGGGAGGGGGAGGGAGGGTGGAGGGAACAGGGTAGGGGTGTGGAGGGGAGGGGGTTTAGGGGATGGAGGGTTGGAGAGGGATAAAAAGAGGGGCGAGAGAGAGGGGGGGGAGAGGGGGGAGACGGGGAAAGGGAGAGAGACGGAGAGAGAAAGAGAGAGGGATAGGGAGAAAGAGAGAGGGATAGGGAGAGAGAGAGAGAGGTGGGGAGAGAGATAGATGGGGAGAGAGAGGGTACCATTTTACCCAAACCCCCCAAACAACCATTTGCAGGCAGTGCTTTTTTCCTCAAACTAACCATATTTTCATTTTCAAATCACATTATGGGTACTCACAGCTGTGGAGACATTTGTTCAGTCATTCAGAGCTCTGATTGAGGCACTCCACTTGCAGAGACTGATTGAGGCACACCACTTGCAGAGACTGATTGAGGCACACCACTTCCTGGTTTTATAGTCCCTCCAGAAGGGGCAGCAGAGAGAATGGGGAATTTTGTAAAAACATTAACATCTCTGTCCTATTTCATCGACGGGAAAAATCCTCGGCACACATGCGGCGGAGGGGGGCTCTGAGCGAGGTGGCCAAAAATGACGGCTGTAGGTGGCGGCGTTCTCTCGGAAATCGCAGCACAGATCGCCAAAACCGGTCAAGAACAGAGTTTTAGTAATATAGATAGATATATATATATGTACTGTCTGACCCACTGAGTGGGACAGGCAGCATCTCTGGAGAGAAGGAATGGGTGGAGTTTCGGGTCGAGACCCTTCAGAAGTCTCGACCCAAAATGTCACCCATTCCTTTTCTCCAGAGATGCTGCCAGAGATGAGTTACTCCAGCATTTTGTCTACCTTTGATTTTTTTTATAATACACACACGCACGCGCGCGCGCGCACACACACTATATATATATATCGGCCTGTGATAACTACAATCTCCTACTGAGTACTGTATCAGAATTATAGTAAGATTTTTTAAGTAATGAAAAAATCTGATAGGACCAGACCATTCAAATCTCAGAAATTGTATGTGGACTCTATCCATGGACGCAATTGAGGGATGCCTCTTATTGTAAAACTGCTATTTGATCAGCCGTGCATTAACTGAGAACATCTCAATTAAAATGTATTGCAGGAAGCAGGAGGAACTTGTACAACAGGTGCGGAAGAAGTTGGAGGAGGCACTGATGGCTGATATGCTGGCACATGCTGAAGAATCTGGAAAAGAGACCGATTTAGTGCAAGATAAAGAGGACGACTTATAGCCAAGGTATCATAAGGATAAAGAAAATCTATGTTTGTAATATTGTGGTAGATATTTACATAGAAACATAGAAAATAGGTGCAGGAGTAGGCCATTCAGCCCTTCGAGCCTGCACCGCCATTCAATATGATCATGGCTGATCATCCAACTCAGTATCCCATCCCTGCCTTCTCTCCATACCCCCTGATCCCTTTAGCCACAAGGGCCACATCTAAGTCCCTCTTAAATATAGCCAATGAACTGGCCTCAACTACCTTCTGTGGCAGAGAGTTCCAGAGATTCACCACTCTCTGTGTAAAAAAAGTTGTATACATGTTGCATAAACCTTGCATAGGGAACTGAGCCAGTAATCCAGAGACCTGGATAAATAGTCTGGCAACAGTGTTCACATTCCACCATGTCGTATGTGGAATTTAAATTTGCTTAATCTGTAATTTGATAAAATGACAATCTTAGTACTGTTACAATTATCACGGACAATAATGAATTGTTTATTTTCTAAAGAAGCACATAATTCTTCGACATTTCCGCCAGCTGCAACATGATATTACAGCTAGGCACACCTTCCCGTCCCCACTGCTTTCTGCGCTTGATGACCCCTTCCCCCCCAATGAATATTGGATTTCTTCATTTCAAGTCACCAGCTTCCCCTCCATTCTTTGCCTGTCTTTCTGATCTACCCATGTCCACTCTCAATACACAGTGGTGGAGCACCAGAAACCCGTGTTCAATCTTGACGATGGGTGCTGTCTGTCTGGAGTATGTACATTCCCCCTGCGAGTTTCCTTTCCGCGTGGGTTTTCTCCGGGTTATACGGTCATAAGTGATAGGAGCAGAATTAGGCCATTCGGCCCATCAAGTTTATTCCGCCATTCAATCATGGCTGATCTATTTCTCCCTTCTAACCCCATTCTCCTGTCTTCTCCCCATAACCCTGACTCCCATACAAATCAAGAATTTATCTATCTACGCCGTAAAAATATCCAATAGGGTATTCGGCTTTCCTACCGCATTCCAAAGATGTGCAGTTTTGTAGGTTGATTGGTTATGTAAAATTGTCCATAGTTTGTAGGATGTGAAACTGGGGTAACATAAACCTAGTGTATGGGTGATCGTTGGTCAGCACGGACTCGATGGGCCGAAGTGTCTGTTTCCAAGCTGTATCTTTAAATTAAACCCAAACATTTTTTCTAAACCCTTCAGCCCCTTAAAACGCAGTTCATTTCCTGTTTTCTATCTCCCACACACTCCTACAGGATCCCTATCCCCTCCAGCCACTGGTCCTGTCTGTCCACCATACTCTCCTTATTTGGTCCCACGCTTCCATTCCTATCAGATTCAAGAATCTGCAGCCGTTTGTTTCTTTATATCCTCCCAGCCTCTGTCACTTTCTTTACCTCTCTCTCCCCTAATCTGACTGTTAATCCATCCTTTGTCACCTGGATCAATCGATCCATCACTTGCCCGCTCTTCCACCCCCCCCCCCCCCTCCCCATACCCCCCTCGCCTCATTATACTAGCTATCTGTCCTCTGCTAGTTCAGTCTAATGAAGGGCCCTGACCTGAAAAGACAACTCTCTATTTCCCTTCACAGATATTGTTCGACCCGCAGAGTTCCTCTAGCAGTTTGTATATTTTTGTTCCAGATTCTAGCACCTCCAGTCTCTTGTCTCTGGTTTTAAACACGTCGGAAGGGAGAGTGTACGCTGGCGCGGTTTAGCTGCCGCTGCTCTCTCTTCACATTGTGTTTTTGATTTTTTTTGTCTTTGGATTGAATTCTGTCTTTAATTTGTGTATTGGTGATGTCTTTATTATTTATTTTACTCCGATTATATGTTTTTTACTCTTGTTAAATTCTGTAAGGTGTCCTTGAGACTTTTGAAAGGCGCCCACAAATAAAATTTATTATTATTATTATTATCTAAGTAAGAATTTCATTGTCCTATCTGGGACATATGACAATAGAACACTCTTGACATCTTATTTACAAATGCTCTCCAAGGGAAGAAATCTTGTCATACTGATCTGGACCAGGTGTGGCTCCAGAACCCTTCCTCTGCCACCTCCTACTTGGTTAACTGGACTGGTCCACCAAGCCACCCACTAATGGATGGGTGTTGCCCATCTCCACAGCTCGAGGGCATGTGGAGATGGGCAACAAATACAGGTTTTGCTGGTTCCACCCACATCCTGAAACATGAATAAAATTCACAGTAATACGTCATTCAGCATCATCTATACTCCACTGGAATTGCGTGATTTAGCTGAGATAGGGACACCTCCCAGAGATGCATTGCTATCCGAATGTAACCAAAATTGTTCAGTAGCAAGCTGGATAATGCCCATGCTAACCTATATGGGCATGGTTATGGATTTACTGAGCCACAACATTGCATGGATTGGCAGCAATTAATATTTGCCCTATCACAATACCTGAGATATTTTCCTGAAATATTATTATTTGCTTCATTGACAGGTTGTTACTAGAATCCAGTATTTTTCAGGGAAGTGTGGACAAAGACCAGTGAAACTATTCGCAAGAATGAGAATCAGTGAATAGTTGAATCATTTTGGAATTTCCACAATCAAACTGGTTTATCATATGTTTGAAGAACTACTTTTCCAGTTTTAAAGTGCTTTTTGTCAGATGGAAACTCATTTGTGATGGGCATGTAGACCATTGCCAGTAATCATTTTTAAACTTGGTTTGTTTTTATATGCACATTTTTTTAAAGCTATGTAAAATATTGTAAAAATTGATATGTGCACGTTGTCTCGTGGTAGGTATCTTATTGTTTGTGGTTTAATCGTGAAATAAGCATACATAATCTTTAGTGACTAAAAGCACTAAAGAATGACTCCAGTATTTCTAGTTTTGTATGTTACCATTCTAGAACATTGCCTCATTAAAGCATTAAGAATGCTTTCTTCAAACCAGAAACTGCATTCATGCATGTTCTGTGAAAAATTGTTTTGAAAATGTTTTATAATGCATGTTTCCAGTTTCTCCCACCATTGATAAGTGTACATTATGTGTAGTGGAACTAAACTGTAAAAGCTGGAATAGCATGTCAATAAATTCTCAATGTCATATGTTTTCTAATTGAACATGATATTTTAAAATATATTGTGAATACATTTAGATTTATGGACGTGTACAGCAGTGTTCTGTTTTAGATTGGGGTGCAACTGCCAAAGAGGCAAAGTAAACTTCTTGTTTATAAACGTTATGGTGAATTTAGTTTTGAAGTATTTAAAATTTCTGTCCTATAGATTTTTTTAAACTTGAGTGATGGATTTTTTTTAGAGGGCAGCTAAAACTAATGAAGCCAAATTTCACAAATTTCAAATCTCCGTAAATTCTGGAGTTGAATAAAGGTCAAATGGATAGGAAAGGTTTAGAGAGATATGGGCCGAATGCGGGCAAATGGAACTAGCTTAGATGGGGCATCTTTGTTAGCATGAAAGTGTTGGGCCACAGAGCCTTTATCGTGTTATATGACTTGAAATCTGTGGATTGGTACATATATGTGTCTTTTTGGGAGGGTGGGAACCTCAGTAATTCATACTTCAACTGTGAATACTAAAATGTAAAGGATGGGATGTTCAGATCATTGTTGTGTCCCACAGTTGAATGCATGGGTCATTCTATAATACCCCAAGGGTCCAAATGTTGGACACTACAATGACAGTTGTATTATATTATAAATAATATGTTTTATCTACCCTTTTTTTTAAACAAAACAATGTTCAAAAAGGAGTTTATAATTTAACATGACTTCATTGACTAAAATAAGTTGACAAATTTCCTGCAAAGTGCAAGCTTGGCAAAGTGATAATTATAAAGTGATATATTTGTATGTTGTTGGTTGAAGGATAAATGTTAACCATGAAACAGGCTGGAAACCCACCGGCTGTTCTTTAACGGTAACAGTATGTGTTTCTACTGAACCGCAATAGGCATTTTTAGCCAGCACATTTCAAATGTCTGAAACCTTTAAGAGAACAATCACCATTACGATTCTGAAAATATCTGATGCCAGTCTGAACTGTAAAATGCTTTTGTCAACCTGCCAGTTGTGCAGATTAAATCTGTATTGAATTTAATGCACAATCTTTGATATTTGCAAACAACTGGCTGTCAAAATCCACGGCATAAAATTGAACAATAGCCTTGCTTCAGTGCCCCTCTGCAGTTATTTGCATTGTCTATGTCTCTGCGTGTGTGCGGAATGGCCACCAGTTTCCCTTCATTCTGACATCTGGCTTTCACTTGGTTGGTTCTCTTTCCTAATTCTGCCAACATACTGCAGTTATTTGTGGTTGCATGTTCAATTAA
The DNA here is from genome assembly GCF_010909765.2 of Amblyraja radiata. Classification (NCBI taxonomy): domain Eukaryota; kingdom Metazoa; phylum Chordata; class Chondrichthyes; order Rajiformes; family Rajidae; genus Amblyraja; species Amblyraja radiata. The sequence continues at coordinate 22,645,567 of NC_045984.1, read as the reverse complement.
TCCTCCCCGAGGCATGGAATACTGTTGAAATCATTATAGACTTGCACTTGATCCTTTCTGTAGTGTAGCAAGGAAAAACAAATTTGTGTTGCTGTCTGACATTTGCTTAAAATCTAAATTTCTACAAGCTGGAAAACTTGTAATTCTCAACTAAGGGTATGTGGATTTAAGCTGTCTTTTTATCTTCCACTGGAAATGCCAGACGTTTATTTTAAAGCAACTATCAAATGAATGAATAAATAAGTGAATCCGTAAAATGCCCACAAACACACAATGAGCAGCAGCTGCTACCATTGCTCATGAGTTGGTCTTTTAAAAAAAAGAGTGGCTTAATGAATATAAATTTAAATTGCTAGGTTGCAAGTGGTGCAGCATCTAGCAAATCAAACTACAGATGTTGGAAATCTGAAATAATAAATAATCGCTGTAATCACTCAAATAAATCTGCCTGTCACCACTTGCACTGTTAAGATCTCCAAAGTGAGCTTGAGGGAAAAAAAGTTAATCTTCCTTCAAGACACATTGCGGACCATATTGTATTCTTGAACTTTAAGCCACTCTTTGTACCAGTATTGGCCATTCTGCTTGCAGGTGGAATATTGTGTACCATTCTTGGTTTCTTGGTCCTCCAAAATATTCCAAATGGAATTTAAACTGGAGGTGGTGGAGGGAGGACTTAAGCCAGAAAGGGTTATTGGGAAGAAAGAGCTACTTTAAATTTAGTTGCATCTGGTTGGGTAACTATAGTAAGGTGGAGATTATTCCATGCTTTAATTGTGCGGGGGAAGAACGAATTGCTGTACACATCTGTCTTTGTAGCTGGGATCACAAATTGGATCGAATGCCCTCGTCTGCTCCTAATCGGTTTGGGTTTGGTGTAGGTCTTGTAATCTATGTCGAGCTGACCATTTAACATTCTATAGCATGCAGTCGATTCTTGGGGATGTTGCCAGGACTGGAGGGCTTGAGCCATAGGAAGCAACTAGACAGACTGGGACTGTTTTCACTCGAGTGAAGAAAACTGAGGACTGACCATTATAGTTTATATCATAGAGAGTCGGTATTTTTCCTAGGGTTAGGGTGGTGTAAATCTGGAGGGCATGTGTTTAAGATAAAAGGGAAAATATGGTACCTGAGGGAATGTTTTTGCCAGATAGAACATGAAATGCTGGAGTATCTCAGCAGGTTAGGTTGTATCTCTGGAAGATATGGATAGGCAACATTTTCTCAGGATATATGGAATGAGGGTATTATAACATTTAAGCCATTTTTGAAAGGGGTATAGATCAGAAAACATTATAGGGATATTTTGCAAATACAGGCAAATGGGACCAACAGAACAGTTCACTGTAGGAATGTTTGTGCTGAATATGATGTGATGTTAAACTAATTTAATCTGCCTGTACATGATCCATATCCCTCTATTCCCTGTATTAAAAGCCTCTTAAACACCACTCTCTGTCTCCACCACCACCTCTGGCAATGTGTTCCAAGCTCCCACTACTCTCTGGGTGGGGGAAACTTGCCCCCAATCTCCATAAAAACGTTTTACCTCTCACTTTACAGCTATGTCCTCTAGTGTTGGACATTTCCACCTGGGAATTCCCAGTCTACCCTATCCTAGGCAGGTACCTGATTAGATAGATATATAGATAGATATAGGCTGAAGGGCTACATCTGTTTTAATTTTAGATTTCAACCTTTTTTTTTTAAAGAACCTTATTCTGTTGTATAAATCTAACCTATGTTGCAGTTAGACTGAACTATTCCAATTATTTTGTAGTCAACTTCTCCTGTTCTAATTCTGCTAAACGGGGTCAATCAAACTTCTGGCAGTTTCATAAACTGCACCAAGTCGCATTCCTTCACCTATGTTGACTCTCAATTATATTATGCCTCAATTTTATACTTAGGCCCTAGTCACAAATTTCTTTGGACTACTTCTCCAAAAGAGAAAATTCTGCAATTTCACATTGCCACTATTTCTGTACTTCAATTTTGACCTCCTTAATATTCCCAATGTAATCACTTCCTTTGAGGTAATGCTTTCAGCAACCAAAGCTTTAGAATTGCCCCACGAAATCTATTGTCCTTAAAATCTGTGTCAATGCTTCTGGTCATTTCCCTTAATCTCTTTTTACAGTTTACTATCAAATTATGTTTGTCTGCAGACCTGTGATGTTGGGACATTTTACTATGTTAATGGATCACAATTCATATGATCCAGTGACGTGTGTTCATTGCTTAGGGACGAGTTGCTACAAAAGAAAATTTATTGAACATGAAGAATTATTTGTGATCCTGATACCAGTAATTATTTTGTAATAGAATGTGCTATGTGAATTATTCTTCAGTCACTAATTTTCATGTGAGATTGAAAACAAAACTAGTTGGTTTTCCTTTATCTAATTTGCCAGTGACTATCTAAAAACAAAATCACTAATCATTTACCAAAATGTGACTCCTTTTCTGCCCAATACTATGCCCTTTCCAGGTGCCCTATTGCCACCTCTTTAATCATGAATTCTAGCATTTTCTCTGCTTCTGATATCCAGCTCTTGGAACATAGAACTGTACAGCACAAGAACAGGTTATTTGTCCCACAATGTCCATGCTAAGCATGATGCCATGTTAAACCAATCTCCTCTGTCTCCATGTGATTCATATCCCCCCATGGCCATGATTTGGACTCACTAACCCATGGTTTGCTGTCTTCTCCCTCCCTTTGTGAAATAGTAGTTAACTTTAATCTCTGGCACTGATGAAGATGGTAACCTGCAAATGCAATATTTTCACAGCCAGCAGATTTTCTTCAAGCTAAGATTGACTTTAAAAAAAAGTTTTTTGTTGGCAAATTATTTTGGTGCTCTTCTACATATTTTCACATTGGTACATGGTAAGGCAAAGTGTTGTACAGGTCTGTACATTTATTGGAGAGACTATGTTTATACAGGTAAGATAGACATATTTGGGACACTAAGTAATATTATTCACTTGTAACTAAGCAACTACTGAATGAGATGGATGTTATTTTACATAAGTAATTCAATTCAAGTGTACTGGTACGATTTAAGCCTTCTCCTAATATTGTCAGTTTCCACTTGTAAGGCCGTTTTGCATGGATAGACCTATATATCTTGAAACAAAACTTACCATCTTATGAGAGGGGAGGGAATTGACGATCATGATAACACAAATGATGAAAAGAACGACTGTGCCCTCCATATGTTTGGGACAAAGACCCATCATTTATTTATTTGCCTCTACTCCACAATTTGAGATTTGTAATAGAAGAAATCACATGTGGTTAAAGTGCACATTATCAGATTTTATTAAAGGATATTTTTATACATTTTGGTTTTACCATGTAGAAATTACAGCCATGATTAGACATAGTCCCTCCATTTCAGGGCACTGTAGTGTTTGGGACACATGGCTTCACAGGTGTTTGTAATTGCTCGGGGTTGTAAACCTCCTTCATACAGGTATAAGAGAGCACTTGGTGGCGGGGGCGTTATGGCCTGGGCACGTATGGCTTCTGAAGGTACAGGTTCACTTATCTTCATTGATGGTAGTAGCATAATGAATTCTGAAGTGTATAGACATATCCTATCTGCTCAAGTTCAAACAAATGCCTCAAAATTTCATTGGCCAGCGGTTCATTCTACAGCAAGACAATGATCCCAACCATACTGCTAAAGCAACAAAGTTTTTCAAAGCAAAAAATTGGTCAATTCTTGAGTGGCCAAGTCAATCACCCGATCTGATCACGCCTTTTGTATGCTGAAGAATAAACTGAAGGGGACTACCCCCCAAAACAAGCATAAGCTAAAGATGGCTGTAATACAGGCCTGGCAGAGCATCAACAGAGAAGACACCCGGCAACTGGTGTCCATGAATCACAGACTTCGAGCAGTCATTGCATGCAAAGGATATGCAACAAAATACTAAACATGACTACTTTCATTTACATGACATTGCTGTGTCCCAAACATTATGGTGCCCTGAAATGCGGGAGGACTATAAACACTGCTGTAATTTCTACATGGTGAAACCAAAATGTATTAAAAAATGGCCTTTATTAAAATCTGACAATGTGCACTTTAACCACATGTGATTTTTTTTCTATTACAAATCTCAAATTGTGTAGTAAAGAGGCAATTAAATAGATGATGGTTTTTTGTCCCAAACATTATGGAGGGCACTGTATGTACCAGCATTGCACCCAAGTATGCCCAACATGTCCGGTTGCCATTATTGATGGATGGGAAAGATTTTACTTTTGACATTCATACAGATCAAGCAAAAGGTTCTATTCTTTGCTTGACTAGAGATTTACCCCATAAAGTAAATAGTTATCTCTTTTGTAAACCATTTCCCAGGATACTCGGCTTGGCACAATTGAGACAAAATAGATTCCAGGTCTGATGGAGTCAATCTTGGCCAAAGACCAGGGTATTTAGGATTGTAAAGGAGGAGGAAGATAGATTTAGAGGGAGAACATATTAGCAGATGATCTGTATCCTGAATCTTTGGCATTCTTTTTTTGTTGGATGAACAACTCTGTCGAAGGCAGCACTGTTTTCCCTACAGTGAGGTGGAGTTAGTAACAGGAGTATACTATTTAGACCAAAGAGTGAAAATTTGGGTGCAGTGGAAAAATTGGCCTTGGTTTTATGATGACTGAAACAAAATATTTGTTGAAACCGCCACTCCTTTCTGTCCTTACTTCCTTGGTGATTTAACCTGGATTACTACTAACACGTTATTTATGATTTACCACTTAGCATTAATTACTCAGATTTCTTTGGCCTTTCTTTACCTATGATACTTAATCCATCACCTACTTAACTGCATACCACCTTATTTCTCCTCCGTCTCCCAACCTTTTACTTACCAGGGCAGGACAAATGTTGGCCAATACTTAATATGATTACATCAGCCAGTTGTTTAATTAACCTGAGGGACAATATTTCCATTGCCAATCTCAAGATATTCGGAGAATGAATCGTCTCCTAACATCAACTGGCCTGTAATTGTATCAATCTTATTCTAGCTAGTGCCTGGGCTGTTAATAGGTTTCTCTTATTTTTGTTATCAACAATTGTGTATACCTCAGTGACCTGCTAAGCCACTTAAGATCTCATTATCAGTCAACCATGACTATTTCATCATTTACAATGTAGGGCTATAGAAACCAGTCTGTTAAATTTAAGTGCTGTACTTCAGAAAATTGGACTATCTAAATGTAAATTCAGTCTTCAACGCCAAAATCTTACAGAAGTTAAAAATTAACCACGTCACTGCTGAAAAAAAAGTTTAAATGTTGAAACAAAGAACTTAATAGAGGTCTTTAAAATTATGAGAGGGATAGACAGTTGACGTGGATAAGCTTTTTCCATTGAGAGTAGTGAAGATTCAAACAAGAGGACATGATTTGAGGATTAAGGGACAAAAGTTTAGGGGCAACATGAGGAGGAACTTCTTTACTCAGAGTGGTAGCTGTGTGGAATGAGCTTCCAGTGGAAGTGGTGAAGGCAGGTTCGTTTTTATCATTTAAAAATAAATTGGATAGGTATGACAATACACTAAAGGACACTCAATGCTTATAACCCGGTGCTGAGACTGCAGCTATTTACAATATACATCAATGATTTAGATGAAGGGATTCAAAGTAACATTAGCAAATTTGCAGATGACACAAAGCTGGGTGGCAATGTGAACCAAAGATCCTATAGCGGTGTGAACTGTGAGGAGGATGCTATGGGAATGCAGGGTGACTTGGACAGGTTGGGTGAGTGGGCAGATGCATGGCAGATGCAGTTTAATGTGGATAAATGTGAGGGTGTCCACTTTGGTAGCAAAAACAGGAAGGCAGATTATTATCTAAATGGTGTCAAGTTGGGAAAAGCGGAAATACAGGATCTGGGGGGTCCTTTTCATCAGTCAATGAAAGTAAGCATGTAGGTACAGCAGGGAGTGAAGAAAGCGAATGGCATGTTGGCCTTCATAATGAGAGGAAGTGAGTATAGGAGCAAGGAGGTGCTTCTGCACTGGTATAGGGCCCTAATGAGAACAAATCTGGAGTATTGTGTGCAGTTTTGGTCCCCTAATTTGAGGAAGGACATTCTTGCTATTGAGGGAGTGCAGCGTAGGTTTACAAGGTTAATTCCTGGGATGGCGGGACTGTCATGCTGAGAGAACGGAGCGGCTGGGCTTGTATACTCTGGAGTTTAGAAGGATGAGAGGGAATCTTATTGAAACATAAGATTATTAAGGGTTTGGACATGCTAGAGGCAGGAAACATGTTCCCGATGTTGGGGGAGTCCAGAACCAGGGATCACAGTTTAAGAATAAGGGGTAAGCTATTTAGAATGGAGACGAGGAAACACTTTTTCACACGGAGAGTTGTGAGTATGGAATTCTCTGCCTTGGTGGTGGAGGCCGGTTTTCTGGATACTTTCAAGAGAGCTAGATAGGGATCTAAAAGATTGTGGAGTCAAGGGATATGGGGAGAAGGCAGGAACGGGCTACTGATTGGGGATGATCAGCCATGATCACATTGAATGGCGGTGCTGGCTCGAAGGGCCGATTGGCCTACTCCTGCACCTATTGACAGCAGGTCAGGCAGCATCTTTGGAGAACAAGGATGGATGAAGTGTTCAGACACTGAAGTGTTTGTTTTAAGACCTCTATCTGGTCTGAGCACTTATCACAAATTTGGGTTTACAAGCATGGATCTACTTTGAAACCAGAATTTCAATCCATGCTAAATGCTGATCCTGCTAAACTGGATGAACAGGAACTTTGCGTGGTTTACAAAAAAAAGATAGAAATGGTTAGAGTGGGAGTTATAACATCTGTCACTCAAATGTATTAATCCAATGTTCCACTGCTCCAGAACTATTATTCATATAGTTAAACAAGCTGCATTGTTGCAATTATTGATGTTGTTAGCAGACTAATAAGGTAGGAAATAAAACATGAACTGTGAATAATGCTCAGTGTGCTTTGAGAATATTTCTGGCCCAGAAAAACTTATTTCTTTCAGGAGAGGCAGAAGCTGATTAATCAAAATATGGATAAATCCTTGTTGACTGATTCTAAGTCAGTTATAGTAACCCTACCTACAGGGTTAATTAGCAATCTGAGAGGCTGTACCTGTAAAATATAGTCGCTGTACAGCCAACACACCAAATTAAGTCTGACTTTTTTTGGAATTATTTTGTGAATGAGGTTTGAAATTATTGTATCTTTCAGATGTGTTCAACAAATTGTTACATAATAGATCTGGTGAAAAATTGCTGTGTATGGGACAAAAGGACATTTTTTCTGCAATTTATGTCTATTGTCTCAAAAGTAACCACAAATATCTGCATGAGTAAAAACAACCATTGGTCAGGAGTGAATGCGGAGCTCAAAGAAATTAGCGACATCCAGTAGGCCTTTGGAGGTGGTAATGAAGATAATGGATGCACTGGTTGACATCTTACAAAATTCCAAGGATTCTGGAATAGTAACCTCTCAGCTTCACTAACCATCAATGATAAAGTGAGAGGTCAGCTTGCTTAACTAAAACCCACGGTCTCAGAAGCTTATAAAATGGAACCATCTAAATCTAAATAAACAGGTCCACTCTCAGATACCCAAGGCCACAGCAGCATTGTTACAATGGTGATAAGAGATGATGAGAGACCCAAGTTAAGGCAGGGAAATATCCACAATGCTTGGCCCCAGTTGTGAATCAGGGTCTTGACATGAAACACTAGGACTAATCCAATCATTCTACTCTGTATCTGATTTGCTCAGTCCCAATAACTCGGCTGCAACACAATTAGAGTTGAAAATGAATGTGATGTTGAGTTTGCCAATGGTTCAGCTGCAACGGGACTAAGATGGAGGAAAGCAGGCCCAGAGTTGGACTAGGACTATCAGTTTGGTGGTGTTTCATGGGAGAACAGAAGGTAAAGATGTGAAATGTGTTTTGCAAAAAGGATTTAACTCATTTCTGAACCCTGGAACAGCACCTCAACCTGGGAATGGTAGAAAAAAAATAACATTTCAGATCAAAGACCTTTGAGCAAAAGTTACCCACTTGTTCTTTATCTGAGCTAACATTCCATGTTCTTCACAATGTGATTCACCGGGTTCATTTGAGATTATTATTTTTTTGCCTGTGCTTTACCTTTTGCAGATATATATTGCAAGGCATTTGATAAGGTTCAGCATGGTGGGCTGCTCTGGAAGGTTAGATAGCATGAGATCCTGCCAACTGGATAGTGAATTGGCTTCATGGAAGGAAGCAGAGGGTGATGGTGGAAGGTTGTTTTTCAGGCTGGAGGCCTGTGACTAGTTGGTGTGTCTCAGGAACCAGTGCTCAGCCCTTTGCCGCTTGTGGTTTATATTAATGATTTGGATGAAAATGTACAAGTCATGATTAGCAAGTTTGCTGATGATCCAAAAGTGGGTGGCATCGTAGATAGTAAATATGAATATCACAAAATGCAGCAAGGTCTGGAAAGGTTGGGCAGGTGAGGAATGGTTAATGGAGTTTACTACAGGTAAGTACACAATGTTGCATTTTGGGAAGTCAAACTCTGTCAGGACCTTCACAGCAAATGGCGGGGATCCAGGGAATGTTGTAGAGTAGAAATCTAGAAGTACAGGTACAAAGTTCCTCGAAAGTGTCACAGGGTGGTCAAGAAAGCTTTCGGCACATTGGCCTTCATCAGTCACAGCATTGAGAATAGAAGTTGGGAAGTTATATTACAGTTGTACAAGACAATGGTGAGACCTCGTTTGGTATTGTATTCAGTTTTGGTCACCTTGTTATAAGACAGATGTCAAGCTGGAAAAGGCACAGAGATTTACGAGACTGTTGCCAGGACTCGGGAGGCCTAAGCTATAAGGAGAGTTTGAGCAGGCTAGGATTTTATTCCTTGGATCGCATGAGGATGAGGGGTGATCTTATAGAGGTGTACAAGAGCATGAGGGGAATAGATATGGTAAATGTACAGTGTCTTTTACGCAGAGTAGATGAATCAAGAACCAGTGGATAAAGATTTAAAGTGAGGGGAGAAAGATTTAATAGGAACCTGAGGCGCTACTTTTTTTGTGCAACGGTGGTGGGTTTATGGAATGAGCTGCCAGAGAAGGGTGTTGGGGCAGGTAGTATCACAGTGTCACATTAGGAAAATATTGACATTATTAGTGCATCAAATACTTGTTATGTCATTTGTTGCTGTAATCCACATTCTTAGAAACTAGTAATCCTGGGCAATTTTGACTACTGTTTTTGAGGATAATCAGCTGCTTGCTGCAGAAAGGTTTACCGGAAGACTATAGCAGCTCCCCGCAGTAGAGTTGCGTTCCTAGAAAACAGTGCACATTGTTATTTTATGTTACACGATCCACGTCATCTGCACATGCATCAAGAAATGCAAGTTAGGAAAATATAACTTTTGAGTTAATTTATTTGCAGTTTTTCCACACAAATTCCCAAAGGACAAAATTCATAACCCCAATGGCTGTAATGTAGGAGTTATTAAGCTTAACATGGATTCTGGTCTTTATCTTCATTTATATCAAACAACGTTCTAGGTAGAATCAAAACATCTCACTGTTAACTCTTGGGAACTGAAGTCAATTGTTGCCAAAGGGAAACTTGAGACTTCCTTGATATTCGTTCAGTTATCCCACTGGATATACTGGCCATTAAAGCGCAAAAACAGTAATTTTAGAAACTCCGAAGAATAACAGATTATGTAGCCCCTTAAATGTCGTAAAAATGCCTTACGGGCCTGTCCCACAGGCAACTTCCAGGGACTAGTTTTAATGGAATTCACCTACGACAGTACCTGACGACAACCTATGACAACACCTATGTCAACCCACGAAAGCAAAAAATTGTCGCCACTGTCGCAATTTTTTCTTCAAAATGTTGAAAATTTTGTGGAAGTCGCCTGTAGGCGCCCAAAAAAAATCACCTATGTGGGACAGGCCCGTAAGGAGATACAATGCATCAAGATTGGTGACCAAAGATTTTAATTGAAGCAGTTCAATGGCGTCCTCAAAGAGATGGAGTGGGTTAGAGGGTATTTCAGGAATCTGCATCGTGGGCAAGGTCAGAAAAGACACAGCCATTAAAGATGAAATGATCAGAATTAGGTATGTTTTAGAGCCCAGAATTGAAGAAGGGGGATTGAAAGGCTTGAAAAATAGAGTGAAAAGGGAGAGAAAAGACCATGGTGAAAATGGAAAGCAAGTGTAACAACTTTTAACTGAGGTGATGCTGGACTTGGAGCCAACATCAGTCAGCAGATAAGGGACAGTCTGTGGACTTTGATGCAAGATAGGATGTAGATAATAGATTTTCGGATGCCTCATTCAGCGAAGCAAGGATTTGACTCTGGCTCAGAGTGTGTTTGTAGCAAGACTGGTAGCAATGACTTTATGCTTCCCAATGTTTACTTTGAAAGAAATGTTTGCCCCTTCAAGGCTGGATGTCAAACAAGCAATTTGGCAGATTACAGGCTTTGGAGGGATCAAGGAAGGCAGCATTTGTGTGGAACCTTGACAACATATTTGTGAACACCAAGTAAAGAAAGTTTGAAAATAAGAAGTATTTTCATGGAATAACCTCCAACTCGTTTTAAGAGTAGCATAAACAGCAGCTGCCTTAACCTTGATTAGGCCATCAAAAAAGCTAGAAAGGACTTTTGCTTGGTTTGAAACTAGTCTAATATTCTTATTGAAACAATACTCTATTAAATACAAATTCATATATAAATTGGAAACAGGAAAATTACTGTTAAAGTGAATCTTTCTTTACCCCATCTGAAGTCACCACATCATTCAAAGAAACTTAAAAAAAACATTAACCTTCATTCTCAGTTAATTTGGTTACAGCTGCCGGTACAATGAATAGAATCATTATGCAGAAACAAGGAACTGCAGATGCTGGTTTACACAAAAGGACACAAAGTGCTGGAGTAACTCAGCGGGTCAGGCAGCATCTCTAGGGAACATGGATAGGTGCTCTTTCTGATCGGAACCCGTTTTCAGAGTTTATTCCCTATAAATTCTCTCTATTGCTAATTAAGTCCACCATACCAATTTGAACTACGTTTAAATCAATGAGTCCAATTACAACACTTAAAATTTTTAAAATCAATTCTTGTAATGGTTTTCTCATGCCCATTTCCATTAACCCTATTTGCTCTGTAAACAGTTCTAATTGTTCTAAAATCTATTGTATCCACTTTTCCAGTAATTCAGTGCCTATTTTAAATGTTCCTCTTAAAATACTTAACTCTTGTAAACAGGAAGTAACACAACTTCCATAAGCATTCCAAGGCACATTAGATTTCTTATGGATGCTGTGATAATGGCTTACAAGAATTTACTTTACTCAATAATGAACAACAAATGCTCAGTCAAATGTTCATTTTAAAGTTGAGATTGCTAGATCTTTGTTAACCTAAGGTAATAACGAATAAGAGGCACGAATAGATATGCAGCAAAAACCACAATAATCTGCAATCCAGTGCTTCAGAAGTTCCAATGGCACTGGTGATGTTTCCCAAGCCTCCTTGAAACTCACTGGAGCTCCAGTTCCCAGGCATCATTTGTCTGGGTAACAGGACATTTTATTATAATATTGTGTAATGTCAGGAAAAACTAACTTTAAAGTGCATTGGGATATTAATAGAAATAATATGGTTTACACAATCTGCAAGTCTGGAATCAGACTCGAGTGTGTTGGATAATCGTAGTTTTACTGTATTCAGGCGCAACATTCACCCAGGGGTAAGTAATCCTTACTTTGGATTTTACCAAAGTACACTTTGGCTAAATCTAACATCGGATTAAATGATAATTCATATTTTAAAAAAGACACATCGCTGGAGTAACTCTCAGGTCAGGCGGCAAGTCAATCCTGCTCCACCATTCAACATTGGCTGAGCATCCAAATTCAGTTCCCTGTTCCTGCTTTCTCCATTTCCCTTCATCTCTCTAGATTTAAGATCTAATTTTGAATATATTTATTGATTTGGCATCAGATGCCTTGTGATATTGAACTGCACAGGTTCACCACTCACACCATTCAAGTCAAGTGACACAAAATTACCCAAGAAGTCCAGATATGGCCTTAATAAAGCAATCAAAAATGCTAGAAATAACCTTTGCTCTAAACTGGAGGGTGAGGCGGATGGCAAGGAGAAATTGGCGCAGATCAAGCAACTGTAACTCATCACTCCAATGCAAGCTCATTGCATTCTACAAACGCTTTGATAGGAAGAACACGGGCGTGCCTTCCCGGGGCTCCCAAAGCCCCTGATGGTATTACAATCTCAGTCACAGAGGCCAAGATCCTTCAGGAGGATGAACCATCAGAAAGCATCTCGACTTCATGGTATACTTGGTTGTGTTCTTATAACATGTGCAGACATGTTATGCATTTACAGATCTCAGAGACAGCAGGTGGCACTAAAGTTAGTATCCCATATAGTTCTCTATAAAATGTCTTTTTTATTTGGTGCATATTTTAAATCTCATTTAATAAATGTTGATTATTTACAAATGTTAATACAAATTCTGAAAATACAAATCATATCAATAATATATTTCTATAACCATTAGTGTGGAGTATCCAGTACTGCCTATAATTCCCTCCCCCCCCCCCCCCCCCCCCCCCCCCTATTTTGTTCAAATCGTCATTAATGCAGAGTATTCGATCCAGGAGGGCATCAGAAATTAAGAAAGCTATCCTTACCCAATTGACTACTACAGGTCATCCCCAGATAACAAATGATTCAATTTTTACAGATGTCTATAAGTTGCTTTTGTTCCTAAATCGGAAAGAGTAGGAAATAAAATCACTCTATATGGTAACCATACCTCTGTAATGAATGGCATTGACATCAATAGGAAAGACAATTACTAAAAGTGGAGAGCAAACTTCTGTCATTTGCAGAAACTAACGTATGTAAGACATTTCAGGTCTTTGAATTTAATAATATTATGTGAGCTTGTTCTGATATAGATCTCTAAGTTGGGCATTCATAACCTTGGATAGATACCGAAGATACACACAAAAAACTGGAGTAACTCAGCGGGAAAGCATCTCTGGAGAGAAGGCGGTGACGTTTCGGGTCGAGCCACAAACGGCGTGGCCTGTCCACCACTCAATTAGCAGCTTTTTCAGTACTCCTGCTACCAAACATCTAACCTGACGAACAAGGACCCCTGCCATAAAATGTTAATTTTCAATTTTCTAAGATGTTGCCTGACCTGGCTTATACCCCCCCAGCATATTCTGCTCGTTAACATATTTCAGGCATTTGTATCTTTTTTGATTGTCATGCACCGTTGAATTCAATCCACTTCCCTTCCAGGAAGGTCGACGTTCTCCGAGTCTGAAACAGCACACTGCTACAGCTGGTAGAACAGCTGTTTGACAGCGCCTGAGAACGGGTTCAATCCCGACCTCGGGTGCTGTCGGGTGTGTGGGTGCTCCGGTTTCCTTCCAGATCCCAAAGATTTTTAGGTTTGCAGGTTTATTAGCCTCTGTAAATTGGCCATAGTGTGAAGGGAGTGGATGAGAAAGTGGAATAACGTAGAACTAGAGTGAATCATCGAAGTGGACTCGGATGGATCCAATGGCCTGTTTGTCTCCAGAGGCTGTTCGACCTGCTGAGTGTTTCCAGTTTTCCTGTTGAGCTTTCAGATTTGTAGCATCTGCATGTTGTTGATATCGGTTCTCTGACCCAATCGGTCACTCTACGCCATCAGAAGCCCCCACCCGGTCTAACGTTAGCATCGGGCCCGATCTCCAGACCTCAATCCACGCCTGTCCCCCGTCGCCGTTCCCAGCCGCTCTGTCGCCGGCTGACCAGTTACCGTTTACAGCCGCCGGGCCTGGTTCCCCGCCGGTGGTCGTCACTCACGGTGGCCGGTCCATGATCCTGGTTCCTCGCCGGTGGTCAGTCAGGGTGACCGGTCCTAATTCCCCGCCGGTGGTCAGTCACGGTGACCGGTCCCCTCAGTCACGGCGGCCGGGCCCGGTGAGTGGGCGTGTCGCCGCCCTGACCTCTGACCCGGCGGCGGACGGCCGCTCCCCATTGTTTGGCGGCGCTCACGTCACTGAGCACATTAGCCGGTCTGAGCGAGGGGGGTGGGGGGGGGGGAAGACAAAGAGAGAGGGAGGGAGGGAGTGAGTGTGAGAGGGAGGGAGGGAGCGGCCGGCCGACGGGCAAACAAGAAAAAAGGGGGCAAGCAAGTAGAGGGAGCGCGACGCCCGGCCCCGGCGCCAGAGGCGGCAGCAACAGCAGCAGCAGGAGGAGGAGGAGGCGCGCGACCGGCCGCGTGCACGCGCTTGGCGAGAGGGACAGAGGAGGAGGGGGCAGAGGCCGCGAGACAAAGGGAAGGCGGCGCGCGCCCGGGGGCGGGAGGAGCCTCGGCCGAAGTGGGAGGAGCTTGAGCGAGGTGGGAGGAGCTCCAGCTGCTCCGGGCGCGAGAAGGAAGGGAAGGAAAGGAAAGAAGGAGTTGGGGGGGGGGGGGGGGGAGGAAGCGGGAGGAGCCTCGACCGAAGTGGGAGGAGCCTCGACCGAAGTGGGAGGAGCTTGAGCGGCGCCGCCAGAGAGTGCAAGGAGAAGGGGGAGGAGTTTCAAGCGGAGTGGGGAGGGGCTTGAGCTGCTGCGGCGCAAGACGGGAGGAGGTAGTGGGAGGAGCCTCGGTCGAAGTAGGAGGGGTCTGAGCGCGAGGTGGGAGGACCTCCGGTGGCAGTAGCTGCGCGCGCGCGCGGCCGGCCGGCCGGCAGGCAGGCAGGGGAGGGGGAGGAGGAGAAGAAGGAGAAGGAGGAGCTTGGGCTTGGGCGGCGCGAGAGCGCGAGGGGAGAGGGCACGAGCGGAGGCTCAGGCAGGCACTGGGAGCGGAGAGCGCGGCGGCGTCGGGAAGGCGGGGCGGGGGGTGGGGGGGGGAGGAGGAGGAGGAGGAGGAAGGCGGCAGCGCGGCCGCGGCATGCCAGGCTCGATGTTCTCCGAGATGGAGCCTGTCAGCGACTCTGGCGGTAACGGTGGCGGAGGTGGAAGCACGGTGGCGGTGGGCAGCGGGGGAGCCGCCGACGCCGCCGCCGCTGCCTCCGCCGCCGCCGGCCACATTAGTAGCACGGAAGAGGATCAGAAATCGCTGCGGCTCGCCTTGGATCACCTCTCCATCTTGGGGCTGGGAGAGGAAGGCGACGGGCTGCTGGTCGAGGGAGGCGGCGCGACGGTGGAGGACGAGGAGGAGGAGGAGGAGGAGGAGGAGGAAGAGGAGGAGGAGGAGGAGGAGGAGGAGGAGGTGGTGGTCGAGGTGGTGGTGGACGAGGTGGTGGAGGGTGAGGGCGGCATGAACGGGCTGCCGCACTCGGCCGCCTCGCTCTTCCAGCCGCCGCCGCTGTTCGCCGTGCCCGGGGACCCCGGGCGCAGGAAGAGCGTCAACATGACCGAGTGTGTACCGGTGCCCAGCTCCGAGCATGTGGCCGAGATCGTGGGACGGCAAGGTAAACGAGGAAGCGTCGCGTTTCCCCCTTCTATTCGATTAAACAAAAGTTTTTTCCCCATTCTGTTCAAAAAAAATTCAAACCAAATTCATCAATTAAAATCCATTCCAGTCATGAAACAATTGAATATAGAGTGTTAAGCGAGAAGTGCAACCAGAATGAAATGCTTTCTAATCCATTAGTATTGTGCCCTATCTATAATTGGGGCAGGTAGTAAAAGTATCATTTTTGTTTTAAAGTTAATGCAGTATTTAAAGTAATTGTTTTAAAAAGAATTGCATCGTTTATACCTTGGAGTGATTATTTTGCAGGAGGAGTTGACAGATTGTGATAATGCGTCCCACATCATTGGAAGATGTTGATATTCTAGTTTGTGTTGCTGTTGGGTTATTCAGTTGTTGTGGGTGGGGTGGAGCGAAGGGTCAAAAATAGCTTATTTGTGCATAACATAAATGGGTGAAATGCTGTGCTTGAGACGGGCTACGTTGTTTTAATAATTATATCCCCATTTGACATGTCACGTTCTTTACTCTTTCAATATATTAACAAAAAACGGTTTGACTATAATACTCAGGAAAATAGTTTACTTGGAAATGGATAGTTACCTGATTCCTTTGTATACCCACACCCAAACACACGCACTGAATGGATGCTCTGAATCCAACCTAGTATGCCAATGATTATCATGTAGCATTGAACTGAAATTTTCCTTTAAATTCTCATTTTTCTTATATAATGGCAATAGGACAAACTAGAAAGTCCTCGTGTTGCAGTTCCTGGTGCTAATAATTTCATTTTTCAGTTAATTCAGGCAAATTCTCTGGTGTTTCATTGTTCCCTTTGTTAAGGAATCAAACCATGCTCTGATTTATATGCTGACATCATAGGCTGTAGGGTTTGGTCTAGGAGTCTGGGATTGATTTTTGCGTTTGTTTCCAGAACACCAAATAATACCATATTTGAAATGCATTTCATTCCAAAATTTTGCAATGTCGAGAGATTAACCTGAATGTAAACAACATCTTGATTTATGTCCTTTGGGTGTTCATGTGTTTTAACCAAAAGCAGTATAATTCACAGCAAATGATCCTATTGAATGCATGTTCATTGTTGAATATTTCAAATGTACATGTATTCATTTGTACTTGAATACCACGTCAATGTGATATTTTAGCTTGTGGAGGCAAATCAAGCTCTGTTGTTACTGTGGGTTCATTAAAATTTTAAGCTTTATTTTAATAATGTTTTTGGTTTTTCTTACAATGTAGACACCCAAACTAATTTTACAGGGAATATTTGTTACAGCAAAAGTCCTTGCCGCTTTGTATATCTGCTAAGGAATGATACCCCTGTGGTCATTTTTGATCTGATTTTTGTCTCAGTACAAGCCATTTGTACTGCATATTAGTTTTAAAAGACTCTTAGAAATGTTATTTCTATATATCAATTTTGAGTGCCGTGTAATTGGTTACTTTTATTCTTTGTTTTCTCATCCGTGCCGTTTAAATGTATGAAGCGTGTCGCATAAATATGGTCTGATTTTCATTGTTAAGCTTGGACTTTGAGTGGCTGTGGATTGTTTGATTGTGGAGTCATTTCCTAAGAGAGACCCTTGAAGAATCATTGTATGTGTTGGGAACACTCAACAGGAACGGAGTACTGATTGTGGATGATCAGCCATGATCACATTGAATTGTGGTGCTGGCTTGAAGGACCGTATGGCCTACTCCTGCACCTATCGTCTATTGTCTGTAATTGGAATATGGGCTCTGATGTTTGCAGGTTAAATATGCCAGTAAATGTATAATTATTTTTTCATGTTTAATATTGTACCCAGCACATTCATGTCTTGGTTTCCCTAGGGATTCTGTATTTTAGTTTTGCATAAATATTATTTTTCAGTTAATTTAACTTTCTTTTGTTTATTGTGTTGTATCAGTACTGTTTACAGACACGTACCATTTTCAGTACATATAACAATTAAACACACTGTAGATGAAGCACATACTCAGCACGTTGATTCCCAGCACCCATGCTTTTGCCTTGTCTTATCTGAGTTCTATGTCACTTTGGACATCTGTTTGAACAGCATTATTTTACACCATTGCCATCACAAGCTCTGTGGCATCCTCTCAGGTCATACAAACTCTGTGGCATCCTCTCAGGTCATACATCTCTGAGCATTTGGGCTATGGCCTTGCCTTAGTTTTGGTAATCATTGTTGGAAGTTTTTAAATTTCAAAAGTAAACTTTATTTAGAATAAAATAAAACAAAAACTGCAAAAGCATCATACATTTTAAATGTTGGTGCATTCAATGGTGTTATAATCAGTAGTGTTTGTACCTATCTTTAACCAAAGCAAGTGCCCCATGGGGTGAAATCTCTTTCCTTGTTTGACATACTTTGCACCTCAATATCCAGCAGCAGATGGACCCCAGACTCTGGTCTTCTGCTGCCCCTCCTCTCCCTCCTGCCCCCCTCCACAGGGCCTTAGCTTTGGCTGCACTGAATTGGCCAGGCCTGCAGAGATATAGCTGACATCATATTCAACAGTATAGAAAAGAACTGACTCATGTCCATAATGTACCACTTTCTGAGACTTTTTGTCATACCATAGGGTACTATTCAAATGAAACTACATATTCTGGGAAGTTGCATATAAAATGTACTTGCACTATTTATGATTTCTCTCCATCCCTACACTGCCGCACCTCCTCCCCCTTTTTCCAGGCCAAGTGTGTTCCTGTTATTTGCTAATATTTTTTTTTTAACCTTCCAGCTTGTTACATTTGATTGAATAGCAACTTCAGCTAGCAATTGTTTGGCTTTGAGTCAACAAGGTCAGGAATGGGTCTAAGCAAGCACTTGCAGGCAGTGATAGTGTTATTACAGTATTGCAATCTAGTGGACTGCAGTTGATTTATAAGCAAAAGGAGCCTTGGAAAAAGGAGAGAGTGTGCCAGTTGAGGCTTTGATACCATGAAACTTTCATATTACTTACTGGTTTATGAAACTTTTTTTAAAAAAAAACAAACCTATGTACTTGCGTAAAGTATTGCTGAGCAGAGTATAGTTTGGAGCATCCTAATTACAGCTGCACTTGATTCTACATTTGCATGATATTTCAAATCTTAAAACATGTGTGGGTTAAGCAAAAGATCACAAACGTTTTTATTAAATTGTTCTGGTTTCTCTTTTAGTTTTACTTTTCTTCCTCTGAAAGTGACCTTTTTTAAGATATTCCAAAACGAACCTGCTTCATATGCAACTCAGTGTGTTGATATCAGAAGACATTTAGTGAGAGGGGAGATTGACAGTTGATTTTGTTTTGCCCAATTGCTTGCAAACCTGTATTTTCTATCACTGTTCAGTGATCAACGATAACAAGGCATTTTCTACCTGTTTTTATTTTCTTGTAGTCTTCAGATATTACTCAGAGTAGGCCTAGTTTTCCCACTGTCCCCACAGGGGAAAAGCTAACGCGAGGCCCTATTCAGCTGGTTCACATCCAGTTTGAGCAGTTTAGTTTAAATTATAATGTTGACTACTGTAACAAGAGTGGAAAGTGACTATCAAATTTAAATTTATTTACCACATGTTGTCTAGTTGTTCGCTATTAAACTGAACAAAAGTAACCACAAAGGATGGTGCACTAACTTAGTGTTTTGCTTAATATTGAACTATACTGTGATTTGGGGAAATAGGTCAACAGCAAGTAACCCAGTCTAACGAAGGGTCTTGACCTAAAACGTCACCTATCCATGTTCTCCAGAGATGCTGCCTGGCTTGCTGAGTTACTCCAGCACTTTGTCCGTTTAAGCAAGTGACCAAAAGTTGTGAATGAAATGAACAGGGTGGTTCAGTGATTGCAGCAGTTATCTAAGTTTCCTCTCCGTTCTAGGAGGTCAGATTAGGCAAGAGATAAATGAACCGTAGGATTGTTGATGGATATATAAGGAATGGGACTAAGGGGATTGCTCTGTGGTAAAACAGCATGGACCATCAGTTTGTGATAAGTGCGCTACTCTTAGAGTACGGGCTCTATGTTGTGATATTGACAAACAATAATATTGAAAACAGAAGTTAAAGCTTGCTTTAAAAAGAAAACGTATTGGCTCATCATTAGCATGTGAATGAACAACTTGGACCATATCTACAATAAATGATATTTTCCCTAAAATTGACTGTAAACATTAGTTTAAAGGAGTTTCTGTTGGTTCATTGTCACTGGATTGGAGCACACAGACTGTTTAAATTACCGATATATTTGTACTGACTTTGCAGAAGATCTTAATGTTTTGAGGCTCAGCTGCTGTTCAGAGATCCTTGGATTAATTGTGACAAAATAGTGTATTAGATTATCTCTAAATGACATGGTGGGATAGAAACCGTGTTTAGCACAGCTCCAACCTAATGTGTGAGCAAAGTTGATGAGCTCTCACTTGGGTTTTGGGTGATTATACATTTACGGTTTGAGCATAATGTGAAACAGAATGATGTGCTAACAATGAATTACTTGATAATCACACTTGTACATAATGCTGATTTTGTTTTCTAACATTCCATATTATAGAGGCCGTCCATTTGCTGATGTGCTGTTATTGAATTTTAAGGATTTGATCATGTTGCAATTTAATGCAATTTTTGGCATAGTTTTCCAATAACAAAATTTGTAATGGATGACATTACAATATTGTTTCTATTTGTTTAACGTGGGTGTCTTGTTAATGCTTGTATATGTCAATATAGTTTATTTTACTTTTCAGATGGGTTGGAGCAAAATCCTTTTTTAGAAAGCTTGATTTGTATGTGGTGAGGGGGGACCTTTTGCAGTCATCCAAATTAACAAGCAGGTCTGTGTTCCTAATTCTTCTTTGATTGTTGCAGTATACAATAATTGGTCATAAAGTCAAAAATATAAGATGGAGCTGCTATTGCTACATGTTTAATGGGAAGAGGTTCTGAGATTTTTTGGCTATTTGTTATTTCTTCCAATGTTCCAGGTTGTCATAAATGTTCATTTAACCCATCCGTTAGCTTACCCACAACTTTAACGTTGACTATACGAGCCTTCTATTTACGTTGGCTGTTCAGCCATCCTTGGTGTGTAACTCCAGCTCTTGTGCTCAATCAATGTCCAGGCACAGATTTAATTAACACTATTTTACTTGATTTAACAAATGCCATGCTCCTCCGATTGGCAATTTCCATTCAACATTATGCACTGTATAGGAAAAGTTCAAACGGATGTGGGCTACGCACCCGCATAGCATGGGACCAGCTTAGATGGGTCAGCATGGATGAGTTGGGCCAAAGGGCTGTTTGCATGTTGTATGACTCTATGTATGACCATATCCTTTTCTTATTTCTCAAACCTTTTCATATTCCTTCAATGTCTTGATTGATTTTCTTCCCTAAAGCTGATTTCTGTACAGATATGCTTCCTCATCTGAGGTTAACTTTATTCACGGCTCACTTTACAAAAAGTTGTCAACTTATTAATATGTGCCATCTTCTTTATAAATAGAAGGTAAGTTGCAAGACAAAATTTGATCCTCAATTTTCTATGTTGGGGGGGGTGGAGAGAGGGAATTTGGCAGGAATTTGTATATTCTAGTTTTTGAAATTAAGTATTGGCATATTTTAGTTTTCAGGTCGTTTGAAATTTCACTTCAGTTTAGGTGGTTTTTCATGATAATTTTAAGGGGTAGTATTTAACTGGTTTCGCATTTGGAATGGGTATTTCTGCTTGCTCTTGCTGTGCCTTTTAAAAAAAAATCATGTTTTGGCCTCAACCCCGCGAGTGTGCAACCAGTCCGGATCTTCATTTGTTTCGGGTTTTTTTTGTCATGTGTACTGCGGTAGTGTGCAAAGCTTTTGTTTGCATGCGATCCATTCAAATTAGAGACTATAGGGGGGTTGCATGTAAGGTCATCGGGTCAAAGGGCGTGAAGCACGGAGCAGCTCAATCCATGTGGAGGACATGGCGGCCTCGATATACACTGTTAACAGACGGAACGCGTACTTTCTTTCCCGATAAAAAAAAACGCCGAAATGATCATTTTTTGCACTGTAAATGATTGTGGGTGCTGTCATTGAAAGCGGGAAGGTATCATGTTTAAACTGGTGTTATCTCATGGTGTAGCATCTTTTACAATCCGCGACTAATAGCCGCATTCATTGTTGTGTCCAGAGAGACAGCACCATCTCGATAAGCCTTCGCTAAATAAAGCAAACTCAAAGTCAGACCAATTTGATTGCAATATTGTGGGGTTATTTTTTTTGGGTGACTGAGTGCTCAGAACCAAATGCTCTAGTATCTTTGCTCTGAACCCGAGCACCAAGGTGTAAACGTCTGAAGGGGCGCATCCCTCGGGACAGTCCCACTCTCCCCCCCGGGGTCAGCGCTGTCCGGCCATGTGGGCCGCACTGTTGGGGGCTGTCGGTCGGCAGCGCCCACACACGGGGCCGGGTGAGGTGGGGCCGCGGCTCTGGACAACGTCAGCTGCAGCGAAGTTGCGGACGGTCTGCTCCCTCCGCCCACCCAGAGTCACTGACCGTACTGCACCGACACCCCAACCTCTTCCTATCCCCGCCCCCGGCCCACCCCTCCCCCCCCCCCCCCCCCCCCGGCTGCAGGGATAGACGGCCCGGGGTCCGCGAGTGTGCAACCAGTCCGGAAGAAGGGCCCGCTTTGCTGGCAGCCATAGTGAATGCTTACCTGCAGTTCATCGCGTGTACTCCAGTTGGCGTTGCGTGGCAACAGTACGGGTCACAGGTCGTGACCTCGACTGAGTGCAACCTCCCTATACATTAATATAATCAAACCAACAGGTAGAAAGAGTGGGGCGATTGTATCTTATGATTGTAGATCCTCCTCTAGGACCCGCATGTAAAGAGTCTCCACATGCCGGCGCCATCTTGGAGATGGTACACCCATCTTGGAGATTGGTTCTCATCTTTGCTATTGATTGCATTTGTCAGTCCTTCTAATGTACACCCTTTTTGCATGTGTTCTGCTCTGTGGTTGTAACGACCGTCCAGTTCTTGCTGTTACAACGACTTTATCAAAATTGTACCATCTTCTGTCACTCTATTCCAATGCTGTCTTCTTTCATTGACACCTAATTATTTTATCAGCATATTATGTAATTTTGACTCGAAAGAACAAAGTATTTTTAAACCATTGCAGCTACCAGAAAATGCCAAATTATTATAGATCTCTCTGTACTACAGTAAGTCAGACTATGAAATTAGGTTTATTTTGTAAGACTGGTACAGAAACTAAAGGCAATATTCAGATGGTAATTAAAATATTAAAATCAATGTTTTATTGTCAAATGATAGTTCCAAAGTTATGGAACAGTAGCTTTCAGAAATGTGTGGCTAAAAGTGTACTTAATGTAAGATGCATTTTAAAACGTGCTATCATCTGCCTGGATTCGGCCAGTAACTGGCTGATAAGTGCTGATATTCAGGACATTCAGGCAATTGCAGAAGCTAGTTCTGCCGATCAAGGTTCAACAACACTAACTGGTGTGCACTGGCCATTGCCTGGACCAGGAACTTGCTGAGATTTTCTGCAATGAGATTGGAATCTGCTCTTGGTCCTGCATCAGGATAAATCTAGTACCAGACCCATGAGCCCATTCAATCCAGTGGCTGTGCAAGCCTTTAGGAAGAAAGTGATAGTTAAATTATATATATTTAAAATTATCTGTGTTAGCTTTACTGTTCCTAAGTTTTCAATTTTTTTTTAATTTTAATGTTCCTTTTCAATAGTTTTAAATATTTCTGAATGTAAAATAGCCCCGAGAAACATTGAAAAAACTTTTCTTGCATTGATAAATAACTAATAGCTTTGGTTTCTAACAGCTGTTTCCAGTGGAGTTTTATAGACAGGATTGTTCTGGTCCACATTATTCAAGCCCCTGCAGAACATTTTCCACCAGCAAAAGCGGTCATGCTTGTTTGGAGCTGGGGAGATTGTAATAGAGGGAACTATTTAAATGAGGCTGACTTAGAAAACCTGACCCGGTGATCTTTTGGCACGAAAACCTGGATGTAATTTCATTAACGGGGTCAGTCTCTTTACAAGTTTTGTGGAAAATAAATTTGTGCAAATTTGATTTTCTTACTTACAAGATGACATACATACAGACAGTATCATATCACTGAAAATATTGTCAGTTATAAACAGGAATAGTCTTAAAATGCAACTTGTCCCTTTTACTGTTTTGTTGTGGTATCTTTTTATGGTTAAATTTGTAGGAGATAAGAGTGGAGTTAATTTTGAGGAAGTTAAGATTAGATTTGGGGAGAAATAAAGCAGATAGGAAAATATCTAAAATAAATCAGGAGACTATATTCCACCAAACAGAACAAATGTAATGAATAAACATAATTAAAGAGAAGTAGGAGTATTTGAAGTTTGGAAAATATTGTGCAAAAGGCATACAGTTGGAGATAGGACTACAATGTACAGTCAAGATTAATTTGCAGTCGGGTCTAGTGAGGTGGGAAAAGTATAATGTTTTTTTTAGCTTAAGTATTTCATAGAGAGATCAATTATGTGGGTATGACATCAATAGATGAAATTAGAAATGATATAACTGCATTTAAAATAATATAACGTACTTGAGATTATGGATTACCTCCACACATCTTTAAAAAAAAATCTTGGGTTGAGACAGCCCATTGCCCATTTAATAGTATGGAAATGCTGAGGAAAGCCTGTATCAGTCAGCTCCTGACAAACAATTCCCGATGCTGCAAATATGAAATAAAATTGAAAATGCTAAAAATAATCACATGGTCTGACAGCATCTGCAGAAAATGAATTATTTAATGTTTTGGGTGGATAACCTTTTATCAGGTAAGCAGGGCAGTAGCTGGCTGATAAAACCAGTCCTCCCAAACATACTGAAAGCCTACTTCTATGTGATCATTCGTACAACAGTCAACATCCAGAAGTGGCATCCTGGCATGCATTGCATGACATGTGCCACTGCTTGTGTCTGATATCTTCTCTCTCTAATCCATCAGATTTATAAGAAGACCCTGGAATGAAAAATGTAGTCTTTATCATCCATATTAATATTATTTTCCATTGAAATTGCTATGTGTGCTGCATATAATCCAAATTTTCTCATTAGCTGAATCAAACAATAGTACAGGTGCACAACCTTTTATCCGAAAGCCTTGGGACCAGACACTTTTCGTAATTCAGAATTTGTCGGTCTTCGGAATGGAAATTTTTTAGCGTAGATTTTAAAGGCTGGCTCAGTGGTAGAGTGCTCGGCTCATATCCGCAAGGTCGCGAGTTTGTGCCTTGATCCCGGCAGTAAACTCGGTCGCGAGTTTGAGTCTTCAATGTAGTTTTTTCTTGCAGAATAAATGTTTGTATGAAATGCAGTGTAGGCAGAACTTTGGAAGTGATTGCCCACCAGTCTAAAAAGCCGCTGTGTCTCCCTGTCCCTGGGGTAGCAGGGGGCGATCAAATAGCACAATACCCCCCTCCCCCTCCAACTCCAGAGGAATCCGCTCCCCGATGGGCCGCTACAGCGACAAGTGGCAGTTTGCCCACAACCCGAGCTGCGCCCCCTCATCCGCCACCCCAAGAACAAGATGTACCTTGCACACCATCAGCTTCTGCCCCTACGTGTTCCTCTGGAGTTGGAGCGGGGCTGGGCTGGAGTTGCTGCTGGCTGTGGGTCTCTGGGATCTCCGTGCTTGCAGTGGGCCTGGGGGTCGGTGTCCCGTTGGTCCTGACGTCTCCGGCCACCCCCATGGACAGGAGCTGAGACTGGGAACTGTACTGCCCTTGCCCCCTCCCTCTGCAACTGCAAACAACCCCACTCCTGCAAGGGCGGTACAGTTCCCGGAGGATGGCAGGTGGCCGGAGACGTCAGGACCAACAGGAACGCGCTCCCCGATGGGCCTCTACGACGCCCCGAGCTGCGCCCCGTCATCCGCAACCCAGGTTCCTCTGTAGTTGGAGCGGGGCTGGGCTGGGCTGCTGTTGGCTGTGGGTCTCTGGGATCTCCGTGCTTGCAGTGGGCCTGGGGGTCGGTGTCCCGTTGGTCCTGCTGCAATCGCCGACGTGAAGACAGTGCAAAGCCCCCACGCCGGTGCAATGGGCGGGGAGCTGGAGAGGGGAGGGAAGGGGTCACACACATGGCCGGGAAGCAGAGGGGTGTAGGTGGGGTGAAACTGAAGGGAGCGAAAATCTGCTGCTGCCTGCCCCGCTGAGTTAAAAAGTTCCCACGCAAGACTCACGATACACTGTGTATCGTGAGTTTACCGTGGGAACTTTTTAACTCAGCGGGCAGGCAGCAGCATATTGTCAATTATTAACCCTCCCGCGCAATATAGCCTCACCTTCTCTTTTATGAATGGGGATTTAGTTCCCCTTTCTTCGAGGACCGACCGGAGGTTCCGCTGTCACCTCTGCGGGCCGCCCTCGGTGAACGTTTTCAAGGACCTTTCTTCAAGGACCGAAAAAATGTCCGCTATTCGGAGGTTTTCGTTATTTGGATCTTCGGATAAAAGGTTGTGCACCTGTATTGTGTAATCGGTATTAATGCTGGTACATTTTTGGAGAAGAGTTTGGAAAATGAAAAAGATTGATGATGCATCGGTCTGTGGCTAGTGTAAAATACCAAAATGCATAACTTAACATGACACATTCATTTAGCAATACTGATATCCCTGGCTATATATACCAAAATATAAAGTGACCCAATGAATTTGTCTGCATTATACCCAATGAATTTGTCTACAGTTAAAATGTAATGCAGTTGAATTAAGTGCTTTATTGATATGTTTATTGTGAATTAGATTAGATGAATTCTGTGAAATAACTTGCATTCAGGGGAGATCTTTGATTAAGTCGAGAGGTCTATAATGCTGCAGATTAAGTGTACATTGACCCATAGTTACATATTTTCTTGCCAAAGAAAGTTAATTGTTTTGGGATTCTTTTGTCACCCATCTGACTCCCAGTTAATTTAGCCGGAAAGCTGCTTTTGTAACTAGTAGTGAATGTTCTGTTTCTAAATTTCTGAATATTTGAATTTATAAGGCCACATTAAAATGAGCAATAAACGTGTTTATTTAGTAAACTAGTAAAAGGGAGGGCACCAGCTTCATGAAGCCTACAAATAGATGGCATCTGCAGCATAGCTGTGATTATCTTTAAAAAATGTCTTAAGATTTAAGTTTAGAACATAGAACAGTACGTGGGAGTGGGCCCTTCCGCCTACAATATTTGTGCCGAGCATTATGCCAAGTTAAGCATATCTTAGCTTGGCATAATGACCTTATCTGCATGTACATGGTCCATATTCCTCTATTTCTTGCACTTCCATGTACATATCTAAAAGCCTCTTAAATATCACTATCGTATCTGCTGCTGCCTTCACAGCCCCTGCTACACATTCTCTCTAATGCTGTTTGCATGATATTTCTTCTGTATTTGAGGCAAAAGTACTCTTTTGGACAGCGGAGGCACAAAATTAATAATACTCTTTGGATGATAGGCATTTTAAATATTTCATCAATTAATTGCGTTTTGTTTTAATTTTGATCTGATACTTTACGATATGTCTTTGGTTTCTCTTTTCACAGAAGCTATCTGTCCTCAGTTTTT
The DNA here is from genome assembly GCF_010909765.2 of Amblyraja radiata. Taxonomy (NCBI): domain Eukaryota; kingdom Metazoa; phylum Chordata; class Chondrichthyes; order Rajiformes; family Rajidae; genus Amblyraja; species Amblyraja radiata. The sequence continues at coordinate 22,618,372 of NC_045984.1, read as the reverse complement.
CTACAATTTTCTACTCTTTTTATTTCCAGCATCTAGCTTTCTACTTTATAGTTTGTCTGCTTTGAAAAAAGGAAAGCAATAAGATTTCAATTTTACTACTTATTACTGCCTTGTATTTGAGTGATAAACTAAAAACCATTATAAGGGTCCTGTGTTGTATATGACCTGCTTAATGGAAACCTGACTGTAAATTCTCCATATTTTTAAAGCATTTTCAAGCACGATAATGTTTCGTGATGTTCATTAAAGACGGAATACAGTAAATATTTGTTCAATTATGTGTAGTATTAGGGTGGTTATTCAAAGAAACCAAAGAACGATCTGACATGGCTTACTATAGAAAACGGGTGTTCCTGATATGGGGGAAATTGGCTTGTGCATAATACTCAGGAATGGGACGCGTAACATAACCCAGGGACTTGCCTCTACTATCATTTAAATTGTAGATGGCGTTTATTTTATGGGTCTTGAATTTTGCAGATTAATATCGTTTGACGTAATGGATCCTGGTTGTGATTCTCTCATTGTGATTGGAATCATCTTGATGAATTAGCTAGTGTTTTCTTCATATGAACTGCATTAAATTAAGTTAAACATTTTGTTAATCTTAAACATTTATTGGCCCACTTCCATTCCAGGGAAAGCATTCTATACACTCGCTTCCCGCTCCACCTTTTTCTCTCTCTCAAATAAATTCCCTTTAATTTTTTCACCATCCTTATTATTATAACTATAAAACTCTGATCTTGGATGTGTGTGTGTGTGTGTATTTGTTTCTGTGTTTTCACATCTTCTCTAAAAAACGACGCGTGAACGGGGAATGTTTTACATATTCCGGTAGAGATTTACCCCCTGGAGTCCGAAATCAGCTTCCCTGAAAATGTTGTGCTTTATTTCTTGAGTTATTAATAAAAATCTTCACAAATCCGATCAAACTTTGAAATCAAAACGCCTGTTTTTCGCTGATGACATGACAATGAATCTGCCTGCCTGCGCTGCGACTGATGTCACGTCCCACCACCCCCTCCTCCCCCCCCCCGTTATACAAAGGTCGCCCTGTCGACTGAAGACCAAAGATCATAGCTAAAGACTGCGGCACGCGCTGCGAGTGAAGAACGAGCAAGTCGGGCTCTGTACTGGAGCTCTCGGGGTCCGGTCCGTTGCTGCCGAAAAAACGTTGGGGAAAAAAACCCCGCTGTCTTCTTGCTCCCCCACCCTGACCATTCCCCCCGTACTCGGGCCCTGCCTGCAGCCAGGAACGAGGTTCGGGAACCAGCCCTCCCCTCTGACGATGTGCCCCCCCCCCCCCCTCTCTGCCACCCCCACTCTCTGCCCCCTCCCTCTCTGCCCCCCCATGCCTCCCGTGGGGGTAAAGGGTAGGGGACGGGGGCGTTTTGCAGCTGGGAGCGAGGGAGTATTGCGTTCGGGAACCAGCTCTCCCCTGTGATGATGTGACTCCCCCTCTCCCCCCCCCTCCCTCTGTGTCCCTCTCTGTGCCTCTGACTCCCTCTCTGTGTCCCTCTCTGCGCCTCTGTGTCCCTCTCTGCGCCTCTGTGCCCCTCTCTGCGCCTCTGTGCCCCTCTCTGCGCCTCTGTGCCCCTCTCTGCGCCTCTGTGCCCCTCTCTGCGCCTCTGTGCCCCTCTCTGCGCCTCTGTGCCCCTCTCTGCGCCTCTGTGCCCCTCTCTGCGCCTCTGTGCCCCTCTCTGCGCCTCTGTGCCCCTCTCTGCGCCTCTGTGCCCCCCTCTGCGCCTCTGTGCCCCCCTCTGCGCCTCTGTGCCACTCTCTGCGCCTCTGTGTCCCTCTGCCTGCCTCTCTGTCTCCCTCTCTGCCTCCCTCTGCCTGGTTGTCCTGCTGGGAAAGCAGAGCCTGTGACCAGTGGGTGGCTGCCGATCCGAACAAGGACAACTCGTTAACCGGTGCCCGGGCTGTGCTGTGCAAGAAATGCAAGTTTCGATGTAAATTTAATTCATGTTTTATTTACATTTCTAGCAGTCCATGGTGATGGAGAGACGGAAGGTGTATTATTGGTGGGTCAGAGGTGTATTATTTATTGTATCATTATTACGTGACTGCTATTGGTCTGGCAAAATGGGTAATACGGCTGTGTATTCAAAGGTGTCGGAAAATAGGTGGAGGACATGTATTTGTTTCTATGGAGATTATTCCAGGCTTCTAATTACAAGAATCCATCTGTTTGGATTTAAAAGCTTAATGTGATGGTAAAGGTTCGAACACCCGTGGCATTAAAGTATAAATTCTGTTTTTGGGTTGGTTGATGTTTGGAAGGAGTGGAATTTATTGAATAATGAAAATTAGCTACAGAAACCAAATGCTTAATAGTACATGACAATATTTATTGGTCTAATTTCATTTGGTTCGCATAAAGACCTCGCTAATAAATTATTTGAAGCATTTCATTTTAAATCTATGCGTTGATTTAGACTTAAAATATTCCATGGTTCCATATTGACAGAAATGTAGAAAATTATTTTTTACGTTTTGAACCCTAAAACAACACAGACTTTTAATGGCCACTGTGAACTGAAATTGCAAACAAAAATTGTTTATATTTAATAGTTTCTTAGTTTAAAATGTGAACTGATTACGTGAGTTTACTCCAAGTACCCGAGTATAAATTACTCATTACAATTTCTGACCCTCTAAAAACAATAATTTAGTGGAATAATTCATTATCACAATTTATCTATAAAAGTAAGCAGAGAAATGTACTTGTATTCTGGTATCTCAGACTAAATACAGAATTGGCACTGAACTGCTTTAATGTTTGTTTTTGCCTCTGTAATCCACAATTTGAGATTTGTAATAGAAAAAAATCACATATGGTTAAAGTGCACGTTGTCAGATTTTATTAAATGGTATTTTTATACATTTTGGTTTCACCATGTAGAAATTACAGCAGTGTTTATACATAGTCCACCCACCCACCCCCCCAAAAAAAATACAGAGGGCACCATAATGTTTGGGACACATGGCTTCACAGGTCTTTGTAATGGCTCAGGTGTGTTTAATTGCCTCCTTAATGCAAGTACAAGAGAGCTCTCAGCACCTAGTCTTTCCTCCAGTCTTTCCATCACCTTTGGAAACCTTTATTGCTGTTTATCAACATGAGGACCAAAGTTGTGCCAATGAAAGTCAAAGAAGCCATTATGAGACTGAGAAACAAGAATAAAACTGTTAAAGACATCAGCCAAACCTTAGGCGTACCAAAATCAACTGTTTGGAATATCATTAAGAAGAAAGAGAGCACTGGTGAGCTTCCTAATTGCAAAGGGACTGGCAGGCCAAGGAAGACCTCCACAGCTGATGACAGAAGAATTCTCTATAATAAAAATCCTCAAACACCTGTCTGACAGATCAGAAACACTTTTCAGGAGTCAGGTGTGGATTTGTCAATGAACACTGTCTGCAGAAGACTCGTGAACAAAAATACAGAAGCTACACTGCAAGATGCAAACCAATGGTTAGCCACAAAAATGGGATGGCCAGGATACAATTTGCCAAGAAGTACTTCAAAGAGCATCCACAGTTCTGGAAAAAGGTCTTGTGGACAGATGAGACGAAGATTATCTTACATCAGAGTGATGGCAAGAGCAAAATATGGAGGAGAGAAGGAACTGCCCAAGATCCAAAGCATACCACCTCATCTGTGAAACATGGTGGTGGGGGTGTTATGGCCTGGGCATGTATGACTGCTGAAGGTATTGGCTCACCTCTCTTCATTGATGATACAACTGCTGATTATAGTAGTATAATGAATTCTGAAGTGTATAGACAAATCCTATCTGCTCAAGTTCAAACAAATGCCTCAAAACTCATTGGCCGGCAGTTCATTATAGTGTCCTGAAATGGGAGACTATGTATAAACACTGCTGTAATTTCTATATGGTGAAACCAAAATTTACAAAAATGGCCTTTATTAAAATCTGACAATGTGCACTTTAATCACATGTGATTTTATTCTAATACAAATCTCAAATTGTGGAATACAGAGGCAAATAAATAGATGATGGGTCTTTGTTTGTCTCAAACATTATGGAGGGCACTGTAATGCATAATTCTAAATGCATTGGCTAAAGGAAGAAAAATTCTCAGACTGTCGATTCTTAAACTAGAAAGAAGCATAAGGAGCAAATGCTACCATAAAATCATATGTGCACATGTATGTGAAACTAATGAAGAATCCTACTACTTTGAAAATGGAGCTGTAATAGTGGTGGTCAGGGTGAGAAGAGAATCCTAAAGCAAGGTGCAAATTAAAAGCAAGGAACAAAGTTGCATGGTGTCTCATGTTGTGTGGATACAAATGGGGATGTGCAAGGAGTGAACCTGGGGCAATTTTATTAATTGTAAGATCTGAGATGATTAAACAAAGGGTGCAATTAGAATGGAAGAGGGATTAGAATGAAGGAGGTAGTGAGACTGTTGGAATTGGATCATTAGAGACATGGGCCTGGAGAAGTCAGAAGCTGCAGAACTGCCATGTATTGGGGCAAGAGCTATAGAATACTGAATAAAAAACAGTACCTGTATTAAAAAAAAATATCTGTTTGCAAGAGCAGCATTATAATTTAGGAATCACACTGACATAGACCAACTAGACTTTTAGGGCAAGATAACCGGTGGACTAAATTAAGGCAATAATTTAAAGGCTGGGTAAAAGGAGGTATAGTTGAATTTTGTTATTATTGTTATATTTTGCCCTTTCACGTAAGCTGGCAAGGAAAGTTGGAGGGTATTAGCATTGAACATGATGTAAATTTGAACTTCAGAAAGTTGGAGACTATCCATGAGAACACTGCTAATGCAACCTAGATGGTGTAGTGCCAGTAATATGTTTGTGGCTGCAGGAGTCAGTACTTTAGAAGCTATCCTAAGACACCACATGTATAAATTCATTTGCAGGATAAATGACTCTAAAAATGTGCTTATTGTTGCCTTGACAAACATAAGGGTTAGCACTACACGCTACGAATCCCAGTTGTGGAGACACTGGTATCGTTGTCTCGTTGTAGGACATTGATCATCTTTTAATCTGGATTTTTAACTTAAGGATTGTGGGTTTTTGTTAAATATAAATTATGATGTTTTTATGTGATATACCATGATTTTATATATATTTATGATATTTGATATGCAATGCATTTTTTATGTAATGTTGCTCCTTGTCTGGACCATGAGTCCGTAATAAAGTTTATTATTATTATTATTATGCTAATATTTGGACTGATTTATCCCGATTGAAATGGTTTGGGAACCTCAGCCCACTGGTTATTTGCCTGTTTGCAATTGAAATGGCGTTTAATCAAACTGCAAGAATGAGGCAAAATCCAAGTGCTACTCCAATAGGTGTATATTCAGTTAGATATAAGGAAAAACTGCTGAGGTCAGTGTAATGCTTACTTGGAGAGTAGCTTACTTGAAGAGCTGTAACATGGAGGAGACATTTGGAATTGCACTGTTATGACAAATGTATACAGCAAAAGATGCCAAACAGTAGTGAGATATTGACCAGATAATCCAGGACCACTTGGGGCGCTGTACAGTCTGTCAGTTTTTTCGCCTTTTTTAACTTTTAGTGCATTTTAAAAGTCCGTGTAAATGTTCTCCGGTTTGTTTTATGTGGGGGGAGGGGATCGGAGGAAACCTTTTTTCAGTTTCTTACCTTGCTGGAGATGCGATTGCTTTCCGGATCGTATCTCCGGTCACTCTGCGGCCTACCATAGATGGAGCTAGAGGCCTCCTCGGACTGACCTTGAGCCCCACCTCGGGGCTTGGACTTAACATCGGAGTCAATCCCTTGCCTGGGATCGCTCCAACCGTTGTCCGCGGGCTTTGATAGTGCGAGCTCTTAGTCTCGGGAGAGGCTAATCAGGAGCTCCAATGTCGCAGAGGCTCGACCAGCCCGGACGCGGGGTTCGATCGCCGGCACGAGGGAGCGGACACCCCCGATGCAGGAGCTGATTGCTCCGATGCGGAGGGCCAAAACGCCGCCGGCTACAGGAGTCAAGATCATCCCGTCAACGGAGGGATCGAGGCCCCAGACTGCGGGAGAACAATGAAGGGAAGAGATTTGAACTTTTTTTTGCCTTCTATCACAGTGAGGAAAGTGGAGGAGTCACTGTGGTGGATGTTTATGTTAAAATGTATCTTGTGTTCCGTTGCTTTTTATTTGTATGATTGTCTTAGCAAATGAAATTCCTCGTATGTTGCAAAACATACTTGGCTGATAAAGTATTATTGTGATTGTGAAAAGAAGGGTGGTAAACTGTTTGTGTACCACATGTTTCATGCATTTGGGTACCATGTGTTCTAATTTGGCAGTGTAGACATAGGTGAACATGCAACCATTTTAATGAGCAGTATGTTGAATAGTGTGTTGAAATATCTCCCAAAGTACTTTGCAAAGGTTATCGGCCTCATCTAAAATTCATTTTTTTTTGTGGTTAAGTCCACAACAGTAAATTATTAATCCTGTTTGTTCTTAGTGTTGGTCTAATTTAGTGTTTGAAATTCTGATTTTCCATTAATGAAGTTAAAGAGACCCTCTTGGGTTGGAGTTCTGTACTTTGAGACAGCGCAAGGATCTACACATTATAATTTATGTTACTTCCTGAAATTTATTTTTTCCTTTTGACACACATCTCAAGTATTTAGCCAAAATTGCATGCATATTTTGTCTTGCCTGAATGAAAGCTTTTGTTTTAAAGATTCAGAGGTGTAGTAAATTCCGAATGAGCATCTACTTTGCAGATGGTATTTTATATGGTTGAGTACCTCTTGCATTGAATCATACTAAGCGGGATGCTTTGCCCAAGTTTCCTTGTCTTTGATTCAGTTGATCTCTGGCATGCCTGTAATGGGTGACCAAATTGCCATCAATGCCTGTGAGTAAGAGAATCATTTCCCACTGGCATTTTCCCCTCAGGGCCATGAATAGTAATCTCTTGTAGAAAGCTATTGGGAACGCAATAGTGTAGGTGTACGAGATTCCAATGATTTCGAAATCTTAAGCCAGATCTGATTTTAGCAATGTAATATTGTTACAGTAGAAAATATTGCCATCTGTGGTTATATATTGGTTCAGGTATGAGGTAATTATTGGATGATGAGGTTAAAATAGGATATGGTTGACCAACCATAAAGAAATAAGTAATGAAGGCCGAAAGGAATGGTGCAAGCTGGAAATAGAATAAGTGAAAATGTACATGTGCATAAATATGTCAATTAAGATGCAATGATTTTGTACACAGTACAATTCCATAAACAACAGTGAATGACTTGTCATTAAGCTTGGTTTGTGAAGAAATGTTGCCCAGAACACACAGACAACTGATATTGTGGGATCTTTAAGTCAGAATTATTGTGGAAAGAGTGTCTTATGCTGTCTAATAAATAGCATCTACACAGTAAAGAACTTCATCAGCAGTGCATGAGAACGTGAACCATGAGCATTAGAACACAACAGCATTGAAGTGGAATTTGATTCCATAATTTTCTATTAACGTATTTTGGTACAGGTGCACAACCTTTTATCCGAAAGCCTTGGGACCAGACACTTCTCGGATTTCGGAATTTTTCGGATTTCCGACTGGAAGATTTTTAGCGTAGGTTAGGTAGGTAGCGCGGGCGGCTTGAAAAGTCTGGAGCGGCTGCCTCCTTCCCGGAGACCGGGGAATCATTGTAAATCATTGCTTAAATGTTAGTCACTTAGTTTGGAGGGATTTTATGTGGTGGGGGGGGGGGGGGGGTGAAGGGGGAAACTTTAATTCTCAGTCCCCTACCTGGTCGGAGAGGCGGGGAGCGGGCAATGCCTTACCAGGCCGCCGTGCAGTAAGCGCCGGAGCGCTGTGGCCGCCGACTCCCAACATCGCGGAGCTTGGGGCTGCGGGCGTCCGGCCACGGGCGGCGCCGGTTGGAGCTCCGACCCCGGCAACTGTACCCCTGGCTGCGCGGCGCTCCAAATCCAGCACCGCCCGCGGCCGGACGCCCGCAGCCCCAGTTCCACGATGTTGGGAGTCGGCGGCGTCGCAGCGCTGGGATACCAGCGGGGAGCGGGCAATGCCTTACCGGGTCGCCGTGCGGTAAGCTCCGGAGCGCTGTGGCCGCCGACACACAACATCGCGGAGCTGGGGCTGCGGGCGTCTGGCCGCGGGCCGCGCTGGACTTGGAGCGCCGCGCAGCCAGGGGTAGAGTTGCCGGGGTCGGAGCTACAACCGGCGCCGCCCACGGCCGGACGCCCGCAGACCCAGCTCCGCGATGTTGGGAGTCGGCGGCCACAGCGCTCCGGAGCTTACTGCACGGCGACCCGGTAAGGTATTGCCCGCTCCCCGCCTCTCCGACCAGGTAGGGGACTAAGAATTAAAGTTTCCCCCTTCACCCCCCCCCCCCCCCCCTTCACATAAAAGCCCTCCAAACTAACTGACTAACATTTAAGCAATGATTTACAGATGTTTAAGTGTCTCCCCGGTCTCCGGGGAGGAGGCAGCCGCTACAGTAGTACAGACCTGGGTTGGCCGTTGGTCGTTTCGGGTCAAGTTTGGCGCCAAACGCAAGCTTTGGTGTGCAGACGACATCCTGGAAAAAATGCCCGGTTTTCGGAGCTTTTCGGTTTCCGGAACTCCGGATAAAAGGTTGTGCACCTGTACTAATTTGGTTTAAGTGACTCTTATTGATCATTGCAAGTCTATCTTAAAGGGCAAGTAGTCCCACTGCACAAAATTGGCATAATTTGATATTGTTAACACTGGGTGGGTGGCTTGTGTTGCAACTTTATTTAACGCACTTGTTGAACGGTGCAATTAAACGTATATTAGAAGATGCATATTTGATTTGCCAATTTAAAGAAGTGCTCCAACTTGATCGTCATAAATTCCTAAAGTATGATGGGTGAAGAATCTGTAAGAACCATATTCCTTATTATACAATTTTGCCTGTTGCTTTCCAATTAAAAGTCTGTGAAATGGTGACGATTATATACCTAGTTAATTTTAGACTTTAGAGAAACAGCATGGAGAATGGATCTTCGGCACACCAAGTCCACGCAGACCAGCAATCACCCCGTACACTAGCACTATCCTACACACTAGGGGTAATTTACACTTTACAGAAGCCAATTAACATAAAAACATCCGCGTCTTAGGAGTGTGGGAGGAAACCGGAGCACCCGGAGAAAAGCCAAGTGGTCACAGGGAGGCAGCAAACAGCATCTGTAATCAGGATTGAACTTGGGTCTCTGGCGCTGTAAGGCATGAACTCTGCCACTGTGACTCCCCTGGATTTTATCCATATGCAGGTGGTTATAGTTATTCATTGCTTTCATTATTAGAAAATAATATGCAATATGTTGTAAGCAGCTTAGATCCTATAATCAGTTATACTTTGGAATTTCTAATAGTTAGAAACATAGAAAAACATGTGCAGGAGTAGGCCATTCGGCCCTTCGAGCCAGCACCGCCATTCAATATGATCATGGCTGATGGTCTAAAATCAGTACCCCCGTTCCTGCTATTTTCCCATATTCTTTGATTCCTTTAGCCCTAAGAGCTAAATCTAAGTTGCTATTATTGTGAGTCTGCACCTGAGTTATACAACTGAGTGAGAGAATGCATCACTGAAACAAGACATATCCCTGTCTCTAAGTAACAAGACAGTTTTAATGAAGGGCTTTCAACCCAATGTTATCTTATTTTCTGTCATTGGTTCTGCCTGATCTGATAACTTAAAGCATTTTGATTTTGTTTCATATTTCCAGTATCTGGAGTTTTTTTCTTTTTCACAGACATTTGTAATGTAAATTAAAATTAAGACTAAGAGTAGTCTCTCTTTCCTACTCCAAAATTTGGGAAGCAGAGAGCAGCGATATTTGATTATAACACCCCTGGTTTGATTAATTTTAATGCTGTTTTTAAATGAATATGAGGTTTGTGGAATCCTTTTATAATAAGTACTTACATGCCTGAGGGATAACTTCACACACAGAGGTGTACGAACGAGCTGCCGGAGAAGACATTTGAGGCAGGTAGTATCGCAACGCTTAAAGAAACATCTGGACAGTTACGTGGATAGTACAGGTTTAGAGGGATGTAGGCCAAACCATGTAGGTGGGACATGTTGGTCAATGTGGGCAGGTTGGGCCGACTGGCCTGTTTCCACACTGTAGATAATAGTCTGATACCATGGCCTGTATTGGCTCAGAGCCTAGGAGACAGTAAACCAATAGTACAGCTGAGTTTCTCCAGCGTTTTTGTCTACCTTGGATTTGTCTACCTTGGATTGAGCCAGGCAACTTTCATATTTGTTTCAGTAACCCCATATCAAATGTGTTTTATTGTCCTATGTCGAAGATAGAACACTGAAATTCATTCTTGTTATCACTATCATTTTATTATTATTACTATCAGTCATTTTTGTTTTTCAATGGATGGAGCATGGCCATGTCACGAGCCTGGTCAAACTGCAACAAGGATCTGGATTAAAGGAATTGGGATCTCAGCAAAATTACAGATTAAATATTTATTGAATTAAACATATTAATATTGGTGACAAAATTACCAGTGTTTGTAAAAAGTTACAAATCATCAATTCCATAAATGTCTATAGGTGAAGGAAGTGTATGCTGTCTTTACCTGGTTTGGCATATGTCCCTTGACCTACAGTAATAGACAATACGTACAGGAGTAGGCCATTCGGCCCTTCGAGCCAGCACCGCCATTCACTGTGATCATGGCTGATCATCCACAATCAGTACCCCGTTCCTGCCTTCTCCCCATATCCCTTGACTCCCCATATCCCTTGACTAAAAGCTCTATCTAACTCTCTCTTGAAACCATCCAGAGAATCGGCCTCCACTGCATTCTGAGGCAAAGAATTCCACAGATTCACAACTATCTGGCTCATCTCCGTTCTAAATGGCCTACCCGTTATCCTGAACTCCCCTGCTTCTGAACTCCCCCAACATCGGGAAAATGTTTCCTGCCTCTAGCGTGTCCAATCCCTTAATCTTATATTTTGCAATAAATACCCTCTCATCCTTCTAAATTCCAGTGTATACAAGCCCAGTCGCTCCATTCTTTCAACATATGACAGTTCCGTCATTCCGGGAATTAACCATGCGAACCTACGCTGCACTCCCTCAATTGCAAGAATGTCCTTCCTCAAATATGGAGATCAAAACTGCACACAATACTCCAGGTGTGGTCTCACCAGGGCCCTGTACGACTGCAGAAGGACCTCTTAGCTCCTATACTCAACTTCTCCTGTTGTGAAAGCCAACATGCCATTAGCTTTCTTCACTGCCTGCTGTACCTGCATGCTTACTTTCAGTGGCTGATGTACAAGGACACCCAGATGTCGGTGTACTTCCCCTTTTCCTAACTTGACACCAAAGATCTTAGAGCGGAGCAAGATGGTCCACTCCTGCACCAATTCATTTTGTTCACAAATGCCACCCGACCCGCTGCATTTTGTGTCTATCCTTTAATCTCTCAGCCTGATATAGCAGAATCTCCATGAATTAGCTTGACGCCATGACGGAAGCCTGTTACGGAAATGCCGCTCAAGATTACCCATCACCTACTACGGCTTTTTTGCGGAGTGAACCAACTTGCTATGCTCTATCATCTTTGCTTGACACCATTCAGATAATAACCTGCCTTCCTGTTCTTGCCACCAAAGTGGATAACCTCACATTTATCCACATTAAACTGCATCTGCCATACATCTGCCCACTCACCTACCCAACTCTGTCCAAGTTACCCAGCATCCTCATAGCATCCTCCTCACGGTTCACACTGCCACCCAGCTTTGTGTCATCTGCAAATTTGCTAGTTACTTTTAATCCCTTCATTTAAATCATTAATGTATATTGTAAATAGCTGCGGTCCCAGCACCGAGCTTTGCTGTACCCCACTAGTCACTGCCTGCCATTCTGAAAGGGGCCCATTAATCCCTACTCTTTGTTTATTGTCTGCCAACCAATTTTCTATCCATGTCAGTACCCTGTCCTACCCCCAATTTTGCTAACTAATCTCCTACGTGGGACCTTATCAAAGGCTTTCTGAAAGTCCAGGTACAGTGCAGCCACTGGCTTCCCCTTGTCCTTTTTCCTAGTTACATCCTTAAAAAAATTCCAGAAGATTAGTCACGCATAATTTCCCCAATGTAAATCCATGCTGACTCGGACTGATCCTGTTACAGCTATCCTAATGCGCCGCTATTTCATTTCATCTTTTATAATTGACTCCAGCATCTTCCCCACCACCGATGTTAGGCTAACTGGTCTATAATTCCCTGTTTACTCGTTCCTTCCTTTCTTAAAATGTAGGATAACATTAGCTACCCTCCAATCCACAGGAACAAATCAAGAATCTATAGAACATTGGAAAATGATCACCAATACGTCCAGGATTTCTAGAGCCACCTCCTTAAGTACCCTGGGATGCAGACCATCAGGCCCTGGGTATTTATCAGCCTTCAGTTCCACCAGTCTACCCAACACCATTTCTTGCCTAATGTGAATTTCCTTCAGTTCATCTGTCACCCTAGGTCCTCTGGCCATTAGCGCATCTGGGAGATAGTTTGTGTCTTCCTTTGTGAAGATGGATCCAAAGTACCTGTTCAACTCATCTGCCATTTCCTTGTTCCCCATAATAAATTTGCCTGTTTCTGTCATCAAGGGACCCATATTTGTCATAATTAATTTTTTTCCTCTTCGCATACCTAAAGAAACCTTTATTATCCTCCTTTATATTCTTGACTAGCTTACCTTCGTACCTCATCTTTTCTTCCCCCATTGCCTTTTTAGTTATCTTCTGTTGCTCTTTAAACGTTACCCAGTCCTCTGGCTTCCCGCTCATCTTTGCTATGTTGTACTTCTCTTTTATTTTTATACTGTCCTTGACTTCCCTTGTCAACCACGGTTGCCTCTTACTCTCTTTAGAATCTTTCTTCCTCATGCAAATGAACTGATCCTGAACCTTGTGTTATTCACAGAATAATGAGTTCAAGTAAAATAAATCAGATATTTTCTTACGATGCTAAGTGAATTAAGAATAAAATTGGCCTGTCCCATCAACCTCTGCACCTTTCACAACGGATGGGTGTTGTTGGCGGCCATTCATCTCATGACTATGGAATTCTGAAGAAGGGTCTCGACCCGAAACATCACCCATTCCTTCTCTCCTGAGATGCTGCCTGTCCTGCTCAGTTATTCCAACTTTTTGTGTCTATGGAATTCTTTAGACCAGGATCCTGGTCAGAAACCAATTTCAGCTGTTGCACGGTGACCTTTATCCTCTTCTCTAAAATGATCGTTGCCAAAAAACTCCATCTAAATACATAATACTGGAGGATGTTTAACATTTCAAAAAATATTCAACAATGTACATACTCCTCGATTCATGAAACTGCAAGACATGGGCGGCATTCGGGTTCAGGCTGAGAAGTGTCAAGTGATATTCTTGCTGTGAAAGAGCCAAGCAGTAACTCAGCAGAAAATCTTGACCTCATTCATTGACATCTTCGCTGAATTCTAGACATCACCATTGTCTAGCAACCCAGCAAGAATATCCATCAAAAATATGGTGGCTAATGAGTAGATATTCTGCAGCAATCATACCAAGTGTACATGAATACTTCCCATTAGCCTGAACGAGGACATTGTAAAGTAACTTGGCGCCTAACTTGGCGCCTTTTGTACAAAAAGACCAACGTGATCTGCATGTAGAGATACAGGAGACTACAGATGCTGTAATCTAGAGTATAAAACAACGAGTGGAGGGAAATGGATGGACAACATCTCCGGTCAGGAAAACTTTAGAGACAGAAGGTCCTAACCTGGAAAATCGTCTGTCCATTTCCCTCCACAGATGCTGCTTGACCCACTGAGTTCTTCCAGCATTTTATTTTTGATCTGCATCGAACCTACCATCTTGAATCCCCTCTGCCACTTGCAGACCATGGCAGTAATTGTGATTACTTATCAGACTTGCCTTTGCAGTACTGTCTAAAGAAATTACCTTGAACCCTTATGTACAAAAAGAAACAATGCCATAGGAATAGTGGGGCAAATCTTGCTGGAGTTGGTCCTTTCATCTGTTGGGATCTTTGTAAATTTCACCTGTACGTGTATTGTTGAATGCAAATGTCTGAATATTAGTGTGATACACAGTGCCATAAATGTTAACTTCCACTGCTGGACTCCCCATCAAGTCTACGGGAGGGACCCAGTCTTGGTGGGATTTCCCAGCGTTCTTTCAGGGTACTAACACTTGAATCCTGTTCCTTGTCAGATTTAAAATCGCATTGCTTAATTGGATTCTAGGCCTGTGGATTATGAGGCAAAGAGATGCTGATTTTTCTTCTTTTTTTTTCTTCTTTTTATTTATTTATAATCGTTTCAAATATTTGGTATAACTTTTAAGTGTTCAAATGTTTTAATTTCAAAAACTTGTAATTAATCATTTGCCTCCATTTGAATGGTATTTAGAGATTGCGTAATGTTAGGCATTCAATGAAAATGTATCGCTCGTTTAACAAGGGTCCCCCACATCAAATGTTGCTGGGCCTGCAGCGATGGTCCCATCCAGCGTATGAATAACAAAAGATGCATTGATCACCTTTTAGGTTTCTTGAAGTATTCATCCATGTCTTTGTTACCTCCAAATTCAATTCCTTTTTTTCTGTTATGCAACCATGTTAGATATGGTTTTAATTCCTCACTGAAGCCACCATCCCACTTCTCTTTTTCCCCTTCAAGGCACTGCCTAAAACTGATAGAACCTTTGATCTGAAAAGTTAATGCCATTTCTCTCGCAACAGATGCTGAGTATTTCCAACATTTTTATTTTTCCCAAAACCAATAAATTCAGCCAGACTTTTTCACTTTGCTCCCGTGGGAGGATAATAACGAAAGTGTCACCAGGCAGTAAAATTACAAGTGATGATGTTTGCACACAAGCAATTTTTTTTTTTCTCACCATATGTATTTGAATCATTACAAAAATTAGAGCTATTTAGTGTAAAGAATTAGGTTTTGCGACATTGAGCGGTAGGGTGTAGCTGAATCTGACCTTGCATGGTGTAATATATTTCTCAAGTAAATGTAGAAAAACCCATGTTTGATGTGTGTGAAAACTTAATTGAATGTTAATCGCAGTATTTGTAAACTTGTCTCTTTTTCTTCTCTGTATATGGTTTCAAGCAATTGTTTCTTCCACAATCTTTGGGCATTTTAATCCCAGGATAGTGTTCCCATTGGAAGTGTTCCATCTCTATGTTTAGTATCAAGAAGCAATTGGCAGACTGAAGTTTTGACCATTCAATTTTTTAATTAAATTAAGTTTACAGGCCATTGGAAATACTGTAAACAATTTGTATAATTATACTTATTCAGTTTCTACATTATAGTTGAACAAATCCCTCGTCTTCTACCCTTGATACCTCAGACCACCATTATGAGGCAATAATATGTTTGTCTCTACATCCATTATCATGGAAAGAGCAAATAGTTGAAATAATTGTTTTCCAAACCATGTATTGCACCAACATTGACTTATTTAATACATTTTGATAGAGAACTTTAAAATATATCTAATTGCAATTTTCTTTTCTTCATAGGTTGCAAAATTAAGGCTCTTCGCGCAAAGACAAACACGTACATAAAAACCCCTGTTCGAGGTGAAGAACCTGTATTTATTGTCACTGGGAGAAAGGAAGACGTAGCCATGGCCAAAAGGGAGATTCTTTCAGCAGCAGAACACTTCTCAATGATCCGAGCATCTCGCAACAAAACTAATGGGTTGGCAGGAACTGTAGCAGGATCTCCTAACCTGCCAGGACAGACGACAATCCAGGTGCGTGTGCCTTATCGCGTGGTGGGGCTTGTGGTCGGACCGAAAGGAGCTACCATAAAACGAATCCAGCAAACAACTCATACATACATAGTCACCCCAAGCCGTGACAAAGAGCCAGTCTTTGAAGTTACGGGCATGCCAGAAAATGTGGATCGAGCCAGAGAGGAAATTGAGGCTCATATTTCAATGAGAACTGGAGTGCTTATCGACTTAACTGCAGATAATGACTTTCACTCTAATGGAACTGATGTGAGCTTAGATGGCATCAGCACTACCGGGAGCCTCTGGTCCAAGGCCCCCAACCCAGCCCGCAGACCTGCTGCTAGCTTTCGAAATGACAGCCTAAGTTCTTTGGGAAGTACTTCCACCGACTCTTATTACAGCAACAGATTAGCAGATACCAGTCCAACAAGTCCATTCAGTACAGGCAGTGGTGGCTTTACATTTGGGGAATCACTTACCTCTGTCAATGCAGATGAGCGCGATGTGGGCTTGGAGTACCCGGCCATTGATTGTCTTAGTGGTCCTCACAGCATGATATGGTCTCCATTCGAGCACGGCAATCCTATTCAAGTCTTCAATGGTGGTGCAACTATCCAGAGGCGCACCAACAGCATTGGTGGTTCCTCCACTCTTCGTGTCTCTCCCACCATTTCTGACGGTAGTGCCCTCGACCATCCACTGGCTAGGCGTGTGCAGAGTGACCCTTTAGCTAATTTAGCATGGCTACCTAACCAGACATCCCTGTCTGCCTTTTCTAACAGCCCAGGCTATTCATCATCTTCACTTCCTGGGAGTACCTCAGCAACATCTGGCTCTCCCACAGACTCGAGTGGTTCCGAAAGCAGGCAGAAAAACAACCGTGACTGTGTAGTTTGCCGTGAGAGCGAAGTGATTGCAGCACTTGTTCCTTGTGGTCACAATTACTTTTGCATGGAGTGTGCCAACCGCATCTGTGAGAAAACCGAGCCCAAGTGCCCAGTCTGCCAAAAACCAGCATCACAGGCCATCCGTATATTTTCTTAGCGGCTTCGTGTCATAGCAAGTACTGCAGGCAACACCAGGAACCGAATAACCGCTGTACAATATACCCCAGACAACCCTTATTTTATTTCGACTGGAAGACTATATTTCCTAGAGGAGATGTTTACAAATTAGCTTTAATTTTAACCCAGTCATCATTGGCAATTTTGGAATAAGTTAGATATTGTTGAGCAGTTGTAACCACGTGCTGAGAGTGTGTACTGCTTGTCAAAGTTACTATGACAGTATTCAGTTAGATTTAAATAAAGGAAAGGTCCGCCGCACTTTGCAGATATGAGTTTTTAAAATTTCTACCTAGCATTTTATTTTTTAATGCATAGATTATATCTTGTACACATAGCTGAGAAAAGCCAAGTGGTTGTATGTTTTATAACACCAGAGTTTAAATGTGACAGCACCAGTACAGATTACTAAATATCCAAGTTTTATCATTTGTTTACCTCTTACTATGTATATGTAGGGAATTTATAGGACTGAAAATGTACTTTATTTGAATAAATTTTAAAAACTAAATATATTTTATTTTAAGATAATGGACCTTTAACCTTACATGGCTAAAGTACTGATATATATTTGCTGAACTGACTTGACGGTATGAAATTGTATTAAGAGTTTTATTTTTTGACTTAAAATACCTTCTTAATAAAAACTTTTTACAGTATGTGGTGTGGAAGAAATGTTTTTTATTGTGTGAGAAATGTTGCTGAAATTTGCTGAAAATTGCTGAAACCCCAAGGTGTGTTAGCACACTCAGTAAGTGTTTGTCACTAAATGTTAGAAATGTATATGGGGATGTGAAAAAGTTGAGGTGTTTCAAACTGCGATGGGTTTAGGCAAGGTGAATGCCAAACGTTTTAATCAGTGAGACCATATAAAAATATTGCTCACATTTTTTGGAAACGAGGTACTACCTTTAACTAGTAGGAATAAATTGAGGAGGCTGCCCCTCAGATTGATGCTATTGTTCATTAGGTACATTGATATGAATGGGATATTAAACACCAGATTAAAAGGTACAATTGACGTGAAGGGGTTTCTCAATATTACCCGCACTCATGATTGTTTTCTGTGCATTGGGGAGAAACATATTTGTAATCGATTGAAAAAATATTTTTTAAAAAACAACTTTTACTGAAGAGTTCACTAGTATAAGGTTTATGTTTTGGTTTCCTGAATATACATGAGACGCCACATTTGGCCCAGGCAGCACCTCTTGGTATTATATGATGTTAATCCATCTTCCCATGCTGTCTTCTACCTCATTATATCCCAGTGATTAAATAATCACTGTCATTTGCAGGAACCACTCTCATAATGGTGAATTTAATATTCAATATTCTTGCTACTTCGTGGGAAATAATTTATTCTTTGGAATCTATTTAATTTGTTGACTGTCTTATCTACATGACTTCTCATTTTGTTCTTCCCTACAAGTTGAACCAGTCTTGACTATCAAAAGCTTTCCTAATTGAAAATAATAGCTTGCACCTTTAATTTTAAAGTTCCAGTATCAAATTTCCATCAAAGAGCTTCTTTTAAAGGAGCTCGTGGTTTGTGATGATAAGTGTTTTTTGTTAGATGTTAAGTGCTTTAAAAAAATGGTGATATTGTGAATGGTAATATTTTTGCTTTGATCCCATGTGCTTGTTTGGGACTGTAGCACAATTTATAACATATGTAAATTGCTGAATTAACCAATGATGCAACTTTTTGAGCCAGGCGTAAATTGAAAAGACATCAAATCTTTCCGGCAAAATGTTCACATTTTACAATGTCTGTTATTTTCCACTGTTATATGGTATTTTGTCCTGCCACAGTGTTCCCTTGGTTACAAATTTGCTGTTCTCTGCATATCTGGTTGTTATCTTGTTTCCTAATTGCAATCAATTTCTTGTTGCTTCGCACAGCAGTACCAAGGTGGATGCATAGCTGTTGGCAGTTAACTGTGATTGTAGAAGATTAATGTTAAATGAATGAGTGAAGGTGTCCTTTTGGCTGTAGCACATCCCTGTTTTCTGATGACCCAATTTGTTTTCACTCAGCAGCAATTAGTCATGGTCATACAGCATGGAATAACCTTTGGCCCAATTCACCCATGCCAACCAAGATACCCTATATAAGATAGTCCCATTTCCATGAATTTGGCCCATATTCCTCTCCATGTACCTGTCCAAATTACCAGTCAAAAAGTCACAACATAGGATGTATTTCCAGCGACAGCTGAGGAAGCACAATCTGCCGCAGGCAATGATGGTCCAATTCTATACAGCCATCGTAGAGTCTGTCCTCACCTTCTCCATCATGGTCTGGTTTGGCACGAACTGTACACGGCAAGGGCCAGGAAGCGAGCGGGTAAGATCATCTCTGACCCCTCTCACCCTGGCCATGAACTCTTTGAATCACTTCCCTCTGGAAGGTGACTCCGGACTGTCAAAGCTGCCACAGCCAGACAGAAAAACAGCTTTTTTTTCCACGAGTAGTAGCTCTACTCAATAACCAAAAATATGTAACTTCCATTTGTCTGGTATTTTATTTAATTCACATGTTTAATCGATAATGTTTTATGTGTCATTCCTAACTGTCACTGTATGTCATGTCACTTGTGGGCGGAGCACCAAGGCAAATTCCTTGTATGTGAATACTTGGCCAATAAACTTATTCATTCATTCAAATGTATTAAAAATGCACCTGCCTCAACTACAGTGCCCTCTATAATGTTTGGGACAAAGACCCATCATTTATTTATTTGCCTCTGTACACAATTTAAGATTTGTAATAGAAAAAAATCACATGTGGTTAAAGTGCACATTGTCAGATTTTAATAAAGGCCATGTTTATGCATTTTGGTGTCACCATATAGAAATTACAGCAGTGTTTATACCTGGTCCCCCAATTTCAGGGCACCATAATGTTTGGGACACAGCAATGTCATGTAAATCAAAGTAGTCATGTTTAGTATTTTGTTGCATATCCTTTGCACGCAATGACTGCTTGAAGTCTGTGATTCATGGACACCAGTTGCTGGGTGTCTTCTCTGGTGATGCTCTGCCAGGCCTGTATTGCAGCCATCTTTAGTTTATGCTTGTTTTGGGGACTAGACCCCTTCAGTTTTCTCTTCAGCATATAAAAGGTATGCCCAATTGGGTTCAAATCGGGTGATTGACTTGGCCACTCAAGGAATTGACCATTTTTTAGCTTTGTAAAACTAATTTTTTGCTTTAGCAGTATGTTTCGGATCATTGTCTTGCTGTAGAATGAACTGCCGACCAATGAGTTTTGAGGCATTTGTTCGAACTTGAGCAGATAGGATGTATCTATACAATTCAGAATTAATTATGCTACTACCATCCGCAGTTGTGTCATCAATGAAGATAAGTGAACCAGTACCTTCAGCAGCCATACATGCCCAGGCCATAACACCCCAACCACAGTGTTTCACAGATGAGGTGGTATCCTTTGGATTTTGGGCAGTTCCTTCCCTCCTCCACACTTTGCTCTTGCCATCACTCTGATATGTTAATCTTAGTCTCATCTGTCCACAAGACCTTTTTTCCAGAACTCTGGTTGCTCTTTTAAGTACTTCTTGGCAAACTGTAACCTAATTTTGCGGCTAACCAGTGGTTTGCATCTTGGAGTGTAGCCTTTGTATTTCTGTTCATGAAGTCTTCTGCGAACAGTGGCCATTGAAAAATCCACACCTGACTCCTGAAAAGTGTTTCTGATCTGTCGGACAGGTGTTTGGTGATTTTTCTTTATTAGTGAGAAAATACTCCTGTCATCAGCTGTGGAGGTCTTCCTTGGCCTGGCAGTCCCTTTGTGATTAGTAAGCTCACCAGTGCGATCTTTCTTCTTAATGATGTTCCAAACATTTGATTTTGGTAAGCCTAAAGTTTGGCTGATGTCTCTAACAGTTTTATTCTTGTTTCTGTTTCATAATGGTTTATTTGACTTACATTGGCACAACTTTGGTCCTCGTTGATAAACGGCAATAAAAGTTTCCAAAGGTGATGGAAAGACTGGAGGAAAGACTAGGTACTGCGAGCTCTGTTATACCTGCATTAGGGAGGCATTTAAACACACCTGAGCAATTTCAAACGCCTGTGAAGCCATGTGTCCCAAACATTACGGTGCCCTGAAATGACGGGGGTGGGGCAGGACTAAGTAAATACACTGCTGTAATTTCTATATGGTTAAACAAAAATGTATAGAAAATTACCTTTATTATAATCTGACTCTGCACTTTAATCACATGTGATTTTTTTCTATTACAGATCTCAAATTGTGGAGTACAGAGGCAAATAAATAAATGACGGGTCTCTGACCCAAACATTATGGAGGGCACTATACCTCCTCTGGCAGATCGATCCATATAACCACCCACCCTCTGAGTGGAAAAAGTTGCCCCTCGCATTTCTTTTAAATCTTGGCCTGCTGAACTTAAACTTATGTCCTCTAGTTTTTGATTCCCCTACCCTGGGTAAAAGTCTCTGCAATCACCCTTTCCATTCCCCTCGTGGTTTTATGCACCTATAAAATCACCCCTCTAAAATCAGCCTCCTGCGCTCCAAGGAATAAATCCTAGCTTGCCAGACATAGTTATTGTTAACCTCAGAATTATCTGAAACATCTCTGAAAGCAGCAAATTTACTATTTGTTGGCAAGACTATTGCATTTTGAATAGTGGTTTGCAGAAACAGGTCAACATTTTATGGAGAGCTGGCTTCAGCCTACTGGCCAATTTTCTGAAGTAAATGGCTTCAAGCCTTCGTGTGGCACTGAAACATACAGGTTAGTAAAGTTTTAGAAATATTAGAATAATTTACATCTCACCATTCAATGTTTGGAATAATGGCACAATGAGCTGCCCTGAGTATAACATATTTTTCAAAAACAAAAGCATTTAATGTTCCAATGTGTAATGTTAAAAGCACAAAACAAAACTGAATTCCATTTCTGAGAAGTGGCATGAATAGGTTTTAAAAGACCAATGAAATATGGGAAATACAATAGAAGTGAACTTGAGCATGAAGCGCAGGCACGGGGTGGGACTTGATAATAATTAATAATAATAATTTTATTTATAGAGCACTTTAAAAACAATCATAGTTGCAACAAAGTGCTGTACATCACTAATCATTGACAAAAAAGTGAATACACACCAATAATAACAATTAAAAGATGGAGTAAGTAAAGATATTCAAAATAAAGAAATATTAAAAACACTAAAAACAGGAGCAAAGTCTCATGCATGGTCAAAAGCCAGGGAGTATAAATGTGTTTTAACACTGGCTTTGAAGATGGACAGTGAGGGGGCCTGTCTGACGTGCAACGGCAGAGCGTTCCAGAGTGCCGGAGCAGCAACAGAGAAGGCTCTATCCCCTCTGAGCTTCCGCTTAGACCTCGGTACCTCCAGTAGCAGCTGATCAGCTGACCTGAGGGACCGGGCAGGAGCGTATGGGTGGAGCAGCTCAGAGAGGTAAGGCGGGGCGAGCCCATTCAGAGATTTAAAAACAAATAACAGAATTTTAAAATGAACTCGAGAGTGCACCGGGAGCCAGTGGAGGGAGGCCAGAATTGGTGTTATGTGCTCCCTCTTTCGATTTCCAGTTAAAAGGCGAGCAGCAGCATTCTGAACCAACTGGAGACGAGCCAGTGAAGATCGTGCAACTCCAAAATAGAGTGCGTTACAGTAATCCAGCCTAGATGTAATAAAGGCATGGATTACTGTCTCAAAATGCTGCCGCTCGAGAATGGGCTTCACCTTTGCCAGCTTCCTTAAGTGATAGCAGAGTTTTAAGTTAACCATGCCTCTTCCAATAATCTCTTGGTCAGGAAATAATTTTAATGGGCCAAACTGGGGGCAATCCGGGCATTGACAAAGATTTCAACAGCAGGTAGGTTGAGTTCAGAGTGGAAATGCATTTTACAGAAATCTTTGTGATGGAGAGTATGTGGGCACAGGCGCAATATGAACTGAAATGTGATACAAATAACTTTTAACTTATCTTCCCTGGAGATTACAGAATTCTGATGAAGTCTGTTTTTCATTTGATATTTCCTGAATACAAATTGCCCATTGCTGTATTACTGTTCTTTAAACAGCTTGTGTTGTGGACTTGCCCATTCGTTCTTCCAGGCTCAGCTACTAAAGCCAGCTTCTCAGAAGTTTGGGTGGTATTATTGTTTTGTATACCTGAACCACTTTTATGGTTGCTTTATTTCATTAACCTTTTGTTTTCAGAACTGGAGAACCTTGAGTGTATCATTTTTCTCTGTTTTTCTAAGTTGTTCTTGTCTTTTTGTTTTGCACATAACCTCCTGTTCCACAAGTATTTTAGCCAATTCTTTGTACTCAGCTGCCTCCTCAAATCAATTGCTCCTGACCACCCACCGTAAAATATCTTTGCAAATTGCTGATTTATGCACCGGTTTGATACAAGGAATAGTTGGTTCTCTAATTTTGGTTCCTAGCACTGACCATTTTACAGAAAAGAAATTCTAAAATCAATCTATTTTTAGCAAAAATGATGAGTAAGTGGGGTGTAATGAGTAAGTGGCCAGACGATCTAGGGTGACGGAGGAACTGAAGGAAATTCACAGTAGGCAGGAAATGGTGTTGGGTAGACTGATGGGACTGAAGGCTGATAAATCCCATGGGCCTGATGGTCTGCATCCTAGGGTATTTAAGGAAGTGGCTCTAGAAATCGTGGACGCATTGGTGATCATGATCATATTCCAAGTTCTATATATTCAGGATCAGTCCCTGTGGATTGGAGGGTAGCTAATGTTTCCCCACTTTTTAAGAAAGGCAGTAGAGAGAAAAAGGGATTATAAACCAGTTAGCCTGACATCGGTGGTGGGGAAGATGCTGGAGTCAATTATAAAAGATGAAATAGCGGCACATTTGGAAAGCGGTAACAGGTCCGAGTCAGCATGGATTTACGATGGGGAAATCATGCTTGACTAATCCTGAATTCTTTGAGGATGTAACTAGGAAAATGGACAAGGGAGAGCCAGTGGATGTAGTGTACCTGGACTTTCAGAAAGCATTTGATAAGGTCCCACATAGGAGATTAGTGGGCAAATTTAGAGCACATGGTATTAGGGGTAGGGTAATGATATGGATAGAAAATTGGTTGGCAGACAGGAAACAAAGAGTAGGGATTAACGGGTACCTTTCAGAATGGCAGGCAGTGACTAGTGGGGTACCTTGGGGCTCTGTGCTGGGACCGCAGCTATTTACAATGTACATTAATGATTTAGATGAGGGATACAAAGTAACATTTGCAATTTTGCAGATGACACAGAGTTGAGTGGTAGTATGAACTGCAAAGTTGGGTGGCAGTATGAACTGAGGAGGATGCTATAAGGATGCAGGGTGACTTGGACAGGTTGTGAGTGGGCGGATGCATGGCAGATGCAGTTTAATGTGGATAAATGTGAGGTTATCCACTTTGGTGGCAAAAGCAGGAAGGCAGATTATTATCTGGATAGTGTCAAGTTGGGAAAAGGGGAAGTACAAAGAGATCTGTGGGTCCTTGTTCATCACTCACTGATGTCATCGGGTGGCAATAGTATGGTAATTCAAATCTCACTGCACCAATTGATGCATGTGATAATAAATGTAACTTGAAAGTAAGCATGCAGGTACAACAGGCAGTGAAGAAAGCTATTGGCATGTTGGCCTTCATAACAAGAGGAGGAGTATAAGAGCAAAGAGGTCCTTCTGCAGTTGTACAGGGCCCTAGTGAGACCATACCTGGAGTATCATGTGCAGTTTTGGTCTCCAAATTTGAGGAAGGACATTCTTGCTATTGAGGGAGTGCAGCATAGGTTCACGAGGTTAATTCCCGGGATGGCAGGACTGTCATATGTTGATAGAATGGAGTGGCTGGGCTTGTATACTCTGGAATTTAGAAGGATGAAAGGGAATTTTATTGAAACATAAGATTATTAAGGGGTTGGACATGCTAGAGGCAGGAAACATGTTCCCGATGTAGTGGAGTCCAGAACCAGGGGTCACAGTTTAAGGATAAGGGGTAGGCCATTTAGAATGGAGATGAGGAAAAACATTTTCACCCAAAGAATTGTGAATCTGTGGAATTCTCTGCCTCAGATGGCAGTGGAGGCCAATTCTCTGGATGCTTTCAAGAGAGATAGATAGAGCTTTTAAAGATAGCGGAGTCGGGGGATATGCTGAGAAGGCAGGAACGGGGTACTGAATGTGGATGATCAGCCATGATCACAGTGAATAGTGGTGCTGGCTCGTAGGGCCGAATGGCCTACTCCTGCACCTATTTTGTGTTTCTTCAAGATTGTTGATTACTGATCATCACAAATCGTGACACCTGTTCCATGTAATACACCAGTGTGTCAACTTGGTAATGGATGCTGTATTGCATTTAGTATGACAGCATATCTTTCACAAAATGCATGTTGACCATGTGTATGGGATTTCTGTAAAACCATCCTTATCGACAGTGAAGACACGAAGGACTGCAAATGCTGGTTTACCAAAAATACAGTGCTGGAGCAACTCGGGTCAGGCAGCATCGAAGGCAGGTGATGTTTCAGGTTGGGGCCCTTCAGATAGCTCCTGCTCCTAACTTGCGTACTGACGTTCAATATTGTGCAATGTGACTTGTTGTCCGTACTCCTGCATGATTCACTGATTCTGGCCCCACACCTGGACACTGAAATGCATTTTAGTCCCAATATTAATCTGCTAGCAAGCGTCGTGTGCAAAGTGATGATTTTACCGTTTTATATCCCGCCGTACACACAACTCTATAATCCTTTCAAAGTCGAATACACTTCCTGATTGCTGCTTTTCAGCAAGAAATTAAAATTTGTGTTAAACAGTCTGTGAAGAGTACAATGGTGACCTTCTTCATGGATGGCAGACTATGATGTGTAAATATGTCCAGCCTATAATGACTGAATAACCAAGTGCAATGGTTTCTTGAATACCTCTGACAGTATGGTTCTTGACCTGCATGAGGTTGCAGTTGCGGCTTGTGGCATATTTCAAAGGGGATATCTGTACTGAAATGCATGTTTCTGAACTCAGTATCTTGCCATTGTTAACTGTGTGCGCACCCTCGGTATTTCTTTAAAGGTTTTTAGTGTATATAACAGTCCTCGTCAATATGGATCTGGCATGACAAACAGTACCAGTGGTGTCCAAAATGTTTGTGGGTAATAGAAATATTATTGGAAAAAGACCCAATGACCAATTTCTTCAAGTTTTAGTTTGTAATGTTCCCATTGAATCCTTGGACTTTTACGTTACATGTCTGAGACAATGGATCAGCGGTAGAGTTGCTGTCTTACAATGCCAGAAGCCAGGGTTTGATTCTAATTATGGATGCTGTCTATATGGAGTTTGTAAGTACTCTCTGTGCTTTATCTCTTGTTTTTTTCTACACGTACAGGATTGTAGGTTAATTGGCTCCTGTTGATTGTAAATTGACCCGAGAGTGCAGGATAATGTTAGTGTCTGGGCCGAAGGGCCTGTTTGCACACTATCTCCAAACTAGACTGCCCAATTGTAAATTACTCCAGTAACCTGTGATTGTAACCCATTTGCGCAGTATTACAGTATTAAACTAGAATCAGGCCAACAATTATTTTTAGGTACACAAAAATGCTGGAGAAACTCAGCGGGTGCAGCAGCATCAATGGAGCGAAGGAAATAGGCAACGTTTCGGGCCGAAACCCTTCTTCAGACAATTATTTTTATTTTTATTACTATTAAGGATAAAGTTCAGGTTATATGCCAGGTTGTTTATAAAACCATTTCATGCTATGGACCAAATATATAGTTTACACCCATTTTTTCATTATTGCATGTACAGGAAGCCAAGTGCACCGACAGGTCTTAAGGTTAGTACTCTGAATTGTTCATCATTAAGGCAAGAGTGCTAAAGATATCTTTTTGATTATGCAGAACACAAAATCCATATTAAAAAAGGCTGCAAATTGTCAACCTTTAGTTAATTGTTGCGTGTACCACAAAAAGCACTTTTGTTGTGTGCTGTCAAGTCAGCAGAGAAACTATGCATGATTACAAGTGTGTAAGAAGGAACTACAGTTGCTGGATAGACACAAAGCTGGAGTAACTCAGCGGGACAGGCAACATCTCTGGAGAGAAGGAATGGGTGACATTTCGGGTCAAGACCTTTCTTCAGGCTGGTTAGGGAAAAGGGAAACGAGATATAGGTGTTGATGTGAAGAGATAATGAACAATGAATGAAAGATATGCAAAAAAGTAAAGATGATAAAGGAAACAGGCCATTGTAAGCTACTTGTAGGGTGAAAACGAGAAGTTAGTGCGACTTGGATGGGGGAGTGATAGAGAGGGAATGCCAGGGCTACCTGAAGTGAGAGAAATCAATATTCATACTACTGGGCTGTAAGCTGCCCAAGCGAAATATGAGATGCTGTTCCTCCAATTTACATTTAGCCTCACTCTGACAATGGAGGAGACCAACGACGGAAAGGTCTGTGTAGGAATGGGAAGGAGAATTAAAGTGTTCAGCAACCGGGAGATCAGGAAGGTTCACACGGGCTGAGCAAAGGTGTTCCGCGAAATGATCGCCCAAACTCGGGTCTCGCCGATGTATAAGAGTCCATATCTTGAACAATGGATACAG
Source organism: Amblyraja radiata (assembly GCF_010909765.2). Classification (NCBI taxonomy): domain Eukaryota; kingdom Metazoa; phylum Chordata; class Chondrichthyes; order Rajiformes; family Rajidae; genus Amblyraja; species Amblyraja radiata. Next base: position 22,590,801 of record NC_045984.1, on the reverse strand, counting down.
TAGATGAGGTTGCAGGAGGTGCAAGTGAACCTCTGCCTAACCTGAAAGGAAGGTTGGGGTCCCTGGACAGAGTCGAGGGAGGATGTAGAGCGACAGGTGTTGCATCTTCTGCGGTTGCAGGGGAAGGTACCTAGGGAGGCGGTGGTTTGTGTGGGAAGGGATGAGTTGAGCATCTTCAGTCAGAGACTGATTGCACCAATGTGCAAAACTGAGAGACATAGGAAGTCTTGTATACCAGCTGCTATAAGGTTATATAATGCGCATAAATAACTGCACTTTTTTTCATTCATTGTATTTTAACTTGTATTTTAACTTGTTAAGTATGGAAGCTATTTGAGGAAATGTGTGGTGTTATGTCTGTCTTGAAGCTGTCGTGGCACTGTAATTTCCTGTAAAGGATTATTAAAGGTATAATCAATCAATCAATCAATCAATAATCAATCAATCAATCAAACCATATAACCATATAACAGTTACAGCACGGAAACAGGCCATCTCGGCCCTACAAGTCCGTGCCGAACAACTTTTTTCCCTTAGTGGTTCGGCAAGGATTTGCGGAGGGAACAGTCTCTGCGGAAGGCGGAAAGGGGTGGAGATGGGAAAATGTGGGTAGTGGTGGGGTCCCGTTGGAGGTGGTGGAAATTTTGGAGGATTATGTGTTGTATGTATGTGACAGCTGATGGAGTGGAAGGTAAGGACTAAGGGGACTCTGTCCTTTACAATCAAGTTGTCCACAATGTACAAATGCAAGATAAAGAGAATAATGTTTATTGCAAGATAAATTCAGTGATGTCTGATTACAGATAGTCTGAAGGTCTCCAATAAGGTAGATATGTCAGGACTGCTCTAGTTGGTGATAGGATGGTTCAGTTGCCTGATAATAGCTGGGAAGAAACTGTCCCTGAATCCAGAGATATGTGTTTTCAAACTTCTGTACCTCTTGCCCAATGGGGGAGGGGAGAAGAGAGTGTCCGGGGTGAGACACATCCTTGATTACGCTGGTAGCCTTGTTGACGCAACGTGAAGTGTAGATGGAGTCAATGGAAGGGAGGTTGGTTTGCGTGATGGTCTGGGCTGTATCCAAGATTCTCTGCAATTTCTTGTGGTCTTGATTGGAGCTGTTCCCAAATCATGCTGTGATGCAACATGATAAGATGCTTTCGACGGTGCATCTGTTGAAGTCGGTAAGAGTTGGGAACGTGCCGAACTGCCTAAGCCTTTTAAGGGGTACATTGACAACGCCAAAGTAGAGATGGTTGCAAGCTTCAAGTTCTTGGGAGTAAATATTACCAGCAACTTGTCCTGGACCAGCCACATCGAAGCAATGTGCCGAAAGCACACCAATGCCTCTTCTTCCTTAGAAGTGCTATGAAGTTCGACATGTCCCCAACAACTCTACCAACTTCCACAGATGTGTCATAGAACTGGTATTAGGCTTATTCGTGGATTAAAGTTGGATCCCAGCCTCTTGAGATTCGTGAAGTTATAAAATTTAAATCAATATACTAATTTATCATTATCTCTAATGCTACGTGGGTAATATTGGTGAGAAAGCCCATAAACTTAAAGAATCTGTCAAAATGGTTTGTTTTCTAAAGCTGGAATCTATGCCCCAAAAAATTAGAAGTGCTTGTTCATCAACCCATTAAATGTGAATTCGACTAGATTCCCATATTGCATGCTGATTTAATCTAAAGGGCAGATCTCATCACAATCACACTTTATTAGCCAAGTATGTTTAGCAACATATGAGGAATTTCATTTGCCAAGTCAGTCATACAATAAAAAGCAACGGAACACACAAAATACATTTTAGCATAAACATCCACCACAATGACTCCTCCACATTCCTCACTGTGATGGAAGGTGATGGAAATCACCTGTGTTCATTTATGATAGAATACAGCATTTGAAAAGCAATGACTCTTATATAAGTTTAATGTTTTTTGTCCCAGATTCCCACAGAATTCATAGTGGATTCTGTGAAATCACCCACATCTTCTTAAAGTACATGACTTAACATTCAACCTAATTGGGAAAAGCTGGTGAAGTGATGAATATCATTTTTATTAAGATTTAACATTGGGTGTGTAATTCTTTCACAATACCCAAGCTGTTTACAGAAATCAAGAGAAAGAGGAACCAATTCTTTGTATTTATGGGAAGAAAAATTACCACTTAATTTTAGCATGGTTGAAACAAAAAAGATGATCTTTGACTCATAAACAACAAAGCTTCTGATTTCTATGGTTTGTAGTATCTTGTAGACTGACAGATTGCTATGAAATGTCAATAGTTCCATCAGTAATTATGCCACTACTACAATGGCAAAAGGTGAATTAGATATATTTATGCCCATTCCTGTCTTGGGTATTATGGAACCATCTTTGAGAGCCACTTTGGAAACACTTTCCTCACCATTCCATCCATATTTCTTGTACACGATACTAAAATTCCTTGCCTGCATTTGTCTCGGAACACCATCATCAGACTGCAGTGATTCAAGGAGGAAGCTTGCTTGGTATTTATAAATAAATGCAGCTCTTGCCAAATATCAAGCAAACTCAACTTTTCTTTACTCTAAATACACACCAAGAATTAATTTTAACTTCTTCACCCGATATTGTGGAATTACTCATAAGTTATAAGCTGGTTCTACAAGAAGAACTAAATGCATTCTGTTGTTGCTGTTGGTTTTAGTTTTTTAATTTGTTGAAGAACTCAAATGAAATCAAGTGAAATATTATTCTACAGCCATTTCAAACCAAACTCAAGTGCAATAGATAGAGCTAAGAGGAAAATACAGAATGCAGAATAATGTTTTTCGGCATTGTGGCGCATCAGTTCCAGAGACAGAGTCCAATGTTTGCAATGGTGTAGAGGTGAATTGAACTGTACCCTAGCCTATGGAAGGACTGTTCGGAAGCCTGATAACAGAGGGGATGAAGCTATTCCTGAGTCTAATGGTGTGCACTTTGAACCTCCTGTGTCTTCAGCCCGATGGAAGGAATGACTGGATTGGAAAATGTCTTTGATTATGTTGGATACATCACGACTTGGTTTGGGAATTGGGTGAAGCATTGGACATGACCAATCACTGAAATAAACTAAGCTTCTCCATCATGTGATGTGTTACTTCCAGAAGAACTTTGAGGTAAAGCTGTTCCACTTTGATTGAAAGATACAGCATGGCAACAGTCCCTTCGGTCCACTGAGTCCATGCCGACCATTGATCTGTTCGCACTGGTTCATCCGCTCCCTGCACGCTACAAATCCACACGTCTTTAGGACGTGGGAGGAAACCGCAGCATCTGGAGGAAACCCACGCGGTCACAGAGAATGTGCAAACTCCACAAAGACTGCACCTGGGTCTCACTGAGGCAGCAGCCCTACCAGTTGTGCCACTTGGCTGCCGTTTAGAAGCATTAGTAATTTTAAAATAAAAGATAAAATAGGGATGATATACTTACACGTTTCCTTTGCAGGCATCTTGCAACTTACAATATTAGCTGGGAAAATCAAAATATTGAGCTGGGAGAGTAGTCGGAAGCACAAGAGTCATAAGTTCCAGAATAAAAATGAATAAGAGCTTATTGATATAGTGAAGCACAATGAAAGGAGTTGACTTTTTCCTCAAGATTATTTGCCACCTGTTTGTAGTTTGTGTTAAACACAAAGCGCTGGAGGAACTTAGTGGTTCAGGTAGCATGTGTGGATGGAATGGACAGGCAACATTTTGGGTTGAGACCTTTCCTTCAGACTGATGGAGTAAGGGGGTGAATGCTAAAAAAAGAGAGGGACAAAGCCCGGCAAGTGACAGGTGCATACAGATGAGGGGGGTTGGGTGACAGATGGATGTATGTATTAAGTGACAATGCCTAGAGAGAAAAAGGAGATGAAAGTGTCAGATAAGGAGAGGAGGGTATTTTAACTTTGTTTTCTTGTTTGATATCTCATTGCAACCATGGAAGAAATATAGTTTAGAAGCTCTCCCAAGTGTGGAGTTTTTTGAACTGGGTAGTGTTCACATACATTTAAAGAGGGGATCATTATTTTTTTCATTTCAGAATATAATTTGTTAATATAGTATCATGCTGATATTTGAGTGGAGTGAAAGATGTATTATGGAAATAAATGAATACTTTTCAAGCTAAATTTATGTGCCCACATGAATTACTTTTGATAGGACTGATTTGTAGTATCTCACCCCTTACCAAAACTTTACCACCTGGCTATTTCAAGGAAAAGGCAATAATACTGTAGCTCTCTGGTAACTTGTTACACCCTGGTCTTTCCTCCTCCTCCTCCTCCCCATTGGGTTGAATATATAAAAGCTTAAAAGTGTGCACCGCCTGACTCATGAACAGTTTATTCCCCTTTGTTATCATGCTTCTGAACGGTTCTTCCATAACGGACATTGGAATTTGTTAATGGAACTGATGACTTCAATTGAAGTAAGATTATAACCATGTATATCCTTTCCGCTGCTTGCATAACACGCAGGGGGAAGAAAAGCGTTTTACTCTACCTTGGTACATGTGACAATAAAAATGCTGAGCACTATGTACTACCTTATATCTTCCCCTTTGCTCTACCTATTGTAGCTTAATTTAGAGACACAGCATAGAAACGGACACTTCAGCCCACCAAGTTCACGCTGCCCATCAATCACACGTTGACACTGATTCTATGTTACCCCACTCTCTGCACGCTAGGATAATTAATGGAGGCCAATTAACCTACAAACCCCCACGTCTTTGGGATTTGGGCGGAAATGGGCATGCAGGGGAAACAACTGTGGTTACTGAGAGAATGTGCAAACTCCACACAGACAGCAACTAAGGTCGGGATTGAATCCAGGTCTGTTGGGCTGTGACTTTCAGTGGCTCTTTCAGCAGTGTCACCGTGTCATCCTATGCTTGAATTTTGCTCAATTGTATCCCTGTATAGTAGCTGATTTGATCGGATACAATCTAAAACAAACGTTTTTCATTGTATCATGGTACACGTGGCAAGCATAAACCTAAATCCTCATTCCTCAGATGTGACCCTGATAGAATTAGTAGTTTATTAAATCTTGGGAACCATACAGCCATAACCAAGTCTAAAACCATCTGTCTGAAGAAGAGCCCTGACCCGAAATGTCACTTACCATGTTCTCCAGAGATGCTCCCTGACCGGCTGAGTTACTCCAACACTTTGCATCCGTTTGTGTAAAGCAGCATCTGCAGTTCTTTGTTTCGACAGCCATAACCAAGAGAGTTTCCAGGTTTCATTAATTCATTTTACCCAAAGGAGTAAAGGCATGTTCATGTTGCTTGACTTTGTGTCTTCTGATATAACAGACCTTTGAAGTTATAATTTTTTTTTTTTTAATTCCTTTGAATGCTTTATCTTGGGTGTTTATTTAAGAGTGTGCTTATATGCCTATTTCTATCAACTCTGGAATTAATTACCAAAAACTCAGTTATCGCACTACTCCTGCTGGTATCATGTTCCAATGAAACGGAAGCTGACAACACATGAAAAGCATTGCAGCCAGACCTATTTCATTAACACAAGTGGTGACTCATGCTGATGATTTCAAAGCATAAACCTAGTGTGAAAGAAAAACTGCATTTTGATTCATCTAGATTGGGTTTTTTTCCACAATGGAAGCATTTCTGTAACAAATTTTCCACAGAAACATAGTGTTTCTGTAGATTATCTCATATGGAATAACACTCATAATGAAGTTGATTCGGGGTAAATACATACAGACTCAAAACAAAACACAGCAGGTCAGGAAGCATCTGGGGAAGGAATGGACAGGTGATGTTTTGGGTTGGGACTCATCTTCAGCATAGGTCCAACACAATCATCTGTCTATTCCCTCTGTGGATGCTACCTGACCCGCTAACTTCCTCCACCACTTTGTTTCTGTTCAAAATTCTAGCATCTGCAATCTCTTGAGTCTGAATTTATAGACTATCCTTCCATGGGCGCAGGAGATTGCAAAGCACTCCACCACATGGAGAGTTGGGTATTGCTGGCTTATGGCAGCTGTTTGAATTGGAATCACGGGCATTTCGCTGTTTAAATAACAGTGGGCCGGGGACATTTACATACTTGCTGTCAAACACACAAGTCCCAGATTTGAGGATCATTCATAACATCCGATCTGTCACTGCTCTACTGCAGGATTCCACACAGTAACTGCTCGTGGGGCTGTCTAGCTGAGATTCCTCACCTTTTACACTCTAATGTAAATTAAACACGTTCACTCTTTAATTTATTTAGCCAATTTAATTGTACTTTTTTTTTTAAATGCTCTTGAACGTTAGATACATTAAAAAAAATCTGTAATATCCTTATAGTTTTGACAGCTGACAAAGCTGGGATGGGGTTTTGAAAATAGTCAAATCTTTTGTGGAATTTCTTGGGTGGGGCTTCCTCAGTGCACGGTTTACGTTTATTATTGTCACATGTTCTGTGTTAAGGGAAAAGCTTTGTTGCTATCCTATCACTTCATTTATACCATACATGAATATAATCAAACCAAACTCAAGTGCAATAGATAGAGCAAAGAGGAAAGTACAGAATGCAGAATAATGCTTTTCGGCATTGTGGCGCATCAGTTCCAGAGACAGAGTCCAATGTTTGCAATGGTGTAGAGGTGAATTGAACTGTACCCTAGCCTATGGAAGGACTGTTCGGAAGCCTGATAACAGAGGGGATGAAGCTATTCCTGAGTCTAATGGTGTGCACTTTGAACCTCCTGTATCTTCAGCCCGATGGAAGGAATGACTGGATTGGAAAATGTCTTTGATTATGTTGGATACATCACGACTTGGTTTGGGAATTGCTCTGCCCAGGACAAGAAGGCAGAGAGTAGTGCGTTCGGCTGAACGCACTATGGGAACTACACTCGCCCCCTCCCCCCCCCCCCTGCAGAAACTATACATTAGAAGGTGCAACTCCAGAGCCAACAAGATCATGGGAGACCCCTTCCACCCCAGCAATGGACTGTTCTAGCAGCTATGGTCAGGCAAACGCCTCCGTTGCCATGGTGTGAGAACGGAGAGGGTGAGAAGGAGTTTCTTCCCAGAGGCCATTAGGACTGTAAACTTCTATCTCATCAGGGACTAACATTACTGTACCAATTTACTGTTGTGTGGCGTCTTTTTTAAATAGCTGTTTTTTCCTTTTCCTTCCCTCCCACAAATATGTAACATGTGGATATGTGATTCTGTTCCATTCTGTTTGTAGTTTGTTTGTTTTTTGCACAATTGGCAAGCATTGCCACTTTTAATTTCACTGCACATCTCGTATGTGTATGTGACGAATAAACTTGACTTGACTTGTATTAGACTGCATAATTATCATGTTAATTACTTTTAAAGTTGAGAAGAATCCAGTCCCTCATGTATGTGGTCTTGAATTGGTGAATTAATCACAGTGTTGATGTTGGGCAATTCTGTAGGATTGTGGGGTTACCTGATGTTTGAGTTACAGATTCATCGTCATGATACAATGCTGGGTGATTTTGCACTCTTGCTGCTGATTCCTCTTGGGACCAGTGGTTTAATTGCGTTTTCCCCAACATCTTGCATTGTGATCTCCCGTCTGCTGAATTCGCAGGTTATCGTCTGCACATGGAACCGTACAGCACAGGAACAGACCCTTCAGCCCACAATGTCTGTGCTGAACCAGATGCACATTAGTTCTGTGTTAATCCACTTTCTCATCCACTCCCTACACAAGAAGGGCATTTAAAAAGCTTATTAACCTACACACCTGCACATCTTTGGTATGTGGGAGGAAACCATGCGGTCACAGGCAGAATGTACAACCTCCACACAGAGGTCAGGATCAAATCCGGGTCTCTGGTGTTGTGAGACAGCATCTCTACCGCTGCGACACTGTGCTGCCCTAAAGGTGTATGAGTCATAATTATCATTTTGGAAAGCTTTACATGAATCAATGATATGCATGTAAATGCTAATTCATAATGTTGCAAATTATAATAGATGTGTAGAAATAAAAGTTTCAAAGCAATCTTTAGTTTCTACGCTGATTATGTGCGTAAGTTTCGATCTTTAAAATAATGAAAGCACAAACGTGAACGAGTGTTTTTCCTTTGCTGTTTTGATGTTTGAGAATGATTTAGCTTCTCTGCCTGTTTGATGAAGTCCACACCCGTCAAAGCAGCAGGCGTCCAGTTGAAGCATAGATGACAGCGACCAACATCAGGAAGGAAAGTTCTTACTGCATATCAACATGGAGCTTAGCGTGCTGTCTGTGTGGAGTTTGCATGGTCTCCCTGTGGTGGCATGGGTTTCCTGCCACATCCCAAATGCCTGTGAGGGGCACAGATCAAAGAACAATGCAGAAGCAGGCCGTTCGACCTGCAATGTCTGTGCCGAACATGCCAACCAACCTAAACAAATATCTCCTGTCTGTACATGATCCATATCCTGGCATTCCCTGCCTATCCATGTCATTGCATAACCAAGTGAATCCCTCTCCATAATCGCTGGCTTTTTAAAAGTGAACATCTGACTGCAAACTCCAGTTCTATGTTTGTGTGTTTAAAAATAGCAACTTGCGGTTTTTTTTGTGAGATATTTGGTTTGTAGCTATGGCAACGAGATCTGTTGTTAGTGGTGAATGACATTTTTCTGCCTCTGTAAAAGCATAGATATTGTGTACATCATTGAAACAAAATCTTTGCAGAAATATTAATAATGATACTAATAATATTAGGATATAACCAATCTTTATGATATAATCAGACTTTAATGGGATTATTTGCTTATTCAAATTAATTTGTAATTTGCTATAGTCATAAGGAATGGGAGTAGAATTAGGCCATTCGGCTTATCATGCCTACTCCACCATTCAATCATGGCTGATCTATCTCTCCCTCCTAACTCCATTCTTCTGCTCCCCATAACCCCTGACACCTGTACTAATCAAGAATCTATCTATCTCTGCCTTGAAAATATTAACTGACTTGGCCTCTACAGTTTTCTGTGGCAAAGAATTCCACAGATTCACCACACTCTGACTCTGTTATAGAACATTCCCTGCAAATCCATATGCCTATCTAAAGGTCTCTTAAGCACCACTATTGTATTTGCCTCCATCACTGCCTCTGGTATCATGTTCCAGGCACCCACCTTTATGTGTTAAAAAAACTTGCCTTGCTCATCTCCTTTAAATGCCCACCCTTTGCCCATAAAGCTCTGCCCAGCTAGTCTTTGACATTTCAATCCTGGGAGAAAGGTTTTGACTGTCTACCCTATCTATGCCTCCCATAAAGACTGCCCTTCCTGATATAAAATGCTGTATCGTATAGTACAGGAACAGACATAGTAGAGACAGACATTCGGCCCCATTGTCTGCGATGAACATGATGCCGAGTTAAACTAATCTTCCCTGCCTACACCTAGAGTCAAAGAGTCATAAAACGTGGAAACAGGTCCTTCGGTCCAACTTGCCTCACCGGCCAACAAGCCCCATCTACACTAGTCCCACCTGCCTGCGTTTGGCTCATATCCCTCCAAACCTCTCCTATCCATGTACCTGTCCAACTGTCTCTTAAACGTTGTGATAGTCTCTGCCTCAGGCACCTCATCTGGCAGCTCATTCCATGCACACACCACCCTTTGTGTGATAAAGGACCGATGATGCTGGTGATCGCACCCAAGCCATGTGACTGGAACACACTCAAAGGACTTGAATAAACAGCAGGGGTGATCACCTAACAATTTGTGGTAGAACCTTTGTCAAGCCCTTGAGAATCCACAAAACCAGAGTGAGAGTAAGTCAACCTCAATCCCAAAGATTGATTTAAAAGATGTCCATTGGGGTTCTGGTCAGCAAAAACACTCGATAGAATTCAATCAAAAACTCTGAATCAAGAGTGAGAAGAAGTTGTTGACTGCAACCAATAATCTTCTGGTAGAAAACAAAATTGCCTTGGAGGTGCACGTCCAAAGTTCAGATGTTATATTTAAGTTCAATCAAAATGCATGTGAGATATTCCATATGAGGAATATATCTATATTCTCTATAATCTCTATATACATCTCTATAATTTTTATAATTCTCAATAATGCTGAGCTGTGTTCTGCACTAAATCTTTAATGATTTGGACGAGGGAATTGAATGCAACATCTCCAAGTTTGCGGGTGACACGAAGCTGGGGGGCAGTGTGAGCTGTGAGGAGGATGCTAGGAGGCTGCAAGGTGACTTGGATAGGCTGGGTGAGTGGGCAAATGTATGGCAGATGCAGTATAATGTGGATAAATGTGAGGTTATCCACTTTGGTGGCAAAAACAGGAAAGTAGACTATTATCCAGCCCTGATGCCGACCACACTCATTCTATGTCATCCCACTTTCTAATTCGCTCCTTACACATTAGGGGCAATTTACGTAGACAAATTAACCTACAAGTATATAGAAGAAGCAACCGCTTTTGTGTGTGGAGACACGAGAAACTGCAGATGCTGAAAATCTTTAGTGAAACGTAAAGTGCTGGACGAACTCAGCGGGACAGGCAGCATCAGTGAAGGGAGTGAACAGGTGACTTATTGGGTCATAACCCTTCTTCAGACTGATTGTAGCAGGGGGGAGAAAGCTGGAAAAGATTGGTGGGGGTGAGACAAACCCTGGCAAGTGATCAACCTGGTGGATACAGGTGAGGGGTCATGTGATCTGGATTAACACATGGACCGCAATAGTATGGATTCCAACAAAATCATGAGAACGTATCATCCATGTTTATTTGAGGCCCATGTTCGTGTGTGTGCAGTTTGCACATTTCCACTGTGAGCACATGGGTTTCCTCCAAGTTCTTTGGTTTTCTTGCACATGCCAAAGATGTATGGGGGTTGTAGGTTAATTGACCTCATAAAAATGTCCCGTGTGCAGGGAGTGGGAGAGAAAGTGGGTTAAGATAGAACCAAGATTCCAAATCCACGATGACACCGGATCGTGGCGACTCTTCACGTACTGCTATCATCCATTACAATCGTTGCACTCTGAATATTCCTCTCATTAGCTAGAGTGTGTTCCTGATGGGCTTTATCGGTCTTCAATGTTATGTCTTTGCACTAAATGTTGCACCATTTATCCTCTGTCTGTATACTGTGTACTGTGGATGGCTTTATTGTATTCTTGTATAATCTTTACTTTGACTGGATAGCACGCAAACAAAAGATTTTCACTGTACCTCGCTCAGTACATGTGACAATAATAAACTAAACTAGAGTGAACGGGTGATCAATAGTCAGCATAGACTCGGTGGGCTGAAGGGTCTCGACATGAAACGTCACCCATTTCCTTCGCTCCATAGATGCTGCCTCACCCGCTGAGTTTCTCCAGCATTTTTGTCTACCTTCGATTTCTCCAGCATCTGCGATTCTTTCTTAAACAACCTGTTACCAGTAAACATTTCTTCAGCTGTTTCATGAGTTCTACCTGGAAACCAGACCTCTCTCCCCTACAAATAATTTATTTATGACATTGATTTTCCTTAAGGCATCAGGGACTAATTATATCGGCCGGCCAAAAAACCCACGGTGGATCATTGATTATATTCCCTCCATTCTACATTAGATTTCTGGAGAGATTTGCAGTGAAATAATTCATGAAAATCTCGGACACATTTCCTTATATTGCATTCGCCGCAGATTATCATCACAGAATTGAAAGTAACTGAGAAAAAATATTTTAATCATTTATACTTCCTGCTCTGTTGGCAATCAAAAACGTTATAAACATGTTAAAATAGAATTATATAAATTGCTCACGTCCAAAGTTATGATAATCAAGCTGCATTTGTTAATAATGTATAGTTGAATTCTGATGGATTCATCAATAGTTCATTGCAACATCATATGTATGGTTTCAAATTTCCATGGGGATCAGATAAAGAAATAAAATCTAAATTGTGCTCATTCAATACAACCAAATTTAAATTAAAAGATTACAAAACTCAGAAGCAATGTGCATTTCATCAAACAGCATCTACTTTCATTTTTTTTTTAATGAATAAATTTTATTATCTATAATGGGACATCATAAATTGAACATTACTGGCCAAACCACCCCTGTTCCTGTGCAGAAAGTGGAGATACAAGAAACTGCAGATGCTGGAATCATTAAGGCTTGCTGGATCTCTCAGTTGCTAACCACTCTCCTCCCCCTTCGCATACTGACCTTTCTGTTCATTCTCCATTGCCAGAATGAAGCCACGTGCTAACATTAAAACATATGAAGGAACGTATCCATGGACCTCATATTCTGCTTGGGTAGCTTGCAATCCATCGGTATGACCAGTGATTCTCCAATTTGAAGGAACACCCCACCTACCCCCCTCGCTTTCCTATGTCTTCCACCCATCTCAGTCCGCACCCATTTCTCCCACCACCTCCCATCCCCACCAATCACCCTGCTCCTTTCTCCTCCCTTGTACACTCATCTCCCATCCTCGAGTACCTCATTTCTCCTCCCCCTATCCCCTTCCACACATATTCCTCCCTCTGGCTTTACATTTCACTCCTCCTCTTCTTATCTAACTCCCTTTCGTCACCTTTTCAACTTTAGCCTTTGTTACTTACTCGACCTATTTACCTCCCACAATCAACCCCCTCTCACTCCTCCCTCACCTGTATCCACCTATCATTTGCCAGGCTCTGTCGCGCCCCCACTAGTCTCCTTTCTCTCTTTCACCCCCCTATTACAATCCGTCTGGAGAAGTGTCCCAATCCAAAATGTCACCTGTCCATTCCCTCCACTGCCTGACCCACTGAGTTCCTTCCGCTTTTTGTTTTTTTTCCTCAGCTGAAGATAATGGTGAGCTATTTTTTGAACCATTGCAGTCATGTTGTGAAGGAATACGTGCCATTCTCACATAAATTCATGTGATAGGAGCAGAATTGGGCCATTTGGCCCATCAAGTCTACTCTGCCATTCAATCATGGCTGATCTATCTCTCCCTCCTAACCCTATTCTCCTGCCTTCTCCATATAACCCCTGACACCAATACTAATCAAGAATGTACAGGTATCTATCTCTGCCTTAAAAATATCAATTGACGGCCTCCACAGCTTTCTGTGACAATGAGATTTTGAGTGAAGCTTCAGGTTCGACAACCTCATTTCAGTTGGCAGAGGTTGTACTTTTGAGAAGTACAAACAGACAAAAGTAGGTACTGAAAAGCAACTTCCTATAGTTCGAAGGTACACAAAAATGCTGGAGAAACTCAGCGGGTGCAGCAGCATCTATGGAGCGAAGGAAATAGGCGACGTTTCGGGCCGAAACCCTTCTTCAGACCCTTCTTCCTATAGTTGGACATTTGGGCAGGTACATGGATAGGAGAGGTTGAGGGATATGACTCAAACACAGGCAAGTGGGACTAGTGTGGATGGGGCATCTTTGATGGCATAGGCAAGTTAGGCTGAAGGGCCTGTTTCCATTCTGTATGACTGTATAGCAGTTGGAAGAAGCCTTGATGAGTTGTAGAAGTGGAAAACATAGAACTAGTGTGAATGGGTGATCAATGGTCAGCATGGACTTGGTAGGCTGAAGGGCCTGTTACTGTGGTGTACCTTGCAATCCAATTCAATTCAGTTGCCATAGTAGTCCACCTCCTACTGTATTTCATCATGCTGCAGGAGCAGTGGGTGGAGTGGCTGTGGAAGGTGCTGGATGAGGTGCCATTTAAACTGGCTGCTTTGTCTTAAGAGGTGTCAAACCTCTTGTGTCTTGTTGGGACTTCCCTTGAATTTAGCTTTTGCTGTTTAATAAGCATATCCCAGTGGCCTTGTGGATGATGTTCACTTGTGTCTTTGTTCATGAGGCAGTTCTTTGGAAAGGAAGTAATGGAACATTTGAGGAAGTCATAGTTATCGAGACATACAGTTTAGCATGGAAACAGGCTCTTCAACCCAACTCATCAATGCCCCATCTAAGCTTATGCCATTTGCCTGTCTTTGACCCATATCCCTCTAAACCTTTCCTATCCTTGTACCTGTCCTAGTGTATTTTAGAGATTGCTCTTGCACCCACCTCAACAACTCCCACTTCTGGCAGCTTGTTCCATATACCCACCATTCCTAGAGTGAAGAAGTTGGCCCTCAGGCTCATATCAAATCTTGTCCCTCTCATCTTAAACCAATGTCATCTTAAACCCTGAGTAAAGGACTCCGTGCATTCATCCCGACCTATTCGCTCATGATTTTGTACACCTCTACAAGATCACCACTTAGCCTCCTGCGCTCCAAAGAATAAAGTCCTCGCCTGCCCAACCTCTCCCTGCAGCTCAGACCCCCCGAGTCACTCTGAGATAGGTGGGAGTTGTCATGATATAATGTTTCTTCACATAATGTGATATTGAGAGTATTATATGCTTTGTGACTGAGAGAGAAACAGCATGGAACTGTCTGTTTTTGTAAACCAGCATTTGTAGTTCCTTGTTTCTACATTCTATACTGTTCTGTATAAGTATAGATATGGACAGAGTCGTAGTGATACAGTGTGGAAACAGGCCCTTCGGCCCAACTTGCCCACACCGGCCAACAATGTCCCAGCTACATTAGTCCCACCAGCCTGCATTTGGCCCATATTCCACCAAACCTGTCCTATCATGTACCTGTCTAACTGTTTCTTAAATGTTGGGATAGTCCCAGCCTCAACTACCTCCTCTGGCTGCTTGTTCCATACACCCACCATCCTTTGTGTGAAAAAGTTACCCCTCAGATTCCTATTTAATCTTTCCCCATTCACTTTAAACCTATGGTACACAAAAATGCTGGAGAAACTCAACGGGTGCAACAGCATCTATGGAGCGAAGGAAATAGGCAAAGTTTCGGCCCGAAACGTGTACTATCGATTTTCCAGCATCTGCAGTTCCTTCTTAAACACTTTAAACTTATGTTCTCTGGACCTCGATTGACCTACTCTGGGCAAGAGGCTCTGTGCATCCTGGCAAAAGAGTCTGTGCATTTAAAATGGCTGATTCCTGATTCATCAAATACACAATTTCTGTCCAAATGGAATACAATGGTCCACTGATTCTCATTATGGGCAGGAGCATTAAATTAACAGGGTAAATCCAGTTCCCCAAACCAATTCTTCCATAATGACTCATCAACTCTGCCATTCTATTTGAATCAGTACGACTGTGTTTATCAAATAACCGTAAGTCAAAGCATATCATTCTAAGGCA
Source organism: Amblyraja radiata (assembly GCF_010909765.2). Taxonomy (NCBI): domain Eukaryota; kingdom Metazoa; phylum Chordata; class Chondrichthyes; order Rajiformes; family Rajidae; genus Amblyraja; species Amblyraja radiata. The sequence goes on along the minus strand of NC_045984.1, from coordinate 22,575,583 downwards.
TCTAAATTTGGCAGAGTTGTGGCACTAATAGAATCTGTCTGTACCGTAACTATGTAATACATTTTAAAATAGCACTAGAATGGTAACAAGAATTTTTGGAACAAGTTTTCTAAACATAAATCCATGTTAGGGAGGCAATAACATATGGCAAAATGTAAATAGAAGATATTAGAGAATGTGGAATAAAACTGATCTTGGCATTGTCTGGGATGACAGAAGTAAGATTAAGCTGACCGCAGCAAACGCTGAAGTGGCTTTTTTAAAATGTTTTCAATAATCAGGCATTGCACAATGCATTTTGACCTTGCTGTAGAAGTGAGTTAACAGGACTGCTCCAAAAGTTTTCAACAACTTACCTCGCTGTCTCGAATAGGCATGAGTTCTAGAATGAACAGAAAACTGGTGTATCAATTTACATTTTATCTACTTTCATTTGAAGGGGATATCTCAATGATTATTCGTGTGTTCATTAACATGGTGTTAACATTTCTACCATTCACGTTTGAAACTTTTGAATAATTACAGATAGAATCATAGCGTGTACAATGCAGAAACAGGCCCTTCAGCCCAACTCATCCTTGCCAACCATATTTTTGTAGCTTAGCTAGTCCCATTTGTCAGCGTATGGCCCATATCCCTCTTAACCCTTCCTATCATTGTGGAATTCATTGCCTCAGAAGGCTGTGGAGGTCAAGTCAATGGATAATTTTAAGGCGGAGATTGATAAAATTCTCAATTAGTATCGGTGTCAGGGGTTATGGGGAGAAGGCAGGATAATGGGGTTGAGAGGGAAAGATAGATCCGCCAGGATTGAATGGCAGAGTAGACTTGATGGGCCGAATGGCCTAATTCTGCTTCTTGTACATATGAACTATACATGTACCCATTTAAATGTCTTTTAAATGTCACCATTGGAGTTTCTTGTAGCAGCTTATTCCATATATTCACCATCCTCTACATGAAGAAATAACTCCTCCATGTCTCTTTGAAATCTTTGCCCTCTCACCTTAAACCTATGCCTTCTAGTTGTGTTGCTGAACCATGGGATAAAGATGTATTGGTATTAGTGTTGATTTATTATTGACACGTGTACCAATATATAGTGAAAAGCTTTTGTTTGTGTGCTATCCAGTCAAATCATACTGTACATGAGCACAATTAACCATGCACAAGTACAACATGTAGTGCAAAGATTAAAATAACAGAGTGCAGAATGTAGTGTTACAGCGTTAGCCTGTTACAGTTACAAAGAAAAAGTCCAAGGTCTACAGTGAGGTAGGTTGGAAGATCGGGATTACACTCTAGTTTATGGAAAGACCTGATAACAGCAGAGAAGAAGCTGTTCTTGAATCCGGTGGTTTGTGCTTTCAAGGTTTTCTTTAAATCTTCTGCTTGATGGGAGAGAAGCGAAAGAGGAATAACCAAGGTCCTTGATTTTGTTGGTTGCTTTCCCAAGGAGTGGGAATGAAGTGTTGATGGAGTCAATGGTGGGTTGTGTGATGGACTGGGCTACTGTACATCCACAACTCTGCAATTTCTTGCAGTCTTGGGCAGAGCTGTTGCCGAACCAAGCTGTGGTAGAACCTGATAGGATGCTTCCTACCTTCTCTGTCATGCATACATTGGGAAGAGTCATTGGAGACAGGCTGAACTTTCTTAGTCTTCTGAGGAACTAAAGGCCTTGTTGGCCATAACTTCATTGTGCTTGGTGCAGGATAGATTTTTAGTGATATTTATGCCAAGAAACTTGAAGCTCTTGACCATCTTGACTTCAACACCATTGAAGCTGATCAATGCTCTGCTAGCAAGACACAATGAATAATAGTAATAATAATAATAATAATAATAATAATAATAATAATAATAATAATAATATCTTTTATTGTCATTGCACAGAGGTACAATGAGATTTGGTATGCAACTTCCATCTGATGAAATATCTTAATTGGCTAAAAATGTAGACACCCATAGAAACAAGATTTTATATAAAAGTTAAAATAGTATAAAGTGCAAATAGGTCTGTGCCGGGTGAACTGCAAATGTTGGCATCTTGAGCAAAATACAAAGTGCTGGAGGGACTCAGCGGGTCAAGCAGCATCTGTGGAGGGAATGGACAGATGATGTTTAAGGTTGGGGCCCGTCTTCAGACTGATATTGTAGTTTAGATCAGTTTAGTTTAGAGATACAGCATGGAAACAGACCCTTAGGCCCACCGAGTCCGCACTGACCAGCGATCCCCGCACATTAATAATAATTTGTTTATAGGGACAGTGCATATTAATGAACATTTGCATGTAAATATGCGAGATTGTAGCCAATCAGTAGCTAATTTCCGTCTCTAGTCCCAGGCAAAGGTAGGTGAAGTGTCTTGCCCAAGGACACAACGACAGTACACACTCCAAGCAGGATTCGAACCGGCCACCTTCAGGTTGCCAGCCGAACACTTAGCCCATTGTGCCATCTGTCGCCTACACACACGAGGAACAATTTACACTTATACCAAGTATACAAACCCAAGCTAATTAGCCTACAAACCTGTACGTCTTTGGAGTGTGGGAGGAAACCGAGGATCTTGGAGACAACCAAAGCAGTCACGGGGAGAACGTATAAACTCCGTACAGACAGCACCCCTAGTCAGGATCAAACCCGGGTCTCTGGTGCTGCAAGCGCTGTAAGGCAGCAACTCTACTACTGCGCCACTGTGTTGCCTACGGGGAGAAAGCTGGAAAAAAGAGGTGAGAGCAGGACAAAGCTTGGAAAGTGATAGGTGGATGCAGCTGGGGGGCAATTTGATGGGTAGATGGGTGGAGTAATTGATAAAGGCAAGAGATGAAAAGGAGACAAAGGGATGTCAGAGGGAGAGGAGAGGAGGAATAAAATATTAAGCTGCATGGGGTATCTGGGTGGAAATGGGGAATGAAGGGGGTAAAAAGGGAACGAAGGGGGTAAAAAGGGAGATGTGGGACTCGGGAATGGGAGACAAGAGTTTGAAGAAGGGGAAAGGAGTGTCTTGGGAGAGAGAGGTTAGGAGATGGTGGGAGGAAATAGTGCGCATCAGATATTCTTCTAGTGATGCCAAAACACCGGGCCTTAAAGTAAGAATATAAGAAATTGCAGATACCCTCAGGCCAATATCGAACTTTGCAGAGACTTGTAAGTTGCAAGAAGGTGCCGGAACGTGACGACTCTCTATGTGCTGTTCCAGACAAGGACCTACTTTCAATGTCTTCACTCTTTTACTTGTGTATAATTGTACTCGTGTGTGGTATGGATTTGACTGGATGACAGAGTGCTATCACAGTGGATGTACGGTGGTGCAGTGGTAGAGTTGTTGCCTTACAGTGCCAGAGACCCAGGATCGACTCTGACTAAGGCTGCTGTCTGTATGGAGTTTGTACGTTCTCCTTGTGACCACCTGGGATTCCTCCAGGTGCTTCAGTTTCCTCCCACATTCCAAAGGCGTGCAAGGTTTTTTAGGTCAATTGGCTTCTGTAAATTGACCCTCGCGTGTAAGATGCGAAACTGGGAAAACATAGAATTAGTGTATGGGTGACGTTTGTTTGCATGGACTCTGTGGGCTGAAGGGTCTGTTTTTCCATGCTGTATCTCTTAACGAAACTAATCTAACCTAAGCGCACAGAGCAAGCTTTTCACTCTATCTTGATGTACGATGCAATAATAATTATAATTAACTAAACTAAAATTAAAAATCTCAAGGTCCTGTTATAAAAAAAAGCAAGCAATTGCTCTAGGTTGATACAGCTGATATGTGTTTGTTACTGAACAATATACAAGGATATTCGATCATTACATTTGGTTTGTGCAAGCAGGCTGGATATAACCTGGAGAGTGTATTCCCCACATTACCCCTGTACTCTTGACTGCATTTTTATTTAAAACTCTCAGGGCAATCTTTTTGTTATCCATCCTAGATATAATCATGTGTAGGAAAGAACTGCAGATGCTGGTTTAAATCAAAGGTAGGCACAAAATGCTGGGGCTACTCAGCGGGACAGGCGACATCTCTGGGGAGAAGGAATGGGTGGCGTTTTGGGTCGAGACCCTTCTCTCCAGAGATGCTGCCTGTCCCCTCGGCTGCCTATTGACTAATTCCCCCTCAATGAGTCTATGGTGCTTTATTGTCACCTGTAGCTAAGTACAGTTAAATTATTTTTTTCTTACAGATCAGTGTCAAACCTACTATACCCTAGACTCAAAGGTAGAGAAAAGTGCTGGAGAAACTCAGTGGGTGCAGCAGCATCTATGGAGCGAAGGAAATAGGCAACGTTTCGGGCCGAAACGTTGCCTATTTCCTTCGCTCCATAGATGCTGCTGCACCCGCTGAGTTTCTCCAGCACTTTTCTCTACCTTCGATTTTCCAGCATCTGCAGTTCCTTCTTAAATACCCTAGACACAATCATACTAAATATAAGAATGTAAGATAGTCGAGCACACTGAGTCGGTCCACAAGTGTCGCTAAGTTTTAGGTGCCATCTTGTACCCTTCAAGTCTGAAATTTATGAAAAACATTAAGAGTTCTTAACTTGGCCACAAAGGCCTTTTGTGGCCAAGGTCGTGGCGGTGACATTGGGTCAGAGTTGCAGGGATTGACCTTCAGTGGTGTGCCCAAGATTGCTTTCTTGTGTAAATCCTGCTTGACCTTTGCAAGTTGTTGCAAGGGAGCAGATTGTTTCCACGCTGAAATTCTCCTTCTACAGTTGTCACCCCTTGAACCCAATCCCACCCCCATTCACCTCTCTGGTGGTTCGACGGATTCGAATTAATTCCCATCCAAAGTCAAAAATATCCCTCGACAAAAACGTCCGTTCACCTTCCTGAGTGGTTGGGCCCATGTCCGGTCTTGTCAGCAGATACGGATAATAGGGAGCAGATCAGGAGATATTGCGCACATCAAATTTTACCACTTTATCTTTGTGTCTCATATCTAGAGAGACCCTGAGTTCAATTGAAATTCAGAGCCTCTGTAGTAAACGCAACATCCCTGAATATAGATTAATGTATTCATAAATTACAAGAAATATATTCTACAATATGTCCTGAGTTTGTAATCTGAGCCATTTATACTCCTGCTGTGATCACACAACTATCTTTGTCTTACTTTACAATGCAGCAGAAGTATTTTATTGGCAGTAATCTAATTTTTGATACTCTTAGGACTTTAAACATGCAGGAACGTAGAACAGAACACTACAGCATGGGAACAGGTTTCTCGGCCCAGATTGTATGCGTCAAACATGATGCCAAGATAAATTAATCTAATCTTCCTGCACATCATCCATATCGCTCCATCCCCAATAAAAGGACATACCTTTAGAATGGAGATGAGGACCAATTTCTTTAGCCAGAGGGTGGTGAATCTGTGGAATTCATTGCCACAGACGGCTGTGGAGGGCGTCATTGGGTATTTTTAAAGTGAACATTGATAGGATCTCGATTAGTAAGAGCGTCAAAGGTTACAGGGAGAAGGGAGGAAAATGGGGTTGAAAGGGAAATATAGATCAGTCATGATTGAATGGCAGAGCAGACTCGATGGGCCGAATGGCTAATTCTGCTCCTATGAGTTGTGAACTATTCCCTACAGAGTGCTGGAGGAACTTAGCGGGTTGTGGGTACAGATGCAGCCTGACCCGCTGAGTTGACCCAGCACATTGTATTTTACCCATGGAGAATACCCTGCCAAGATTTATCACACTTATCAACATTAAATCCATCTGTCATGTTTCAACCCACTCTTCCAAATGACCTAAATCTCTCTGTACACTTTTAAAATCTACTTCATTATTCACAACACCACCTATCTTAGTATCATCTACATACTTCTTAATCTATCTTACCACACCAACATCCATTTTATTGATTCACATGACAAACAACAGTGGACCCAGCACACATCCCCGAGGTACCCCTCTAGTCATTGACCTCCAACCTGACAAACATCCATCCACCATTACTCTCCCTCATTTCCCATACAGCCACTTTTTAATCCATCTTGCTATTCCTTACTAACCTCTTCTTAACCAACCTTATTTCCTTATTGAACCTTGTCAAAGGCCTTACTGAAGTTCACCACTTTAACCTCATCAATTTCCCTAATAACCTCTTTTTTTTAAAGTAAAAAAAATCAAGATTTGACATCATTACATGAGCTGTTATGAACACCTCTGAATCCTAAACAAACCAGTCCGCAAATCCTCTCTCACTGAGGAGAAGCTGATGAGGTAGTTAAAAATGTTTAATGGAGATGTGCGGGGTTTTACACTGAGGGTGGTGCGTTCCTGGAACATGCTGCCACAGGTGGTGGTGGTGGACACAGGTACAATAGTGGTATTTATGAGATTTTTGGGTAGGCACATAGATATAGAGGAAATGGAGGGATATGGATTACGTGCAGGCAGATAAGAAATGGTCCAGGCATCATGTTCTTCGCAAACATTGTGGGCTGAAGGGCCTGTTCTTGTGCTGTACTGTTCCATGTTCTATGTTTGCATAGGGTGGTACAGTGGCGCAGCGGTAGAGTTGTTGCCTTACAGAGCGAAAGACCCGGGTTCGATCCTGACTATGGGTGCTGTCTGTAGGATCAAAGGGCTGAATGGCCTACTCCTGCAACTATTCTCTATGTGGATTTTTTCTGGGTGCTCCGGTTTCCATCCACATTCCAAAGACGTACTGGTTTGTTGGTTAATTGACCTCAGTAAAATTGTCCCCATTGTGTAGGATAGTGTTAGTGTACAGGGTGATCACTGGTTGGCGTAGACTGGATGGGCCAAAGGGCCTGTATCAGCGACATATCTCTAAAGTAAAGTCTAAAGGTGTTTATTCTGAGGAACAGCAGTGGTGATCACCACTATCCATTGTTATCTGCTGACCCCCAATATTGGTCGAGTTTTTCTGCTGGTCATTTCACTCAACTCCCATTCCTGACGCTCAACTCAACCGGTGAGAATGATCCAAAGTACTCTGGTTATCTGCCCTCCCTCGCCTTTCCTTGGTCCCTCTATAACGGTTGAAAAGCCCAGCGGTATATTTGTTACAGGGTTTTTCACCCGTCAAACACCTTCTACCCGGACCGGGGTTGACTGGTCTAGGTGGGACCAGTTGGAAGGAGGGGCTAACAGTTCAAGTGTCCCACCTCAGAGAGTGGGAGCAGGTGTAGAATATTAAGTGCTGACTGAGCGGCGTTTGAAGGCAAAATTAAAATCATTCTTGGGGGAGGTTGCGTGTTCATGAGGTGCTCGGTTTGGATGCAGCTGAGTTTCTTGGCACCGGTAACATGTCTGTGGCTGAACTTTACATTAAGGTATGCGTGCCACAACCAATGTGCTTCAACTCGACAGCAAAGGCTTACTTTAGCCACAATGCTGATATCGATGTTTTCGTACTGTATGGGTGCGAGGAGATTTAAAACCCCCCCAATTACTTCGAACTTGTATTACAGCGGCATTTAATGTCAATAGCTCTAGAATTTCCATAACATAGTTTGAGACAAGTTTATAAAAAATATTTGGCGTTATCTCAGATTTTATTGTCACGTGTATGCAATTACATTTAAATGTGGTTTAATTTAGTATAACGTAATTTTAAACGAGAATGAAAAAGTTCTTCACAGTATTACTGTGTAAAATCGCAGTAGTGCTAACCTACCAATTATTTTCTCGCATATTTTAAAACCAGTTTGTCAAATCTAATTGCTCTTTAAAGTTTTAATGTTTTATTTGTTTACGAATCTCTTTGTTTTTGTGTTAAAAAAAAACGAAACTACAGAGTGAAGTGTTAATTATTTTTCCAAATGTATTTCGTTGTCAAATAGTATGACCTGTCCACTGTAGTTCACTCAAAATGGTTTTCCTGTTTTAATTTTAAAAAATTCAAAGGAGGCACAAGAGACTGCAAATGCTGGGATCTTGAGTGAAAAGGCAAGCCACTAGGGGAACCTGGCACGTCAGTCAGCGTCTGTGGAGGCAAATGGGCAGAAGACATTTTTTTGGGTTGGGACCCTTCAGACTGGGGTAGAGAGAGAGAGATGCATTTTCTACCATTTTGCATTTGCAGTATGTATTGTCTAAAAATCCGAGCTCATTGAGAGATTTTCTGCATTGGAGCATTCCTTATTAAGATGTTGTATGATTTAAAGTGTTTTATTTCTGATCATGATAGATAGTTGGGTGTAAATATGTAGACATAAGATGCCGAATGATACATAGTCTGAAGTTATTGCCTTGCCCCTATACGAGCAGTCTATTTAGGAATGTTACAAAATGTTGAGATGTTAAAAATCAAGCCTGTAATTTATCCCATCAGCATAAAAAACCTTTAATATTTGCCTAATTCACTTTCATATCTTCAGTATTAAAACAGTTATGGTAATTTTCATACTAGGAAATTAGCATCTTGTTCCCTATTGTTTTTCTATTGTCAACACAAAAGCTGTGATCGAGGAAAGATCGATGCCATGTTCAACAATCCGATCTATATGTACTGTGGAAGTTTTTAGTCAGATATTTAATATGAAAATAGTGATCATGGATAGACAATTACACAATACGAATAATGATCATGTTGCCGATATCTGGGCCTAATTAACTTATTTCGCATCATCAGATTAAAAATAAATTACACCAAAAACTAGATAAGATGTTAAATAAATGTCCTACGTACTTTTTGTGTTGTCCTGAACTTGCGATCTGTGATTTTGAAGGCCTTGAAGTTGAGCCCGACTCAATAGACCAGCAATGTGTTGAAAAAAGAACACGAACGGATGACAGAACGGGATTTCCTCTGTCATAAGCTTGTCGTACGAGGAAATCCCTCCCTGACAACCAATGGAAAAGCCTGCAGTTTACTCCCCCACCCCCCCCCCCCCCCCCCCCCCCCCCACAGCCTCTCGAGTCCCGCGCACAACAGTCAGCAGATCTGGAGCGCCACTGATGGCAGGGATTGTAACAATGCTAGTCTATTGCTGTATTTACGTGTGTGGGTGATCAGGCCAGGGGTTCACGGAGAGAGACCCTGCTATATTAACAAGGCTTTCGTAATGGGACAATGCTATGAATTGTTTACCAGAATAAGTCTAAAGTTTTTCCTTCTTCAAGGCAGGAAGAGACTATTTGTTACAGTTAGAACCAAGCCCAGTGGCATTGGAATCTACAGATGCTGGAATCCAAAGCAAAACACCAAGATTTGGAGGACCTCAGTGGGTCAGGCAACATCTGTGGAGGGGCATGTCCAACACTATGTGATTGGAGCAAATACCATGGTGGGGGGAGGGGGGGGGGGGGGGGGTTAGTCATGTTGTTTGTGTGTGAGATGTGAATTTGCTAATCATTATAAACTCTGCTGTTTGCTTGAAACATCTCTTTTGTGATGTTTTATTTTTGTGTAGTTGAACGTTGCTACTTTCTGGATGAATAAGCCATTTGGGCTTATTACCCACATGTTTCTGTTTCAAAAGCAAAAAGTTGTATGTAGTGTTCAAGTTGCATTGTATGGGAAATCCTGGGTCATTGGTTGTGGCCAAGTAGAGCATAGCTGCAATGGTATTACAAGGAAACTGAGGGCATTGACATATCATAAGTTTGAAAAATAGAATTGTAATCAATACTTGGATAAGACAGAGAACATTATTTTTTAAAGTACAGCACGGGAACAGGTGCTTTGTCCCACAGTCTGTGCTCAACATGATGCCATGACAAATTGATCTCCTCTGCCTGCACATGATCCACATCCATCCATTCCTTGCATATCCATGTGCTTATCCAATCGCCTCATAAATACTCCTTTTGTATCTGCCTCCACCACCACCACTCGAGTGTTCCACTCTGTAGTTTAAAAAAAACAAACTTGCCCCGCACATCTCCTTTAATCTTTGCCCCTTTCACCTTGAAGCTATGCCCTCTCGTCTTTTACTTCTCAATTAATCTTTTTTTTTTTTAATGTTTATTTTATTAGAAGCAATTGTACAAGGAGAAAGTGATGGACATAATTATACAATTTCCGTACAACTTTATAGTTTTAACATTTTATAAACTGATAAGTGAATTGGTAAAAAGGAAAGAATGAAAAGGAAGAAGAAAGATACAAAAAAGAAAGAAGATAAAACACCATAACTAACGAAGAAGTGAAAAAAAGAAAAAGCGGAGATGTATCCCACTACCCTTCCCTACGCCCGCTCACCCGACCCTAGCGTCTGTTTTGAATTTGTGTTCAACCATTCTGTTGTTGAAGAAATTCAATGAAAGGAGACCATATTTTGGAAATTTGGTCTGATTTATCAGACAAAACAAACCTTATTTTTAATTTCTAAATGTAGTGTCTCGGTCATTTCTGTGATCCACATCTTCACTCAATGAATCTTTAAAGACTTTTAAGCTGTTTAACTGCAACCCAGAAAGTTTGACTTGAAAGTTGGGGAATGGTGCACAACATTAGCTTCCATGAGTTACTTGACAAGGTATCAATGCATTTGAGAGTGACGTGGTTCTCTTTGGAGAAACGGCATCATTTGACATTCTTCAATGGTAAGGTCAAATGAATGCTTTGGGACTGAAGTAGAACAGTGAATTGGAAGCAACGTTGCATGTCTGCACTAATGCGTTATGAGGAAACTTGGAAGTAGCTTTCACACAAAGCCGTGCTATCCAGATACATGCCTCTCACGTGAAGGTAAAATTGTGGTGCTTGTGCATGAATGCACGATAAATGAGAGGCAAACACATATATTTTTAGATATATAGATAACATTCACAGTTGATGCTGAACAACCTGTCACTGAAAAGCCAAATTGTGCATGCTTCTTCCTTCAGTTCAAACATTTGCTATTTTTATACTTTAGTCACTTAATCTGATCACTTCCTTCCTGCACAACCTTCAACGTTCTGTCTTGGATCTGATGCTTGATTAAATATTCTCATGCGTACTTCCAAGTCTGGGTTCCACCTAGCTCTAAGGAGCCTTCAATCTAGTTGAAGAATGGTGCTTTGCTTGGCTTGTTCAGGCTGATCCCAAATCATTTTTGTATTCTGAATCCCTTAAAACCTGATGCAAAAGCTCGTAAAGTCTAAGTTGTGCAACACCCTCTGCAGTCACAAGGAACCACAGATGCTGGAATCTTGAGCAAAACACAAAGTGTTGGGCAGCATCTATGGAGAGAATGAATGTGATATTTCTGTCCACGATCGTTCTTCAGATTCCACAGAGAGGGAGCAGTAAAAGATAGGGAATCACATTGGAGAGAAGAGAACTTCTTCCTGGTACACTGAAGTCCCACAGGCTGAAATGTCATCTATCCATTCCCTCCACAGATGCTGCCTGACCTGTTGACTTGCTCCAGCACATTTGTGCTTAACTCAGTGGACACTGTTTACTGTGTCCAAAGCCTGGGCACAGTGTCTTTGGGGGATAAAAATGAAGTGCAAGTAATAACTTTTAACTAGTATTTGACACTTTTCCAAGTATGCTTAATGGAAGAGTTGATATTCATAAACACAGAGGAGCAAAAGATCCCATCACTCTGAAGTGTCAAAGGACACATCATTCTGTGATTTCTCCAGCAAATATTGATTTGAAATGGAATGAAATATTAATGGAGCTTTGAAGTGTAGCTTTTGGCTGCAATGTGTTATCTTGTCTGTAATTGATGTAATGCCAGACATGAATATTTACATCTTAACACTATCTGTGTCTCTGCTTTCCAGCTTTTCAATAAAATGAATTTCATAGAACATTAATTATTGATTCCACATGATGAGCTAACCGGTTGATTGTGAATGTTTGGCAAGAATTGCATCTGGATATAACCAGTCGGGCACCTTAATCAGTCTGCAATTAAATCTGCCTTGCCCTTTTTTTTTTACTCTTCCACCGATGTTCTCCAGTGAGCCAAGACTGACACCTAATTTATTTCTGTAAAATACTTGTCATTCTGCTTGTAGACAACATGGAAGAGTTCAGAGCCCAAAGCCAAGTCTTTGAATATTTTTTTAATAAATTCTGGGAGATGGTCCAAGATTCACTTTGGGGGGTAGACTGGAGACTTCCTCTAGAGAGGAATGAGGAGAAAGCTGTCCATCATTCCCCAATTGCTCCATGTTTTGTCTTTGGTGGATGAGATTGAGAGATTTCGTTCCCATTGCTCCAAGGTTACTGCAGCAATACTTTGCAACACTGGGGCTGTCTGCTAATGGGTGGTAAAGCTGCTGCCTTGTGGATCCAGAGACACATCTTGTGGTTCGATCCTGACATTGGGTGCTGTCTGAATGTAGAGTATTCATGTTCTCCTTGTGACCATGTGGGTTTCCTCAAGGTGCTCTAGTCTCTTCCCACATCCCAAAGATGTGAGGGTTTGTTGGTTAATTAGCCTCTGTAACTTGCCCCTAGTGTGTAGAGTCAAGTCAAGTTTATTCGTCACATACACATACGAGATGTGCAGTGAAATGAAAAGTGGCAATGCTCGCGGACTTTTGTGCAAAAAGACAAACAAACAACCAAACAACCAAACAAACTATAAACACAATCACATATTCTTTTACATATTAAATATTATGGCCGGAAGGAAAAACGTTCAGTAAAGTTAGTCCCTGGTGAGTTTACAGTCCGAATAGCCTCTGGGAAGAAACTCCTTCTCAACCTCTCCGTTCTCACAGCATGGCAACGGAGGCGTTTGCCTGACCGTAGCAGCTGGAACAGTCCGTTGCAGGGGTGGAAGGGGTCTCCCATGATTTTATTGGCTCTGGAGTTGCACCTCCTGATGTATTGTTCCTGCAGGGGGGCGAGTGAAGTTCCCATAGTGCGTTCAGCCGAACGCACTGCTTTCTGCAGAGCCTTCTTGTCCTGGGCAGAGCTACTCCCAAACCAGATGGTAATATTTCCGGACAAGATGCTTTCCACAGCCAGAGTGGATGGGAACTGGTGGAAATGATATAAATGTGTGATAATCAGCATGGATTTGTTGGATTGAAGGGCCTGTTTCCATGCTGTATCTCTTGATTATTGTATACTTGGCTTAATTATTCAGGGCATTGAGCATAAGAGTCAGGAAGGCGTGATGCAATTGTACAGGGCTTTGGTTTGGCCACATATGGAGTGTAGTTTGTAGTTCTGGTTTCCCAATTACAGGAAGGCTGTGGAAAGGGTGCAGAAGAGGTTTATCAGCTTGATGCCTGGATTAAAGTGTATTTGCTACCGGAAGAGGTTGGACAGACTTGGAATATTTTCTTTGGAATGCCAAAGATTGCGGGGAGACCTGTTAGAAGTATATAAAACGAGGCATAGATATGGTAGACAGTCAAAACCTTTTCCCCAGGATGGAAATATCAAATAATAGAGGGCATGGCTTTAAGGTGAGAGGGTCAAAATTTAATGGGGACATTTGGGGAACATTTTTAGACGGTGGTGGGTGCCTGGAATACGCTGTCAGAGGTGATGGTGGGGGCAGATACGATAGTGGCATTTAAGAGCCTTTTGGATAGGCACATGGGTATGCAGCGATATGGATTATGTGCAGGCAGATAAGATTTGACATTGGCATAGTATTCAGCACAGACTTAGTGGGCTGAAGGGCCTGGTTCTATTCTATTTTATCACACTGATTCTATTTTATCACACTTTTGCATCTCATGGGTGGTCCTCAGTAGGAGTATTTTACAGAGGGCAATGTTTGGGATGAGGGAGGAAATCTGAGCACCTAGTGTTAACCCACAGGGTCATTGGGAGAATGTGTATACTCCACACAGACTGCACCCGAGATTGGGATTGAACCCCGGTCTCTGGTGCTGGATGGCAACAGCACTACTAGAATCTAAGTCACTAGCAGGGATGTGGTCACTCTTTGACAAGAGAACTATCCAATCATTTCCACTCTGGTTATAGTATTGTCATTGTATATAATAATGTAAAATAATTGCATATTGCCAGCTGTTGCTAAAGATGCTCTGCTGCCTCTTAATTGCCTTATTAAAATCTTTTGTGCTAAATAGCTAATGAATGATCACCAGGTTGTTTGAAGCTCCCTGTTCACTTTGGAATGGTGCATGACATATTTTATAGCAATGGCACAAAATACTGGAGTAACTCAGCAGGTCGGGAAAAACATGGAATAGATCATCTTTCGGGTCAGGATTGAGTCTCACTGCGTGGCAACAGCCCCTTTGGCCCAACCGGCCGACACTGGCCGACATGTCCCATCTACACTAGTCCCACCTGCCTGCGTTTGGCCCATATCCCTCCAAGCCTGTCCGATCCATATATTCTTCAGAATTTTTTTTTTTTGTGCTCACTCTGGGATGGAGGTATTAGATGTGGGTGGCACAGCTGTCTGAAGAAGTGTCCCAACCTCAAATGTCGCGTTTCTGTTCCTTCTCCAGATGCTGCCAGACCCACTGTGTTCCTCCTGCACTTTGTTTTGGGAACTTTCTTATATTTTTGTACATGCACAGATGATACAAAGGGGTAATTTTGGAATGTTTGAATATATTGAACAGATGCAGCGGAGATGATGTTCACTTGGAAAACCTCTGCCATCCCTCCCTATTCTTGATCTCTGTCTCCATCACAGATCAAACATAGAAAATAGGTGCAGGAGGAGGCCATTCGGCCCTTCGAGCCAGCACCGCCATTCATTGCCCTATCCCTCCTCTCTTCCAGCTAGCTTTCTTTCTCTTCCTTCTTCCCCCCCCCCCACCATGTCTGAAAAAAGGTCCCAACCTGAAACATCACAAATCCATGTTCTCCAGAGATGCTTCTTGACCTGTTGAGTTACTCCAGCACTTTATCTTTCGTGACCCTTGTGCTGCATCCTTAGCCACCAGTCCCGTGATGCTTCAGGTAACTATCGGTATCATTGATCAAGATGATGCTTGGGTTTAACAGCCTTTCACCAAAATCCCAGGTATCCTGCGATCAACGCCCTTCCAGCAATTAATCCAATGGGCTTTTTTTCGAACCAGCAATGAAGGGTAGAAAACTAACAATCGTGGCCCATGATATGATACATAATTTTATTAGCGTGGTTTGTGTGTGACTTGTATTTCCAGATTTTTCTGCAAAAAAACCTCAAGATTATAAGGTTATATGGACTCCTGTTCTGCAAAATGTCTTGCAACCTTTTTTCATTCAGACCGGAAACGTCACCTGTCCATGTTCTCCAGCAATGATGTCTGATCCGCTGAGTTACTCCAGCACTTTGTGCCCTTTTAGCAAGTTAAATGACTCGCTAGAAAGTTTAAATTGGATTGAGATTTTAAATTTGCAACTGGGTGCTGTGGCCAAACTATAGGTGAAAGATTGGAAACTTTTTTAATTTGAGTTCCTGCATCTTTATTTTTCCCATTGCTGGATTGAAAATGATTTCATTTGCACTTGGCCTTGGGCACAGTCCCGGTTTGAAATAATGAGCTTCATGCATTCCCACTGATTGCAGACATTTGACAAAGGTCTTGAAATGTAAAGCTTTCAAAATGACTTTGCATATTAACATTCATTATCTGACTAATGCACACCCTTGTGCCATTAAAACTGGTAAATGTTTTATTCAGTTGTGGAGGACTAACTTCTCTTCTTTTTGTGATAAGCCCCTTTTTTTGGCTGTTAAACCGAAACTGGTTTACTACACATTGAAATGCATTGACAATAATATACAACCAGAGAGCCATGTCTGTTACTTTCATATTTTCAGCAAGTCAATTAGAATCAGTCATAGTCATACAGTGGAAACAGGCCCTTCGGCCCAACTTGCCCACACTGGTCAACAATGTCCCACTTGCCTGCGCTTGGTCCATATCCCTCCAAACCTGCCCTTTCCATGTACATGTTTAGCTGTTTCTTAAATGATGGGATAGTCCCAGCCTCAGCTACCTCCTCTGGCAGTTTGTTACATACACCCACCACCCTTTGTGTGGAAAAAGCTATCCCTTGGATTCCTATTAAATCTTTCCCCCCCCCCCCTCACTTTGACCCTATGTCCTTGATTCCCCTACTCTGGGCAAGAAACTCTGTGCATCTACCCGATCTATTCTTCATTATTTTGTACTTATTTTGTACTTTAATAAGAAATTATGTGTATTCGCTTATTCCACCCCACATAGGTATTGGCGTATGCCATATCAATGCTACCCTCTTATTTTGGGTGCATGCCTGTTGACCTAAAGTAATTCATTTGAGCTTGCTGAGAGTGGTAAGGGATTAATACAATGTGCTGGAGGAACTTGGCAGGACGGGCAGCATCTGCCAGATGGTAGAACCGTGACCCGTGTCGGAGACCAGAAACCTCCCGGAAGGCCTGGCTCACCCACTGGCGACTCTCCCGCCACAGACTGAGGACAAGCAGACCCAAACCCTGCCTGGCTCACCTGCCTCTGATCGAGGACCTTCGCAATTAAAGGACGTTCTTTTAGGAAGGAGTTGAGGAGCAATTTCTTTAGTCAGACGGTGGTAAATTTGTGGAATTCCTTGCCACGGAAGGCTGTGGAGGCCGTCAGGGGTATTTTAAAGGCAGAGATAGATAGATTCTTGATTAGTGCAGGTGTCGGAGGTTATGGGGAGAAGACAGGAGAATGGGGTTAGAAGGGAGAGAATGATCAGACATGATTGAATGGCGGAGTAGACTTGATGGGCAGAATGACCTAATTCTACTCTTATTCCTTATGACCCATGGGAATCCACCTGGAAGGCCGGTAAGCAGACCGGCTGTGGGAGAGAGTGCACGGCCTCGACAGCTGGAGGCCCTGCAGCAGCCTGGGGGTCGGCTGGTCCAGGTGCCGCTCCCAGAGGCCCAGCACGTGGACTGGACGCAGCCTGCAATGGAGGAGAACGCCTATTGCTATGCTTGGCCTGGCCAACCCTGCAACGCCGCCAGGTCAACAGACCTTCATGGTCAGATCAAGATCCCTGCACTTGCAAAAACTGGGACTTAAATGGTGCCAAACTGGCGAAGCTGTATACTGTATTAGTGCACTGCTGCTGTACATTTAAACTGTATCTGAGATGTTTATGTATAGTGATACTTGTACTGTGCTGTATACAAAAATGAATTTCACTGTGCCTCTGTACATGTGACAAATAACATACCATACCATCTGCGGAAGGAATGACAGGTGACATTTTGGATCGGAACCCTTTGAAACGTCATCTGCCCATTCCCTCCGCAGTTGTTGCCTGACCTGCTGAGTTCCTCCAAGTTTCCGGCTTCTTGTGTCTCCAGGTAATTACGAAGGTTCAGAAGGGAAATGGTGGTTGTATATTTAGCATGGTTTTATAAAGGAATTGCAAGTGGGCGGGAATGGAAATTTATCCGAAAGTAGTACAAAAATAGCATTGCCCTTTTAGCCTGTGCTCTGATGCTGTAATTGGGATCCTGTTGTTATGGTAACAGCTAGGCTTTTGGTGATGAATGCCAAATTATACTTGCATCCCACCGGTGCTATTGATATTCTTGTGGTGCGGTAATTTGTGTGTATTTTGAAGATGTGAAATATTGCATTTGAGCGTTCGATTGCGAAGACCAATTCTGATCCAAATCTAATGTACAGTCACCATACTGAAGATTCATTGCTTCACCTTTGGTATGGGCCAATCTTTGCCATTAGAGGCCTGTCACTTGGTTTTAGTTTAGAGATACAGAATGGGAATGGATCTTTCAGCACACCTAGTCCACGCCGACCATTTATCACTTGTTCACACTTGGGACCATATCTGAGGAAGAATGTGCTGGCTCTGGAGAAGGTCCAGAGGAGGTTTACAAGAATGATCCCAGGAATTAGATTAAACTATGATGAACGTTTGTCAGCACTCGCTGGCGTTTTGAAGAATGAGGTTGGACCTCATTTGAAACATACAGAATAGTGAAAGGCTTGGAAAGAGTGGATGTGGAGAGGATGTTTCCACTAGTGGGAGAGACTAGGACTAGTGGTAATTATGATGCCTTAGAATTAAAGGATGCCTTTAAGATGCCTTAGAATTAAAGGATGTTCTTTTAGGAAGGAGAGGAGGAGCAATTTCTTTAGTCAGAGGGTGGTGAATCTGTGGAATTATTTGCCACAAAAGGCTGTGGAATCTGTCGGTGGATATTTTGAAGGCAGAGATAGATAGATTCTTAATTAGTACAGGTGTCGGAGGTTATTGGGAGAAGGCAGGAGAATGGGGTTAGGAGGGAGAAGTGGATCAGCCATGATTGAATGGCAGAGTAGACTTGATGGGCTGATACTTGATGGGTCGAATGGCCTAATTCTACTCCTATTCCTTATGATGTGGGAGGAAACCGGAGCACCCGAAGGAAACCCATGTGGTCGCAGGGAGAAAGTGCGAACTCCACACATGGCTCCTGAGGTCTGTATCGAACCTGGATCTCCAGTGCTGTGAGACGGAAGGTCTACCAGTTGTGCCAATGTGCCACCCTAGATTTGTTGATTCAAAGAGTGGAGGAAAGGGACTAGATTAATTTCGCAGGATAAGTGGGCACATTTGTTTTGGAAAATGCTCTGAATTGAGGATGGCTGGACATGATTTGTATGGACAATCTTATTCTGGGCGCCCAAGATTAGAATCAAACCTGGGTCTCCGCGGCTATGAGGCAGCAGCTCTACCAGCTATGCCAGTGTGATGCCCTTGTGTTGATGTGAACAGCTGATGCACAGTAACATTGTTCTGAGGTAGGCACCAATTATTTTGACGACCATTGAGATTTATCTCCACTCTGTATTTGGTTACAGTTTACCTTTGATAGTTCGCCATTAATCCAAATGTTGAGGTAGCAGCCCATTTAAACGTAGACCAGCATCATATTTTGCTTTCATTTTGTGCTCTGTCTCCTTTGGACACAACCAAAAGTAACTTCATAAAATGGTGTCCAACAAATAAAAAAAACAAAATTATGATTGCAAAAAAAAAAATTGTTCCAAATGTAGAAGTGGTAATAATGGTGGATTGACAATGTGCCTGCCTCTTTAACGTCAAAACTATTAGCTACATCTGATCCTGAAACTGTGGCTGTTTAGCTGGTTGAGGCTCGCCAATGGGTGCTGTATTTTTTTTAAACCTTGGTCGTCAATTAAGTTATGTGATGTCTTGTTTTAGTCGACCAAAGTATGGATTCCTGACCCTGAAGATGTGTGGAAATCTGCTGAGTTACTGACAGACTACCAGGAAGAGGACTGCAAACTCCACCTTGGACTGGAAGATGGAACTGTAAGTTTAAACCGTGCATAATATCTAGTACCTTTGGGTTTTAAGGATGCAGAATAAATCTTGGAGATTAATGTTCTGGATTCCTGTTTTCCATTGATGTTTAAGCATTGAATGTACATTTACATATGTAGGATATTTTAATTAAATCTTAAATATTTGACGGGTTTAAGATGAGAGGGGCAACTTTTTCACAAGGTGTTTGGTGGTTATATGGAAGGAGCTGCTGGAGGAGGTGGTTGAGGCCATGCAATGATATTTGAAAGACATTTGGACAGGTGCACGGAGTGAAAGGTTTAGAGGGATAGGCCAAACACTGGCAAACGGGATGAGCATAGATGAGTTGGGCGGTTTCCATATTGTATGACCCTATGACACTAAAATAATTGCACAGCAATTTTTGAATGAATGAACCGGCATTATTCATTCACTCCTCAATCACACTCGGTGGTGGTGAGCTACTTCTGTAGCCACAGCTACCCTGGGGCAGACTGACGGAAGCGTGGCTGCTAATCTGCGCCTACGGCCCCTCCGACCACCACCAATCATTCACACACAGGCAAAGGTGGGTGAAGTGTCTTGCCCAAGGACACAACGACAGTATGCACTCCAAGCGGGATTCGAACCGGCTACCTTCCGGTCGCCAGCCGAACACTTAGCCCATTGTGCCATCTGTCGTCCTACCCTCTAGCTTTATTTCACGTTTCCTATCTTTATCAGACACCCTTTTTTAATCTTGGCCTTCATTACTATCTCCACCCATTGGTCAATCACCCTCTTTCCCCCCCCCCCCCCTCTGTATCCACCTATCTCTTGTCAGACTTCACCCCACCCCCACCCCTCCCCTCCAACTTTCTCTCCCCCACCATCCGTCTGAAGAAGGGTCCCAACCTGAAACATTGCCTTGTCCATTGCCTCCACAGTTACTGCCTGACTTGCTGAGTTTTGTTAGTTAGGATTGTAGGGTGTGATTGCAAGTTGTATTATGCATGAACTAATGTGCGTCAGCCAAATGTTGCAACCCAATGTTGGCTTGCTTTAAGATTGTATTTAGTAAACATTTCCAGTTTCCATTATAGCATGAGTTTCCACTATTTGTATGGCAACTGAAGTAGAATCTATTGGCAACATGGGTACATGCCATTGTAGATGAAGGAAGTGGTTTATTTTTAGGTTCGACTCCAGAACATAATTAAATTCAGTTGTGACTCTTCCTGAACTCTGTGCTTTCTGAATGTTGGAGGCACGAAAGATCTTGGATAGAGCAGTTAGATTTGTGACTTCCCTGTTTAAAAAGGACAAAAGATAAATGATGCACCATCCTAACGCTCAGTGTTAGCTTGGAGACATAAAGCGTGGCACACTACCCCTTAGTGGAGGGTTTTTGAATTTGTTACTGCACTTTGATAGAATGGAAAATGTTCAGCAGAGAGCATTGTTTTGTGTTTGCTAGATAGTGCTATAGTTATGATAAAACTCAAAATAAATAGAATCTGTTTGATGTACAGTTGAATAATGACCTAATTAAATGGTTAAACCCTAGACTGAGTATTCTCCCCTTCCCCCACCTGGCCTTGCGTTTCCTTAAAACACTTTATTTTCTTCTGAAATCAGTCCCAAAGAATAATTGTTCAGAGTAGACTTGCAAACTTTGAAGGATCATTATTTACAGATGTTTTTGTTTGCAAATTATGCACCTCACTTGCAACAGAACCATCGTACGATTAGTCCTGAGCTACGAACTCCTTGGCGATCCTCGGACAATCTTTGATCCGACTTTACTGGACTTGCACTTCCCTTATCACATATCTGTACACTGTGAACGGCCCGGTTGTAATCATGTATTGTCTTTCCGTTGACTGGTTGGCATGCAACAAAAGCTTTTCATTGTACCTCGGTACGCGTGGCAATAAACTAAACTCAAACTGCATGTTCTTAAGGAATAATCCAACAGGAAAAAAAAAACCTGGGCCTTTTTTATCTTGATCATCAAAGCTGGTGCTCTATGATTTTTAACTGCCAATAAAGTGGTCACTTGCGATGTGAATGTCCAACCTTAGCAGTGGCTAAAATGAGCAATACTCTGAGCAGAGGTTGGGATGTGGGAGGAGGCAACTGGAGTAGCCAGAGGAAACTCGCGTGGTCACAGGGAGTATTTGCAAACTTCATACACAGGCAGCACCCGAGGTCAGGATTGAACCTGGATCTCTGGCATTATGAGGCTGCGGCTCTTTCAGCTGTGCCGCTGTGATTTACTTTTGTACAAGGGTGAACTTGCTGCAACCTCATGGGATAGTTGTGGGTTAAACTGAGATCTGGGTTGTAAGGGTGAGAATGTAATGTAAATATGGGTATGGAGTGCTGTGAAATGTGTACATTGAATGATCATGGGGCAGAACTAATGGGAATGTTATCATCTCAACTAAGCCAAAGATTGTTATTTTGCTGGAAAAGCAGTCTATTATATGTTCAGCTATTTCTTTTTGCCTCATTGGTCGGCTTTTAAAATAAATAAATAAATAAAAATAATTTTAAAAAGCTTCTAATAATGTAAAGGAATAACTGGGGTTTCTTCTGTCCAATATTTCAGATTCAGATTCAGATTCAGATTCAATTTTAATTGTCATTGTCAGTGTACAGTACAGAGACAACGAAATGCATTTAGCATCTCCCTGGAAGAGCGACATAGCAAATGATTTAAATAAATAATAATAAGTGATAATAAGTGTCCGGGGGGTGGGGGGGTGATTGGCAGTCACCGAGGTACGTTGTTGAGTAGAGTGACAGCCGCCGGGAAGAAGCTGTTCCTGGACCTGCTGGTTCGGCAACGGAGAGACCTGTAGCGCCTCCCGGATGGTAGGAGGGTAAACAGTCCATGGTTGGGGTGAGAGCAGTCCTTGGCGATGCTGAGCGCCCTCCGCAGACAACGCTTGCTTTGGACAGACTCAATGGAGGGGAGCGAGGAACCGGTGATGCGTTGGGCAATTTTCACCACCCTCTGCAATGCCTTCCGGTCGGAGACAGAGCAGTTGCCATACCATACTGTGATGCAGTTGGTAAGGATGCTCTCGATGGTGCAGCGGTAGAAGTTAACCAGGATCTGAGGAGACAGATGGACCTTCTTCAGTCTCCTCAGGAAGAAGAGACGCTGGTGAGCCTTCTTGATCAGAGTTGAGGTATTGTGGGTCCAAGAGAGGTCATCGGAGATGTTGACTCCCAGGAACCTGAAGCTAGAGTTATTTCTCTCTCAGCCAACAATTGCAGATGGGTCATTCGCGAAGTGGACAAATTGGCACACTTTGTGTGCTACAACCAGAAACCTTGCACTGGGCTGTAAAGCAATTTGTGTGTTCTGAGGTTCTGGCATCTGCTGACAATTATAGACTTTTTCTTTGGCTGGCGGTTGTGAATATTATAAATTCCCTTGGATAAGTTGCAATTGGCAGTCTTGTAGAACATCAGTTGTTGCAAAGTCTTGTATCATGGAGCCACAGATCCCAGAACTGGAATCCGTCCAAAGAAGGGTCCTGTCCCGAAATGTCACCTGTCCATTCCTTCCACAGATGCTGCCCGACCCACTGAGTTACTCCAGCACTTTGCCTATACCAGCAGTGTTTTTCCGGATGGGTTGCAGGAAAGAGATGTGGAGATGATGCAAGTTCATGCTGGAGACTGTTCTGTGTTTTGTTTCAGGAAATGGAGTATCCAATTAACCAAAACACTCGTGAGTTGCCGTATCTACGCAACCCGGACATCTTAATGGGTGAGAATGACTTGACCACACTCAGTTATCTGCATGAGCCTGCCGTGCTGCACAATTTGAAAGTGAGATTTGTGGAGTCTAACAGCATCTATACGTACTGTGGTAAGTAAATGAAAGGGCATTTGCTTTTCTAGCATGCACTATCAGTATAGTAGAATTCCTATTACTGAGAGAATAGACCTAGGGTGGCTGGAATCTTTGTTCTTAGTCGTACAGTATGGAAACTGGTCCATCAGCCCAACATGCCCACACTGACCAACATGTCCTGTCTATACTAGTCCCACCCGCCTGCATCTGGCCCATATCCCTCTAAACCTGACCTATCAATTTAACTGTATAATTGCTGCTTAAACATTGCAACAGTCCCTCCCTCAATTACATGCTCCGGCAGCTTGTCCCATACACCCACCACCCTTTGCATGAAAAAGTTACCCCTCGGATTCCTTTAAAATCTTTCCCTCTTCACCTTAAACCAGAGAGCCTTCTGGTTCTCTATTTCCCCCACTCTGGGCAAGAGAGACTTGTGAGTCCCCTGTTCTATTTCTGTTCTCTTTGTGGATGGGTGTGTGATTAAGTCCCGGCTGATTCTGTGCTGATGACTTGAATATGATCTTGGCTTGGGTGTTTTTATTTTTGAACTGGTAACATTTCCTTGATAGTCGATTTAAAAACTCATTAGACTTTCTAATGAAATGTTTCTTAATAATATACATTATAAAATGAACCCATTGCATTTGCGTAAACTTTGCATTTAGATTTGCATAAAACTAGTTGGTTCTGACCATCTACCCTATCTATACTTCTCATAATTTTGTATACCTATCAAGTCTCCCCTCACCTCTGTTTCAGGGAAAACAATCCATCCAATCTCTTCTTGTAGCTTAAACCCTCTAATCTAACCTCTGCGCCCTTTCCAAGGCCTCCACATCTTTCCTATAATGGGGCGACCAGAACTGCACACAGTACCAAATGTCATCTAACTAGATAAATATGCTGGAGAAACTCAGTGGGTGCAGCAGCATCTATGGAGCGAAGGAAATGGGCAACGTTTCGGGCCAAAACCCTTCTTCGTCTAACTAAAGTCCTATAGAGCTGCACCATGATTTTCTGGCTCTTGTATTCAATTCAAAAGGGAAGCATACCATATGCCACCTTTATCACCCCAACTATTTGTGCTGTCACCGAACGTGGACTCCAACATCCCTCTGCAATGCTGTTAAGGGTCTTGCCATTAACGATACCTCCTCCTTGCTTTCAACCTCCCAAAGTGCAACCACCCATTTTTGCAGCTGAACTATAATCCCACTGTACCTTCTGACAGCAGTTCTCACTGTCTGAACGTTCTCATAGCTAACCTAATCTCCAGTTCATCTACATTTACATCTGTAACTTATATATGTCACAAACAGCAGAGGTCCCAGCACAGCTTCCTGCGGAACTCCACTGGTCACAGACCCCCAGCCAGACTATCCACCTTCCTTCACAATCCTGTCCTTGAATAAACCGGTTGTGAATCCATACGACCAAGTCAGCATGAATCCCGACGTCTTGATCTTTGTGTTAATGTTAGACAAGACATTGCAGTGAAAAATCACAGGGTTTCTTTGCAAGTTATTGGCACTTGGTATCGATCAAGCTGGGATTGCTCTTGGAGCGAAAGTTGAGAAAAACTTTAACTAGTTTTGTGAAAGTAAATGTGAAACTAACATTACTGATGAAAACTGAGACCT
Source organism: Amblyraja radiata (assembly GCF_010909765.2). Classification (NCBI taxonomy): domain Eukaryota; kingdom Metazoa; phylum Chordata; class Chondrichthyes; order Rajiformes; family Rajidae; genus Amblyraja; species Amblyraja radiata. The sequence goes on along the minus strand of NC_045984.1, from coordinate 22,550,899 downwards.
GTTTGGGTAAATGGCAAAAGTAACAATGGGGAACTAAGCAATTGTTTTAGTATCAGTTAAGATTTGGAATGGACTGACTGAGTGATACAAGCTAATTCAATAGGAACTTTCAAAAGGAAACTGAATATGTATCTATCAATTTGCAGAGCTCTGGGAACCAACAATGCTGGACTCATTGGGTAGTCCTTCAAGGAGCTGGGTATGAGTGTGATTTGAATGGTAAATTATCCAATTCAATTAAAATTATGAATGCATTCACTGCCAGGGGTATTGCATCAAATTTGCTTTTCTGTCAGTACATAAGTACAGTACATTTGAACCTTTTGGAAACATTTGCAATAGTAAGTGCCCTGATGTTTTGTAAAGGAAACATTATACTTTTTGGCGGAGAAATTGGCAAGTGGAGGGGAAAAGTAACATGTCTGTTCTAACATGTCATGCCAGTAGAGAGCATGCATCTGTAGTGTTGTCCAACTAGGGACTCGGGGACTAGAGATACAGCGTGGAAAAAGGCCCTTTTGCCTTGTGCAGAGTCCACACCGCCCAACAATGCACTACTTCTATCCTACACACTAGGGGCAATTTCAAGAAGTCAATTGACCTACAAATGTGCACATCTTTGCAATGTGGGACCATCTGGAGAAAAGCAACAGTCACGGGGAGAACGTACAAATTCCCTACAGCCAACACCTGTAGTCAGGATTGAACCCAGGTCTCTGGTGCTGCAAGGTAGCAACTCTAACACTGCACCACCCCAGGGATTGTAAACAGCAGGAATTGTAGGAGCATTGATTTACAGAGACCTTGGGTGCAAGGTCATAGCTCCCTGAAAGAGGTGGCGCAGGTGGATAGGATAGCAATGAAAGCATTTGGTATCTCTCAGTATTTTGCCTTCATAGGTTGAGGCATTGAGTACAAAAGAGTTGGGACTTTGCATCTTCACAAAACCCTGATTAGACTGCACCTGGAGTGTTGTGTATAATTCTGGTCACCACATTGTAAGAAGGATAGGGAGAGTGCAGAGGAGATTTACCAGGATATTGCCTGGGATAGAGAATTGTAGTTACGTAGACAGACTGGATAAACTGGACGCAACAGAGAAAACGTGTGTTAATTGGCAACCTGCGATTAATGCTTCGGCGAACCTCTTTGGAAACTTTCCTCAATTACACTGCTTATTCTAAATGTTCTCTTTAAAGGTATTGTTCTCGTGGCCATCAATCCATATGAGCAGCTCCCTCTTTATGGCGATGATGTAATTTACGCTTACAGTGGGCAGGATGTGAGCGACATGGATCCCCATATTTATACAGTGGCCGGGGAAGCGTACAGGCAGATGGCAAGGTTGGTGCAGCGGGAGGCTCTGACGCGGTGCCCTGGGTCGACTGGGGGGGGGGGGGGGGGGGGGGGAAGGCAGATCTATTGTTAAAATGTAAAACGTCTTAGTTGAATAGTGATGCGATAGTGCGAGTTGGCATGGCAACCTCTTCCAAGGTGCAGCACAATGATGTAGCTGATAAAACGTAGCCCCCGTGGTTCCAGTGTCCTGATGGCGTTGAGAGGAGAAAAATAGATCAGCCGTGATTGAATGGCGTAGACATGATGGGCCGAATGTCCTAATTCTGCACCTATATCTGTTGATGTTATGACCTTTGGTGCTATTTGGTTGAATTGTCTTAGGTTGCACTAAGGACTTCTGGCTTATTTGTACTAGTATTAGGGTTATTAATGAATTATAGTTTATTATATGTAATCCATGTGTAATAGCTCAATTTGCCCATGCCAACCAAGATGTCTCGCCTACACTAGTCCCACCTGCCCACATTTGGCACATGTGCCTCTAAACCTTCCCTATCCATGTACCTGTCCAAATGTCATAAATGTGGCTGTAGTATCTGCCTTAACGTCCTCCTCTGGCAGCTCGTTCTTTATATCCACCCCCATCAGTGTAGAACAAGTTACTCCTTGGGCTCCTATTAAATCTTTCCCCTCTCGCCTTTAAACATATCCTCATTTTTGATTCTCCTACCCTGGGTAAAAGACTGATGGGTTGAATGCACACAATTTCTCTAAAGCTTTTGTACACCTTCATCAGCCTCCTGCACTTAAAGGAATAAAGTCCTAGTCTGCCCGACCTCTTTGCTATAGCTCAGCCCCTCTAGTCTTGGCAATGTCCTCGTGAATCTTCTCTGCTCTCTTTCTAGCTTAATGTTCAGGGAATTGAATCTTCCTGACCGTTCAACCACTTCTGTTTGTAGTTGCACTTGTTTTAAAGAGAGATTTTGCCCTACCTGACAGGCCCAGTAATAAATCAATGAGCCCAATTCTGTTCAGTAGCTAGTATGTTACAGAGTGGAATGAGGAATGAATGATCTAATTTCAACAGGCATGACAAGAACCAATCGGTTATAATAAGTGGTGAATCTGGAGCGGGAAAGACCATGTCTGCCAAGTGCATGATGCGTTATTTTGCAACCATTGGTGGATCTGCGAGTGAAACTAATGTGGAGGAAAAATTTCTTGCATCCAATCCCATCATGGAGGTATGTTTAAAAAAAGGACTGCAGATGCTGAAAAAATAGAAGGTAGACAAAATGCTGGAGAAACTCGGCGGGGGAGGCAGCTTCCATGGAGAGAAGGTATTGGTGACGTTTCGGGACGACACCCTTCTTCAGACTGATGTCGGGGGTGGGGGGAGGGAATGTGCCTGACCCAATCTTGTGGTCTTGGATGGAGATGTTCCCAAACCAAGCTACGATGCACCTGATAAAATACTTTCTCCGGCAAGAGTTGCAGGGGACATGCCGAAGTTCCTAAGCCTTCGAAGGAAATAGAGGCGACCAGCTGGTCTCACTGACTGTGGGTGAACAAGTGAGTCTGCTCCTCTTGACCCAGCCACCCAATGTTTGAAAGGGGGGAGAAATAGGAAGAGAAGATGAGGGGAAGTGACTTGGTAGAAGATGCCTGCAGAAGCTGGCAAATCCATCGTGCCAATTACCAAAAAGTTGGGTTAATGGACGATGGGACCTTCATTGGGTGTTTGTAACGTGGGGAGCACTGGTTATGATACAGTAAATGGAGGAGGGGTGCGGGGGATGCGGGGGGGGGGGGGAAGGGGAGGGGAAGGGTTGACAAAACACAATATTGGAGTAACTCAGTGGGTCAGGCATCATCTGTGGTGGGAATGGACAGGTGATATATCGGGTCAGGACCCTACTTCAGAGTGATTGGAGAAGGGGTGGGTGGGGGGAGCTGAAAAATAGATAAGTTTGGGGACAAAGCATGGCAAGTGATAGATCATAAGTGATAAGAGCAGAATTAGGCCATTTGGCCCATCAGGTGAAGAGATGGTGAAAGGTGCAGGTGGGTTTGATTGGCAGATGGGTGGAGTAGGGTAAATGATGAATAGTGAATGATTCTGACCTATAGCGCGGTACAGCACAGGAATGGGCCCTTCGGCCCGCAATGTTTGTGCCGAACATGCTGCCAAGTTAAACGGATCTCATTTTCCAGTACATGGCCCGTATGCCTCTGTCCCCTGCACTTCCATGTGCCTATCTAAAAGCTGTTCCAAACGCTGTAATTGTAACTGCCTCCACCACAACCCCTGGCAACGTGTTTCCAAACACTCTAGTTTAGAAATGAAACTTGCCCCATGCATCTCCTTTAAACGCTGCCCCTCACCTTATTGTTGGATAATTCCACCCTGGGGGCAAATAGTTTTGGCTGTCTTCCCTATCTATGCCTTCATAAAGAAAGTACTCCAGTGAGCTACGTTCAGTGTAATGAGAGCACATTGAAATGTTCACTAGCGCACACGCGCATTGATCCATACCACAATTTGCGCCTCTTAAACTCGAGTAGTCTGTTCATGCCTTCCCTTTCTTAAAAGGCTTGTCAAAATTGTCTGGAAAATATCTTTGAAAAAAAAATTAAGCCAATTAGATCTGTCTTTTAGTAGCCATGATCGGTTTTTTGAAACTAAAGCTTTTAAATTTCTAAGACTTGAGGCTTAAAGTTCAAATAATTCATTTTTCAGAATGAATTACCCATTTAAACTGTTGTCAACTTTTCACATTTGGTATCAAAGAGTTGGCTCTCAGTCTGATCTTCCCTTTAATGTTTTCACTCTGCATGGAGCACATTTCCAATAGTAAAATGTAAAACTTTGGCTTTATTATATTTATTTATTTTTCTCTCCCCAGGCAATTGGAAATGCCAAAACTACAAGAAATGACAACAGTAGTCGTTTTGGGAAATACATAGAGATTGATTTCAATAGTCGGTACCACATAATGGGAGCCAACATGAGGACATACCTGCTGGAGAAATCAAGAGTTGTGTTCCGGGTAAGGGATTTATTCCACACCACCAGTTCAAATGAGGCTAATGACTTGCTGACCTTGCTTTTGATCTTGCTATGAATTGAAAATGTGCTGGTGACTTCATATTCCTTGAAGAATGCCGAAGAACTGGTGGAGCTGCTGACTTGCAGCACCAGAGACCCAGGTTTGATTCTGAACTCGGGTGCTGTCTGTGTGGAGTTTGCGCGTTCTCCATGTGACCGCTCGGGTTTCCTCCAACATTCCAAAGACGTGCAGGTTTGTGCTGAGGTATTGGCCTCTGTGAATTGCCCCAAGTGTGTAGGGAGTGGATGAGAAAGTGGGATAGCACAGAACTAGTGTGAAGGGGTAACTAATGGTCAGCGTGAGCCGAAGGGTCGGTTTCCATGCTATATATCTTTGTGTGAATCAAAAACCCAATGTTAAATTTATGGATATTAAAACTGGTCTGCAGATTAAAAGCTGTATTTGTTAATAGATTTACATTTACATGGAGTTCCTGAACAAAAGTTTGCTTAATTATAATTTTATCTTTGTCCATTAATCAATTTTGTTCATGATTGCAGTGTGAACCTTGTGACATGAGAAAATGCTAATCTGAGCCTAGACCTTTCATTTGCAGTAGAGTTATTGTCGTGTTGAAAGATTTGCTCTTTTCCAAATCTGCTAAAGCCAGCTCTTTGGCAAGGTTTTCAAAAACGTCTCTGCCAGAGCTTTTTCCATGTAATTCTCTAATTAATGCATCGTCATAGTTGTAACAAATCTGATTTTGTCTGTTTTGGGGTAGTGATCAGATCATCATAGTCTCTTTAGTCATTCAGTTCTGAAACAGACCCTTCACCTCCAACTTATCCAAGTTGACCAAGATGCCCCATCTCAGCTTGTCCTAGTTTGGCCCATATCTCACTAGATCTGTCCTATCCATATATACCTGGCTGCAATATTTCCTCTGGCAGCTCGTTCAATATGCTCAATCCTCTGGAAAAATGTTGCCCTCTGATTCCTGTTAAATCTTTATCTGCTTGGCTTAAACCTTAACCCTCTAGTTCTTGATTTCCCCCTTCAGTTTCTCCTATACCTGGGGGGAAAAAAGACTCCATGAATTTGCCCTATCTATTCCCTCATGATTTTATGCACCTCTATAGGATCATCCCTTAGCCTCTTGCACTCTAAGAAATAGTCCTAGCCTGTCCAACCCCTTCTTGTACCTCAGTCCCTCGAGTCCTGGCAACATCTTCGTAAATCTTCCTTGCACCATTTCCAGCTTAATGGCGTTTGACATTTTTGCGTAGTATTCATCTTGCCTTGTGCTTAAACATTTTTGTCAACTGTCCAAAACTTTTTTTGGCTTCTGATTTGTCAACCAACTGTGTAGAATGAATAATTTCCCAGTTTACCTTTTTTTTTGTTTTTGTTTTTTGGAATAGCTTTTATTAGACTTCTGCAGTCTCTCCATGTAGTTAATTGTTTCTCTCTAATATCATGCTGGGAAATATCTGCTACTGGAACTCCATGAACTTAATCCTAAAGCTTATGTTTGTTTACACTGATTTGTAAAGATGTAATTTTACTTTTTCAGAATGGAAACAGGCCCTCTGGCCTAACTTGTCCACACAGACCAATATGCCATATCCAAGCTAGTTCCATGTTTGGCCCATATCCCTCTAAACTTTGTATATCCATGAAGTCGTACTGCATGGAAACAGGCCCTTCAACCCATCTAGTCCATGCCAACCAAGATGCTCCATATTAACATTCCCATTTGGCCCATATCCCCCTAAGCCTTTCCTATCCACATACCTGTCCAAGTGTTTAAATGTTATTATGCCTGCATGAGGTACTACCTCTGGCAGCTCATTCCATATATCCACCACCTGAGTGAAAAATGTGACCCCCTCTGATTCCTATTAAATCTTTCCCCTCTCACCTTAACCATATGAACTTTTGGTTTTCATTCTCTTACACTGGGTAAAAGACTCTGTTCATTCACCGTATCAATTCCCCTCTTGATCTTGTACATCTCTATCAGTTCACCCCTCAGCCTCCTGTGCCCCAAGCAACAAGCACTGGAGCCCTGACAATTACCATGCAAATCTTCTCTGCACTCTTTCCAGGTTAATGTTTTGTATTTATTGCCTTTATTTAACAAATCCAAATATCCCTATTGCCTCACCAACTCGATTATCTTCAAACTCTTGTACACAAGCATCTAAAATCTGTCTGCTCCTGTGCCCCTCTCCACTCACCAACAGTTGTTGTAATTTCTCTCCACTCACCACACGTTGCTGTAATTTCTTGCCTCCATTAGAAATATAGGAAATAGGTGCAGAGTAGGCCATTCAGCCCTTTGAGCCAGCACCGCCATTCAATATGATTATGGCTGATCATCCAGAATCAGTACCCCGATCCTGCCTTCTCCCCATATACTTTGCTTCCGTTTGCCCCAAGAGCTATATCTAACTCTCTCTTGAAAACATCCAGTGAATTGGCCTCCACAGCCTTCTGTGGCAGAGAATTCCACAGATTCACAACTCTCTGGGTGAAAAGGCTTTTCCTCATCTCCATCCTAAATGGCCTACCACTTATTCTTAAACTGATCCCTGATTCTGTACTCTCCAAACATCGGGAACATTTTTCCTACATCTAACCTGTCCAATCCCTTATGAATTTTTTAGGTTTCTATAAGATTCCTGCACTTGGCCCAGGGTTCATAAGTGATGGGGGCCAATTTAGGCCATTCGGCCCATCAACACTACTCTCCATTCAATCATGGCTGATCTCCCTCTCGCTCTTAACCCCATTCTCATGCCTTCTCCCCATAACCCCTGACACCTGGACTAATCAAGTTATGGGCACTCTCCGTGTGCTTAATGAGCCTTGAACCTTCACTGCTCCAAGAGTAACAGGATTCAATGATGTTTTAATTTTTCATTTCTCAGGCGGCAGAGGAGAGGAATTATCACATTTTCTACCAACTCTGTGCTTCATCTCACCGGACTGAGTTTTCTGAATTGGATCTTGGTTAGTATTGATGGCGCACAAGCAAGCGTGTAAATTGATTTTGGGTGTATTAAGTGGTCGTCTGCTATATTGATTGTAATTCTGCTGTTTCCCAGTGTGAAGAAGGGACCTGACCCAAAATATTGTCTGTCCATTTGCTCCACAGATACTGCCTGGCCCGCTGAGTTCCTCCAGCACTTTGTGTTTTACTTGATTACAATCCTTGTGCCTATGTATGTTTAAAGGCAAATTTCAATAGCTGATGTGTGTAGGAAAAAACTGCAGATGCTGGTTTAAACCGAAGATGGATGCAAAAAGCTGGAGTAACTCACCAGGTCAGACAGCATCTCTGGAGAAAAGGAATAGGTGATGATTTGGGTTGAGACCCTTCTTGAATGGATTTACTATCTAATTGCTGCCTAACCTCTGTGAAGATGATACAAAACGAAATCATAAGAATTGCAGCAATAAAGAACGTCAAAGATTTGACTGGACAGTGCATTGAAGATTGATCCCACTCACATTGACCATGCATAGAGTGATACAGTGTGGAAACGGGCCCTTTGGCCTAACTTGTCCACACTGGCCAACATGTCCCAGCTGCATTAGTCCCACCTGCTTGCACTTGGTCCATACCACTCCAAACCTGTCCTATCCATGCACCTATTTAACTGTTTCATAAGCATTGGGATGGTCCCAGTCTCAACTACCTCATCTGGCAGCTTGTTCCATGCATCCACCACCCTTTGTGTGGAAAAAGTTACCCTTCAAATTCCTATTAAATCTTTTCCCCTTCACCTTGAACCTATGTCCTCGGGTCTTTGATTCCCCAACTCCGGGCAAAAGACTCTATGCATCTACCCGATCTATTCCTCTCATGATTTTGTATTTTCAGGTAGTGCTGAGAAATACTTCTACGTTAATCAAGGAGGTGACATTCCGGTTAATGGAGCTGATGACACTGCAGACTTTGAGAGAACTCTGACTGCCTTCACTACCTTGGGTGTGTATGATCTAACGCCTCTAAAGAATGAGAATATGCAGAGTGTCAATATAGTTCTCATTGGCTGGTTACAATGCAAATTTGCAATGTTTTTATTTTGCATGAAAACTGTCTTGTTCTGTGTGATGTTTCATCTGAAAGTTGTGAGTTAATGATCTCTTCCAGAGATTTTAGTACAAACCTCAGGGCAGACACAATGTAATTGGGGTGCTGTAAGGGATCACAACTTGAGTCCCATGCACCCGCAGAAGGGATCTCACGGCAGTATTTTAAATAAGAGTGAGTTGTTTGTTTTATATTAATATTTTTAAGTCAAACTTAAAAAAAAAATTTAAATTTGTTTTGCAACTGGTGGTGAATCTGTGGAATTCATTACCACAATAGCCGTGGAAGCCAAGTCAATGGATATTTTTAAGGCGGAGATTGACTGATTCTAAGGGTGTCGGGGGTTATGAAGAGTAGTCAGGAGAATAGGATTGTGGGGGGATGATAGATCAGCCATGATTGAATGTTGCAGTGGACTTGATGGACCGAATGGCCTAATTCTGCTCCTTATGAACAGTTTCCAAGTGAACAGTTGTCAAAAGTCCATGGGTGGATCCTTCATTTTGACTGTGTGTGAGTTTTAATTGATGGATCAAAAAATATGCAGCATGGAAACCAACCCTTTGGCACACAGAGTCCATGCTAACCATCAATCGCCTGTTCACATTAGTTCTACTTTATTCCACGTCCACTTCCTGCATACCAGGGGCAATTCAGAGGCCAATTAACTCTTCTTTGGGTGTGTGGGGGAGGGAGAAACCAGCCCACCTAGAGGAAGCCCACATGGTCACGGGAAACGTGCAAACTCCACAAAGACAGCACCGGAGGTCAGGATTGAACCAGCATCTCTTGTGCTGTGCTGCTGAAGGTGTTCTGGAGGTGCAAGTCCAACAGGATGCTGAGAGCTGCCCAGACATAACCATTGGCTCCATTGAGAGCACAAGGCATGATCTAGGTGCAGTGGATAACTGGCCCATCATCTGGTCATTATTGCCCTGCTTATCTGTTCTTTCCCAACGTTCATTTAATGCCATGGCAACTAGCATACTCTTCAACATGTGCACTATTGGCTCTTAAACTAACTGGAATGTTCTGAAATGTGAAAAAGGCAAATCATTTGTTGTCTATCGTGCATGTTCAACTCCATCAGATTTTTTAATAAGATTGGATTATTTTACAGTTCAGAATTTGTGTATATACAAATTCAGTATGAAAATAATGATGAAATTGGATACATCCAATATGATATGCATTTTGTAAAACAGTGGTTTGATATCCCTTCAATACAAGGCTACAGTCAGGATGCATTTCAGGAAAAATGAGACTAAGGTTGCTAGGTACACAAAATTGCTGGAGGAACTCAGCGGGTGCAGCAGCATCTATGGAGCGAAGGAAATAGGCGACGTTTCGGGCCGAAACCCTTCTCCTAAGGTTGCTGATAGTTTAGGGATAGTCGGGAGATATAGTTCTCATTTGCTGTTTACAATGCAAATTTGCATTGCTTTTATTTTGCATGAAAACTGTCTTGTTCTGTGTGATGTTCCATCAGAAAATTTGTGAGAATTATCTCTTCCAGAGATTTTAGTACAAACCTCAGGGCATACACAATGTAATTGTGGTCTTGGTGAGACCACACCTGGAGTATTGCGTACAGTTTTGGTCTCCAAATCTGAGGAAGGACATTATTGCCATAGAGGGAGTGCAGAGAAGGTTCACCAGACTGATTCCTGGGATGTCAGGACTTTCATATGAAGAAAGACTGGATAGACTCGGCTTGTACTCGCTAGAATTTAGGGGGGGATCTTATAGAAACTCTCAAAATTCTTAAGGGGTTGGACTGGCTAGATGCAGGAAGATTGTTCCCGATGTTGGGGAAGTCCAGGTCACAGCTTAAGGATAGAGGGGAAATCCTTTAGGACCGAGATGAGAAAAACATTTTTCACACAGTGGTGAATCTCTGGAACGCTCTGCCACAGAAGGTAGTTAAGGCCAGTTCATTGTCTATATTTAAGAGGGAGTTAGATGTGGCCCTTGTGGCTAAAGGGATCAGGGGGTATGGAGAGAAGGCAGGTACGGGATACTGAGTTGGATGATCAGCCATGATCATATTGAATGGCGGTGCAGGCTCGAAGGGCCGAATGGCCTATTCCTGCACCTATTTTCTATGTTTCTATAATATTGCTGCACTTTTGACAGATGCTGAATTAATTTAGTATGATTTCTATTTTTCCCTGTAAATAACCAAGTTGAAGCGAAGCTGCATGTTACTGTAAGTGTGCTTGTGTTCTTATTTATGCTGCTCAACAGTATAAATGGACTTTTCCTCTTCAGTTATCTCAACTTTACAGAAATGTTTTGTCGTTTATCCATGATGATTGTGTTGATACCGGCTTTGGATGAGTTGGAATGGCCTGGCAGGTGATAATGTTTTGTCACCATTGTAGTATGATGTATATGACATATAGTAATAGCAAGGAACTGCAGATGCTGGTTGCAGCTGCAGATGACTGAAGAAGAGACCAACCTGAAACATCACCTATCCATGTTTTCCGGAGATGCTGCCTGACCCACTGAGTTACTCCAGCACTTTGTCTTTCTTTTGTACAACAAATAGGATGTTTTTGTGGGTGTGAGGCATTAATTCTAAGCCTGCTTTGAATGCTCCCAGTTGCTGTGTTAATCAAAAGGCTTTATGATCTCCATCTCCAAACATCTAAAGGTTCCATTACAAAATAGTTTGCATGTATTTCGTTGGCCACTTGCTAATGTAACAAATTTAAGGTTGTCCTAATAATTGCGATTATACTACTTGGAACTTTGAATTACTACACTCTATTTTCAAGTTTCCATTTTGTGAATTTATTCTACTCTTTTGAAGATTGATGCTGAATTATAACTGGCTGACTATTATATTAATGCTAACTGGAGCTAATTTTTCAGTTGATATTTTTTCTTTATGTTAATGTTTGTATATTAAAATGGTGAGCGCTGCGGGAATAACATGTTTATTTGTGCACTTTTTCAGGTTTCTCTGAATTTTTTCAAATGGAAATGTTTCGAATTATAGCTTCCATCCTTCATCTGGGAAATATAAACTTTAAATCAAATGATCGTGATGGTGAACGCACCTATGTTAATGTGAGTTTACACTTGCTGTTCCATTGTGAAATGAAGGCAATTAAGTTTGTCTTCAAATTCTTATTGTTTGAACAGTCACAACATTTCTAACAGGTTTTATCGAAATGTTTCCTTTGATTTTTTGTGTCTTTGTGTAGCCTATAACGTTTGCTCCATATCACGCAAGTCCTAAACTTCATTTTGAAAAAACTAATTGTGAAGCAATTTGTGTATTAAGTTGAAAAATAATCTTTAATGCTAGTCTCTTTTGATTTTTTGTTGTTGTAATAACTGTTACAACATTAAAAGAATAATTTGGATCAGTGTAGAACAAAGATGCTGGTATACCTATCAATTAGGAATTATTCTACATTGGGGACAAGCTTAGATGGGGCATCTTGTGAAGCATGGATGAATTGGGTTGAAGGGCCTATTTTCATACTGTAGGACTCTACATATATCAATTTTTTCCATTAATATACCTAACTTGGGGACACTTTAACGTTATATAATAACTAAACTCTAGTCTAACAAAGTTTTAACTATCACTTGTGTTATGCATTAGCTAAACACAATTAATAAACATACATATCGCGTTGGCGGTGCTGGTATGACATTATGGCATATTTCATTGCAAAGCTGCTTCTGATCTAAAATCCTTGCAAAGTGATCAAATCCGCCCTTTATAGTTTCATGGCAATCCTATTTACTGTTGTTTCAATTCCAAATTGTGGGTGTAGGTCAACTTGATATGTGCTGTCCCTTCACATTTGTTTCTAAGACCAATCATTTCATCAATCTTGGTTGCAACTAATACTAACAGCTGGTTCTTGGTCTCCATTTTGATGAGCTTGAGTAGAAACAAGGAACTGCAAATGCTGGTTTACCGAAAAAAACACTCAATGTGCTAGAGTAAGTCAGGCAGCATCTCTGGAGAACGTGAGCAGGTGATGACACATAGGTGGTGCCTTCTATGGAAATAGCAATGTTCAAGAGATGGTAAAGTAACTGGTTGTTGTATATTGCAGAATTGATAACGGATGTCAGAGGTTATGGGGAGAAGGCAGGAGAATGGGGTTAGGACGGAGAGATAGATCAGCCATGATTGAATGGCGGAGTAGATGATGGGCTGAATGGCCTAATTCTGCTCCTATCACTTATAAACATATAAAGCTTACATTTGTCCTCTTGTTTACATGGAAATGCTGAACACTTTTTATTTTAAATGCCTGCAGTCCAATGATGAGCATCTCCATCGGTTCTGTGAGTTACTGGGACTGGAGCAAAACCAGTTGGCATTTTGGCTTTGCCACCGCAAGCTTGTAACACTGAATGAGACGTACATCAAATCCATGACCATGAGGCAGGCCAGCTGCTCCAGAGATGCTCTTGCCAAGCACATTTACGGGCAACTTTTCAACTGGATTGTGAATCAAATTAACAAAGCTCTGAGGTCCTCCTCGAAGTTACATGCCTTCATCGGTCTGCTGGATATCTACGGGTAAGACTGCCAAATCATGTCCTTTGGACCAATATCAAATTAAAAAAAACCCCAACTTGTTTGTAGTTGAAATTCTTCATTAATTCCTCTTAGGTTTGAAACCTTTGAACGGAACAGTTTTGAGCAATTTTGCATTAATTATGCAAATGAAAAACTACAGCAGCAATTTAACTTGGTAAGATTTCAACGAGCTGAGCTCTTTAAAATGTAATTCTTCAAACTTACTTTTCGTATAACTCATTTATTTGTTCACATTTTTTTTTGTTTTGACCTTTGGTGCTGGGAATAGTGGTTGTTGCCCATGGGCACTACAGTGTTTTTAGCACCTGGTTTTGTTCGGGTGTGACGTGCACGCATCTTAAATGGGAATTTAGAATTCAACACCGCACTATAGGAAGGACATGGTCTTGCTGAACATAGTTCAGAGGAGCTTTGCCAGGATGTTGCCTGTATTGGAGGACTTTAATTGTGGGGAGAGTTTAGATAATAATAATAATAATACATTTTATTTATGGGCGCCTTTCAAGAGTCTCAAGGACACCTTACAAAAATTGAGCATGTATAGGAAAAACATGTAAGGGGAATGAAATAAATAGTAGAGACATGACTAGTACACAAAGTAAAGACAGAATTCAATACAAAACACAGCATGAGGCAGTTAATGCACAGATGAAAAGGGACGGGGACGTGGGGCTAAGGATAGGCAGAGATGAAGAGATGGGTCTTGAGGCGGGACTGGAAGATGGGGAGGGACACAGAATTGCGGATCAGTTGGGGGAGGGAGTTCCAGAGCCTGGGAGCTGCCCTGGAGAAGGCTCTGTCCCCAAAACTGCGGAGGTTGGACTTGTGGATGGAGAGGAGACCGGCTGATGTGGATCTGAGGGACCGTGAGGGTTGGTAGGGGGAGAGGAGGTCAATGAGATATGTGGGGGCCAGATGGTGGAGGGCTTTGTAGGTGAGGACCAGGATTTTGTAGGTGATCCGGTGGGAGATGGGAAGCCAGTGAAGTTTTTTGAGGACTGGAGTGATGTGATGCCAGGATTTGGTGTGGGTGATGAGTCGGGCGGCTGCGTTCTGGACCAGTTGGAGTCGGTTGATGTAGGTGGAGCTGATGCCAAGGAGAAGTGAGTTGCAATAGTCCAGTCGGGAGGAGATGAAGGCATGGATGAGTCTTTCAGCAGCAGGCGGAGTGAGAGAGGGTCTGAGTTTGGCGATGTTGCGGAGATGAAAGAAGGAGGTTTTAATGACATGGCGGATGTGAGGCTCAAGGGAGAGGGTGGAATCAAAGATCACGCCAAGGTTGCGGGCCTGGGGAGATGGGGAGACAGTGGTGCCGTCGATGGTGAGAGTGGGGTTATTGATTTTGCTGAGTGTGGCTTTGGAGCCTATGAGGAGGAATTCTGTCTTATCGCTGTTGAGTTTGAGGAAATTATGTTGCATCCAGGTTTTTATAGCTGACAAACAGGAGTTGATATGGGAGAGGGGGGGGTTGTGGGGGGATTTGGTGCCAAGGTAAATCTGGGTGTCATCAGCGTAACAGTGGAAGTCCAGATTGAAGTGGCGGAGTATCTGACCAAGGGGGAGGATGTAGATGATGAAGAGGAGGGGGCCGAGTACGGAGCCTTGGGGAACGCCTTGAGTGACTGCGGCTGTAGCAGAGGTGTGGTTGTGGAGAGAGATGAAGTGGGATCTGTTGGAAAGGTAGGAACGGAGCCAGCTGAGTGCAGAGCCTTCAATGCCGAGGTCCTTGAGTCTGGTGAGCAGGATGTTATGGTTCACTGTATCGAAGGCTGCGCTCGGGTCGAGGAGGATGAGGATGTTGAGGGAACCAGTGTCAGCAGAGGTGAGGAGGTCGTTGAGGACTTTGAGGAGAGCAGTTTCTGTGCTATGGAGGGGGCGAAAGCCAGATTGGAGGGGTTCAAGTAGGTTATACGCAAGGAGGTGGGAATGAAGTTGCGACGCAACGATACGCTCCAGGGTTTTTGAAAGGAAGGGGAGGTTTGAGATTGGGCGGTAGTTAATGAGAGAGGAGGGATCAAGACCAGGTTTCTTTAGGATTGGTGTAACGGCAGCAGTTTTGAAAGCGGAGGGGACAATTCCTTGGGACAATGAGGAGTTGAAGAGATTAGTGAGGTAGGGGCAGAGTACGGGGAGGCAGGACTTCAACAGGGGAGTGGGGAGAGGGTCGAGGGAGCAGGTGGTGGGTTTGGAAGAGCTGATGAGTTTGGAGATTTCAATAGGGGTGACCAGGTCAAACTGGGAGAGGAAGCAGTGTGGAGGAGGGGTAAGGAGGTCAGTGGAGATGTTGAAAGGAGGGGCCGTGGTAGGTGGTGGAGTAGATGCTGGGGAGTCGGGTACAGGGGATAAAGATTGATAGATGGTGCTGATTTTATCAGCGAAAAAGTGGAGGAATGAGTTGCAGAGATCCGGAGTAGAGGTAGGGAGAGTGTTGGCTCGAGGCTTGAGGAGGTTGCCCACTGTGGAGAAGAGGGTTCTGTGGTTTAGGCAGGGATCGGTGAATATGGAGGAGAGGTAGGCAGATTTTGCAGCAATGAGGGCATCTTTGTAGTCAGTGAGGTGGAGTTTGTAAGCTTCAAGGTGGGCTGTGAGAGATGATTTCTTTATTAGTCGTTCGAGTTGGCGACCAGTCTGTTTCAGTTTACGAAGTGCAGGTGTGTACCAGGGTGAGGATGTGTTGAAAGTTACGGTTCTTGTTTTGAGGGGGGCCAGAGTGTTGAGGGAGGTAGACAAGGTGGAGTTGAGATGGTTTGTGAGATCATCAGGTGAGATGGGGGTTGAGTCCAGTGGGAGAGTGGTGGAGAGTGGTGAGAGATAGGCCGGGCTTATCTTCCCCTGAGGAAAGGAAGCTGAGGGGTAACTTTGAGGAGGCATAGATAGGATGTTTGAACATGCCCTTATCCCATAGAAAGGGTATCCAAAACAAGAGGGCATTAGTTCAAGGTGAGAGATTAGTGAATTACTTTGTTAAAATTGGGATCAAAGATGTTTATGCTTGGTTATTTTTGTTTTAAAGATGAGATGGGCTTGCTTCAGTGAAGTAACTAGTTTGTGAGCATCCTATACAAGATCATTCTTTTGAAGACCACTAGGTGGCCGGTGTGAAATATAGAAAGCCTTGTAGTTTGTGGATTCCTCAAACTCAATAAACAAGAATCTTTGCCCCATTGTCTATGCCAGGAATCTTTAACTGGAGTTATTTGCTACCTGTTCTGAGCTCTTTTCACAAAAAAATCTTTTCAAATAATCAGCTTTCATACTTTATTATCCACTGCTCTCATTGCTTCACTTTACTGTTGTAATATTTTTTTTCTAATGTCCGGTTTATTCGGCTCAATCACTCTACACGCACAAAATTGTGATTTTCTTAGATCCATTTACCTTTTTATTAAGAGATTGAAATTGTAGAGTTTGGGAATTGTAACTTTTGCAGCTGACTAGTGTTAGACCTCGCTGAGTCAGTTGTAAAGCCTTTGGCCCACCACTTCCATTCAGACTACTTGGCCAAGGTGTAAACTGTTTAGGTGGTGGAGGGAAACTTGGGATGGAAATGGTGTCCAATGTAAAGAAAGTTACAAAGTGTTAGGCTGGTTAGCCCGTCATCTTTTTATTAAAATTGGCTAAAGCAAACAAGATAAATAGACTAGCAGATAAGATGCGTGATAGTCTGAAGAAGGGTCTCGACCCGAAACGTCACCCATTCCTTCTCTCCAGAAATGGTGCCTGTTCTGCTGTTACTCCAGCATTTTGTGTCTATCTCCATGGCACACATCCCAGTAAAAAGCATTCCAATGAGGAGGGGGTTGGGGGGGAAGAGAGGAAATAAACCAACTGTGACTAATCAAGGCCATTAAAGAGGGTGTAAAGTTAAATTAAATGTGTAAGGTGGCGTATGTTAGTGAGAGATGTGAAGACTCAATCTAAGAGACGTGAAGGAGAACAAAAATCAAACTAGTAAAAAACTGACAAATGTGAAAACCCACTCTAATTCTTGACATGGCACAATTGTTTTGAAGAAAGATTGGACAATAGGATGCTAATGTGCTTGCTTATAAATGGAATTTTATTTAAAACGTAAGTTTTGTTTTGGGTGGTTTTGTTGGACATGTGGGTGCTGGGAGGATGATTTCTCTTCAGGGAGAGTTTGATGCAGGGGTCATGGCCTGAGTAAGGGGACACTCATTTTGTTTCTCTGCTAAATTTGGTTGGTCTAATTGTGGCAACCCACTTTATTTTCTAGCATGTGTTCAAGCTAGAACAGGAAGAATACTTGACTGAAGGATTATCATGGACACTAATTGATTACCACGACAATCAACCTTGCATTGATGTTATTGAAGCAAAGCTTGGCATCTTGGATCTACTAGATGAAGAATGTAAGGTAAGAACTAACACTTTGTTGGTGACAGACCAATTAAAGTCGATGAACCAACCATACAAGTGTACATAGTTTGGGGGAAAGCAAAATGCTGTCAGTGGTCTGTTCAGAGACGAGAACGATAGGTTGGACCAAACAAACTTGAATCAACGAGTGTGAAATAGTAATATTATGGGTATTTATTTTCTCAAAGTATTCATAACTGTAGAGATGTGCTTTCTATTGCCCCCCCCCCCCCCCCCTCCCTACAATCAGTCTGAAGCTTCCTAACTAAGTCACCTATCCATGTTCTCCAGTGTTGCCGTCTGACCTGGGTTTCTCTAGCACTTTGTGTATT
Organism: Amblyraja radiata; assembly: GCF_010909765.2. NCBI lineage: Eukaryota > Metazoa > Chordata > Chondrichthyes > Rajiformes > Rajidae > Amblyraja > Amblyraja radiata. Next base: position 22,533,157 of record NC_045984.1, on the reverse strand, counting down.
TTTGTGGAAACCAGCACTTGATGCTCCTTTCTATTTTTCTAGAATGTTGATTGCTATCGAGGAGATCTTCAGAAATAATCTCCTTTGTCATCCACTGATGGGACTATATTTGTGTAACTACATTATGTACACATGCATGCAAATATTCCCTTTTTGGGGTTGGAGAAAAAAAGGTCCTGTATTCATTTGGGGTATTTGCTCTGCCCTTGTTTGCAATCTGACCTGGAGTTGCTCGATTCCAGAGAGCGTTGTGACTTAACAATCTCAGGGTAGTTTAATCTTGTTGAATCTCTGGCATGGGTGATTATGTGTGTGATACAATTAGAATATTAAATAACATTTGTAGTTTCCTTTTGTGGCACTGAATTTCTAAACATTCTGAACCAGAAGTCTGAGATGGAAGTGGTAATTATGCGCAGTGCAATCTGCAATTCATACAATTGGACCAGGTAATTGGAATAAAACTGGCAGCAAGTTGAAGTAACAATGTATTTCTTGATAGAAAATAAAAAAATCAGCTACAGACACTGGCAATCTGAAATAAAACCAGAAAATGCTGGAAACTAGAAGTGCTCAGCATAACACAGTGGCGCAGTGGGTAGCACAGTGGTTGAGTTGCTGCCTTAAGGGCCTGTCCCCCCTTGGGCGTCATTTGTGCTTCATGCAGATGGTGTGCGAAGATTTTGTATATCCAAAATTCCTGGGGCGCCGCATGTCACTGCCTACGTCGCCACGCACCATGCGCGCGTAATGTGCACATAGAAACATAGAAATTAGGTGCAGGAGTAGGTCATTCGGCCCTTCGAGCCTGCACCGCCCTTCAATATGATCATGGCTGATCATCCAACTCAGTATCCCATGTGCGCATCACATGCGCGGCACAATGCGTGCGTCGTGACGCGTAAATGATGTTGCGTAAATTACGCGCAAATGACGCGCAAGTGGGACGGGCCCTTTTACAATGCTAGAGACCTGGGTTTGATCCTGACTACGGGGACTTGTCTGTATGGAGTTTGTACATTCTTCCTGTGACTGTCGGTTTTCTCCAGGTGCTCTAGTTTCTTCCCACATTCCAAAGACATGTAGGTTCATTGACCTCTGTATATTGTGTATGGGGTGATCGCTGGTTGGCACGATCTCAGTGGGCTGAAGGCTCTGTTTCCTCACTGTATCTCTAGAGTAAACAGCCAAAGACTGGGGGTGGGGGAGAATAAACCTTTAATATTTAGGATACAAGTTCTTATGCCAGAACTTTCTGATGGCGTATCTTAAACCTAACGTTTTGCTGGGGATGTGTAGTGGTATTGTGGTGTTTAAGATGCTTTTAGATTGGCGTATGGATATGGAGGGATGTGGATCATGTGGAGGCAGATGAGTTTAGTTTAACTTGGCATCATGTTCAGCCGATTGTGGGTCACATGACTTGTTCCTGTACTGTTCCACACAGAGGATGGTGGATGTATGGAACAAGCTGCCAGAGGAGGTAGTTGAGGCTGGGACTATCCCATCGTTTAAGAAACAGTTGGACAGGTACATGGATAGGATGGGTTTGGAGGGTTATGGACCAAGCGCAGGCAAGTGGGACTAGGGTAGCTGCGACATTGTTGGCCGGTGTGGGGTCAAGTTGGGCTGAAGGGCCTGTTGCCACACTGTATTAATCTATGACTCTATTCTCAAATGAGGAGAAACTGGACATGATCAGCCAACATCTGTGGAAAAAGAAACCAATGTTTCGGATCCAAAATTCTTTGTCAGAGCTTTCTGTTATAGGGCTTTAAACGGAAAGCATGAACACCCTGCAGCATTAAACATGTTTCCTCCCTTGCCAAGTTTGAATAAAAGATCTGACCCAAAACATTAATTCTGTTCCTCTTTCTGCAGATGCTGCCCGATCTGCTGAGTGTTTCCAGCATGTTCTGTTTTGTTACTTATTGATAAAGCGACACAGTTTGACCCCTTGAGTTACAGGTAGCTCCACTGCAAATAATGACTAGTCTAACATGGTTTCTCTTTTGTTTAATTGAAGATGCCTAAAGGAACAGATGAGAAATGGGCACAAAAACTCTATCACCAGCATCAGCACACAAGTTACTACTTTCAGAAACCCAGGATGTCGAATTCTGCTTTCATTATTCATCATTTTGCAGACGATGTATGTATTGTTTTGATTTTAATTTCTAGATCTGAACTTGATTAGTTGTGACGAGAATTTAAATGAATGCAATCATGACAAATAAGGAGATTTTAATTTCTCCAGGGATTCCGGGAAAATTTTAATTTTAAGACAATTGAACTGCTTTGACATGAAGCGTAGGAGGCCGAGGGGTGATCTTTTAGCAGTGTATCAAATCATGAGGGGGTATAGATAGGGTATTTTACCCAAGGTAGGAGAATCGAGAACCAGAAGGCATAAGTTTAAGGTGAGAAGGGAAGCTGGGGGGGGGGGGGCAATTTTTATTCATACAGAGGGTAGTGGGTATATGGAATGAGCTGCCAGAGGAAGTAATTGAGGCAAGTACAATAACATATAATGGACACTTGAACAGGTAAATGGACTGAAAAGGTTTAGAGGAAAATGTGCCAAAAGTGAGACTATCTTAAATGGAGCATATTGGTCAGCATGAGCAAGTTGGGCTGAAGGGCCTGTTTCAATACTATAGACTGATTCCATTTTTTGTAATGAACTTATGATGCTTAACATTACAAATTAAAAGGTGATATTTCCGATCTATTCTAGGGTACAGCATATCATAAGTTATTTTAGCGTCAAGTTCAGATTTGGATACTGCTTGGAATGCATTGTTTTGAGTTTTGAGGAGTTGTTATTTTTGAAAATTCTTCATGTTGCCACTCAAAGTAGAAGGTGCTGTCAGGTGTTTATTTTATCCATCTTCAGTTTGACAAAGTGTGACAGCAAGATACCTTTTGACTGACAAAGCCCCCTTTAACTTTCAATCATGAAAATAACAGCTTTTTTTTTAAATTTGGGAACCATTCAAATTTGAAATAATTGATTAGCAGATTAATCTTGTCGTTGTCTCCCTCTAAAATGTTGTGTTGGTTTTAGGTATTGTATCAGTGTGAAGGATTTGTAGAGAAAAATAGAGACACAGTTTACGAAGAACCGATGAACATTTTGAAAGCAAGCAAGGTAAGCTCTCTTGTTTAACAAACTGGTTTAAGTACTTAGACCAAAAATGCTGGGGAAACTCAGCGGGTGAGGCAGCATCTATGGAGAGGAGTAGGCTATTTGACCCTTCGATCCAGCATCGCTATTCAATGTGATTATGGCTGATCATCCAAAATCAATAACCTGTTCCTGTAGCCTCCGAATTAAAGGACGTTCTTTTAGGAAGGAGATGAGGAGGAATTTCTTTAGTCCGAGGGTGGTGAATCTGTGGAATTCTTCGCCACAAAAGGCTGTGGTGGCCGTCTGTGGATATATTTAAGGCAGAGATAGATAGATTCCTGATTAGTACAGGTGTCGGAGCTTATTGGGAGAAGGCAGGAGAATAAGGTTAGGAGAGATCAGCCATGATTGAATGGCGGAGTAGACTTGATGGGCCAAATGGCCTAATTCTACTCCTATCTCATGATCTTATGGTCTATTAAGATTTCTTGTGGCTTAATAAAAAATCTTCCATGTTTTATTAACAAATAAATCTCTGCTGTATAACTCTCTAATTTGTAAATGCTGTTTGTGATATTCCTAACCTGATTCTTCAAATATAAAATATTTCCAAAATAAACTTGTGAATGAGGTGGATAAATCAGTAGATTTGGATGAAATTATTCAAGCCTGAAACTTTTTCTTTCCTCCCCACACCAATCCCAATGAAATTGTATTGAAGGTAATTTGTCTTTTTTTCCGATTTGCATGGCCAATTTTCTCATTTCACCTTGACAGTTACTAACTGGATCTAGTTACAAGCAGCGACTGAATCCAAACTACAATTGCTTGTAATTTTGGTTGCATTGTAAATGGAATGTAATTCATTCTTTCACTGTCAAAGCTTCAGGTTCTGTGAAGGATGAGCAATTTCCTTTTAGCATCTGTAGTTTGGATCATTTCGTCTCAGTTAATTACTAGGTGGATGGGATGTCTTGAATAACTGCAATGGGGGGGGGGGGAAATTACTCGTGGTTTTAAGATGGAATTGGTTAAATGTTCTTATTGTGGTTACGCTTTGTGAGACTCAGTCATTGGGTCAGTGTGGAAACTGTCCCTTCGGCCCAAATTGCCAGTGTACCTGATGTTGATCCCATTGGGAGTTTGTCCAGAGATGAGAATATTTAGGTTGCTCTGCATGCTATCAAGGCAGGTTTTTAACGCATTCGCTCAAACACAAGGTGTGACAAGCTGTGACTGGTGACATCTTGCCCTGCACACTGAGCGGCTTATTCTTTCACCATAACAATCTGAATGCACTTTAACTTTTCTGCATGGAAGAATGTGTTGAATTTGGATTTAATTGGGAAATAATTTGTTGCATTTGTGTTGTCCTGTCTACGTATGACCTCCGATGGCTTTAGAGAAATGAGATACAAATGGAGACTCAAGGAACTCCAGTTTCTGGAACCTCCAGTCTGGGGAAGGGTCCCGATTCAAAGCATTGCTTGTCCATTCCATCTGCGGATGCTGCCTGACCTACTGTCATGGGACAATGTGCACATTCTATGCAGGCAACATTAGTAAAGCCTTATTAATCTTGAAGATAGACACCAAGCTGGAGTAACTCAGCGGGCCAGGCAGCATTTCTGGAGAGAAGGAATGGGTGACGTTTCGGGTCAAGACCTTTCTTAATCTTGAGTTGAGTGGAAATGAGACTCTAACAATATCATGGTGGCGAGCGGAAGTAATTCCTGCCACAGCTCTGAGATCGGAGAATATGCGACTTTGGATGAATCTTTGCTGTTGCACAGATGGAAAATAGATGTACAGCGGTGCAGCTGAATATGCTGCTGCCTCGCAGTGCCAGAGACCAGGTTTCGATTCTAACCTTGGGTACAGTCTAACCTTGGAGTTTGCACATTCTCTCTGTGACCGTGTGTGTTTCTTTCGGATGCTCTGGTTTCCTCCCATATCCTAAAAGTAATTTGGCCTCTAAGTTGTCCCTAGTGCGTAGGGTGTGGATGATAAAGTGGGATAACATGGAGCTAGTGAGAATGGCTGATCGATGGTCAACATGGGCTTAGTGGGCCGCAGGGCCTGTTTCCATGCTGTAAACTATGCAATCTGTTATGAAATAATATCTGAGCGCCTGATTTTCTTCATCTTATGACTTGAAGTCAGTGCTGGTTGTGGAGCTGTTCCACAAGGACACTGTTCCTGTCGGTGGTGGTCGGGTCTCCAATATCACTTTAAGGTCTTTAAGGAAAACGTTACCTGCAACAAGTGACCACAAGAAGACCGTGAGCTATCAGGTAACTTTACTTATTCTATGACTTGCAAACTAATGATTTTGTGTTAGAACTGCTCCTTCACTACTACTGTAAAAAAAGTTATTGTATTTTTTCCTTAACAAAAATCACCTGAAATTGGGTTCAGATTTATTATTGTCACATGTGCTGAGGTATGGTGAAAAGCTTTGTTTTGCATGCTGTGGAAACGGATTACCTGTGTTGCACATCTATTTGCACAAGCCAACTTGAGTGCAATAAGTAGAACGAAGGAAAACATAGAGTGCAGAGTGTAGTTCTCAGCAGTGTAGTGCACCAGTTCTATAGACAAAGCCCATTGTCTGCAATAGTGGAGAATCGGTCTCTACGGTAGGTTCAAAAGCCTGATAATGGTGCAGAAGAAGCTGTTTGAGTCTGGTAGTGTGTGCTTTACAGCTTCTGTACCTTATGCTGACTATTCTGCCTGCCTGTTCTGTCAACTCCTGGATCTCTTAGTTTGCTCAATAGCTCTGTTGTTCTTGGGACGTTTGACAGGCGACAATTGAACAAGGATCCTTGTAGGTGAAGCACTTTAGCACTGTTTCTTGCACAGTAAAAACTGTTAAATTAAGAGTAAGTCTGTCATGTTTAGTACCAATTTTTGATTTAAATTTTTTGTCATCAACAATGCTGCATCTTTCTGCAGTTTAGAGCATCACTCCAACAACTAATGGACACTTTGAATTCTACAACTCCTCATTATGTTCGCTGTTTGAAGCCGAATGATACAAAGCAGCCCTTTTTGTAAGTAAAATTGTTTCTGCTGCTTTAATGCCACTAAATATAATTGTTCTGTAATATTTTATAAAATGGTGCATGATAACTATTAGAAAGCTGAGTAAAATATTCAATTCCTTAGTTTAAAACAAAATTTAGACAAATTCTATTTTTTAAAGTTTTGAATGTCAGGAGACGTGCATGGAGAAATATTTCAAAATCCTTTCATCTCCTTTTCACTTCTATCCTTTTTCATTTATTCCACCCAACTGCCAATTAAACCCCTCTCGTCTCTATCCACCTATCACTTGCCAGGCTGTGCTGCTCCCATCCCTTTTCCAGCTTTTTCCTCTCACTCCTATCAGTCGGAAGAATAGTCCCGGCCTGAAACGTTGCCTGTCCATTCCTATCACAGATACTGCCTGTCCTGTTGAATTCCTCCAACACTGTTTTGCTCAGAAGTTCAGCATCTGCAGTTCCATGTTTCTCCAAGTGATATGTTTCATCTTTGTCTTTCAAATCATTATAGATCCATTAATTTTGAGTAAATGCTTGACTCTATATTTGTACAAATAATGGCAAATGTGAATTGGTTTTTAAATGTTGGTGGCTTCTGTGACGTCCAAGAACCTTCGCAAGATCTCTTTGAATACTCAAACATAAGAAACCTTCTCTCAGTGAACTCCAACTATTTGAGTATTCAAGTTGTCTCTCACCCCACTCTGCATTAAAGGACATTTAAAGGACATTTACACAATCCACACCTCCACTTGATCAGCCCAATGTAGCCACACAGTATAAGTAAAGAAATGTGGAGTGGTCTTGTTAGGTTGGATCAAGCATGATCCACCCCATGCTATGTAAATACAAAATGGCACGGATCACGGCTGCATTTACATAGCATCTTGAAGATTTTTGGTACACTGAGGCAGCAGTATCTACTTAACAAAAGTGCAAGTATTGGGAACATTCGGGCAACATCTGTCATGAGAAGCCAGGTTAATATTTTGGGTTTTTGAGTGAAGCATGGAAATGGGCCCTTCAGCCCACCATTGACCACCGATCATCCATTACATTAGTTCTATGTTATCCCACTTTTGCATCCACTCTCTACACTCTGGGGACAATTTACAGAAGGCCTGTTCCTGTGGTGTTCAATGTTCTAGTGGTAGGTGTGACCATCAGAGGATGTGAAGACTTGCCTAAGCACCAGAGATGACCTGTGGACATGGTGATCTCAAGTGGTTGTTGAGGTTACAATGGTAACAGATGAGTTGGGAGCAGATCCTGTAGTACGTTTCAAATGAAGGATGACGGAATATTAGGACCTGAACTATTTTATTCTCCCTCCATGAAGAGCGAGCAGAGGAGCAAAATCAACTGAATAACTGTCCCAGAGAACGGCACTGTCAAATCAAAGCTAGTTTGGTTTAGAGATAGTGCGGAAACAGGCCCTTCAGCCCACCGAGTCCATACCGACCATCGGTCCCCCGCTCACTAACACTATCCTGCGCCCACTAGGGACAATTTTACACTTGTACCAAGCCAATTAACCTACAAACTGTCTTTGGAGTGTGGGAGGAAACCGAAGATCTCGGAGTAAACCCCATGCGGTCATGGGGAGAAGGTACAAACTCCATAGTCGGGATCGAACCCGGGTCTCCTGCGCTGCAAGCGCTGTATGGTAGCAACTCTACCGCCGCGCTACCGTGCTGCCCTGTTTGCAAGGTTCCATTGTAAGCAGATAAGGAACTTCTGCCACTGTCTCCATGGTGGGAGACAAATGAGTATGTCATGTTCCAAATTGAGTCTTGAGGTTTGAAAATGGCTGCAAAATAAAACTTTAAAAGCTGTACAACAAATGCCTTTCGCATTTTAATGATGCCCAAATCCTGGTCTCTATGTGTAATTAATGGCTATTCATCTCTGTTGCAAAATGCTCCAGGTTTAATCCGAGGAGAATGGTGCAACAATTGAGGGCCTGTGGTGTCCTTGAGACAGTTCGCCTCAGTGCCGCTGGATACCCCTCAAGGTCTGTATTCTCCTCCAAGGTTAGAGTGTCTGACCTTTCAAAATGCTCTGGAAAGTTGTTTCAAATATTTGATTCACTGAGTGCATGAACGCTTTTATTTCCTCTGTTTTATCATGTACCCTCAAGCATGTACCCTGCAACCTGTCTCGGATAGCAATATCTCATTGTCCTTTGACTCCATAACAGCATTTTAAAGACACATGGTCGGGTAAATATATAGGATAAGTACAGAGGGATATGGGCCAATGCGGCAACTGAGACTAGTTTAGATGGGGCATCTTGGTCGGCATGGACAGGTTGGGCTGAAGGGCCTATTTCCCTGCCATAAGGACTCTGATTTGCATCTTGAAACATTTATTTCTACAAAAGAATAGTAAAACCACATGTAATTTCTAATAGGGTGGTACACACAATTGCTGGGGAAACTCAGCGGGTGCAGCAGCATCTATGGAGCGAAGGAAATAGGCGACGTTTCGGGCCGAAACCCTTCTTCAAGTTCTAATAGTTAATTTACATCTGTTAGAGAAACCATACAGAATATGCTGTCTAAGTAATGAGGCCCTTGCACGTACTATGGTAGAGATGGTTTGAAAATAGAAATCTAAAAGTTGTTCCCATTAATCAAAATAAATTGAACAAAGTGAAATTGTTGCCTGCATGGAAATTACAAACCATAATTGTCAGAGTTCTGTCCACTTATTTGTTTTAGTAAAGTAACTTGGTTTAGTTTAGGGCTAGTTTACAGATATAACATGGAGACTGGCTCTTTGGGTCACAGAGTCGACACTGATCTTTGATAGCCCCATCACACTAGTTCTGTTGGGATGGGAGATTTCAACCTTCACATGGTCTTCCTTGTTTCGACAAATGCAATCAACCCGGTGTGCACAATCAAAAAAGATCAAATAGAACAAGTTTTCCTACAGCTTTAGAAGACTAGTTCTGTTATCCCACCTTTTCATTCACTGCCCACGCTCTTGAGGCAATTTAGAGGCCAATTAACCAAAATACCCACAGGCCTTTGGGATTTGGGAGTACGTGCAAACTCTACACAGATAGCACCCAAGGTCAGGATGGAACCCGGTCTCTGCTGTGACACTAGCTCTGCCATGGCAAGAATTTACTGCACAGCCTTCTATTTAACTTTATAAATTGCAAGTTGACAAATGATAGATTGGCTTCCTCTGCACAATATGGATCCAGTGCTGTAACCTCCTCTGTCTAATTGTGAATGTTCTTTATAAGTAGGTATTTCTAATACTGCATATACAGATGTGGCAGAGCTATTTCTTGGTGCTGAGGACATGTTTCTACACGAATAACTTCAGTTGGAGGCGGAGAGAAGACTAAATCCAATAAAAATGTTAGAACAGAATGTTATCTTGCAAACAAATGTTGGTGAGGCTGCACTTGGGGTAGAACGTTTAGTTTGTCGCCCTGCGAGAGGAATGTTGCCACCAAGCAGGAAATAGCAGAGAAGATTCATGAGGATGTTGCCAGGACTTGAGGGCCTGAGCTATAGGGAGAGGTTGGGCAAGCTAGGACTTTATTTCTTGGAGCACACGAAGCTGAAGGGTGATATTGTACAGCTGCATAACATCACGAGGGGCATAGTTCGACTAAATACACGTCTTTCTCCCAGGGGAGTGCTTCAAGAATTTGATGGCATGGGTTTAAGGTGAGAGGGCTATGATTTAATAGGATCCCGAAGGACTTTTATTTTCAGAGGGTGATGGGAGTATGGAATGAATTGCCAGAGGAAGTAGTAGTTCAAGATGGGTACAACAAGGGCACTTAAAAGACCTTTGAACAAGTACATGGATAGGAAAGATTTGAAGGGAGTTGTGTCAAGGTAGGGCAAATAAGATGAGCTTAGATGGTTGGCATAGACGAGCTTGACTGAAAGGCCTGTTTCTGTGCTGAATGGAAGTAGGAGGTGATATTGGGTCATGTGGTGGTTTACTTGCAGGAACCGTTCCACTAAATTCCTTTGCAGCTGAGCTACTGTGCTGTTCCTATGAGGTTCGCTAATGCTGCATTTTATTTATTTGTATTTTTCACCAGATGGACCTACACAGACTTTTTTAATCGCTACAGAGTTTTGACAAGAAAAAGTGACGTGCATGATGACAAGATACAGACCTGTAAGAATGTGCTAGGAAATCTAATCAAGGTAATCGAATAAATAACGTTCTGTCACGTGGCAGGTTACAAAATGGACGACTGACTAGGTAGTTTGGAACTTGGGCTGCATTTGGGTGGTCTCATAGAAATTGTAAGTTGGGCCTGTGCTCTTCAGTACTGGGGTAAATCAAGCTGCCTCCCCTGAGGCAGTACAAACTAAAGGCCACTGAACTTAAACTGAGTCAAATCGCGAGCCTGCTGCCTTTCATAGGGTGACCTAGTCTCATCTGTCCATAGTATGGTTAGACCAATCCCTTATATTTTATTGTACACCCATTCATACATTCCTTGGGGGGGGGGGGGGGGGGGGGGCGCAACATCACAAAAGCACTAATGCTTTTTAGTTCCTGGGGGCTCTGGTTTCAATAATAATTGCTTCTTTCTTCTACACTCCAATGAGTTCAGATGCAACCAGTTCAATGTTTAGGTAATCCACAAAGTGAATCACCTTAAAACTGCAAGTATGTAATGTTGCACTGCAACCTAATTACAGGTCCCAATAATATCCCAATAAACATGTGGACCACTTCTCTCTTGTATGTAGAGAGGCAAGGGTACTGTTATTATTTATTGATACCATTTGTGTTGGAGTTGAGTGTGCAAAAATAAACGGAAATGGGAAACTTTGTGACGTTATCCAAACACAAAATGTTCTGATAATGGCTTCTCAAGAGAACTTTGTCATCTGCAGGATGTAAATAAGTACCAATTTGGAAAGAGTAAGATCTTCTTTGGTGCCGGACAAGTGGCCTACCTGGAGAGGCTACGAGTAAGCCAGTTGCGAGCTGCCTGCATAACGGTGCAGAAGATCATGAGAGGCTGGTTTCAAAGAAAAAGATATCTGCAGACGTACAAAGCCATTATAGTCATGCAGAAGTACACAAGGCGGTTTCTCGCTAAACAGTGAGTGTGATTCTGTGTTAACCCGTGGTAATGTTTATTGTGCAGGACAAGAAATCTTCCATTCCAATAAAGCTGGAGTAACTCAGTGGGACAGGCAGCTTCTCCGGAGAGAAGGAATGGGTGACGTTTCATGTCGAGACCCTTCAGACTGGGTTGGGATATGGGAAACGAGAGATGTAGATAGATGATGATGTAGTGAGATAAAGAACAATGAATAAAAGATATGCAAAAAAAGTTACGATGATAAAGGAAACAAGCCATTGTTCGCGGTTTGTTGGGTGAAAACGAGAAGCTGGTGTGACTTGGGTGGGGGAGGGTTTGAGAGAGGGAATGTCGGGGTTACTTGAAGGTAGAGAAATCGATACACATACCACTGGGGCTGTAAGCTGCCCAAACTAAATATGAGATGCTGTTCCTCCAATTTGTGTTTAGCCTCACTCTGACAATGGAGGAGACCTAGGAGAGAAAGGTCTGTGTAGGAATGGGAAAGAGAATTAAAGTGCTTAGCAACCAGGAAATCGGATAGGTTCAGGAGGCCTGAGCAAAGGAGTTCAGCGAAACGATCGCCCAGTCTATGTTTGGTCTCGCGATGCATTCCATATTAATGGTTCAATGGATTAGAGCTCCAATATCTGGCCCACTTGGAGCTTTAGTGCCTGATCAGCAGGTTTTCCAGACTATACGATATTGATTAATATTCCCAACAAATTAAAAAAAAAAATCAGATATTACATGGGAAAATATTATTTCGATGAATTTAAAGGGAATGTGTGGGTAAATGGTTCTGGTTTGTTGGATGAGGGGCTCCAGTGAGCAGAAGGATTGGGGAATGAGTATAGGGACCAGGGCCCAGGGGAGGGGAGGTCTGGGAACCAGGGGGGTGGGGTGGGGAGGAGAGAGGATGTTGGCAGAAGTACTGAACCCAGTGAGCTGTGGGGATGGTGTATAGGGACTAGGGTCATGGTGAGGTGTGGGGGGAGAAAGCAGTGCATGGGGAGCTAGTGGGTGGGAGCATGAGGGGGTGGTAGTTTGAGACCAGATGAGGGGGCGTGTATGAGAGTATGGGAGCCAAAATCCTAGTGACTGGGAAGGGGAGAAGGGGCGGCATGCCAATGTATGGGGAAACTTGTGCCTGGGAAGGTGGTTACGCACCATATACTCATGATGAAAAGCACACATCATTTTACTTTTGTTTAGATTTGTGGAGCGTTCCAGGCAAACGAGGGCTGCTGTGACCATCCAGAAGCACTACCGGATGTTGCCAGTGCGGAGACTCTATGTACTCACTCGTAACTCAGCCATTACAATTCAAGCTTGGGCTAAAGGCATGGCTGCAAGGCGAATGTATCGCAAGGCAGGTTTTCAGTGGTATATCTTCAATGCACTTCAATTAAAAATGTTTTGGTGTAACTCAGCAGATTGGGTCCCATCCCTGCAGAACATGGATGGGTAACGCTTTGGGGCGGGACTCTTCTTGGGAGAGACTTGTGATGTTTACCCTGGAATGTGCTGCCAGGGGTGGTGGTGGAGACCGATAAGATAATGGCATTCAAGCGGCTTTTAGATAGGCACATGGATATGCAGGAAATGGAGGGATATGGATCACGTGCAGACAGAGGAGATGAGTTTAACTTGGCTTCATGATCGACATGAACGTTGTGGGCCAAAGGGCCTGTTCCTGGGCTGTACTGTTCTATGACAGCCTGGGGGAATGACTGGTGCTATATAAATGCAAAGCTGTTTGTTGATGTCTTAAACTTGTTTGGTATTGCCTTGCGTATCAAATCAATGACCATAATACCAGCATGTTGATGAGGGATGGGAAGGTGTACAAGTATGTGTTTGGGATGGATCATAACCCGCTTTGCAATTAAAGGTGAACATATTTTCAATTAGATGGTCCAGGAGCAGAAGGCTATTGTCTTGCAGAAATACGTACGAGGATGGCTGGCTGCCCTGAGGTATGGGAGAACTCTGCACGCTGTTGTCTACATACAGTGTTGTTACCGCCGCATGATGGCACATCGTCTACTGAAGAAGCTGAAGGTGGAAGCTCGGTCAGTCGAACACTACAGGAAGCTGAACAAAGGGATGGAGAACAAGATCTTGCAGCTGCAATGTAGAGTGAATGATCAGGTGAGGGGGAGAAACATGCAAGTAAGTGTCTCACACAGGAGTCAACCCATTCATACATTTATTGAGTGGGGTAGGGGGCAAGGTATGTGGATGGCTCTTGGTTCAGAACTTTTTTTTTAGCCAGCCTGTTTGAAATCTGCTTTAAGCCTGTGTTGGCAGCTTTATAGGTGTCTGGTTCGGCCATGTTTGGAGTGTTGCATGCAGTTCTGGTCATCCTATTACAGGAAGAACACAGAGGCTTTGGAGAGGGTGCAGAAGAGGTTTACCAGTATTCTGCCTGGATTAGATGGCATTAGCGAAAGGAGAGGTTAGACAAACTTGGAGACACAAGGAATTGCAGATGCGATTGCTCTCTCAGGAGCTTCTGAGGCTGAGGGGAGTCCTGATAGAGGCATAGATGAGGTCTTTCCCAGAGTGAAAAAGTCAAAATGTTGCCTCTTTCATTTTAAAGCTACAGCTTAGCTTTGAGTATTAGAAAGGCGCTATATAAATCCCATCCATTATTATTATTATTATAAGGTGAAAGGGACAAAGTTTGAAGGAGACAAGCTGTGCAAGTTTTTAGAGGATTTTGGATGCTTGAAATGCGCAGTGGTGGAGATATGATAGTGGTGGAGAGATGTTTCAGTGACTTTTAGATGGGCTCATTGATATGCAGGGATGTGGATTATGGGCAGGCAGATAAGATTAATTTAGCTTGACATGTTCAGCACAGTGGGTCAATGGGGCTGTTCCTGTGCTGTAATTTTCTATGTTTTATGAAATGCCAATAAGGGTTAGTGAATGGAATGATTGATTATAGAAATAGCAATAATAATATGGGGAACATTTGTCAGACGTGTCGGACAGCCGTACACACACACAACATAACGTTGCGTTTATCTTTTATGCAATATGCAGATAACAAAGATTAATGTCGTCATATTAATTGAGAAAATAAGCTAGACCGCAATCTCAAATTTGCTCCATATTCTATCACCTGCCACAAACCGTTTGTCCTGTGTTGCAGTGGCTTCCAACACAAAGTCAGTCCATATCAATGCAAACACTGGACTCTGGCACTGTATGGAACCTTACAGTGATGGTTTTACACAACTTGCCTTTGATTCTAAATTGGTTGTTGACTTGTCTTTGCAGTTTATTCATTTTACTTTACTTTCTACAGTGTAAACATCAAATGGCAAGTAATTTCCATTGAATCACCAATGAAATGATCAAAGTGACAGATGTGCATGACAGTTTTGATGCCCCACACGTGAAGTCTGCGAATGTAACGACAACTTGTTTGTGCAATTTCTCACTTTAGACTAAGGAGAACAAAACGCTGGTGGAGCAGATGACAGCTCTCGCCACTTCTCACAAAAATGAGGTGCGGTGTCTTAAGAATGAAATGGAACACATTCACCGCAGAGAGGAAGAGACCAAAGTCCTGATAATGCAGGAGATAACAGCAAAACTGCAGGAGGAACTCCAACAAGCTCTCCAGGGCAGGAGGGACACAGAAATTAAAGCCTCTCACGAACTGAATCTATTGAGACGGGTAAGCCTGCGTTGATGGTTCTTATAGATTGGAGGGTGCTTTGTAATCCTTTAAAGATGGGAAAGCAAATTGGGAGCAATGAACCAGTTTAACACCAGAAAATGCAGGTATCAATTATATAGGATGTGGTTAGGGGGCACTTAGAAAATATTAACAAGTTTAGGTAAATTCAACAAGGATACAGTGGCTTGCAAAAGTATTCATATCCCTTGAACTTTTCCACATTTTGTCACGTTACAACCACAAACGTAAATGTATTTTATTGGGATTTTATGTGATAGACCAACACAAAGTGGTGCATAATTGTGAAGTGGAAGGAAAATGATACATGGTTTTCAAATTTTTTTACAAATAAAAAACTGAAAAGTGTGGCGTGCAAAAGTATTCAGCCCCCTTGAGTCAATACTTTGTAGAACCACCTTTCGCTGCAATTACAGCTGCAAGTCTTTTGGGGTATGTCTCTACCAGCTTTGCACATCTAGAGACTGACATTTTTGCCCATTCTTCTTTGCAAAATAGCTCAAGCTCAGTCAGATTGGATGGAGAGCGCCTGTGAACAGCAATTTTCAAGTCTTGCCAGAGATTCTCAATTGGATTTAGGTCTGGACTTTGACTGGGCCATTCTAACACATGAATATGCTTTGTTCTAGACCATTCCATTGTAGCTCTGGCTGTATGTTTAGGGTCGTTGTCCTGCTGGAAGGTGAACCTCCGCCCCAGTCTCAAGTCTTTTGCAGACTCTAACAGGTTTTCTTCCAAGATTGCCCTGTATTTGGCTCCATCCATCTTCCCATCAACTCTGACCATCTTCCCTGTCCCTGCTGAAGAAAAGCATTCCCACAGCATGATGCTGCCACCACCATGTTTCACAGTAGGGATGGTGTGTTCAGGGTGATGTGCAGTGTTAGTTTTCCGCCACACATAGCGTTTTGCATTTAGGCCAAAAACTTCAATTTTGGTCTCATCTGACCAGAGCACCTTCCTCCACATGTTTGCTGTGTCCCCCACATGGCTTGTGGCAAACTGCAAACGGAACTTCTTATGGCTTTTTTTCAACAATGGCTTTCTTCTTGCCACTCTTCCATAAAGGCCCGATTTGTGCACGACTAATAGTTGTCCTGTGGACAGATTCTCCCACCTGAGCTGTGGATCTCTGCAGCTCTTTCAGAGTTACCATGGGCGTCTTGGCTGCTTCTCTGATCAATGCTCTCCTTGCCCGGCCTGTCAGCTTAGGTGGACGGCCACGTCTTGGTAGGTTTGCAGTTGTGCCATACTCTTTCCATTTTTGGATGATGGATTGAACAGTGCTCCGTGAGATGTTCAAAGCTTGGGATATTTTTTTATAACCTAACCCTGCTTTAAACTTCTCCACAACTTTATCCCTGACCTGTCTGGTGTGTTCCTTGGGCTTCATGATGCTGTTTGTTCACTAATGTTCTCTAACAAACCTCTGAGGCCTTCACAGAACAGCTGTATTTATACTGAGATTAGATTACACACAAGTGGACTCTAATTACTAATTAGGTGACTTCTGAAGGCAATTGGTTGCACTGGATTTTATTTAGGGGTATCAGAGTTAAGGGGGCTGAGTACTTTTGCATGCCACACTTTTCAATTTTTTATTTGTAAAAAAATTTGAAAACCATGTATCATTTTCCTTCCACTTCACAATTATGCGCCACTTTGTGTTGGTCTATCACATAAAATCCCAATAAAATACATTTATGTTTGTGGTTGCAACGTGACAAAATGTGGAAAAGTTCAAGGGGTATGAATACTTTTGCAAGCCACTGTATATGACAGGGAAATCCTGTTTTGATTAAGCATAATAGTTTTTGAGGGTGTAACTGGCAGAATAGATGGCACAAAGTGGTGAATTTGGATTTGGTAATCCCACAAGTGATTAGTGTGTAAAATGTAAAGCTTGTAGGACTGGGTATTGGGCATGAATTGAAAGTCTGACATGGATCAAAGTAGGAATAACTGGGACATTTTGGGGTGCAGATAGTTTTAGTGGGGCACGGGAGGGATTTGTGATTGGGACCTATCTGTTAAAATACACTAATGATTTCAATGAGGAAACAATGTAATATTTAAATTAAATTAAAATGCTGGGAACCATTCGGTAGGTCAGGCAGCACCTGTGGATGGGGAAACTGATAACTTTTCAGGTTAGAGATCTTTTTTATGGTTATGCCAAAATTTGGTCAAAGCTGCCATCAATATTGCATGATTATAAGTTCAAGAAATATTGTGATCAAGTCAAGATTTACAATGGAATGAGGTTTGCTTTAATGCTATTCTGGGCACTGTGGTAATGACTGTCTGTGGATTAATTTGGCCATTTTTAAAAGTAGCAACACAATAGGAACGAGTGGTAAAGAGGGCATGTGGTAAGCTTGCCTTCATCAGTCAGGACATTGAGTGTAAGAGTTAGGAAGTCGTATTGTAGCTTTATAGGATTCTCGTTAGGTTGTATCTGAAGTATTGTGTGCAATTTCACCTGTTTAAAAGCACAAGCTACCAGGGTTAAAAAAGAAAAGTTAAAAAAAAAAAATTTGAATATTGCAAAAAATATATATTTGAATATCACAAAAATCTACTGAGTGCTACAACATCCATTGTAAATGGTAGTGATCACCTTTTATCTGTTCTACATGTGACTCCATTTCCACACCATCATTCACTGTTCGGAAATAGTTTAGCAAGACTAAGGCACAACTGAGCATACGAAGAAATACCCTGGATGAATCGAGCTCCGACATTTCAGGCAGAAGCGAATAGCTTGGACATTTTATCCATTACCATCCATGTTCACTGTCGGTGACTAATAAAATTAGTCTATTATAAAATAGTTTAGTTTATTGTCACATGCACAGAGGTGCAGCAAAAAGCTTTTGTGCTAACCAGTCAGCAGAAAGACGATACATGATTGCAATTCCGCCGTCCACAGTGTACAGACACAAGATAAAGCCAGTGATGTCCGATCAAAGATAGTCCGAGTCGTTGAATCACTTTATCATAATTGTGTGACTAGCAGCAGACGAGCAGAGTTAGTTTGAAAGCGTCATTGTCCTTCCCAGGTGATAGATCAGTGGACACCTGGAACCGTCACCGTACCTTCCATGTTACACACCTGCTGACTTCGAAACGTATCACTATTTTTATCCTTGCTGGGTCAATATCTTGGAATTTGCTATAACCTCCATTGTAGGGTTATGTCAATCCAAATTATTCTGGAATTATTATTTATCAAATTTTATTTTATGTTTTATGTTTCCTTCAGTTGTGGTATGACATTTTTTTTTTTCCAGCACCTTGCTGTTCTTGAAAAGGAAAATGGTCAGTTAAATGATGAAAAAGAAACTTTTAATAAACTAGTTCTGGAGCAGACAAAGATCATTGAAGGTATTTTTGTCAAAGCAAGTTTTTTTTTGTTTTTTTCCTTCATACTTCATTGTGATCTGTTTGTAAAAGTTATGTATTCTGATGCTAACTTTGCATAATCATCAAATAGTACTACAGTCATCACCAAACAGTGGCTTATTAAGTGTAAAACTGGAAATTGTCAGTTAGTTGAAGTTTAATCTTTGTGTACAATAATGTACATTTTAACCAGCATTTAGTCTGCACCTTTATTTAGTTTAGAGATACAGTGTGGAAGCAGGCCCTTCGGGGCCCAGTCTGCGCTGACCAGCGATCCCCGCACACTAACACTATCTTACTCGCACTAAGGACAATTTGCCAAAGCCAATTGGCCTACAAACCTGTATGTCTTTTGAGTGCGAGGAAACTGGAGCACCCAGAGAAAACAGTGTCAAAGGGAGAATGTACAAACTGCATATAGACAGCACCCATAATCAGGATCGAGCCCTGGTGTCTGTTGTGAGGGCAGCAAGTTTACAGCTGCATCACTGTGCCACTCTTAATGTCTGTATGGCCCTAGTAGTGGAATAGTCAATCAAAAGATAAACTCAGATCCCTTTACAAAACACAAATGACTGCAGATGTGGGAAAACTAAACTAAAAATGCTGGAAACTATCAGCAGGTCGGGCAGTATCTGTGTTTAAGATAAATTGCCAGTTCTTTCATCAGAATTCTATGCACGTGCCTGATGACTGCTACTGGTCTCTCCTCGCCTGCCAGAATACTGGTTTAGGTTCATTTTTGTCACGTGTACCGAGGTACAGTGACGAGCTTTGTTTTGCCTGGTATCCAAACAGATCAGATATACGATGCGTAGATACAATCAAGTCAAACTCGAGTACAATAGGTTGAGCAAGGAGGAAGATACAGTGCAGAATATATTTCTTAGCTTTGTCGTGCATCAGTTCCATAGACCAAGGCCAATGTCCACAATGGGGTGAAAGTAAATATGATGGTACCCTACTTTATGGAATAATCATTCAGAAGCCTGATAACGGGAGAAGCTGTTCCTGAGTCTGGTGGTGGTTGCATTCAAGGTTGGGTGAACTTCTGTTGAACGCATCCCCTCCATACTAAATATAAACATAGAACACAGAGCCCTACAGCACAGGAGATTGTTTTGACTTTGCATCATGTTCCGCATGGACATTGTGGGCTGAAGGGCCTATTCCATGTGCTGTACTTTTCTGAGAATGAACACTTTTTTTGTTTTGTGCATCAAAGAACAAGTTGCCCTCAAGGTGGCGTCAAAGAGTCGCCAATTGCAGGCTGAGGCTGAGCAGGAGCGCTTTCACTACCAGAGTCTGATGAAAGAATTCTCCCGTCTCGAGCAGAGATACGACAACCTGAAGGATGAGATGTCCTTTATGAAGGTAATTTTACTTCAGTTTTTGTCTGCGGACTGGAAATATTCTGAAGCCATTTCTGTGCATTGCGTTAGTCCTGGCAAAGGATGTAAAATTCCGTTGGTTTAATTAATCAAGAGTTTAATTGTCAATGGACTGATGATGGACCAAAACTCTTATCTGCAGCAACATAACTGGCCTGTAAAAACAATACACATAAGTAATGTTGAGTAAGTAAATCAATGACCCCAATACTAGTGCAAAATGAACTCAAGTCCTTGGTGCATCAAAGATAGTTTATAGTTGAGTTAGTATTTTGTAGTGTTTAAGGGCCTGGTGGTTGTTGGGGAGCTGTTCTTGAAGCTGGTGGTCACTATTTTCAAGCTTGTGTATCACCTTCTGAATGGTAGGAGTGATATGAGAGTGTGGCCAGGGTGTTGTGGGTCGCTGTCTTTTTGACGCAGCGCCTCCTATTGATCATTTTGATGGTGGGGATGTCACTACATGTGATGGACTGGGCAGTGTCCAACACTGCTTCATGTGAGGGACTGTAAAGTGACTCCCTTCACGGAAAGGAGGCAAATTTGGTCAACCTAAACAGTTGTTCAGGAAAGTTACATTTTTTGGGGTGGTAAATCGGAATGTTTAATTGCATTTTGACTTGCAACGGTGTGGGATTTTCTATCTGTTTAGCTGATTTTATGTTCTAATTTAAAAGTTTGCAAATCGTTCACGTGTTTCTGAATGCTAGATATTTATAGATATTTAGAAGACTGGCTGCTTTGACAGCCAGCAAAGCAATGGGAAGTCCTTTGCTATCTGTTGAACATTGAGGACTGTCTCCGCTGCCATCTCAAAAGCCCACCAGTCATCAAAGTTCACCACCATAGTGCTAGATGTTTGTCCCCCGATCTCTGGGATGTGATTAGCAAGTGGCGTGTCCTAGCAGGAATAAAAATAGAAGATGTTGGAAACACTCGGTAGGTCAGACAGCATCTGCGGAAAGAGAAGAAGCATTGACATTTCTGGTCCAAGACCTTTGACAGAACTGGGCAAGGGTCTGAAGAGGGGTCCCAAATGGAAATATCGTCTGTCCATCGCCTCCGCAGATGCTGCCTGACCCATTGGATTCCTCCAGCACTTTGTATTTTATTGATGAATGAAAACAAGATTAGTATTGCTGAGAGATTGTTGGGGGGTTTTATGGATAGGTGCTGGAGTACCTCAACAGGTCAGGCATAATCTCTGGAGAACATGGATAGGTGATGTTTTGGTTCTGGACCTTTCTTGAGACTGAGCACTTAACAGTCTGAAGAAAGGTCCTGACCCAAACTATCACCCACCATGTTCTCCAGAGATGCTGCCTGACCCGCTGAGTTACTCCAGCACTTTGTGTCCTTTTTTTTTGTAAACCAGCACCTGCAATTCAATGTGTCGACAGTATTTTGTTTTTGCATGTTATCCAATTAAGTTAGACAGTACTACACATGGATACAATCAATCCGAACTTGGTCGACAGAACAAAGGTGTGCAGAATATAGTTCTTTGTGGTGCACCAATGTCTGTTGGGCAGTGTTTGCGTCCACAGAAATTGATCTTGTCTTCCAGTGCTAACATCAGTGGATTGTCTGTCCTCTGGTTCCATGTGTTCTGAATCCAGTGCCTCAAAGCGGTCTCAGCATTTTGACATCTGGAAGTGGGGTTATGTTCATCTAAGAAACATCTGGCACAGCAGCACGTTCCCAGTGACCATGAGTTTATTTTTAGTCCTGCCATTTCGAGAGAAGAGCAGAAAACTTGGCCACTCTCATTCAGCCTCTCTTTGTACAGGGACTGTAATTCTCTTTGCACCATAATTTCTGTATTTTATTGCTGAAATTTTGCATTCTGTACTAATGTGCTTTTTTAAAAACTCGTGAATCAAATTAATTCAAGGCAAGAATAATAAATGTTGGGTAGACAAAAATGCTGGAGAAACTCAGCGGGGGAGGCAGCATCTATGGAGCGAAGGAAATAGGCAACGTTTTGGGTCGAAACCCTTTTTTGACCTAAACAAAAATAAATGTTATTTCCCATAGCGTGCTTTGATTAATAGAAATTATTTAGTTTGGAGATAGTGTGGAAACTGGCCCTTTGGCCCACCTGGAATATGCTGCCAGTGGTGGTGGAAGAAGCAGATAAGGTTGTGATGTTTGAGGCTTTTAGATAAGCACATGTGCAGGTAATGGAGGGATATGAATCTTGTGCAGCAAAGATTAGTTTAATGTAGCATCATGTTCAGAACAGACATTGTGGGCTGAAGGGCCTGTTCCTGTGCTGTTCTGGTGTATTTGAATCTTTAGTCCATGGCACAATCCTCGACCATTACTGCATGCCCTAGGCTTGTGCACCACTTTCAAATGCCTTCTGGAGGGGATGAATCAATGTATATAACCTGCCACTGTTTTAAAATGTACCTCCGCTTACCAATGAAGGCCTAAGTAGAATCCCCTTGACAACTGACAATTTGTTGAAATAAACTAACAAACCTTCTGGTTTTAAATCTTTAGTGTAGAGTAAATATCCTCTAACCCTGATGTCTTATTATTTTTGCTAGTATCAAGAGCCTGAAAATGGGAACAAGATACTAAAGGAAGAGCTCAACCAGCAAAGAAATGTCAGCAATTCTGCAAATGGCTCCAGTGAACAAAACAGTGCCAGCTGTCATTTACTGAACCAGCTTGAAGCAGCCACTGAAGAAGTGGAAATTCTTAAAGAGCAACAGATTTGGTTTAAATCTCAACTCCTTACAGCAGAGAAGAAGATCGAGGCAATGAAAAATAAGGTAAAGGGCTCTACCCAATTAGTAATTCATCTTTTGAGGATGCCTTGTGATTTACTTTATCTTCTGCAGTTGCGTTTGTATATTAAGAATGGCATACTTCAGAAGGAAGTCAATGGGGCAGGAGGTGGCTCTGGGAGATAATATTACAGAAAATCCAGATTTTATAAATGCATTAAGGAAAAGAGGGTAACTAGAGAGAATAGCCATCGCTCAGAAACAAATGTGGTCATTGTGTAGAGTTACAGGAGATGGGCAAGGTCCTCAATGCATATTTCTCCTGTTGTTACTGCGGATAAAGACTGGGTAAACTTGGGATAGTCTCTTGGAAGTGTCTTGAGGGCGGTCAGTATTCTGGTCGAGGAAGTGCTGAATGCCCTAGGGCGCATGAAGGTAGACAAATCTCCCGGGCCTTATCAGATATATCCAAGCACACTGTAGAAAGGTGGAGAATAAATTGCTGGTGCCCTGGCTGAAATATATGAATCATCATTAGATATGGGGGAGGTGTTGGAAGGCTGGAGGGTGACCAATGTTGTGCCTCTATTTAAGGCTGCAAGGAAGAGCCTGGAAACTATTGACCAGCGAGCCTAACATCTGTGGTGGGCAAGGCACTGTAGAGTATTTGGAGGGATAAGATTGCATTTCAATAGGCAGGAGCAGATTAGGGATTGTCAGCAAGGTTTTGTAAATGGGAGATCATGTCTCACGAGTCTGAATTCTTTGAAAATTTAATCAAAAGGCTGACAAAGGCAGAGCTGTACACATTGTCCCTATGGATTTGATAATGTTCCACATGGTAGGCTGCTCTGGAAGGTTAGATCGCATGGGACCAAGAGAGGTCCAGCTGACTGGATTGGAAATTGGTTTCAAGGAAGTAGAGGGTGATGGTAGAAGGTTCTCATAATTTAGTAGAGGTGGAGGGATGATCTTGTAGCGGTCAATCAAATTCTAGAGGGCATGGCTTTAAGGAAAGAGGGGCAAAGTTTAAAGGAGATGTGTGGGGCAACATTTTGGGTGGTGAGTGCCTGGAATGGTGCCTGGGGATGGTGATTGAAGTCGACACGATAGTGGCATTTGTGTGACTTTGGATTGATATATCGATGTGTAGGGAATGGGGGAATGTAAAATATGTGCAGCCAGATACGGAATAAAGTCCTAGCTTGTCCACTCGCTCCCTTTTAGTCCCTCAAGTCCTGGCACCATCCTTGTAAATCTTCTCTGCACTCTTTCCATTTTAGATTCCTTTATTGTCATTCAGACCTTTCGGTCTGAACGAAATTATGTTGCCTGCAGTCATACACAGAACCAATAAAAACAAAACATACAATAAACACAAATTAAACATCCACCACAGTGAGTTCACCAAGCACATCCTCACTGTGATGGAGGCAAATTCTTAGGCAACGGCATCCTTCCTCCAGCAGGTGATTAAACTGAACACAATCCTCTAAATGTGGCCACTTGTATATTAATTAATTTATGTACATCTGTAACATAACTTCTGTACTCATTTACCCAGACTGATGAAGGCCAATGTACCAACAGCCTTTTTTAACCACCCTGTCTACTTGAGACCTATACTTCTAGATCCCCCTAGTCTACAACACTCCCCAGAGCCCTGCATTCGCTGTGAAGGTGTTGCCCTGGTTTGACTTCCCAATACCTCACACTTGACTCCATTAGCCAATCCTCACCTTATTTGCCCAACCGATCAAGATCCTGTTGTAATTTTTGATAGTTCTCTTCAGTCTATGGTAAAACCTATTTTAGTGTCATCTGCAAACTTGTTACTCATGCCTCTGACATTCTAGTCTAAGGGCCTGCGTGGGTGGTAGTGAATGCTGACCTTGCCAGCAAAGTTTAGATTCTATACAAAGTAACTTTCTCTGCAACTAAACTTCAAATCCAGCTTTGCCATCGGGAAGAATTTCATTATTTACCCTACAGAGAATATTTGAGAGTCTGACTCATCCCTTTTTTTTTTGAGGAAGAGGCTCTGACAATTCCTGAATACTGATGAGATGAACAACATTGGAACTGGGCATTGAGGTGAGAGAGGAAACATTTAATAGGATCCTGACGGACAACTTTTTCCACCACAGAGTGGTGCATATATGGAACCAGAGGAGGTAGTTAAGATGGGTACAACAATATTTAATAGGCATTTGATGGGTACATGGAGAGGAAAGGTTCAGAAGGATATGGGCCAAATGTGGGCAAAGGGACTAGCTTGGATGGGGGCAGCTTGTTGGGCATGGATGAGTTGAGCTGAAGAGCCTATTTGTGCTGTATGACTCTGAGGATTGTGGCGTATTTATGCTACCTTGGGCAAACTTCTGAGTTAATTGTGCTTTGTTTGTAACCTATAAACCTTGGAAATTGTCAAGGTTTCCTGACGGTATGCTTGAATAGGGATTAATACAACATGCAAACTGCAAACATTGACAGCTTGTAAAATCACAAAGGGAAAGACTATTTATATGGATGTTAACCTGTTCACCACTGGCCTTATTGCATTAGTTGCTCTGCTAACATAAGCCTGCTAGCTAGCAGTGGTACAAAGATGATAACAGTGATAAGTGTAGAAACAGTGGGTCCAGAGCATGACACCTTTGTATCCATTGGAGTGTTAGAATCTTAGCTGAGGAGATTCAACATGCCTCCAATGACTCTTTGCAATTTCTACAGAAGCATTGTCGAGAGCATCCTACTGAGATGCATCACGGCTATGCATGGCAACTCCTCTGCCCAACGCTGGGAAGAGGGGAAAATGCAGGGAGTTGTGAACACGGCCCAGTCCATTACACAAACCGCCCTACATCATTACCCCGACCCCGTAGGTTAACGATGATGAGCGTTTGTCAGCACTGGGCCTGTACTCGCTGTAGTTTAGAAGAATGACGGGGGAACCTCATTGAAACATACAAAATAGTGAAAGGCTTGGATAGAGTGGATGTGGAGAGGATGATTCCACTAATGGGAGGGTCTAGGACTAGAGGTCATAGCCTAATTTCTTTAGTCAGAGGGTGGTGAAACTGTGAAATTCTTTGCCACAGAAGACTGCGGACTGCATATTTGAAAGCACTATCCTTGTCCACCCAGCTGGATTCTAGACTGATACTTTGGGGTTGTGGTCTGAGAACATGGGAGAGCCTAAGATAGTCCAGAAGAATGTTGGCATAATGTGTTCATTCTGTGTTTAACAACTACAGAAAACGTAATTTCCTTGTGTTTGGGGAAATCAGCTGGAACTGTTGTCGAATGAGAATGAGTAGTTGTCTACAAGTTGTGTAATTGATGGGCTATTTCCCACTTGCAGGCTTCTATGGTGGACATGTCTGCATTACCTAAAGATGGAAATAAAATGTCGGCCGATGATTTGCGATGTGCGTATGATGCTGTCCGTGTGGCCAACAAGTAAGTAAACAACAACTTGGTGAGCTGCATTCATACTTTTGTATGGTCGGGTTGTTCTATAGTTGGATATTGTTTTTCTTTGTTTTTTGTTGTTGTTTTTTTTGCTGAGTTTGCTGTTGGTGTTTGGAGATCGTAGACTGAGTGGGAAGGGCAATTACACGGAGCCTGAAACTGGTGAACCAGCAAAATTGAAGGGAGCAGCTCGGCGTGGTTTTTCTATTTGCTAAACGTCCTACCATAAGCTAGGGTCCTGTCCAATTTACCCCATTGTGGACATTGGACTTGGTCTTTGGAACTGATATGCTACAATGCTGAGAGTGGGTATTCTGTACTCGATCTTCCTCTTTGCTCTGTGTACTACAATTGAGTTTGGTTTGATTATATTTGTATATAGTATTATCTGATCGGATTGGATAACATCAAAACAAAGCCTTTCAATGTACCTCTGTGCAAGTGATAGTAATAAACCTAAACCAAATTTGCAATGCTCTTCGAAGCAAAGCTCTCCACAACAGTTGAGGTGGTTGGTACAAATTTACACCTAGATGGGGCAACAAGGAAACTGTGGCAGGTTACGCTTGCACCAGAGGAGTTGATTGATCAAAGTAAAATGCATTTGAAAGGCAAAACCAACTGGAAATTCATAACATGTGAAGGTGCTTTCAGTGCTGAAGATACACAAGTTCTGCCGCTGTGTCCCTTTAGTTGAAAGACACGGCGTGGAAGCAGGCCCTTCGTCCCGCGATCACCTGTTCGCACGAGTTCTGTTATCCCATTTTCTCCTCCACTTCTATGCACTAGGGACAATTTTATAGAAACCAATTAACCTAGAAACTCACACGCCTTTGGAATGTGGGAGGAAACCTGAGCAGCTGGAGAAAACCCATGGTGTCACAGGGCGAACATGCAAACTCCTCACCAACAGCACCCGAGGTTGGGATCAATCTCTGGTGCTGAGGTGGCAGCTCTACATGTAGTGCCACCCTTAATATCCCCAGTCAACCGCTGGCCAAATCACTGCAGACCTTGATGTTTATTGATAATGTATTTCCCTATTTTTGTCCTATTCTTAATTCGATCTGCATTTCCCAGTTTCCGTCTGTGATTTGACATTGATTTAAACGTACACTAATTTACAATTTTTAAGATCCATTCTGATTGTTTAGTGAATTTGGATTTTATTTATCCCTAGACCCAGAATAAACTGCCTTTCTCTCTACATAAATATTTCTAGACCATCTCTGCTCGGTAGTCATATTTATGAGGAACTGGGGAAGCAGAGCTTGCTTTCCTGCCTGCTAATTTTCACATGCTGATGGTGTGAATGCATCACCCACTCAGCCACCCACACTCTCTGGTTTTCTGGCAGTTGACTAAATAGAATACATTAACTGGGGGAAAGAGATTGTGTACAAGAGATCTGTAATAGGAAAAAGTACAACTTTTGGGGAATTGCAATTGATTTTCTTTCTAAAATTGTAGAATTTATACTTTAGAGATACAGTGCGGAAATTGACCCATTGAACTACAGAGTCTGTGCTGACCAGAGACTACCCTGTACACTAACGCTCTCCTATGGAGCAGGGATTATTTGCAATTTACAGAACCCAATTAACCTACTAACTTCCATGTTTTTTTGGAACTTGGGAGGAAACCCACATGGTCACGGGGAGAACTTGTAAACTCCGTACAGACATCACCTATAGTCGGGATTGAACCCGGGTCTCTGCTGTAAGGCAGCAACTCTACCACTGAGCCACTGTCCCACCCCAGTGCATTTAAAAATAAATATGTGCAAACTTCAGAATGTTCCTTAAGCAGAGCAGGGAAGGAAAAAAGTGCAATGTAGTGTTAAGAACATGGCATAAGATAATGAGGGGAGGATGTTGTCACCTTTAAAACTGCCTTTCTCCAACACAATTGTGGCTGATCCAACCCAGGACTCATCTCTTCAATATCCATGTGTTCAAACCCCCTGTTTTGGGCATTGACCACTATTTTGATCCATTCTACCCAACTCTGTGACAAAGAACTCCAAAGATTTACCACCTGATATAAGATTTTTATAAAAACTTTTCCTAACTATGACCCCCCTGGTTTGACATTCCACCAGTAAAATCTTCTACCCTGTCAAACCACCTTCACATCCCAATGTTTTGGAAAGGAGAGCAATGGGTGACACCCATCCAGTACCGTGAGAGTGCTGTACCGACCTTCCGATGAGGTTGTATAGGACTTTTCTTCCCCCCCCCCCCCCCCCCCCGCAGTTCAAAGGGGCATTTGAAGGTCAACTCCGGGCTACTGATGCAGGAAAAATGTTCCCAATGTTGGGGGAGTCCAGAACCAGGGGTCACAGTTTAAGAATAAGGGGTAGGCCATTTAGGACTGAGATGAGGAAAATCTTTTTCACCCAGAGAGATGTGAATCTGTGGAATTCTCTGCCACAGAAGGCAGTGGAGACCAATTCACTGGATGTTTTTGAGAGAGTTAGATATAGCACTCGGGGCTAACAGAATCAAGGAATAAGGGGAGAAAGCACAGGAACAGGCCCACAATTTCCGTGCTGAAGATGATGCCCAGATAAACTAATCTCTGCCTGTGCCTATCTTCACCACCTCCAGTTTAAATTCCATTTGGAATATTTTGGAGGACCAAGAAACCAAGAACCTAACAATCTCTCGCATGTCACTGTTTTATCTGCCTCCACCATTACCTCCAGCAGCACATTCCAGGCACCCACCACTGTTTAAAAAAAAACAACTTCCCCTGCACATTTGGTTTAAACTTTTCCCCTCTTGCCTTAATCATGGCCTCTTGGTTTATTTGATATTTTCATCCTGTGAAAAAAAGGTTCAGACTGTCTACCCTATCTAAGCCCTTCATAATTTTACTTTTCTATCGGATCTCCCCTCGGCCTCCAATGCTCTGGAGAAATTAATCATGGTTTGTCCAGCCTCTGCTTGTAGCTAATACCACGTAAACCAGGCAGCATGCTGCTAAACCTCTTCTGCACCCTCTCCAAAGCCTGCACATCTTTCACTTTGAGCATCTTCAAGCTGGAATGTGCTTGAAGCATTCTGGATCATTGCCAGGGACATTGTGTTTTGCTTTTTGCGGCTTCTGTTTGGTTAGAAGGATACAACTCTCCCTCTGGTTTGGATTCTGCAGATATTTTATCTGTTGTATAGAGGAATTCTGATTATAATCATAGAATTTAATTTGTACGTGGCTAACAACAGCAGGGTCTGCACAATGCATGCTGCACGAACAACTCGTGTACACCTTTCCCATGCGTGGGGTTCATCCTTGAGACAACGTGGGTTTCTTCTGGATACTCTTTCCTCCCACATCCCAAAGCCGTGCGGGTTTGCAGGTTAACTGGCCTCAGTACATTGCCCCTAGTGGATGAGAAAGTGGGGTAATGTAGAACTAGTGTGAATGGGTGATTGATGGTCAGCCTGGACTTGGTGGGCCGATGGTGTAGGGAAACTGCATATGCTGGTTTAAACCGAAGACTGACACAAAAGGCCGGATAAAACAGTGGGACAGGCAGCATCTCCAGAGATGCTGCTTGACCCGCTGAGTTACTCCAGCCTCTTGTGTTCTTCCCCAGTGGGCCGAGGGGCCCATTTCCATGCTGTATCTTTCAAGCGATCGGCTATTTTGAAACGCAAGGTTGGTTGAAAAAGTTTGCATAAAGTGACACACACAGTTTCATTAAGCTCGCAAGTATTTGGCTATCGTTGCATTAAGGTATTGTTTGTTCTTTTAGTGTGACTTGTGCATCCAATTTCCTTTTTTGACGTGCTGCTTCTGCAGTTTGTTAATGTGCTGCAGTGCGATTTGTATTATGCCAGGCTTCTTGTAGATGCTTTACGATGCAACTGCCAGGACCATCTGTTCCAATTGCCATAAATATGCCTTGTTCGTCACAAGAAAGCTCTGGCCCCTGGTGTGTTTTGCACGAATGTCGTACTCTGTGTACGCCTGAGAACTCAGCGCTTTTATTTCCAGGAATGTTCTTGTTCGTATTTTTAAAGGCACTTGTTCCTGATGAAGGAAGCCTCTGTATGGTCCCCACAACTCGCCCTTTGCTATATGGGAAGGAGTTACTTTCTGACAGGAAGCACAGCTGTCTAGTGCTTGTAAAGGGGGAGTGGAATAGAGGGCAAGGGACATTAGACTGATCAGGCTGCAATTAGATGCTTCCTGATCTGCCTTGTCACCAGTTTGGAGCCTAAAGGGCCTGTCCCACTTGGGCGACCTAATCCGCAAGTTCTGGCGAGTTTGCCCTCGACTCGTACTCGCAGCATGGTCAACACGAGGTCGTAGGAGGTCTTTGTAACTCTCCTTCATGCTCGAGAGTGGTCTCCGTGTACTCGAGGCCTCAGCTAGGTCGCGGCATTTTTTTCAATATGTTAAAAAATGCCCGCGTGTAAAAAAGGTCGCCATGGAAAAAATCGATACTTTTTTTACTCGTAGGTTTAGTCGTAGTAGGTCGGCATGTTAGTCGTAGGTAATCAAGGGTAGTCGAAGGTGGTCGTAGATAGTCTTCATCATAGTCGAAGGGAGGTCAAAGGAGATCGAAGGAGGCTGTTTTCACTCTCCAATATTCGGTGTCCAATTTTCCGGTAGCTAGTCGAAGCTGGTCTTCTACAGTCGAAGGAGGTCTTCAACATGTCTTTTTTTTTTTTTTTTCAAACTCTTCTAAACTCTCCAATTAGGTCGCCCAAGTGGGACAGGCTCTTAAATTTCCGTTCTGATCAAATTCGAGGCATTGGTTTCCTTTTTCTTTGCAGTTAACAGTCCAAGTACAAAATGTGTTTCACAGTCTTAACCAGTGATCAGTCTTAACCAGTAACACAATATGCAATCCTGTGTAAATGCTAAACTACAATTGTACATTGCATAGTGGGCACAGCTGGTCGAGCCACAGCCTTGCAGTGCCAGCAACCCAGGTTCAATGCCGACTTCCAGTACTGTCTGTGTGGAGTTTGCATTTTCTTCCTGTGACTGCTCCAGTTTCCTCCCACATCCCAAAGATGTGCAGCTTTTTTTTTGATGATCGGTCTCTGTAAATTGCTGCTAGTGTGCAAGGAGTGGATGTAAAAGTAGGATTATGTAGAACTATTATGAACGGGTGATCGATGGTTGGAGTGGGCTGAAGGACCTGTTCCATGCTTTATTCCTCAAATTAAAACTAAAATAGATATGAATCATGACATGTTCGGCACAGATACTGTGGGCCAAGGAGCCTGTTCCTGTGGTGCACTGTTCTATGTTCTAAGGAAGTAAATAGGAAGGGTTGTTCTTCTCAGACGTGAAGCTTCTTGATTTTAAAAATAACTTTTCTCCCGCTTTTGCTGTCCACTGTTATGAAACCTAACTGTGTGCCCAAATGGTGCCATTAGCTTGTACCCTGTCCTCATACAGCTGGCATCCCATCTACTGGATAGCTTTGTTTTTCCACTAGTATCTGTCACCTTCTGTCCCTTCCTTCAAAACCCTTGGAGTAAGTCAGGTGGTCTTGATCAGTAGGCAGCTGTGTGGCACATCAATAGAGTTGCTGCCTTACAGCACCAGAGACATGGGTTTGATCCTGACTACGGGTGTCTGTATGGAGTTCGTACCTTCTACCTGTGACCACATGGGTTTTGGAGAGTCATAGTGTGGAAACAGTCCCTTCGGCCCAACTCTCCCACACTGACCAACATGCCCCATCTACACTAGCTCCACCTGCCTGCATTTGTCCCATATCCCTCTAAACCTGTCCTATCCATGAGCTTGTCTTAAACGTTGCGATAGTCTGTTACTCAACTATATCCTCCGGTTTCCTCTCACACTCAAGACACGCAGATTCGTTGGTTAAATGGCTTCTGTAAATTGTCCCTAGTGTGTAGTGCTACATTGGTATGGGTTGATCGTTGGTCGGTGTGGACTCGGTGGGCCGAAGGGCCT
The DNA here is from genome assembly GCF_010909765.2 of Amblyraja radiata. Taxonomy (NCBI): domain Eukaryota; kingdom Metazoa; phylum Chordata; class Chondrichthyes; order Rajiformes; family Rajidae; genus Amblyraja; species Amblyraja radiata. The sequence goes on along the minus strand of NC_045984.1, from coordinate 22,501,234 downwards.
GTTTCCATGCTGTATCTCTAAAGTTGACAACTCTATGGCTAAAGTTGTGTTTCCATTCTCTCTACCTGCTCAGACTTCTCCTGGACCAGTTACAGGAAGAGAAGGATCGACGTTTGAAGGAAATTGAGGTTTTCCAACGTGAAGCCAGAGAGTCTGGCGAGAAGTTTGAGAAGCGGCGCCACTGGTTTGCTCGGTCACGGGAAGCTGCGCTTGTGGACGGTTTGGACGGTGGTTTACGGCAGGAAATTGTGAGACTTGCCAGTGAAAATTTGGTAATGCAACAATTTCCCCTTCTATTCACGTTTTGTTCCTCTGGAGGTGGTTGCATGTTGGACAATATCAGAACCAGATATCTCTTTGCCCCATCACCAAATGAGATGTATGTGAAAGTGATGCACCAGTCCCTAGGGTTGAGCAGGGATCGTAAAACAGTACAGCACAGAAACAGGCCCTTTGGCCACAACTTCTGTGTTGAACATGATGCCATGGCCAACTAATCTCATCTACCTGCATATGACCCATTCCCCGCATGTCCATGTGCCTGTCCAGAATGTGGCGGTTGCTTCGAAGGCAAGCCTTTCTTATCCATTGCAATAAATAGTGGACATACAAGATGTTTTCTGATGGCATATCAAAATTGATGGTATTGGTAGGAGCTTGGATTGTCCAATTTGTTGTGCCTGTGAAGGGAAGAGTTTTTTAAATAACCCTACATGACTCTTGAGATCAGGTTCCCAGTGTAGTTTGAAATCTGAATTGAATTTTGTTTCTGGTAAACATGAGCTGGGCTTCAGAATTTAAATTGAATTTGCCCTCCTTGTGGATGAAGAACAGTGTGTTCCCACACGATTACTTCCAGTCATCCATCTCTTCTGTATTCTTCCCCATCGTCCCAATCAACCCTTGTTTTTTGACCAGGACCTACAGATGCTATAGTCCATTGAGCAAAATACCAGTGTCTAGTTTGTAGAGCGTAGATACAGGGTCTACACCGACTAACATTCCCTGTACACTAGTTCTATCCTACACACTAGGGACAATTTGCAGTAGCCTTCTTCTTGCGAATCAAACATAAACCAAAGGAATAGTTAGATATCAAGCCGGGTGTTGAGCAGCTAGGTTGTCTCTGCGTCAATGTCTGCCAGGCCCTGATCTCCATTTGGTGGGTGGTAGAGCGGGCACCCAGAGATGGCAAGGTTGGCCGCCTGTTGTTCTGCTCCGCATTCACAGGCTGGGCTCTGGCGGAGCCCCCATCTCCACACGCTGGCATTGAAACGCCCAACTCCAGTACCAAGTCTGTTGAGCTTCACCCATGCTCCTCTGGACAGCTTTTATCTGGTGAAGAGATGTAGCTGTGTAATGGAGACGAGGTTGCCTTCCACTCCTGTGACCACTTGGTGGCTATCCAGTGTGCAGTAGCCAATTAACTACAAACCTGCACGACTTTGAAATGGGGGAGGAAACCGGAGCGGCCAGAGAAAACCCACATGGTCACGGCAGCCCCCGTAGTCGGGATCAAACCCAGGTCTCTGGCGCTGTAAGGCAGCAACTCCAGCACTGTGCAACTGTGCCACCCTGTCAGTGCTGGAGTAACTCTGTGTCAGGCAGCTGCTGAGGAGGGAATTGACCAGTTTATTTTATTTTCCCCATGATAGCCTTCCTTCCTTCCTCCTTGGAGGAAGGTGATGCATGGACTAAAGACACTGCATTTGCTGGGCAGGAGATGGTACATTGGCCTTTGTACCACTCCTTCCTCTACCAGCCCCAGGACTAAATGTCAGACTCAATGTTGCAAATGTAATCTTCAGACCAGAGTGTTGGTCCTCCAGCACTTATAAATGTCCAGCATTCCAGTTACTCCGACACTTTTCTTTATTCATAAAGGTCATTTTCTTGAATGGGTTTGACTTCTTCCTTGGTAACCCAAGACTGTTTCTTCCACTTGTTGCTTACTTTGATCGCCATCAAACTGTACTTGAACCTGAGTCTACCCCCTTCTCGTAGACAAGGTGGTTATGGAGCAGGTCTATGTTTAATGAGTCACGATAAACAGTAAACTGCAGTGCACGCTAATGATAAAGCCTTCATCTTATCCTTGGGTCAATATCTTGAAACTGCTCTTCAAAGTTTGATACAATTGTGGGGAGAAATTTGAGTGGGATATAGAACATAGTAATACAGCACAGGGACATAACCTTTGCCCCACAATATCGATGCTGAACATGATGCTAAGTTAAATTGATCTTGTCTGCCTGCACATGATCCATATCCCTTCATTCCCTGCATATCCATGTGCCTATCTACAAGCCTCAATTACATCAGCCTCTGCCACCAGCCCAGGCAGCTCATTCCAGGTACTCTCGTAGTTGCCTCAAAGCTGGGTCCACTAGCCTTTTGACATTTCCACCCTCGGAGAAAGATTCTGACTGTCTACTCTATCTATCCCCCTCATAATTTTATGCACTTCTATCAGGCCTCCTCTCAGCCTCTATAGTTCCAGACTAAAACATCCAAGATTGTACGACCTCTCCTTGTGGCTAATGCCATCTAATCCCAGCTGCATCAGTGTTCTGCTCTTCAGTTACAACAAATACAAAGGGAAAATACGTTTCTGGAAGAAACTGCTGCTTATTGTTTTAATAATTAGGACAGTCGGCAGCTTTTGACTTTGTGCTGTTCTAACACCTGATTCCAAGTCGGTGGGCTTCTGAATGACGACGTCACTTGAAGTCTTGCTTCCAGCAGCCATGGTGCAAACACTCTTCCAACCACGGTGCAGTGATCTAACAAGGCACTTCTGTTTGCTGCATTCGATAGGAACAGAGTAAGTTTTGGAAATGAATCAGCAAGTTTGTTTTTCACAGAATTTAGTAATTTCAGCGACTGTCTTAACGACTCGTGTAACTCGGATTTATTTCTTTGCCTGTGGTTTGTCCTGAGTCAGAATCATGGATTTTTGAGGAGGAGGAGGGGATTCATCCCATCGATCCTGTGCCTGGGAGAAAATTATTTCCACGTTTCCACTCTATCCCCTGACTACGGGGAGCTGTGTGCTTGCACAACTAAGATCCCTTTATATATCAATGCAACTTGGGGTTCTGCCAAGTGCTGTGTTCCCCTTGCCTGCACCCGTCCAATGTGCAACACCTCATTTGTAGTTGAGAGAGATTTAGAGGGATATATGTGGGTACATGGGACTAGCTTGGAAGGGGCATCTTCATCAGCACGGATGTGTTGGGTTGAAGGGCCTGTTTCTGTGCTGCATGACATGACTATCTTAGAGACGCAGCATAGAAACAGGCCCTTAGGCCCACCGAGTCCGCACCGCCCAGCAATCCCAGCACACCAACATTATCCAACGCACTATAGGGACAATTTACAGTTATACCATGCCAATTAACCATCAAACCTGTACGTCTTTGAATTGTGGGTGGAAACCAGAGATCCTGGAGAACACCCACATGGGTCACGGGGAGAACGTACAAACTCCATACAGACAAGCACCCGTAGTCGGGATCGAACCCGGCTCTCTGACATTGTAAGGCAGCAATTCTCCTGCTGTGCTGCCCTATCAATGGACAAATCAAATATTGTAGCAAATTGGTACATTCCTTCCACTCCAAGTCCCTGCCAAAGCGAGTAGATGTTTAAATACTTGTTTTCATTCCCACAATCCAGATTATTCATGCAGAGTAGGACTGATTGCAACCCTGTCTAACTTTGAAGGGCATGTCTGTGTACGTTGTCCCAGTTGGATGTCGATCATCAACCCTGTTCCAGCTGTTCTCTATACATTAACCAATGTCTTGTGCACCCACAAGGAAATCCGTGTCTAACTAGATGTCTAACTTGTCTACCACCCTCTTGGATGCGATTTGATTGAAGGCTTTTTGGTAATCTGGGCATGTCAACAGAAAAGGTGGTAGTTAGTTGGGCTGAATCTGTCTGTCATAAACTGCTTGAAACAGTTGTTCTTTCTCCATAGTGTTTCATTTGCTAAAACTGACCAGGACTCTTTGTGTGTTTCATCTTTCTGAGACGCTATCGGTCCACTATCCATTGAATGAGCACTCTGTATTCAACGTCCTCTTGTAACTAATTAGTTTGCTGTGATGGTGACTAGTAAAAGCCCTGTCCCACGTTACAAGTTCATTCCAAGAGCTCTCCCGAGTTTAAAAAAAAAATCAAACTCTTGGTAAGCACGGAGAATGAACGTAGCGGGTACGTCGGAGCTCGGGGACGTCTCTTAGCGCTAACGGCAGGTACTCGGGAAGACTCGCTAATGGCAGGTAAGCACAGGAAGACTCGTGAAGATTTTTCAACATGATGAAAAATGTCCACGAGAGCCCCGAGTACTGACGAGTGGCCATTACCGCAAATCTCCGAGTTCGAATCAGGGCAAACTCGGGAGAACTCTTGGAATGAACTCGTACCGTGGGACGGGGGTTTAATGCAGTAACTTGGCATGCATCTTGACCACAGTTCATCCTATTGCAATATTTACAATATTTTCATTTATCTTTGCTTGTTAAAATTCCTTGTTGAATTAATGCAACAAATCAATTGTGGTTAGAGGTTTGATGGTTGGTCTCCTGATAATTTGAGCTATTATTTTCTTTAGGACTTACTGGAGCAGATGGACAAACTGAATAGAACTGTACAGAAGCTGAACAAACAGCTGAAATCCATGGAGGAGTCAAGTATGGTTCATCTTGTGATTTGATTTGAAGATAAGATCTTTGCAGTAGAGTCTATTTTAAACCAATATTGTCAGGGAGTTTTAATATATGAATGTTTTTTTCAATGGGTCCTGATTTATTAGTTTAGAGATAATGCATGAAATCTGGCCATTCTGCCCCCGAGTCTGTGCCGACCAACTACCTCCCGTACACTAGTTCCATCCTCATTTACATCCTACACACCAGAGGCAATTGCCAGAAGCCAATTAACCAGAAAACCCATGTGTCCATGGGGAGAACGTACAAACACTGTTCAAATGGCACCCATAGTGGCGATCAGACCCAGATCTCTGGCGCTGTAAGGCAGCGACTCTACCACTGCGCCACCCTAAATCCAGCGTATTAAGAGTTACTTTCCCTGAACTGATTTAGTAACTGGATTTAATCTGACACTTTTACAAGATAGTATCGCAACAGCAGATTCTTGGAACAAGGAACTGCAGATGCTGGTTTTGCAGAAAAAGACGCAAATGCTGGAGTAACTCAGCGTTTCAGGCAGCTGCTCTGGAGAATGTGTAGCGGCGATGTTTCTGTCGGGATTCTTCTTCAGACTCTAGATTCTAGGGCAATACCAAGCAGGCTTTTTGAACAAAAATTGTAATGTAGAACTAAGTATTTGTAGATATGTTAACCTGTTTCCAAATTTATTTGCTATATACCAACCTGCTATTTTTGTAGCTTAGCTATTATTAAACACTGGTTTTGGGAGCTAAACAGGTTTAACCTAATTTTCAAAACTTTACAAACAATTCACCTGAACTTTCTGCATTTTCAGCAGCCTCATTCTGTCTCCAAAATAGCTGCTGGATCTTGATTTAAGCCACAATTAACAACAGTTCCACTGATGAGACCTGCTGCATGTTGACACCATTTCATTTTTTCAGAATTAACAGCTAGGGTTGCTACGTGCAGTGTATATATAGATGGCATGGCTAGTAATGCTGCTGCCGCCTAGGTGTCGGCGATCTGGGTTTGATCCTGATCTTGAGTACTGTCTGTGTCGAGTTTGCACGTTCTCCCCGTGACCGCGCATGTTTTCTCCGGTTTCCTCCCGCATCCCAAAGGCGTGCAAGATTGTAGGTTAATTGGCCTCTGTAAAATTGCCCCTAGTGTGTAGGGAGTGGATGTGACAGCGGGCTAACATGGAGCTAGTGTGAATGGGTGATGGATGGTCTGCGTGGACCCGGTGGACCAAATGACTTGTTTCCATGCTGTATTTCTGAACTAATTCTTTAGTACATTCTATAGTATTTCTCTCCACATTTATTTTGCCGTTGGAAGTTCCATGGAAGTTGGTGTGTTGAAGTACTTGTGGGCTTGATCTTCCATTAACCAGGGAGCAGTCTGCCTGCTCATCCTTGGTCACTGCTGTTACTCCCAACAGGGCCCTCCGCCCAGATGGGTCCCAGCTGATTGAGGACATCTAAGAACTTGATGAACACTGTTAATTACAAACTGGAGGAACAGCACCTTGTATTCCACTTGCTTAGCTTTCAACTCGCCTATAAGCACATTCAATTCTCCAATTTTAGGTCGCTAAGCTACAAACACCTTCCTCCTTTCTCCCTGTGCCCCACTTGGGGTTGCACCCATTTTTCCCTTTCCCCTTTCACTCGAATTCCTTCCTGTGGCTTTGCTTTTTGTGCCTATTCTATCCTCATCTCCTTAACTCGCCTCTTTTCTGCTCCAGGTTCTGGAGGCCAGTTCTCTGGATACTTTCAAAAGAGAGCTAGATAGGGCTCTTAAAGATAGGGATATGGGGAGAAGGCAGGAACGGGGTACTGATTGTGGATGATCACATTGAATGGCAGTGCTGGGTGGAATGGCCTCCTCCTGCACCTATTGTCTATTGTCCAGCCTTTCTCCAACCATCTGGCAATCAAAACTCCCCTTGCATGTGTCCACCTATCACTTGCCATATTTTTCCCCCACCTCTTCCAGTTTTCTCCCCTGTACGATAATCTGTCTGAAGAAGAGTCATGACCAGAAATGTCACCTATCCATGTTCTCCAGACATGCCACGTGACCCAATGAGTTACTCCAGCACTTTGTCTTTTTAATGTGAACCAGCATCTGCAGTTCCTTGTCTAAATGTCAATCATTGGCTCTATGAAGGTCTGTTCTGAACAGTCTCTGCTGGACACTATGTCCTTAGTTTAGTGTCCTCACAATTATTCTCTTCTGCAAAGCAGGAAAAATGAAATATCTCCCTGAATCCAGAGTCGGAGTACTGCCTGAAATGGCTTCCATCCAAAGGAAAGTTAAAGGTTTCCAAGGAATGTTGGAATGCAGAAAAGAAGATGAAGCTCAATTAATCAAGAATCTTATCACGGGTAAAATAGCCATTTTATGGCCAACTTTATTGTGTTTGTGTGTAAGGACTTGATACGTTTTGATACCTCGAGTGCTTAATTATTATATGTAGAGACAGTTAAATACTTACTTAGTGCAGCTTTACAGCCCCATTAACACAATATATAGACATAAATGTGTACAATCATAATATAACAATTTAATCATCAGTAATACTTGAACACCAGACTGTGATAGTGTAAAACTGAAGGTCATAGTGCAACCAAAACAAAGTCCATTGGGGGTTGTAGTCCCTGAGGTAGGGTTGTGGTTAATATTGGGTTGTGTTCAACAGCCTGATAGTTGCTGGGAAGAAGCTGTTCTTGAAGCTGGAAATCAGTTTTCCAGCTCCTGCACCTTCATCCTGATGTTGTGGTGATTTGGGTGAGGCCATGGTGTTGTGGGTCTTTGATGCCGGCTGCCTTCTTGAGGCAGCATCTGCTGTAGATCCCTTCGATGGTGGAGAGGTCAGTACCTCTGATGGAATGTCTACCACCTTCTGCGGATCTTTCCTGTAAATGTTTTGAGGTGGGCTTGGCTGGTTCACTAAACCAAGATTTTTTTTTTTTTTTTAATGAACTTTTCTGCTGGTGTGATTCTTTTTAGAGGTGTGATCAAATGAAAATACTTGGCTATTCTGAGAGCAATGGAATCATGGGTTTCAGCATTTGGATCTTACGGAAGATTCAATTCTTTGCAAGATCCAAATGTTTCTGAGTAGCCAAGTAGCATAACTGGGCTGGAAGCCTGCAAGCAAGACAAATTAAAATTTGATAAAGATTAGGATACGTGGGAGAACCATGTATAGTCTCTCTGGTTAAGTGCTGTGGATGAAATCATTGCTGGAGGATGGGTGAGATGGTACATCCTTGGAAACAAACTCTCATTCAGCCCCTCTGGGAAACTCTCCTCTACTTATATTTAGTCATGTACTGTAGATCTTATTTTGTTTCTATTCTTACCAGTCTTGGCTAGTGGGGTGGGAAACCATTGCTTCTCCTGCCCAGGGCTCTGGGTCCACACATGCAAACCAGACTCCCTTTTAATTCAACCAGAGAGGATTGAACAAGTTAGGGCTTTATTCTTTGGAGCGCAGAAGGTTAAGGGGGGACTTGATAGAGGTTTTTAAAATGATGAGAGGGATAGACAGAGTTGACGTGGAAAAGCTTTTCCCACTGAGAGTAGGGAAGATTCAAACAAGGGGACATGACTTGAGAATTAAGGGACTGAAGTTTAGGGGTAACATGAGGGGGAACTTCTTTACTCAGAGAGTGGTAGCTGTGTGGAATGAGCTTCCAGTGAAGGTGGTGGAGGCAGGTTTGTTTTTATCATTTAAAAATAAATTGGATAGTTATATGGATGGGAAAGGAATGGAGGGTTATGGTCTGAGCGCAGGTATATGGGACTAGGGGAGATTATGTGTTCGGCACGGACTAGAAGGGTCGAGATGGCCTGTTTCCATGCTGTAATTGTTATATGGTTATATGGTTATATGATTTGATGTGACCGAGCGAGGGCATTAACTGAGTGGTTGGAGTCTGGGACTTGTTGCCGGCAAGGTTAGCGGCTGCAGGATTGTTTAGGGTCGGTAAAGGATGAATTGTATTTAACATAGAAATCGAGACGAGGCTATGAAATTATAATTAAGGGCTCTGATTGAGATTAGAATGTAATTAAGGGCTATGGTGGAAGGATGAATAATCTTTGAAGATATTAGCTGTAGAGAAAACTTGAGTTTTGTAATCTCATAAATGAAGTAACCTTAAAGTGTGAAGCCAAGTCTATAAATGCTGAAGATTGATTTTAATTCTACACCCATTTGGATTAGGAGATATGTAATCAATATAATTTATTTTTTGAATTGACACTTATTGCTAGAATTGGCAACTAAATGTGTTAGTGCGCAGAGTTGATTTAAGGGTTGTCATATGTAGAATCTCTTTCGGTTTCAACTTCCTTGTCCCTGCTATCAAAATGTATTTTAATTTAAAATATCACGTCTGTAATGGTTTGGCTTTATTATTGATATGTGTACTGAGGTACAGTGAAAATCTTTCTTTTGCATGCCATCCAATCCGATAATATTCTACATAATACAATCAAGTCAGACTTGCGTACAATGAGTAAAGATGTGGAGTGCAGAAGTTCTATTAATATAAAGTGTTTCATCTCCGGAATACTGGTGACAATTGTAATTACAGTGAAACTGCCTGATTGTGCTTAATTGATTTGAATTGAGGTTTGAATGTGACATGTTTTAAGTGTAAAGGTGTTAATCGTTTACAGATCGGCTAAATAACTTCCACATCTCTTCCACTTGAATAGTATTTTAGATTCTGCTTCCTGCCCTTTGATACTTGGAAAACATCATGCACTGCTTTCTAGAAGAGAAGTTATTTGCATTAGTTGTCTGAGCTAACCTCGCCTTTGCATGTTAATGGATTGTGTCTGAATGTTATTTTTGTGTCTGGACATTATTTCTGTCACTTTAATTTCTCTTCAAAATAGCTGTTTTCGAAGTTCCACTATTGATGTGTTTAGAGTAATGAAAGGGTCTCTGATTCTCAATCGGTCTGACTCTGGACTTGCGTGAAAACTTTAAGCAAAGGTTTGGATATAGCCATATGAATTGAATTTAATTTCCTTTAATTCTGTATAGGTTAGAAATGGTAGAGGCAATTATCTTGTGCATAGCAGTACTGTGTTTGCAGGTCTAAAAGATGTGCGCGTGCACAAGGAACTGCAGATGCTGGTTCACAAACAAAGACATGAAAAGTGCTGGTGTAACTCGGTGGGCCAGGCAGTATCTCTGGAGAACATGGATTATTGATATTTTGCATCTGAGCCTTTCTTCAGATTGATTGTGGTAGGGGGAGGAAGCTGGAAAAGATATGTACAATGCAATATCATATCACTAAGAGAATGTCCTTGGGTAGATGCTAATCTTTGATCCACCTTTAATCTTTCTCAAATAGCTAATACTCAAGTAGAAATTATCTGCATTCAAATGAGTTGAATGGCTCTTGGACAAATTACATTGTCCATGGTCAGTCAGTGAACAGTGCCAGCCATTTGGTAAACTTAAGATCGACACAATACTGGAGTAACTCGGTGGGTCAGGCAGCATCTGTGGAAGGAACAGACTGGAGACGTTTCGGGTCGGGACCCTTCTTGAGACCCAGTGACGTCGTGAACTAGTTTATCTACAACTGGTCACGTGGAAGGCTTGTAAACTAGTGAAGGGGAAGAGAAGCAAATAAACTTTGATGCACTCGGAGGCAGAGTAATGGAGACTAGAATGTCACACTGACAATAACAGTATTTAAAAGACACTTGGTCAGGTATGTGGATGGGAAAGGATTAGAGGGATATATAGGTCAAACGTGACAATTGCAACTGGCATAGATGGGGTGTCTTGGACAGCATGAACAAGTTGGGCTGAATGACCTGTCTCTTTGCTGTATGACATAATGACCACTGTATGACATGGATAGAGAAAGATTTTAATTTTCGATGTTGGGAACTTCAAACATTTAAAACATGACACGTGAGTCTCCCTGGACTTGTAACGGGTGCATCATTGCAGCGGCTTGGACTCGATGATTCATCCCTCTGTGTAGTTCATCCAGCACCCGCATGCACCAACGTCCCAGTTCATTCATGTTGGGAGATGCTTTCTCCACAGCGTAGAGGGTGCAATGAGGTCCGACTGACTGCTTGGTTTCCCTGTCTAATCATGTCTGTTCTTGTCCAAACTCAGTGTAACATTCAACCAACAACATGGACTATTGGCAATTAGGCTGAGTCGCACAGCATGGAAACAGGCCCTTCTGCCCAACTTATCCATGCTAGCCAAGATGCCCCACCTAAGCTAGTCCCATTTGCCTGTGTTGTCCCTTATCCCTCTAAACCTTTTCTATCCATGTATCTGTCCAATGCTGGTATTGCAAGTGTGCTATTCATATCTCTGTTCTGCCACTTCTCCATGCCGACAAAGATACCCCATCTACACTAGTCCCACCTGCCTGCATTTGGCCCATATCCCTCAAACTGTCCTTTCCAAGCACCTGTCTACAATGTCTGAACTGAACACTATTCTAAATTAATCTAATCTCCTCTGCCTGCTCGTGATCCATATGCCTATACCAAAGCCTCTTGGACACCACTGGCAAATTTGTGTTGGTTCACTCTTGTTGTGGAAATCTAAATGGTCCTTTTCTGCTTTCCTTTTTGTAGATCTCAAACCACACTCTGATGCCATGGTTCCACTGCCCACCCTACCAGCTTTCATTCTCTTCATGTGTATCAGACATGCCGATCACACACGTGATGAGCAGAGGGCTCACTCCATATTCACAGCCGCCATAGAGGGGATCAAGAAAGTCTTAAAAGTAAGTGAACACTTGACTAAACGCAGTATACAGTTCATGGGTTTTAAAGCTTCAGAATTTGTGAATATTTAATGTGCATTTATAATTTCACACTTTCTCTTTTCTTTGTCTTTTCTCTCCTTTTTATAAGTGATAGGAGCAGAATTAGGCCATTCGGCCCATCAAGTCTACACCGCCATTCAATCATGGCTGATCTATCTTTCCCTCTCTACTGCCTTCTCCCCGAAACCCCACACACCCGCACTGATCAAGAATCTATCCATCTCTGCCTTGTATCAATATTCATTGACTTGGCCTCCACAGATTCACCATCACCAGGAATGAGGAACTTGGCGATGGGAGATAAACGTACATAGAAGCAGGATGCCTGTGGTGGGAGGAATGTGCACGCACTGAGGTGGTGGTGGTGGGGGGGGGGGGGGGGGGGGGGAGCGCAAGTGTTCGGTGAAATGGTCGCCAAGTCTATGCTCGGGTGAGGCAGGAGTTTAGTGGTGGGTGTTGAACGCCCTGCGGGGGTGGTGGTGGTGGAGGCAGATATTCCAGTGGTATTTAAGAGGCTTTAATACAGGCACATGGATATGGATCACGAGCAGGCAGAGTAGATTAGTTTACTTTAGAATAGAGTTCAGAACAGACATTGTGGGCTGAAGGGCCTGTTGCCATGCAATATTTTCACTGCTGCTTGACATGCTGAATTAATTCATAGATTCGAAGCTACTGCATAGAAAAGGTCCCTTTGGCTCATCAAGTCCGCACCGCCCATCGATCACCCATTCACACTAGTTCTGTTATTCCTACATTCTCATTCACTCCCTACACACTTTAGGGGCAATTTAATCTACAAACCCGTACGTCTTTGGGATGTGGGAGGAAACCGGAGCACCTGGAGGAAATCCACATGGTCACAGAGAAAGTGTGCAAACTCCACACAGTACTCCAGGTCAGGATCGAACCTGGGTCTCTGGCACTGAGGCAATGACTCTACCAGCAGCACCACTATGCCAGCCCTGCCCTTAGCAGTTTACTTTTGCAGAAACACATGTTGTATGTAAAAAGAAAATATATCAGTGAAAGCTGGTAATGTTAAATGAGCCTATCCTTGAAAAGATTGCAAAAAGTCTGAGGGTTTTATTAAAAAACAACTTTTCAGTGTTTTATCCCTCTGTTTCTTTTCTACATCTTATTTCCCAAAATAGAGCAGACCATTTTTGGCTTCTGCTGATAATGATTGGTGCTTTTAACAACGTCATCAATCTTCCCAGTGTCATGGTTTTGCTTTCCCCGGCCCAAAGTCTGAATGTTAATATGGCAAATGACCCCATTCTGATCACAACATAACCTTTGTAATGTTTAGTTTAGAGATACAGCACGGAATCGGGCCCTTCGGCCCACCGGGTCCATGCCTACCAGCGATCCCCGCACATTAACACTATCCTACACCCACTAGAGACACATTTTTTTACATTTACCAAGCCAATTAACCTACAAACCTGTACGTCTTTGGAGTGTGGGAGGAAACCGAAGATCTCGGAGAAAATCCACCCAGGTCACGGGAAGAACGTACAAACTCTGTACAGTCGGCACCCATAGTCAGGATCGAACCCGGGTCTCCATTGCTGCGTTCGCTGTAAGGCAGCAACTCTACCGCTGCGCCACCGTGCCGCCCATTAATTATCAATCTGACGGGTGCAAAAGTTGTTTATTGGTGGGGTAAGGTCTCCACTTGTGCAGCATTTGTGTGGCAAATGTACATTATTGCTCTGTGGATCTCGATTAAAATCATGAAGGAATAGATAGGGCGAATGCAGTCTTTAATCCTGAGTAGGGGAATCACGATCCAGCGGGCATGGGTTTAAGGTGAGGGGAAAGATTTAATAGGAAACTGAGGGGCATTTTTACTCTGGGTGGTGGGTATATGGAATGAGCTGCCAGAGGAGATAAGGCAGGTACAATAATAGCATTTAAAAGAGACTTGGACAGGTGTGTGGAGATGAAAGGTTTAGAGGGGTATGGGCCAAATGCAAGTAAACGAGACGAGCGTGGATGGGGCATCTTGGTTGTCATGGGCAAGTTAGGCAAGTTGGGCAAGTTAGGCCAGAGGCCGTCTCCATGCTGTATAATTTAAACACTGTGAATAGCACAGTGAAGCTGCAGCACTTTAACCTGTTCAGTTCCACCCCCAAGAATACTCTGGTCACGGCCAATAGTGGAAAATAAAACCTGGCAGTGAGCTGGTTAACCAAGGTGAAGTGCTCACAATGAGCCGAGGTGGTGAAAGGAAAATCTGCCATCCGAGTGGCTTCATCTTGTTTTTAAATTTTGCAGAGGAACAATGACTTTGAGGTGTTGGCGTTCTGGCTGTCGAATACTTACCGACTACTCGTCTGCTTACGCCAGTATAGTGGAGATGAGGTGAGTGGTCACAGTTAGTGTGGGGGCAAGTCCTAATGACAAATCGGTGGGGTGCCACCAAGTTGAAAAAGGAAGTGGTGGGTGTGGGTAGGGGGTGTGGGGATGCCATGTCAAACACAGGGTTTTAAAGATCTTTCATACATAATCTAATAATACCAAGGCTCTTCTACATTCTCATTAACTTGCATTGATGCCTTTGATGTTTCAAAATATTATCATTTGTTGCAATTCCCACAATAGGTTAATTTGCTCTACGATGGGATTGTGGATTAGTGGGTGGATTACAGGACCAAGGCACCCCATCATGATAATTTTACATTTATAAATCAGCCTTTAAATCTACAGATTGGCATGGATTATGGAGGCTGTAATCACAGCAAGACTTGTTTAATTTACTAGATTTACAATGACACTTGGACAGGTAGATACTGTACATGAATAGATAAGGTTTAGAGGGGTACGAGTCAAAGACTGGAAAATGGGACTGGCTTAGATGGGACATTTTAGAAACATAGAAACATGGATAATAGGTGCAGGAGGAGGAGGCCATTTGGCCCTTCAAGCCAGCACCACCATTGGTTTTGATCATGGCTGATCGTCCCCAATTAGTAACCCGTGCCTGCCTTCTCCCCATATCCCTTGATTCCGCTAGCCCCAAGAGCTCTATCTAACTCTTTTAAATTCATCCAATGAATTAATTGGCCTCCACTGCCTTCTGTGGCAGAGAATTCCACAATTTCGCAACTCTCTGGGTGAAAAAGTTTTTTTTCTCATCTCAGTTTTAAATGGCCTTCCCTTTATTCTTAGACTGTGGACCCTGGTTCTGTACTCTGCAAGATTGGGAACATTTTTCCTGCATCTAGCTTGTCCAATCCTTTTATAATTTTATGTTTTTTTATAAGATCCCCTCTCATCTCTAACTGAGCCTCAAACTCATCCACTTTACTTATACTTTGTGCATTCATATATACTTTATCCATTATTATTCGCCTCACCTTTCACATCGATTCCTATTTCACTTGGCCATGCACTCCTATCCTTTCGTGAGCTTTCTGTCCTGTTAATTCTGGTGTCTTTCTCATACTCTTTCCCTTTAACTCCATCCTTGTATTTCCAATTTGTCTCCCCTCCCCCCACACTATTTAGTTTAAACCCACCCGTGTACAAGTGGCAAACCTGCCTGCCAGAACGCTGGTGTCCCGCCTGTTAAGGTGCAACCTGTCCCTTTTGTACAGGGGCTGAATGAAGGGGTATGTCGCTGTGCTATAGGACTCTGACTCTACATTGCAAAATGGATAGCAAATTTTGGAATGTACAGTCTGTTAATTCACTGGTCCTCTACAAAGTAGATCAGATTTGCATCTTAATCCAGCGTAATGGTAAATTTGCTATTTGATGAGAACAGTCTTGATAGATTATTATGGAAAAACTCATTGGGTACTTGATAGTGGTCATGGACTTGGTTGGCCGATTGCCCTGTTTGTGCTGCAGGAGTTATATCAAGATGCCGAGAACAATGTGGTCACTACATTAACAGCTTTATAACTTATCAGAATGCACACAGTCCAATAATAGTAGAAGATGGAATTGGATAAGTTAATCAAACCTTAGCATTAATAACCATTAAATAATTGTTATTAAAGGTACATGGATAGGACAAGTTTAGAGGGATATGGACCAAAGGCAGGCAAGTGGGACTAGTATAGCTGGGACATGTTGGCTGGTGTGGGCAAGTTGGGCCAAAGGGCCTGTTTCCACACTGTATCACTCCATGACTCTAATTGATTTTCTTTTTGGTCTTGTGAACAGAATTCTGTTGAAATGAACACGCCTGAACAAAGAAAGCATGCCTTGAGGAATTCTAATCTGTCCCAATATTGCCTGGTTTTAACTGACCTCATCATACAACTCTATCACCAACTGATCACAACTGCAGAGGGAAGACTCCGACTGATGATCGGCAAGTGATCCTGTGCACCACAACACACTCTGACATTAAAGATAGACACCAAGTGCTGGAGTAACTCGGGCAGCATATCTGAAGAACATGGATGGATGATGTTTTGGGTTGGGACCCTTCAGACTGATTGTAGGGGAGGGTGAAAATGCTGGAAGAGGCGAGGCAGGACAAAGAACAAATAGAATTGGAGCACTCCATTGCACCAAACATCAGGGAATTTCTGCATTGACTTTTCTGTAACGTGATGCTTGTGAAATGGTTTTGTGACGTGCCATGATTTTTAAACTTAAACGATTTGATTCTCTTTGATCTGTGCCTTTAGTGTCTGGGATGCTTGAGAACGATACAATTCAGAGCGTGACTGTGCGTCCAGCCCGTTATAGAAAGAAAGCGGCAGATGTCCCTGGCAACCCTGGCTTATACACACTGAAGTCCATCCTCCAGCAACTCAACGCATTCCACCACACCATCTCCAAACAGGGTCTCCACTCCGAGATCATCAAACAGGTTTTCCGGCAGGTTTACTACATAATTGCAGCCGTCACACTGAACAACCTGCTTCTCCGGAGGGATGTGTGCTCATTTAATAACGGGGTCCAAATCAGGTAATGACTTCCACGATGAATGTAACTAACTGACTGTTTTTTACTTTGCAGTTAGTTTTAACTTTGCAACGGGAGTCAGTCAGCTAAAACAGTGCAAGGTGAACAGTGGGGCCTACTGGGTTACTCCAGCTCTTGGTTTAGTTTGGTTTATTATTATTGGCACCAAGGTACAGTGTAAGTATTTGTTTGCATGCTATCCAGTCAAAAAAATGACTATACATGATTGCAATCAAGCTGTCCACAGTGCACGGATAACGAGTTTAGCATTCAGTTCAAGGTAAAGTCTGATTAAAGATAGTTCAAAGGTCTCCAATTAGGTAGATGGGAGGTCAGGACCACACTCTAGCTGGTGAGAAGATGGTTCAGTTGCCTGGCATCTGCTAGTGCTTTGGGTGAATAGTAACCTGGTTACTGTTGTGATTGCAAGCAGTGTGGAAGGCCTATACACACTTGGAACAGAGGATGCGTTCAATTAGCTGACCTTTTTAAGCTGTTAGCTGCTATTTTATGTAATGGTATAACTGTCAATAATGACATGGCATGACTAAAGCTGCGTTTTTCTGGTATAGCACATTTGGAGAGTTGGCAGACTTGTATTTTGTGATGTGCAGCATATTTTTACATATTTGTTCATGATATTGGAGACCATTTGGCACACTGAATCTATACAATCCCATTTCCAGCATTAGTTTTCTTCAGCCTATTCTCTCTATATTCTTATCCCCCCCCCCCCCCCCCACCCCCCATAATAAAATCATGAGAGGAATAGATTGGGTAGATCCCCAGTCTTTTGTCCAGAGTAGGTGAATTGAGGACCAGAGGACATGGGTTTAAAGTGAATGGGAAAAGATTTAATAGGAATCTGTGGGGTAATTTTTTTATTTATTTTTTCTCAAAGGTGTATGTAACCAGCTGCCAGAGGAGGTAGTTGAGGCAGGGACTATCCCAACATTTAAGAAAGTTAGACAGGTACATGGATAGGACAGGTTTGGAGGGATATGGATCAAACGCGGGCAGGTGGAACTAGTGTAGCCTGTTTCCACACTATCATTGGATAAGTCTCTATAATAAAATGTAATCTATAATCCCATCAATTAATTTAGTCAGACTTTGCACTTTTAAAGTATAATCTTGGAAATGGAGCCATAAATTAGAACTTCCATGAGTTATCAACATGGCCCTTTGTAATTTCAAATAAAGACAGTGCTGGAGTAACTCAGCAGATCAGGCAGCATCTCTGGAGAACATGGATAAATAACGTTTCGAGTCTGGATCCATCTTTGGATTTCAAATCATTTCAAAAAGGATTCTTATTTGTTTCTACCTCTGCAATTGCAGTCAGATTGCTTTAGTTCTCAGAATAAAAGGATGTACCTTTAGAAAGGCGATGATGTTTTTTTTAGTCAGAGGGTGGTGAATCTGTGGAATTTATTACCAGAGACGACTGTGGAGGTCAAGTCACTGGGCATTTTTAAGTCTGAAATTGACAAATTCTTGATTAGTAATGGTGTTGAGGGATATGGGGAGAAGGCAAGAGAATGGGTAAGATAAGTCAACCCTGATTGAATGGCGGAGTAGACACTGGGCCAACTGGCCAACTTCTGCTCCGATGACTTATGAACCTATGAAGTACAAATGTACTAATCTTTTGCATATTTATTTGTTATTCCTGCACATTAACTGTTACTGTACTCAAGGCCACCCTGAATCCTTTGACTACAAAAGCATTTCAATTTTATCTAGATTTGTAAAGAAAATCTGCTTTAATTTTCTAACCAATGCTGACATTATCTTTCTGCCTACATATTTCATCTGCCATCACATTTGTGTCCCGTTATCCTTCTGTCATTTTAAAGTGTCTTTTCCTCCATTTTCTTAATTTCGCTTCTATTAATTGGGAATATTGTTCTGTCTCCTTTACTGAACCGTTGACATAGATCTTAAAAGAAATCTGGCTGAAGTACTAATCCTTGCAGAACCAGTTGAAACTTGCTTAGACAGATTTTGGTGCGTTTATCTTTCCTTTGAGCTGCTCATCAAACCATTTAATTCCAACCTTATGCACCCTTGTGTTGTAATGTGCTCATCATACTGAACGTTTATGGAAAAACGTTCATCAAAGCTGCTAATTGCAACTTAATGTTTGTCAAATAAAAGAGCTTTATTTTTCTTCCTTAATCTAACTTTGTCCAGTCTTGTGATTCTCTAAGTGCCTTGTTTCCACATCCGTTTGTATGTTTTGGCAATCTTGCCATAGCTGACATTTGATTTGATTTTCTCTTCCCATCTGCTCTTGAATAACTGAGTTACATTTGGTACCGACATGCAACAAATTCTGTAATATCAAAGCCAGTGCTGCTTACTATTCCTGGAGCAATCTTTTATGACTGAAGGTTATGAAAAGCAGAATTAGGCCATTTGGCCCATCCAATGGGTGGCGCAGCTGTAGAGTTGCTGCCTTACAGCAAATGCAGCACCAGAGACCCGGGTTCTCCCCGTGACCTGCGTGGGTTTTCTCTGAGATCTTCAGTTTCCTCCCACACTCGAGACGTCCAGGTATGTAGATATTGGCTTGTAAATGTAAAGATTGTCCCTAGTGTGTAGGATGGTGTTAATGTGTGGGGATTGCTGGTCGGCGCAGACCCGGTGGGCCGAAGGGCCTGTTTCCGTGCTATGTCTCTAAACTAGTCTACTCCACTATTCAATCATGGCTGAACTATTTTTCCTTCAACCCTGTTCTCCTGTCTTCTCCCCATATACTTTGATGCCTTTCAAATCAAGAACCTATAAATCTCTGCTTTAAAAATACCTTAAGACTTGACCTGCATAGCAATGAATTCCACAGCTTCACCATTAATTTTGAATATCCTTTAGGGGTTTGTTCACGATCAGTTCCAACAAGATTTGTCGGCTTTTAGTTGTATTGAGTTAGAAAAAACGTAATTTTGAAACTAAATTTGTGCTGTTGTGTTGATTATAGTACATAAATAGTAATCCTGCCTGTTTTCTTTTGTGTATCTTAAGTTCACTGGCTTCAGCAGTGTAGCATTCTGTTTTACTGATGTTGCTCTGTGTCTTGATTTATTTTGGAAAATAGGTTAAATCTCAAGTCCTCTGTAGATATTATATGACACCAATGTGTATAAATCTAAATTTTGACTGCTGCTGTTGACTCAATAATTTAAAACGAAACCGTAAAATTAATTGCAGGGAGTAGCTGTTGATCAGTAGTTTTAAGGGGTTTCTTAATTCTTATTCTTTAATTTAATTTCTTAAGGAGTTCTAAAGAATTTAAATTCTTCAGGGGTTGAACAGGCTAGATGCAGGAAGATTATTCCCGATGTTGGGGAAGTCCAGAACAAGGGGTCACAGTTTAAGAATAAGGGGGAAATCTTTTAGGACCGAGATGAGAAAAACATTTTTCACACAGAGTGGTGAATCTGTGGAATTCTACGCCACAGAAGGTAGTTGAGACCAGTTCATTGGCTATATTTAAGAGTGAGTTAGATGTGGCCCTTGTGGCTAAAGGGACCAGGGGGTATGGAGAGAAGGCAGGTACAGGATACTGAGTTGGATGATCAGCCATGATCATATTGAATGGCGGTGCAGGCTCGAAGGGCCGAATGGCCTACTCCTGCACCTATTTTCTATGTTTCTATGTTTGTGGCGTCTCGCGTGTATAACGTTAACATTCCAGCATTTGACTGCACGTTTCTGTTATTGTAAAGCTTGGCAGACTATTGGAGTTCACATTCTTGACGCCATGTTCATCTTAATTGTTTCAAATTCCAGAGTTGCTCATCGTTCTCTCCCTCCTGATTCAGGAACAATCTCAGCCAACTAATTGAATGGTTAAGAGGCAAGAGTTTGCACCAGAGTGGTGCAGCGGAGTTACTGGAGCCGCTGATACAAGCAACACTGCTCTTGCAATTGAACAAGGTGACTGATGCCGATGCTGAGGCTATCTGCTCAATGTGCACAGCACTCTCTCAGCCACAGGTAAACGTTGACTGGTGCCATAGACCCAGAATGTCGTTTCATCTTGTATTAGTTTGAAAAATAATGGCAATGTGTCGAACTGGAATCTCTTTTAAAATAGTGACTGGTTACATGTGAGAAGATGAAGTCATTAGGTTTAGATTTCAATTATTCAGATATTGCAACTGTTGAATAGACAATGGGTGCAAGGAGTAGGCCATTCATCCCTTCTAGCCAGCACCGCCATTCAATGTGATCATGGCTGATCATCCCCAATCAGTACCCCATTCCCGCCTTCTCCCCATATCCGCTAACTCTCCCCAGTACCCCGTTCCTCCCCTTCTACCCATATCCCCTATCTTTAAGAGCCAAAAACACCCAAATGACTTGGCCTCCACAGCCTTCTGTGGCAATGAATTCCACAGGTTCATCACCTTCTGGCTAAAGTCCTGGCAACATCCTCATCAAAATTCTCTGCACTCTTTCCAGCGTTATGATCAGACAAACTCAACTAGAGGAACTTTTATTTGAAGGCAGGCAGCTTAAGGTAGCACAGAAGCATTAAGAAAACTTGCCAAAATTAAAAACAAAAATTAGGACCAATCCTGCCTGTTACTCACTGATATTGAAGTTTGACTTGGTCGTTGTCTGGATGGCAATAGAGTCTTTCCAAATGTTCCTGTGCCTCATCTGGCACGGCTTGCCAGGCCCGAGTTATAATGTTTCTCAGCTGCCACTGATAAGGCAGCATTGTGTGGTGTCTTGGACAGTCATTTCCATAAGCACAAGTTCCCTGCAGCAATTCTTCACATGTTTCTATCCCGTCATCCTGATGCGTGTGATTCTGTAACAGGGTCAAGAGATCAAAGACCAAGTCAATGGATGCCTCCACGCTCTTGTCCTGGAAGATGCCAGTGTTTACATCTTTGTTGCCCTGTAGCAGGTCTGGGCACAGTGGGCTTTGATACAAGGTGCCGTGACCGGGTGGCCGGCGTTGTCCAAGCAGTGGGCGGAGGCAGCGTTATTCGGGGTGGAATGTGGGGGGGCTGTGGAAGTTGGCGGCGGTGGAGTTGACCGAGGAAGCGTCGGTGGGGAAGGAGTGGTCGACGGGGGCTCCGGGCTGGGGGACCCTCGAGAATAGAGATAAACCCTCGAGAATTATTCCGGGGTGAGGGGCGGGGGAAGGAGCCTTGGACCATTAACATGAGGTTATAATGAAGCCTTTAAATATAAACCATAGAGTAGCTTAACCTTGCAACATAGAACAGTATGGCATAGAAATGGACCTTCAGCCCACAATGTCTGTGCTGAGCATGATGCCAAGTTAAACTAGTCTCCTCAGCCTCCACCTGATCCATATCCATGTGCCAACGCAAAAGCCTCTTAAATGCCACTATGTTATCTACCTCCACCATTCCTGGCATCACTCTCTGGGCACCTGCCACTCTCCCAGGCCCAGCTTTGGTTTCCCCAATGGGTTCTCCTTGCCTCATTGCTTGGGAACGAATCGTGAGACCTGCAATAATGGTTAGAGTTGAACCAGTTAGAATGTGGGGCCATTTTTGTCCAATGCTTGTACAGTTAGAGTGTAACTGTTTTCATGGTTAGTTGGGCCATTGCAATGGGCAATTGGAAGTTTTCTTTGACGAAGGCAGTGAAGAGTGACCCTGCAAATGGGATTGACACTGACTGGTATCAAGGTCCGCATGGACCAAAGGGTCTGTTGCTGTGCTGAATGATTCTATGACTGGTTAATGTCATTCCTTCAGAGCTAATTCGAATGCTTTGGACTTTCAAAGTTTTAGCAAAGTAGTGATTTTCATTAACAATCTTTAACATTCTTGTATATGTGAAACAGTGCTGGAGGAATACAGATGGTCAGGCAGCATCTTAAACTAGGAGGGAATAAACAGGCAATGTTTTGGTTTGGAGTAGTCTTAGACTTCAGAATCTAGCTGAAGCGGGGTCCCAACCCGAAACGTCGCCTATTCATGTTCTCCAGAAAGTTACTCCAGCATTTTGTCAAATTTCCATCATTATTTGTCTGCCTAAGAGAAGATGCATATGTCAGAAATTAGATTCAACTCTTAAATATTTTTGTTTTTTGTGGATGTGTTTATGTTCTACATCCGTTTTTAGTAGTGAAGGGCACTCATTTACTCATCAGTCCCGTTAACTTGAAACCCTTCATTGAACGAGTGGGTATAAATCATCCACCCCTGCCACACCACTTGCAGGACTGTAGTTGTGTCATTGCAAATGTTTCCTTCGACGTGGTGAAGTAAAGTCTCGAACTTGTGACGTCCTAACTCTGAAAGCCTTGTGATGGAATGAGCTGTTAGAATCAGAATTTGCGGTATTTCCAAATGTGCGATGTATGCTTTGTGTATTTTCTTTAATATATTTTTCCTGATTGCTTTTACTTGTATGCTTGTCACAGATTGTGAAGATTTTGACCCTCTATACACCTATTAATGAATTTGAGGAGCGTGTGACTGTATCTTTTATAAAGAACATCCAGGTTAGTTTATGGACTAATTTTCAATGAGTAAACCTTACTTTCCTCAGTTTTTTTTTTCCAACGTATTATTTAGAAATTGTACTTGGGTCAGAGAAATGTTTAGATGGTAACCAATTTAGTTCATGAGTAAAACAGTGTTGGAGTAACTCAATGTGTCGGGTAGCATCTATGGAGGAAATAGTTGATCCTTCTGAGTCTGAGGTTGTCCTGACCTGAAACATCAGCTATTCATTCCATCCACAGATGCTGCCTGA
Organism: Amblyraja radiata; assembly: GCF_010909765.2. NCBI lineage: Eukaryota > Metazoa > Chordata > Chondrichthyes > Rajiformes > Rajidae > Amblyraja > Amblyraja radiata. The sequence goes on along the minus strand of NC_045984.1, from coordinate 22,478,022 downwards.
CCTGTGGTCCCCACTCCAGCACTTTGTGTTTAGCTCAAGATTCTAGCAACAATTAAAGATTCTTGTCTTTAATTTGTTCATGATCTCATTTAACTCCATTTCCCTTTGAATGAAGCAGATAAAACTAGCTTTGTTTTTTGGAGGCAAGTGTTGAAGTTTGGCTGATTTTGGGGTTTCCACTTGTGCCTTGCAATTCAACCCCCTCCTGTTTGGTGCTTTTTAAAGGCGGAGATGTGTTGCAAATGGGGAAATAAAATCCTAGTTCATGCCGACTTCTCAAAAGAAGCATTTTGAGTTTTTAATCTGCCTGCAATTATTCCAAGTAACTAGTATTTTATGGAACAAGTATTATAACTTGCATCTGTTTCAGGGGTGTATATCTTTAAAGCGCTGGTAGTGATTAAACTATTGCATTCCGTTTAATGAGTGACTAATGGAATGGAGTAATATCCATGAAGTAAGATGTTTGGAGAAGGTCAAAATTGTGAAGGACTTGCGATTGAATAGAGTTGTCTTTACAGGGAAGATGTACTTCATAATTAATTTTCTCTCCAAACTATTCCAGGAAAACATATCCTTCTGTGCACATAGATTCCTCTCCCCCCCCCCCCCCCCCCCCCCCCCCCCCTATAAAACAATTGTGGTTCTCGTGAAAGAATCCAGTTGGAGCTTTTATTCCAATGTGTCTTTAACAATCTGCTGAAGGGACTCGGCACGTAGAGCAGCATCTGTGGGGTGCGGTGGAGCAAGGTACTCAATGTTTCGGTTTGAAAACCTGCACTGAGACTGGTTAACCAACAACATATTCCTCCACCCCCACAGATGCTGCCTGGCCCACTCCACCCGCAAATTGTTCATCGCTCCAGCATCTGCAATCTCATGCTTGCAGAACTTCTGTTTTTCAGTACTTGTCTGGAACCAACTCTGGTTACAAATTGGCTAATTATTATTATTTTTTGCTTGATGTTTTGTCTTGTGCAGAGTCGATTAGCAGGCAGAAGTCCAAGTCGGCACTTACTGATGGAATTGAAGCACGTGTTTGCTGTGAATTTTCCTATCATTCCCTCGCCAGTGAACCTGGAGGAGATTCGAATCCCTGAAACCTTGGAGCTGGACTTTCTCAAGAGAATCTGAAGATTGTTTTTGGGAGATTACTTTCTACTTGCGCAGATTTGTAACTGACAAGGTTTTTGAAAAAAAATTTGCACGAGTCATGATTATTTAGAAATCGTGCATCAAACATTTAATTGAATAGTTCAGTCTGCCTTAACTCAAGCTGTTTTAAGTAAATTCAATTGACAATAACTTTTATCACTTATTTATTGTAGATATGAAAGTACATAATTTAGGTAATTGGTTGATGCTTCTGCAATTAAACTAAATTCGGCACTTTAGAAAACTAATGTGCATTCCTTTAACCTTTGCACAGGTGTTCAGTTTGGCTGCTATCAGTTTTTAAGCTAACATATTATTGCACTGTTAACAGAGTACCTTTATCTCAATATTATATTTGCACCTGAGCAACCAGGCACTAGACATGGTGTGTCACTGATCTAACAAGTAGAAATGTCGCATTCTGAATCAAACTCCCACTGATTTTACTCCTCCCCACTTCCCCACGTCCCAAACATCAAGTGGCTTCACTGTGGGAGAGATCACCTGGTTACAATAAGCATAATATATTGGGATATTCTGTCACGTTCAATGATATTTGTCGTTTGTAAATTCATAACTAACATTTTAATGCTAAGAGGTCATGTTTATAACATTTGTGGATTTTTATGTACAGACATGTAAATGTGTTAAACTTATTAATGTGAAAAATATGAAATGTGAAATTGTTTAATGCATATCTTCATTAAAGAGAATGACAATTGTAACTACATGGCTACAATTTAAAAAAAATGTGATTTTAAAGATTAAGTTGGTTGAAACGTGTAATCTACGAGTGTACAATTGGTCCTAGAGTTCATTGTGGATGTTCAGTTGATGTAGAACAGTACAGCACACGGGCAGGCCCTTCAGCCCACAATGTCTGTGCCAGTCATGATGCCTAGACCATTTACCTACCTGCACATAATCCATTTCCCTCTATTCCTTGCATGTCCATGTGCCTATCCAAAAGTTTTTTAAACACCACTAACGTATCTGCTTCAACTATGTTACAGGCACTCACTCTCCCTCTGTCTTTAAGTCCTTGTCCTGCACATCTCCTTTAAGCGTTGCTCCTCTCTTAAAGTAATATCTCTTGTATTTGAATTTTCCATCGGGGGGGGGGGGGGGGGGGGGGGAGGAAGAAGGAAAGATTCTGATTATGTATGCCTCTCATAATTTTATTAACTTCTATCAGGTCTCCCCGTATGTATGGGAATTAAGATTTACAATTAAGTTCTCTTGTATGTTGCCTCACGGTTCAACACTTGGAATTGGAATTGTTCCACTTGAGCAGACAGAATATTGTCTGTCTTTAAAATTGTAGCTGAATAGTCTCTACATTTCAGGTGCCTCTACACGTGTGGGAACTCCTGGATCTCAAGTCAAACTATATGTTGGAGCTTTTATATTAACTATTTGGAATTAATGCGGCACTTTCTACAACTGCTACAAGCAGCTATGAATAACAAGATGAATTTGGTGAAATTCTCATAATTGTCGAGATTATTATTACTGTTAAAGTACTTGCCGAGCTGTTCAAGATCCTGCTATAATTTTTGATAACTTCACTATCTGTGATACCACCCACTGTCATCTGCAAACTTGCTATTCATGCCTTGTACGTTCTCATCCAAATTGTTGATATGAATCACAAATAGCAACAGGCCCAGCACTGATCCCTGAGGCATGCCACTGGACACAAATCTCCAGTCTGAAAAAAACAACCTTCTACCTTCCTCTGCTTCCTTTCTTGGAAACCTTTAACCAATTGGCTAGCTCTCCCTAGATCCCATGCGATCTAACCTTCTAGAGCAGCCAGCCATGTGGAACATTATCAAATGCCCTGCTAAAGACCTGTAGATAACATCTATGGCTTTGCCCTCATCAACCTTTGGTTATTAAAAAAAAATCCTTAGATTTGTAAGACAATATCTCCCACATACAAAACTATGCGAATTACCCCATATCAGCCAATCTATTCAAATGTGCATCCTTGAATAGAAACATAGAAAATAGGTGCAGGAGTAGGCCATTCAGCCCTTTGAGCCTGCACCGCCATTCAATATGATCATGGCTGATCATCCAACTCAGTATCCTGTACCTGCCTTTTCTCCATACCACCTGATCCCTTTAGAATAAATTGTCCACCACAGATGTTGGGCTTATGGTCTATAGGTCCCAGGGTTTAAATAGAGGCATTACATTAGCCACCCTCCAGTCTTCCAGCACATCGGTGTCTAATGATTTGTGCATCTCAGCCAGGGCACCTGCACTTTCTTTAACTTTCCACAGCTCTACTCTCACATGGACACTTAATTCCACCCCATCTTCCATCACCTACATTCCTTCCTCTGGCTTCACAATTTGCAACTCTCATCCTCTGGTCTCCCCCCTTATCTTTTCATCTCTGGCCTTTGTCTAACCATCTGTTCATCAAAAGCTCCACTCGCCTGTATTCACTTATAACTTGCCATGCTTTGTCCTGCCCCTCGTCACCTATCTATGTTCTCCAGAGATGCAGCCTGACCCAGAGTTAGAACCTAGCACCTGCACATCCTTGTTTCTGCTCTTTAAATGCACCTGCTCTGTCACGTTGATGCAAAGTTTCTTGAAGCTTTTATGCTGACAAGTGGAAAAGTAAATGGTTCCAATATCATAATGGCATTTTTCCACGGTGAAATCAGATGAATGCTCTTGCTTGCATATTGTAACTATTATTTATTATGAACCCTTAAAACACTTCCCTTCTCCCTGCCTTCTCTTCAACTTTTAACTTTGAGCAAAATTGCTTGAGTTTCACTTTTATTCCCCTTCCGCCTCTGCAGCTGAACAATACAGAACTTGCTCTGGCACCACTCCAAGTGCTGAGTAGCTTGTGAATATTTTTACACATTACAAAGTGACATGCTGCTTTAGTGACACATGGCTTAAAAATATACTGATATGTTAACTACTGGTATTACCTTTTTACAAAGTAGATTTTAACAAAACATTCTAGGATGCTTTTCTGTTTTATAAATTGTTTTCATTGTGGCAAAAGGTGCAGTTAGAAAGCAGATTGAGGCTGTACTGGTGTTGAATATAGACACAAGCTGGAGTAACTCAGTGGGACAGGCAGCATCTCCGGAGAGAAGGAATGGGTGAAAAATATTCACAAGCTACTCAGCACTTGTAGTGGTGCATGGCTTCGGGTTAAGACCCTTCAGACTAGTTGTTGGTGGGGGGGGGGAGAAAGGTAAACGAGAGATATGGACAATGATGTAGAGAGATCGCAGAACCATCCATTTTCCTTCTACAAACGCTCTACCTGTTGAATAAACAATTTGCACAATTCCTATTAGAAACATGTCCATCTAAAACGACTCGCTGCCAACTGTCACCAAGCCAATGATAGACACAAAATGCTGGAGTAACTCAGCAGGACAGGCAGCCCCTCTGGAGAGAAGAAATGGGTGACATTTTGGGTCAAGATCTTCAGACATATCAGGGGAGAAGGAGAAGCATAGATAAGGATGTGTAAGGTGTTAAAACAGGACAAAAGGGAATAAAGATCAAGGAACATGTAGAATAGATCATTGTTATCATTGTCAGCTGGGAGAAGGTCACAACAAAGCAAACAGAGATAAAATGTAGTCTGAGACAGTAAGACTGGCCAGAGGACTGGGAATGGGGAGGGATGGAGAGAGGGAAAGCAAGGGTTATTTGTCATTTGAGAAGTCAATGTTCATACCGCTGGGGTGTAAGCTGCCCAAGCGAAATATGAGGTGCTGTTCCTCCAATTTGTGCTGGGCCTCACACTGACAATGGATGAGGCCCAGGATTGAAAGGTCAGTGTGAGAATGAGAGGAGGAGTTAAAGTCTTTCGCAACCAATCACCAAGCCAATGTTCGATCCAGTTCACTTGTATCCTTTGTGCTTTAACCTTCTGGACCACAGTGGCGCATTCGTTGATTAGATCTCATCAGTGAGCGTCTAGGTTACAAAGAACGGGCAGCATCTCTGGAGAACGTGGATGGGTGAGGTGAGACCCTTCAGATTGCACGTCTTCAGGTTAGGTGTTGGTGTCGGCACTAGTGTGTTAATGTTGCAAAGGGCACATTTCCATATGAACTATTGGCATTCTTGTAGTCTTGCTCTTGCCTCTTGTTCATTAGCGATGCATCTTTCCTCACATAATCTTGGTACTTTCACACATCTGTGGCAGTTATAACATGTTGCTCTATCCCTCCTGTGCAAAGTTTGTCTTTAAGGGTTGGCAGCTAATTAGATTGCTGCGCGGAAATGTGGCAGCAGCTGTGATAAATTTAATGCATCCATCTGGTGAAATTATGCTAACGTTGCTACACATTTGTTTGCGGACAATTTTATGATCTCTATGGATGACCTGATATGGAGCTGGTGCTACATGCAACATCCTGGTAAAGTGCACCAGAAATTAGTTGGTTGTTATCATTCAAACCCAACCCAGGCTGTTTAAGAGGAACAAAAAGATCCTGAATGTTGTGATCAGTGTTGTGAACTGTTGTCACACATTTCTGGTTGGAAAGAGTATCGTGCACACCTACACCCCATATGCCAAATATGCATTGTAAGAGAATCGATGTAAAATAGTGGGTTTTGTCCCACAACCATTCAAAAGCCATGACACAAAAGCCACAAAGCGCTGGAGTAATTCAACAGAACGGGAGTCATCTCTGGAGAATATGGCAAGGTGATCATTTGGGTTAGGATCCTTCATCTGACTGCCATCCATGTTTTCCAGAGATGCTACTTGACCTGTTGAGTTACTCTAGCATTTTTTGGAATAAACCAGCATCTGCAGTTGCTTCCTACACTGACACGAGTTTATAAATTCATCTGCAGAATATCAGATTTGTTTTTATTTATTGGAGAAATGAGGAACTGCAGGTGCTGGTTTGCAAACGAGACAAAATGCTGGAGTAACTCAGCGGATCAAGCAGCATCTCTGGAGAACATGTCCAGGTGGCATTTTGGGTCGAGATCCTTCAATTGACCCACTGAGTTACTCCAGTACTTTGTTTTTATCTATCATTCAGTATGTTGGTCATTTTGGATGTGGGATGAAAGACTGTATCACCATTTTTGAATCATATACTTTAACATTTAATCTGGTAGTGTAGTTAACCACCTATGCTGAGGATGTTGAGATGTGACATTGATACCATGGTGTCCTGCATTAAAAAAAAAATATATCCATTTATGCCTTTGTTTATTTTGAAGCTTTTGAAAAATGCTATTATATACTATCAGATTAATCCAATAAATTGAAACCAGTTAATATGTGAAAAGAAATTGGGTTAAAAGTTTATTTTAAGAGGATGCCAAACTTGGTTGTATGGCACAAATTCCATATCTGCTAACCAATAAACAAATGTTTATACTTTTAAAATACAAACTATATAAAAGAAAAACCCATGTGCGAAGACTTGTTCAGAATAGGATCTTAAACATGAATGTAGTAATAGTGCAAATCATGCCACACAATTCATCTCTGAACATCAGTCACGTGTTGCAATGAAATTGCCTCTGTCGTATGTGCTATATTATTTGGAAACTATTTTCAGCATGCTGGGTGCTGAAAACTTATCAAAAACACCATTTTGATAAATGACTTCACAAAAAAAATTATTTCATGCTGTTTTCCCACATCTTCAATAAAATAATTATTCAGCCATAAAGTGCCATATCCCTCATTGAATTTTACTGTCATGCACTCCCTCAAAAGAAAACAATTCTTACACTTAACTTAGCACGTAAGGCAGCAAAAACAAGTGTCACCCATTGTGAACAGGAGAATACCACATTTGGCACTGCAAAGTGGTTTTAAACCAAAAGCAAAATTTATTTTGAGGTCCCTTTAGGATTAGACACCAGTTTTTTTTTTCAATACATAAGATCTGTAAAATAAATTGTGGCGAACATTGCTATTTTTCCATGATCCTGATGTAAAATTAACTAGGATAACTTGATCTGTGATGAGGTGACATTTCTGCTCCTATAGAATGCTAACCGTATCTATAAATGATTCTAACTTTTATTTCCTTGACCACTAAACAAAAGGGCAGTTTTTGCCTGTGCACTGAATGGGGAGTGCATGACATCACTAAAGGTAAGAGATATTAAATATTTAATGGTCTTTGTTCCTGATCAAGAGAGCCAAGAGTGAATGTTTAGAAGTGGGTATGTATTTTTGATAAAATATAATGAAAAATGGCAAGGGGGTCAAGATAATCAGCATCTGACTAAAGTGCCCTTTCAAATCTGATCAATTTTAATTGTGCTTTGCCTTGATATTGTTTCCAACATTAAGTAAATGTTTGTGTATGATTTAATCAATTTAATGGCTGTAATCAATTACTGATGACTGAAAAGTTTTGACTTGGGACTTTGCCCCTTGCTTATAGAGATAAAAATAGAAATTGTGGTTTAAATTGGAGATATTATATATTAAAGCTTGCCAGGGTGTTTTACTCTGAAAATACTTTCAATGTTGACTTGCTGCTCTTGTTTCAAGGTGGTACATGTGCAAGCAGATTGGATCATCATTGTGTTGGACAGGCATTGTGGAGCAACAGGGCTGTTACTTTGCTGTTCCATATTCTATCAAGATACTGGCCTGGGTTTCCCCCGGGGGATCTGATTCTTTTAACATGACATTTTCCTTGTAACTTGTACTGGGAAATCTACATGCTGAGCCTGGCTGAGTTCAGCAGGGAGCGTGGCTGAATGTTAAAGCAGTTGTAGAAAGAACTTGCCCTTTACAGTTGTTCAATTGTGGAAAGGGCTCACCAGAATGGAGTCAGCTGTGTTACTAAGTATGGATTGGTCAGTGCTCGATCTTTTTAATCTTTTGTGTTGTCTTGTAATCATTTAGTTACTTTAGAGATACAGCGTGTAAACAGACTCTTTGGCCCACAGAGTTCAGCGATCACCCATATACCCTAGCATTATCCTACACACCAGGGACAACTTACAGAAGCCAATTAACCTACAAACTTGTACGTCTTTGGAGTGTGGGAGGAAACCGGATCACCTGGGAAAAACCCACGCGGTCACAGGGAGAATGTATAAACTCTGTACAGACAGCACCCGTATTCGGGATTGAATCTGGGTCTCTGAGGCTTGTAAGGCAGCAACTCTACTGCTGCGCAACTGTGCCGCCCCATAATCTTGTAATCTTTTGTTGCATGTATATTTCTACCAAAAGCAACTACAGTAAAACTCTCCAATAATTTGCTATCCCCCAGCTTGGAGATCCTGATGGTTCAGTATCTTGCTCATTGGGGCCTCATTCCCACGTTCTCCTTAAGTGCACCATGTTCACTGGAAAAATGCATTATAATATTATGTAATATCTTAAAAATAACATGTTGGGGTACAGTATATAAGTGTAGTAGCATTCACTCTTGGCCAGTGGTCTGGAACATCTGGCAGATTAGCACTGCTGGTGCTGCTGCATTAGTTTTACTGTATGCCTTGGAATTTGAGTGGAGCTGTGATATTTTTGCATTCCATAACTACCTGATCCACATCAGGAAAAGTAATCTTGTTGGAAGGAGCTTGTCTTGAAGCTGATCAATGGTAGGACAATGTTTGGCATGACCCATGCATGACCTTGTTCACAGCACTCCTGGGGAAATGCAGGTAGGGAAACTGCTTGCCACAGCCATAAACCCAGCGTTGTCATCTGTCAAAGCTATCAACATTTTTCAGTGCTTCTGAATATTTCTGATATTCAGATGCATTCAAAACTTAAATGTTTTCATTTAAAAGCCCTTTTAATTATTTAAATATTATTGCAAGCAAATAACTTGTCATTAGAATGTTTCCTTGTAGGTATGAATTCTGCATAGAAATGAATAGGCTTATAGATCTTGTGCCAGGTCAAATGAGAGTTGATATCCCAGCTCAAGTGCTGTGCTATTCCAGCAAGCTCCTGCCACACCATTGAGGAGTGCTGTGAAAGCTTGGTCAAGGAAATTCAAGACTTGTGCGTTCACCAGGTCTCCTACACTTGTCTGTAGAAATGTTGGCTAAGTCCAGGCCAATGGAAGTCAAAAAGGAAACACTTGGGAGCTACAAGGAGTGTGTACATAAAGATGTAGTTAACTTGGGTATAAATATGAGGTTATCTTAACAGTCTGTGTAGCAAACCGTCAGTCATTTCAGCACCAATTGTTTACAGGAAAGCGTTTGGTTATAGTAACTCCAAATCCCAATATGTATACATGTTGGTTTTCCTTCTCTTGTTTTGTATGTGTGGCAGGGGCAATTGTTTCAAATGTAAATAGAATATTAGGATCACTATCTTTTATTACTAATATACACTCCAAATGCTTCATGCATCTACTCATCTTCTGAGCCTTGCATCTAAAGCTCTCTTTAGTCCTTGGTTTCTATATAAAAAACAAATAAATCTATAACTAATTAAATGTCCACCAATTTATCTCTGGCAGCACAAGAAATGGATGTGTTGAAACAAATGGTAAGAGACGATACGTGGTGGCTTACATTTGTAAACCTTTTGTGGATATTATTACAATAAGTTGGTCATGCTTATTACAGTAATTTTTCAGATTGCATGAAACAGCTTGTCATGATGACTATTCCCTGCTACTGGTTCAAGAGTTGATTAGCTTGTGGATATTTAACTTCGCTCACATTCGTCACATCGGAGTTATTGTTTTACAGACATTTTGCAAAGCAGTTAATTAAACCCCAAAACTTGTGTCTAATCTTAAATGGTACGTAAAATACTGAGCCTGTTTGTGAATACAGCTCACATTAACAATCTATTCAGGAAATACTGTGGAATGTGTCAGAAATTAGTTACACCTGTCAATATAAAGACACTTTGGCAGTTTGGTGTTGAAGAGAAAGGTTAACTGAGGCTTTTCACAAGAGGTATACAAGTTCTTTCAGCTGTAGGTCTCTCCACAAGAACAGGATCACAGTGCTCATTGTACACAGGCTCAGTAGAGTCATGTGGGATTTATTTACTCGAGTGACATTAACCATTAAAGTTAATCCGGTTGTAACTCCATAAGAATACTCTGACTTCTCCGGGGCTGGGTGCTGCCTCTCATGAACAAAAAGTAAAATTAATTGTCCACACTGGCAAAGAAAAAATAAATTAACCACAGAGACATGCACAGACCAAAACTTAAATCGGGCCTCCTGATTTGTTATTTTTTTGCTTACTTAATTGGGGCATGTGGCTTCATTAAGATGAGAGAACTGAAGCTCCAAAAGCTTAAGACATTAAAGTTTTTAATTCTGATCTACCTTTCTGATTTTTGGCCACCTTTTTCAACTGCCTTCTTCAGCAGATCGTATGTCAGATTTCAATTTTACAAATTCCTTTGCCACCTCATCATTGTTTCTTTGTGAAAGTATCCTGAGGACAGTTAATCCTGTCTCATCCATGTGAATCCTGCGGCCCAGAGGTAACCAGCAGGCACAACTTCCCTTCTGGATAATATCTCGCAGCTGCATCATGGCGATACCAACACTCCGATCTTCTCTTGCAAAGCAGTAATCTTTCACGCAAATCTGGATCTCATAACATTCTGGACCATCCTCGGCACTCAAAGTGCTGCAGAAGAAAAAGCAATTGGTTGAGTGAATGATATAAATTTAGAGGCGATGTATGCATCTCATTATCCTTCCCGCACGTGATATACAGTATCTCGCTCATATTTTATCTATAATTATGATTGCAGTTGTAATAACTTGCATGCATAGACAAAATTACTTTAAGTTGAAAAAACTGAAACCAGATTTGGGAGAAAATATAATTTTGATGCATAGAAATTAGACCCATCTGCCTGATTGTGCCAGATATAATCCCAAATTAAACTAACCTCATACCTGTGTGTGATCCATGTCCCTCCATTTCCTGCATATCCATGTGCCTATGTAAAGGGCCCTTAAATGCCACTCTTGTACCTGTCTCCACTACCACCCCAGGCAACACTATCCAGGCACCCACCGCGTTTAAAAACCCCCCAACTTACCCTGCACCTTAAGTTTGCCCCCCTCATCTTAAAGCAATATCCTCTAGCCTTTGACATATCCACCTAGGAAAAAGGTTCTGACTGTCTACCCTATCTATGCCTCTCATAATGTTGTACTTCTAGATGAATTATAATAATGGCTGTAATAACATGGACTTTCTGAAGACTAGGCGGATATATGGGAAGAGGATAACACGTTAGATAACCACCATAAATTAGTTGAACAAAGCAGTTATTTTGTATCTGAGCAAAGCACAGTGCTAGAGGAACTCGGCAGTTTAGGCAGCATTTGTGACGAGATGGACTGGCAATGTTTTGGTTCGGGTCTGAAAGAAGGGTACTGACCTGAAACATTGTTTGTCCATTCCCTCCACTGGATGCTGTCTGACCTGCTGAATTTCTCCTGAACATTCTTTTGCTCAAGATTTGAGCACCTGCAGTTTCTTGTGGATCTAATTTGTAACTAATTTCTATTTCATTTTGCATGCATCTTGAAATTTCACTATTTCTGCTCCAATGATCCCTGCGTAGGTTAAATATATGACCGATTCCTGTGAATAATTCATGTGGGGAAAACAAAACTACAAAAAATTCACTGTTGACTGAAGTTGAGCAATTGGGGGAATAAGGTGAGTTACTGAAATGGCTGCCCACTACTCAAACAAGAAATGGCTACATTTGACATGCTTTTCAGAGTAACCAACTATGGATCACGGGACGTGGATCACACACAGGTATGAGGTTAGTTTAATTTGGGATTATATCTGGCACAGACAGGCAGATGGGTCTAATTTCTATATTAAATGGCCCATTGCTAAAAGCAGAATAAAAAGATACATACAATTGAAAGGTTTCATTAAACTTTGGAGCCCAGCTGTTGTTCTTGGATTTAGTGGCAAACCTCCTCTTCTTGTCACTCAGGTGAGGGCCAATCATATTAACTTCGACAAATGGACGGAAGATACCAGTTGTTTGCCACTTTAGATCATTGGCAGCCACAACTGCAAGGAAGGAAAAGAGATTAAGACTAGAGTATAGATTTAATTGCAGTATAGATATGGTTATATTAAATGTTTTTTAAACCAGGCTGATCAAGAATGAACATGATAAATGTATATTTCTGGTAAAATTATCAAAAAAAATACTAAAAAGTCTGAAGCAACTGGGCTGTTGCATCTTCTAGTGTCCAGGAGCTTGTCCTATAAAAAGTGAGTTTAAGCCTATACGCACTGGACATTACAAGAGTGCAAAATGAATTTACCGAGATGTGGAGGAGAACTGATGGGATAGATGCTGAGATTTATTTCTGTCTAAAACTTTAGAGTATAATTTCAGGATAATTGGGAAAAGAAGATTTTCTCTCTTCCCCATACATACACACACAGATGGTTGTAAGCCTGTGCATTCATTCAGTATATTCAAGGCCGAGATCAAAAGTTGCACAGGTATTCCAAAGATGTGGGTATTGGGTGGCAATGTATGCGTTAAGGCATATGATCCATCAGTGGTGGGACAGGCTCGAGGGATGGCGTGGCCAAGTCCTGCTTCTGTTTCTCTCATTATTATGATGAATGTATTTGCTGAGAAAACCTATAATTGTTTTTGAAGTGGTAGCATAGCAGTAGAGTTGTAGCCAGAACTCCTGCTACAGCACCAGAAACCCGGATTCGATCCTGACCACGGGTGCTGACTGTACGCAGTTTGTACGTTCTCCTCGTGACCGTGTGGGTTTTCTCCCACATTCTAAAGATGTACAGGTTTGTAAGTTGATTGGCTTTGGTTAAATTATCCCTGGTATGTGCAGGATAGTGTTAGTGTGCGGCGATCGCTGGTCGACGTTGACTCAATGGGCCGAAGGGCCTGATTCTGCACTGTATCTCTAAACTAAACTAATCAATGCCAAAAAGCTAGGATGTGGATGATGTTCATGGATTGTTGGCAGACCAATTTCCCTCTGGGGATGAATAAAGTTCTATCGTATTGTATTGCAACCAACCTTTCACTGTGATTTTGTGCTCTCCAGTTCCTGGATGAGTGAAAAGCTCAACGTGGATAGATACTTCTCCCACCGGATCATCCACACCAGATCCTATAAAATTATAAAGAAATATGAAGGCCCTCTTAATTATGATTATTAACTGTGTGTAAAGCATTCAGTGCAAAACTCACTGTATGCGAAGTGAGCCCCAGTGAACGACTAATTTATTAAGTGGGATAGCCATGAGTGACATGCATAAATCTAACCAGTTAATATTTCCTCTCCCTCCAACCCAGTGCAAGCAATGTTTCAGCCACCATAATGCCACTGGTTCTGTTCTGGTGAGTTTGATGCAATTAAAAATAACAGACACCAGTCTACATTCGAATCTGCATGACAAATGCTTTAATTCAGTTTGTTGGGAGCTTAAATCCAATTGGTGTGACTTCAAAAATTAGACTATGTAGCCAAGCAGTGATATTATCAAAAACAATAGATTTTGTAAATCTTCTAAAAGCTACTATTCCTCAAAAGATATTCAAACTTTTTTTTCTCTCCTTACAAACTGAATATTATTTCAGAGGAAATTCCATTTCAGGGTCTTGCAAAGACCTTTTCTTTAACCCAAATGAAAAAATCCTCCCTAATTATAAATGTAACAAGCAAATCACTACTTTGTGTGTTGATTATCTGTAGAAAGCTGCTTGCTGCAAAAACATGCACAAGGACTGCTCAGTTTGTGTTGCTTAGTTTTAGATTCTTTTATGCCCCACTTAGGTATCAACTGAACAGTTGTTTCAAGCCCAGACATTCTAATGCTGCCATTAATGGCAACATTACGCTCAGACATACCCTTTTCAGGATAAACCTCCTCGCTATGGGTAAACCTAATACCCTTCCCACCATGCACTGAGTTGTGATATCAAAGCCAGACGGCAGGCGACAATGTAAAGAAAAAGAAATTGGAGTGAGAATATGCACAGAAGACAGACATATCAGTTGACCTAAGAAACAGATTTAGACACAAGATTATTGGAAAAAAGTACATTAACTTTTGAGCTAAGAGCTTGTAGAAATCAAAAACAAAGAAACTGAAATTTCCGTTACCTTTCAAAAAATCACGTTATGGATTTGTTCATGTAGTTGTGTAAGAGATGAAGTAATATTTGAAAATGCTAATTCAGTATATTTGGCGTACAAAAAATGAGACACCTGTTTTCTGGATATATTCAACTAAATATTATCCTGAATGATCTCAATGTTTCATAAAGGAGCCAGATGTTCCAAGTCTTACCACTATCCAACACAGTTAGCATTAGTCTGAGAAAACAATGCAGAGAATCCAATATACATACCGATATTTCAGATTATATATATCGATTAAGATATTCAAATAGTATACAATAATTTTCATCCACATCTTTAAGAACATTAACTGATATAGAAAATCAAATTCACTATTTTAGATTGGTCTAAAATCTTAAATTTTAATTAAGATTAATCTTAATAATCATTGGATGTGAGCATAACAGGTGGCTAATGTTTATTATCCCTGGTGCCAGGCTGCTGTGTTACTTCACAGGGCTGGTAAAATTTAACCATTTTATTGCAGATCAGGACTCTGTTGTAGGTCAAGTGCGAATAAAAATAGCAGATCCTTTTACTTAATTACCAGAATGTGATTTTCCTAGCTTCCCTAATGAACTGTTAATTAACCAGAGTAACCGCAAAGCTACCACACTCTTGATTCTTGTTTTACCTGGTAAATTTAGGATGATTGTGAAAATGTAGAAGGGAGAACTTATTACTAAATTGGATTAAAAACATTAATTTGAATTAATTGCTAACTAAAATATGGATTTATTGCAAATGTCCCACCAGCTTTCATCTACATAAATTCTGTTTTGTCCATTTAACCCTCATAACAAGAGGATTTCAGTGTAGGAGTAAAGAGGTTCTTCTGCAGTTGTACAGGGCTTTGGTGGGACCACATCTGAAGTATTGGGTACAGTTTTGGTCTACTAATCTGAGGAAGGACATGCTTGTGATTGAGGCAGTGCAGCGTAGGTTCACGAGATTGATCCCTGGGATGGCGGGACTGTCATATGAGGAAAGATTGAAAAGACTAGGCTTGTATTCACTGGAGTTTAGAAGGATGAGGGGAGATCTTATAGAAACATATAAAATTATAAAAAGGAGTGGACAAGCTAGATGCAGGAAAAATGTTCCCAATGTTGGGCGAGTCCAGAACCAGGGGCCACAGTCTTAGAATAAAGGGGAAGCCATTTAAGACTGAGGTGAGAAAAAAAGTTTTCACGCAGAGAGTTGTGAATTTGTGGAATTCCCTGCCACAGAGGGCAGTGGAGGCCAAGTCACTGGATAGATTTAAGAGGGAGTTGGATAGAGCTCTATGGGGCTAGTGGAATCAAGGTATATGGGGGGAAGGCAGGCACGGGTTATTGATTTGGGACAATCAGCCATGATCACAATGAATGGCGGTGCTAGCTCGAAGGGCCGAATGGCCTCCTCCTGCACCTATTTTCTATGTTTCTGTTTCTATGTAACCCCTATTTTGAAACAAACTAAATTCTTGGTTTTAAAATAAAGTAGATTTTGAGTGGAGAAACTACAAAACCTTCAATCATAACAGCATAGGACAGATGAAAACATTTAGACACTAAAACATTCCAATTGTGTTTTTACCACAGTCATGGGATGCAAACACTTTAATGCCAATTAAGACAGAATGAAAGGTGGTTTGTGCTTATAAATTACAAAAATACAGTGACTACCCAACCCCATTTGAATCCAAGAAAGAAAATATTTATCCAGAGGCAGATTGTTGTTACAAATGATATTTAAATGATCTTGCCATTGTAAACTGGTTTCTAATTATTTGTTAGAATAATTTGACATCATTTGAGAAAGTTTCAACACTTCTGTTATCCAGCAACATGGGATTGCATTCTCATTTATCTGCAATAATCAAAGAATCATCTGCAATTATTTTTTCCTGGTCCTGCACTGGTAACTCTGATGTTTTCTAGAAACTAAATTTTCCCCCTTTTTTTTACAATCCAGTTGCTACCACTAACATCATCCAAACACACATCTGGTTCATACATATGATGGCATCAAGCCTCAACTTAAGCTTACCCCTCTCAAACTCTCCAGTGCCTAATTTATCACTTTGTTTGCCTGACATTCGTTCCTGGAAGAACTGAAAATTATTTCAATTAAATCACACTCTCACTCCTTGGCAGCTGTCCAAGGCTGAGATGACCATTCACAGCCGTATCTTATGAACCAGCCATGAATGCCAAACTACAATCTCTAACATCGCCTACTTACACCTCTAAATCATTGTCCAATGCTGCTCCACCTTCACTCATCTTTAACTGAAACTCTCCTCCATGATTTAACACCCATTTAACTCGTCTAAAATTCTGTAACAAGTTCCTTGGATGTATTTCCTCATCCTTCTAATTCTAGTCTCTGACTTCCTGATTTTAAATCCTGCCTGGGTATTACGGCTCTGACATTCCCTCCTTGAAGCTGTCAGGTAATTTGTCTTTCAGATTAGAATGCTTCTTTGCTTGCTGCCAATTATGTTTGATAAAAGGTGCTCAAACTGCAAATCGTCTTTCTTCAAAATTGAGCAGGGTCCTACTGCAACTTATTAAATCACCCAGTACCATACCTTTATTAATTTAACTGACTAGCTTCTAATTAGATTTCTATTATATTTCACAAGAGTCTTTGAAGCTGCATGGTAGATGTTCATGTAATTTGAAGAGTACCATGCAGCTGTTTAAAGCGATGTTCATAATCAGTTTCAATTTGAAGCTGTTGAGTAACTGAAGCTTTATTCTCCTCAATCACATTTTGTTACTGGTTTTGTAGGGAAATTTAAAAAAAAATTACTCAATTCAAAGCTGGAGTAGAATAAAATATCTTAATATCAGGCCTAACCAATCTTAGAGTTGATTGTATTATAGGAAGGATGTGGGGTTTAGGGAGGGTGCAAAAGCAATTCACCAGAATGCTACTTGGATTAAGGAGTGGTGGAATCAATATGAATTGTGTTCCACTGGGCTATCAGAGACTGAGGGGAGACCTTCTTCCCTCAGATAGAAGTATAAAATTATGAGGTGTAGATAATCAGAATCTTTTTTCAGCAATGTCAAATACCAGACAGCATCAGATTAAGGTGAGATGGGGGAAAGTTTAAAGGCAGGTATTTTCTTGCATAGTAAGTGCCTTGTATGTGCTGCCAGATGAGGTTATAGAAGCAGAGAGAATAGCAACATTTAACAGGCATTTGCACAGGCACATGAACAAGGAAATGGAGGAATATGGATAATATGCAGACAGATGGGATTAATTAGACTGGCATTGTGGTTGTCACAGAAAGTGGGGTGCTGTACCTTTCTGTGGTCTCTGTTTCTATATAAGGCGAGGGAAACAGGGAAGCATTGAGTTCAGTCGGAAGAAGGGTTTCGGCCTGAAAAGTTGCCTATTTCCTTCGCTCCATAGATGCAGCCGCACCCCCTGAGTTTCTCCAGCACTTTTGTCAAGCATTGAGTCAATGTTAGCTGGCTCAGGGCTGATAAAGCCCTAATTAACAAGACCAAGAAACTCTACCAAAGATTAACAATAAACAGACTACCTCTGGAACTGTGACAAAAAAAAAACCCATAGTAAGGGCTGAAGCCACACTATGTATTCTTGGGGAAAGATTAAATGAGTTAATGTCAGGCATGATGTTGCAAGCCTTGAATATGAAATCTTTGCCCGTGGACAATGCAATCAATATCAAACACATAATGAAATTAAAAAGAGCTTGCCCACAATGAATGCCATTACTATTAACCATTTTTACCAACAAGCAAATGGTATTCTAATATGTGAATGGATGAAATGTGGAAATGACAAGTGTACCTATGCTGACAACATGCCAGCACCAATTTTCAAGACCCTTCTGCACTGCTCATCTTGTTCTGCGCCCCGTGCCACATTCACTCGTACATTGCGCGGCAGACCACCATCATTCTGGAGACCTACTGTTGTGTAATAAAGAATACCTTCCGATTGCTCAAGGCATCTAAAGCTGATGGTTTGCCATGTTCAAAATGGCTATCACTCTTATTTAAGAAAACAGCTGCTAACACTGTTTGAAGACATGACGCAGATGGAAGGAGAATTGCAACAGGCATCATGGCAGCAATCCAAATGTTGTGCATCCGTACAGAAAGGTCTACTTGCCCTGCTGTTTGGTGGATTGGAAGCCCTTCCACATGATAAGAATTGCTGTGTGCTCTGAAGGAATCCCCATTACACTGTATAAGCAGTCAATAAGCACATACACTTGCACTGATCAAGCCAGAGCTTCAACTCTAAATGGCCACTTACTTCAACTGCAAACAGTCAAAACAATTGGCAATGCTAGGGCAGAAAATGACAATGGTCACTTGTCTGATGCAAAGGTGCACCACTGCCGAAAAGGTGAATTTGGCATGGACTAGAAGGGCCGAGATGGCCTGTTTCCATGCTGTAATTGTTATATGGTTATAAGTATATTCCCTGTTGGTGCCCCAAAAGGTTCCAGGGGCAAAATAGTTAGGAGTAGCATGATGCTCACCAAATGCTTCATTAGGGAGATCACCCAAGCTCCATATAGCAGAGGGAAAGAAGACATCCATTTTAACTCCGGTCCAGACGATACACAGAGCACTCACGGGAATTTGCTAGTACTGCAAGCTTCCACAAAAGGTAAACACTCATAAATTGCAAGAAAAAGTGCTGGAGTAACTCTGCAGTCAGGCAGTATATCTGGAGAGCATCGGGTTGGGATCCTTCTTCAGACCGAATGTGGGGAAGGGGTGGAAAGAAAGCTGAAAGAGAGGAGGGGCAGTTCAAAGCCTGGTAGCTAACAGGTTGATACAGGTGAGGGTTTTCTTTGATAGGCAGATGGTAGACAAAGGCCAAAGATGAAAAGATAAATGGTTTGAGACAAAAGGATTGAAGAGTTAAGAGTTGTGATGCTAGAGAAAGATTTGTAAGTGGAAGGGGAGAAATCGACTAGTATGTCAAGGTGGGGGAGTAGAAGTGACAGGGGGAAGGGTTTGTAGTTACCAAAAATTGGAGAATCATTGTACAAACCGTTGGGTTGTAAGCTACCCAAGCGGAATATGAGGTTTAGTTCCTCCAGCTTGTATGTGGCCTTACTCTGGCATTGGAGGAGGCTCAGATCAGAAAAGCCAGTATGGGAACGGGAAGCACAGTAAAAATGGTTAGCAACCGGGATATCCAGTAAGCCTTTGCAGACAAGTGTGTTGGACAAAACAGTCTATGCTTGGTCTCGCTGATGTAAAGAAGGGAACATTGGACACTAGATGGAGGTGAGGGAGGAGGTATAGGGATAAGTGTAACAACTCTTGCAATTGCAGGAGAATTAATAAATTGTACTCATTTCAGTCAGAAATGTACACCACATAGAAACAGGCTCTTTGGCCCACCTCAACCTAGAAACTGTGATGTATACGTACATTAAAACCATTAGCTTACGTTAACACTGTTTCCCTCTATGCTCTTTCTAGCCAAGTACCTACCAAAAGCTGATTCTATTAATTACAACCCTGGCTAGCTAGCCGCTTTTACAAGTGCCTGGCTGTCTGAAGTCCTTGAGGATCTGTGTTGCTCCTTTGTACAAAGAACACATCTCCTATGGGTAATGTCTCCAGGTCCTTCCACGCACTCGTCCCTTCTCTCCTCACTTCAGTTCTTGAAGAACCAATATTCTCCTATTTGTGGAAGAGTACTGCTTATATTGTTCAGTTCCCTTTACAGGTTGCCTCCTGTGCTGCAAAGCTATGTGCCAGCATCTATGTAATCTTGCAATAGGTCAAAATGATACCACATTCTGAAACTGATACATCACAGTAATGTAAAATAAAGTCCAATAAGAGTGTTCTTGGAACTTAGAAAATGTTGATTTGAATTGTCACAACACTTTTAAAACATGATTAAGGCAAAACAAAATGCTGTTTAATGCCATTAGATAATAGGAAAGGAATTACTCGACAGCTATTTATTTTCAGATTTACAACTGGCATTTTCCAGCTACCCAGGAAACCAGTTAATATTGGTGTTGATAAGTCCAATTGCTCCAACCTTCCCTCCCTTGTGTCATATAGCACTAAAACAGGCCTTTGGCCAACTTATAATTGCACCTGCCACTACCCCAATTTCTGACGGATCTTTCCATGCACGTACCACCCTCTGTGTGAAAAACTTACCCCTCAGTTCCACTTTAATCCTAACGTGGAAAAGAAGACTGTGACTATCTACCCTATCTTTGCCCTTCATATTTCATAAGCCCTTAGAAGGTCACCTCTCTGCCGTCTATGTTCTGGGGAAACAGTTGCATATATTTCATCCATTTGTTCTATATCTCTCTGCATCACTGTCTACACATCTAGTTTTCCATTCCCCCGACTCTAGTCTGAAGAAGGGTCTCGACCCGAAACATCACCCATGCCTTCAAAGATGCCACCTGTCCCGCTGAGTTTCTCCAGCATTTTGTGTCTATCTCCAGCCTAACCAATCTCTCCTCATTACTCAACCCTCCGGTCCAGGGAACATTCCTGTGAATCATTTCCGCACCATCTCGAGCTTAATCACGTCCTTCAAGTACCTTATAAGTTCACAAGACATAGGAGCAGAATTAGGCCATTCGGCTCATTGAGTCTGCTCCACCATTCAATCGTGACTGATCTATATTCCCCCCTCAATCCCATTCTCCTGTCTTCTTCCTGTAACCTTTGACACCCCTTACTAATCATGAACCTATCAATCTCTGCTTTAAAAATAACAAACACTCTGACCACTGTCTGTGGCAATGAAATCCAGATTCCCCAGTATTAATTTATCAATGCTGTCCTTTCAAAGCAAGGTCAGAAGTAGGATTTTGCACTGTGTTGAAATGCCTTCAGCACTCAGATCATCCTTGCCTGCAGCTAGAAACATTCAACATGCGATAAAAAGTGGGAAATAACATTGGCACTAGACATGTCTAACCATCTTCTCCTGACATTCAACAATATTTCTAATGCACATATATCAAGTTAAAACCTGGGTACCCCGAGGCACAAATTGCTACTAACAACTAAAGCCATTCCATCAACTATAATGAATGCACAAGTGCAGTGGAATATTTCCAATTTGATCAAATGAGTGCAGCACCATCTCAAACAACCAACAGATAGGGTACCAAACCAACACTGCTAATCATTCATTTCCTCCACCACTGCAACTCCAGGCTGCAGCTCGCACTTTCTACAAAGTGCACTACAGCAATTTGGTAAGACTTCAAAAGTAGCGACCTATGATCGCCTTGAAGTAGAAGTCCAGTAGCCATGTGAAAATGCCACCACTTGGAAAATGAATTGCAAATCATTCAGTGTTGCTGGATCTAGATACAGGCAATGCCCGACAAAACCTTTCTCTTGCTCTTGCATCCACAATTTATGTGGCAAATGACTGTGCAAATCAATATATTTTACACAAGTTGCTTTGTTTCTCTCTTAATCAATCAGTGTCTGATGTGCTGAGTATTTTGCAACTTTTTGCTATTTCTATTTCCAATCTGTGCAGTATTTTTGCTCTAGCATCATGGAGTAATTGTTTCTATGTTAGATCGCACTGCTTCCATTGATTCTTGGTCAACCCTAGACAAAGAATTCTTCTCCTATTAGCATTATTGATTTCACATTGGTTAGAATAAAGTAGAGGATACAAAAGGAAGATACAAGCAAATGATGTAAAAATGTTGTTAGCAAGTTAGATTTTTGTCAAAAACTGATGAGCACAGTATAATTAAGATACGAACATCCAGATGAATAGATATTGTATGAAATTGACATACTGTGTAAAATAAATCTGACAGCATCTTAAAATCTCTAAAATATAATTGTTGCAGCCTTCTCAAGGGCACAATGACTTAGATACACTGGGACCTCGATGATCATAATGTTGGCACCACGTCTATCAAATATCAGGTTTGGATTATCAATCGGTAACATTATCTAAGTTTTCCTCACTCCAGAGGGCATGCTCAACATTTCCAGCATTTTCTTTTTAGATTTCCGGTTTCAATAACAGTTCTGGCGTGCATTTCAGAACTTTAATAGGTCCCTTTGTTTTCTGTCTCTCTCTTATTGCACATTAATTTATTCACTAGATAGTTCATTAAACATTGGGATCTCCTGATTACACCCTATCAATGATAATCTCTGTGATTATGCAACCCCATCTCATCTGCCAAGTGACCCTCTCTGTAACCCAAAGCTAATGTGTTTTCTCAGCTTCCTAGTTTTGATGAAGGAGTCACAAACTGAAAAGCTTATTGTGCTTACTGGGTTTCTCCTTCCACGGATGTTACCAGACATGCTGAGCAATTTCCGATTTTTATTCATATTCCCAGCACGTGCAACTTTAATTTTCTATTACTGTCGACATCCAGTGGTTTTCCTAATGAAACTAAGCTTTCTCATCTTCCATAAAGGTGTACATTAGTTGGAATTACACTTACTCCACCCATCTGCCATCTCCACCCTGTATCCATTTAACACTTGCCACGCTTTGCCTCCACTTCTCTTTTCCAGGTTTCTCCCCCTACTCTAATCAGTCTGAAGAATGGTCCTGACCCGAAATGTCGTTTGTTCCAATTCCCTCTACAGATGCTGCCTGACCCACTTAAATCCTGCAGCACTTTGTGTTTCAGTCAAGATTCTGGCCTCTGCAGTTTCACATTTGTCCATATTTATTCATATGTTTTGTTTTAACTTTACTTTTGTACACACTTTGCTGGTAAAGTAATAATGAATACACCAGTACAATTTTGTTAGATTTTCAAACAGGAACAATGATAAACAATGGGATTTCAACTATTTATGTTATGCAATCAGTTATATAGATCAAAACAATATCTACATTAATCTGAAAATATCCATATGCTACAGAATACACATTAAACACAGAATAAAACTTGAGAAGATAATGCCAGATAACATGCATCTAGCATACAGGAAGGAGTCACCAAAGCTGTACTCACCCTGAGATGACTGAGATTGGATGAATGTTTTAATGAGGGTGTCAGTGGCCTGTGTATACAGCGACAGAGCATACCGTAGAGATTGCAGATCAAGGCTCTTTTCCAAAAAGGTCTTTTTTAGGCCAACTCCACCAGCATGGAAATATTGCTAAATCATGAGAGATTCTCAATCAGCTCCACAAGACATCAGAACTAAAATTTCTTCCAAGATACAATGCTAGGTTAAGTCAATTGCAAGATCACCGTGTGAATTAGGTAAACGTATGGAAAAAATATTAATAATGCGCAAGCAAGAAAATGAAATTACGGTATAGAGTTATACAGTCTGGAAACAGCCCCTTCCACCCAGCTTGTCTATTCTGACCAAGGTGCTCTATCTACACTAGTCCCACCTGCATGTATTTGGCCCATATCCCCCTAGACCTTTTCTATCCACGTAGCTGTCTAAATGTCTTTTAAATGTCATTATAGTTTCTGCCTCAACTATCTCCTCCAGCAGATTATTCCATATACCATCCATTTAATAGATTCCTATTAAATCTTTCTCGTCCAATCTCTGGTTCTTGATTCCCCTACTCTGGATAGAAGACCCTATCTATTCCCCTCATGATCTGAAACGCCTCTATAAGATCACCTCTCATCCTCCTATGCTGCAAGGAATACAGTCCAAGCCTGCCCAACCTCTCCCTTTAAGCTCAGGCCCTCAAGTCCTGGCAACATCCTCGTAAATCTTCTCTGCACTCTTTCCAGCTTAACAACATCTTTCCTATAGCAAGGTGACCAAAACTGAACATGATACTCCAACTGTGGCCTCACAATGGTTTGTACAGCCATAACATAACATCTGAAGTCTGAATGTATTAGATTGCAACACAATCTTAATACATGCCCTTGTCCCAAATAGTGCCCTGACCCACTGAGTTCCTCCAGCACTTTGTGTTTTGTTCAAGATTCCAGCATTTGTAATTTATTATGTCTGCAATATAATCTCAATTTACCACTCCAACTAAATGATATGTAATGATGCACAGTCTGATACTAGATATTTCACCAATATCTCATGTTCCTGAACATCTAACATTGTTAATTTTACTTTTCTCTGTAGAATTTCTATATTGAATAGCGCTGCTTCGAAAAACTTGTAGTGTAAGAACGTCTACACATAGAAACTATAAGGACAAATTGTTTATGAAATACAAGTATTGATTACCTTAATAGTATCAAGTGCAAGCTCCACTACAGCACACTGTTTGGGGGAAAGACTTTTGGCTTCTTCTCTGACCATATGATCCTGAAAAGTACAATCAGACAATAATTTATCATAAAGGACAATAAAGCATACATCAAAATAAAAGTCATAAAACTAATGGAATTTCTCATTAATTTTTGCTATTTCCTTATTTTTTCCAATAATTTTCCTATCACGTTAAAATGAATAAAGGTACTTGAATTAAAGTACCACATTTCTTGCCCTCCAGTCACAAAGTACCTCATCTGCAGCTAGTAAAGTGCTAAAAATCTATCGTGGCCTCACCAGTCCTTTCTCTTGTCTCCCTTATCAGCAGGTCAATACGTCTCATCTGGCACTAGGGATTATTTTACTATAATGTCCTTCTCCTTACTGAATAAAGATGAGAAGTATTAATTTAAGACGATGGCGCAGCAGGTAGAGTTGCTGCCTCACACGCCAGAGACCGGGTTCAATCTGACCTCGGGTGCTTACTGTGTGAAGTTTTCATGTTCTCTATGTGACCACGTAGGCTTCCTCCGGGTTCTCCAGTTTCCTCCCACTTCCCAAAGACGTGCAGGTTTGTAGGTTAAATGGGTTCTCTAAATTGCCCCTAATGTGTTGAGAGTTTATGAGAAAGTGGAATAACATAGAACGTGTGATTGATGGTCAGCGTGGACACGGTGGGCCAAAGGGCCCGTTTCCATGCTGTATCTCTAAACTAAACCTCACTTACGTCCTCTACCTGCGCACACATAATACTTTGATCCCAAATGGGCCTTATTCTATCGAACACCACAACAAAACCTTCTATGAGCTTTTAGGAGATTCTTATAATTGAATGATCAAAAACAAGTTAGCAGAATGTGTATTAAAATAGACTAATAGGATAATATTGGAAAAGTCAGCAGTTGCAAAGAAAATTAAGACACGATAGCACTTCATTCTTACATTTAGTTTTCGGTCTCGAAAACAACTAAATCTTTGGAAGTTTAGACTTACAACAAAATTGTGTGATAAATAATAATAATAATAATAATAATAACTTTATTTATAGAGCACTTTAAACAACTACAGTTGCCACAAAGTGCTGTACATGAGAAATCATGAACAAAAAGCTATTACAAACAATTAAAAACCATTAAAAACCGTAAAACGAAGGACTATAAAAAACACACTAAAAATTAAAAGCACTAAAAACAGGAGCAATGCCTCAGCCAGTGTCGAAAGCCAAAGAATAAAAATATGTTTTTAGGGAGGATTTGAAGATGGACAGTGAGGGGGCCTGTCTGATGTGCAACGGCAAGGTGTTCCAGAGTGCCGGAGCAGCAACAGAAAAGGCTCTATCCCCTATAAACTACACTTGTACTTAATATAATTTAAAGTACTGGTTGGAATCACATTCACTAAGCAATAGAAATATTAGAGTTTATTTCATCTGATGGATGCTTGCCATGGTTACACTGGCAAAGATATAGATTAAGATGCACTGTACTCCTACCTTTAGTTTTGAAAGTTGCCCGAGTTCTTTTGCAGCGTTGAAAATAAGTTGCGTTCCCTTTGAAAAAGAAACATATACAATGAATGCCAATACTCAGCTGAAATAATAGTATTAAAAAAAGCTGTAACAATCTTGCACTTCACAATACTTTTTCAAAATACAGTCACAGACACATTCAACACCAAATGATTTTCTTACATCGCTGTGACAGACAAGCTTCACCCTTCCCTGAAAAGAGAATATTTATTACCTTTTCACACATTGCTCATCTATTTATTGCAGAATGTTATTGACAAAAAATATATAATAGTAACCACTTATATATAGGGAGAGAATTATTTTAAATTAAAACATGAAACGGCTGTGAAATCCATCTTAAATATCTGATAAAGATACATGATATTATTATATTCAAACTGGAGTTGAGGTTCTACAATACAAATGTTTAAAACAGCAGCTGATAAGATTGACAGACATAAAACTAGGCAGGAAATTCAGGCAAAGCTATGCTTAGGTTGACTTCAATATAATAGAACAATATGCGTATTGAGAATCTCAAAAACATGATGTAGCAATACCGTACTACATGAATGAACTGAAGAACAGTGACATGCATTTATATAGCATCTTTAACATAATAAAATATCCCAAGGTACTTCACAAAAGGACTAGTAACTAAAATTTGATACAGAATCTTACACAGAGGTAATGTGCTGAATTGTGCTGACTGATATTTCCAAAGGAAAGGAAACTGCTGATTATCCATCATTTTGAATTTCTGCGCATGTGTTAGTCACATGCAGAACTCTGGCATATGCTAAAGGTCATGGGCCAGCACATCAGACTGTCTACTATTTGGCTGCAATCAGCATTTTGCCCCTGTGCAAAATAAAAGTGCAGAGAAAGGCTTTACTTATTCATTTTGATTTAAATGTTTTAATTACGTATTGATATTTTAATTACATTTTGATCATTATAAATTTGTTTTTAACTATTAATAATTAAAATGTCTATTAGTTGTAATTAAAAGCCTTTGACGGCTGGTGAACTGCATGGGGTCTGAACATGGTGTCTGAGATATAATGCTGCTTCAAGCCTGCTGCCACACTGGACGTTTACTGGGTGTAGGGGCTCGCAATCAGTATATGAACAGGCGTATGGGTCCGCAGGCAGACGGTCCAGTCAGAAGGCCTGGTCTAGCCTGATCTGACCCATTAGAGCAGGTGAGCAAAAGCTTCAACAAAATTGCATCTGAAAAGTATAGTATAGTATATCTTTATTGTCATTTTCCTGGGTACTCACATACCCTGAGGAAACAAAAAAACGTTGCTCAACCAGTGTCCATTCAGTGTGCAGTAAAAAATAAATAGAAATAAAAATACATATATCATGAACAAATGAAACACTCTACTCTCTACTAAACATCACCAGCGTTCCGATCGGCAGCGGCACGACAGTGGCTCTGCTGCAGTGTGTCAAGGTTGGTGGTTGGTGCGCGATACTTTGGCAGGGGGCAAAGTCCGTTTATCAGTCTTATAGCCTGCGGGAAGAAGCTGAGGAGCATCCCGCTGGTTTTGCAGCTAATGCTCCTGTACCTCTTCCCAGATGGTGCAAAGTACAGAGGTGAAGAGACAGGAAGAGACAGGAAAGGAATTAATGGGTAGCCATCTTGAGAGCATGAATTCACAGCTGTCCAGAATGGAACAATTAAAAATCGGAGCTGTGCTAGAAATCAGAAGAGGCATAAATGTCTCAGGGAGGAGTGGAGACATTAGCAGAGGTTTGAAAAAACAAAGAACACAAAATGTAAAATCCTAGCAGTCCTTAACCAGGAATGAGTGTAAGTTCGGAAGATAAGGATGATGAATAAACACAATTTGAATGAACAATTGCCCAAATTATCCTCATTTAACACACAAGAACAATTAGATGCAAATTTTAGACAGAGTGGCTCATGTCTGCCTGATGACAGAAATGTAATGGCACTGTTGTTTAGATTCCATGCCAATCTATACCAATTTATCCTCTGTTCTGTCAGAGAATCTTCATTTACATCACAATATATATTTTTGGCTTGCCGACTTAAATAATTGAGAACTGAGAAGAGACTCTGTGCTTTAAAATGTTAATGAACATTTAATTGTACCTGCTATATATTCTGTGATCTGACAAGGCAACTTTATCATGTTGTGAATTTAGTGGTAACTGGTAATTTGTGTAAACATTGGAAACAAAATAAATGTTTTGTGGGAGAAATGTGTTGCTGGGTACTCACACAAGCATATCTATTTTCACCACATAATTGTAGAAGGCATTTGTATTTTTTTGGAATAAATTTGTATTAAATCCTCTGTGTGCTCAGGATGGTCGTGACTATCTTCCACACTGTTTATTTCATCTCCAGGATATCGCTTGTCAGAAAAAAATAGACAATGGAGATAACACCTAAATTAATGGCTGTTATTATTCTACAGTAAAACACAAAGTGCAGGAGTAACTCAGCAGGTCAGGCAATATCTGTGGAGGGAATGGATAGGAAACATTTTGGTTTGAGACATTTCGGGTTCAGATTCAGACCGATTTGGATCTCGACCCTAAATGTCGCCTGTTCATTCCCTCCATAAATGCTGCCTGACATGCTGCATTTCTCCAGCACTTTTGCTCAATTTTATGGTGCCTCAGTTTTACACTACAAATAAACAAAGGGAAGTGCAAACAAGAAACTATAGTTGACAGACGTCTGGGTGAGAACATCGGTAGCAAACCTGGGTCTGAGGAAGGGTCCCAGCCCAAAATGTCACCTCTCTAGGGGTCCTCCAGAGATGCTGCCCGACCTGCTGAGTTACTCCAGCACTTTGTGTTCTAAACATAGGGAAGTTATTGATCATAAGATCCAAGTTATACCAATTCAGAAGAACATGAACTGCAATGACACTAATGGGCAGCAGGCGTACGGGAAGACGTTCCCTTTGTTCCCGATGCTCCCTTTCCTTTTTTGCTATGTGATCATCACTGGGTCTAGATCGTAGAACTCCTTATCCAACAGAGCAGTGAATGTCCCTTCACCAGAAGGACCGCAGTGGTTCAAGGCAGTGGCTTAACCATCTCTACATGGCAGAGGGATGAGCAATAAATGCTGACCTTGCTTGTGTTGCCCAGATCCCCGAAAACAAATTAAAAGTTCAGATTATCTCAATTAGAAATTAGATGGAATACCTAACATTTTATTTCTTTCATTCTGCAACATCTATCTATCTGCGTTTAATTGTGCATGTGTGTGCTCTATAGATAATGACAGATTGCATCCATTTTAATGAAAAGGTCTGCTTTCTCACAGTAATTATTCATTACAAATTGCAGACCATAGTTTCAGTAGGACAAAATTATGTTCGGTATGTGGTTCAGCCCTCTGGACTAATCTCAATCAAAATTAACATGTCTAGAAACATTCTATCACCCGAGTCTGACAACTAGTCTCAAGGAAGATTATGCTTAAGGCTAATTTTGCAATATCCTTTCATTCAGTCCATGAATATTAATAAAGGTAATAGAATGTTGGAACATTTTCTGAAGTTAGCTGTTCTTAGAGAAAATTAGTAACAAATAATAAATCTCTTCTTTGCGCTTAGCCACTACTTACGATCCTTTAGATTATGCTATTTTAGATGCATTTCTATTGTGTTGAACAGGAGCTGGCAAAGCACCTCAACATTCTTTTGGTTTATGTGTCGCATAGAACTCAATTTATCTTACAGTCTGGATCAGAAATGTTAGTATTTTCCTAATTTATTTAAAGTCAAAAGAAGCGCTGCTAAAGATCCTATGCATACCAGAATACACCATTTAATGTACAAAAATAAAATTATTTTGCATTGTGACCAAATATCAAAACTATTGCTTGTAAGAGGACATTTTAATTTGCAGATTTTCTTCCTAAAATCATTTATATTTGGTTTAGTTAAGAGATACAGCATGAAACCAGGCCCTTTGGCCCACTGAATCCACGCTGATCATCAAAAATACGCTGATACAACAAAAAAAACACACTTTAACAAAAAGTTATCAAACCATGGTTGAAAATATCCAAGGAGAATCTGATTTCACAATTGCAATTTGTACCCAAATTGGGCTGTACACAAGCGTTGTACTCCAATGCATTTTTTGTTTTGAATTTTTTGTCAAACTTATATTTATTATCCATAGTGCTTGCTTGAAGTAACTTCTTACAAAATTCAAAATTACTCGGTGTTTGTGAGCATCAGTTGTAAAAGGATCCTTTAATCACAAATAACCTGCATATGTTCCCTGCCTATCACCTAATCTTGCACCTCCTCAATGATCAAAGCAAATAAGAGGTAAACGGTTATATTCCGACTGTACTTAAAAAACAATTTTAGATTAAGATTGCAGCATTTTTCATTGTTGCCAGCTCTTATTACAAATAATGAATAAAACATAATTGCAGATACATTTCAGACAGGGCATCTCTTGCAGAAAAAGAATCAGCCAGCAGTTTAAAACACATATACCGCAGCTATTAATTAAATAGTGGTAGCAAATGATACACAAAATACCATTTCAACAAATACAAGCAGTTAGCTTTTACAAAGATAGACATTTCCTTGATGTACACATCCAGAATTGAGCTGTAAACATACAACACACTTTTGACAGATTTAAAAATAATCCAAAAGAGCAAACATTTAAGTGACAAAACAAGGGGAAATTTCAGGTATGGGAACCCAGCAGAGGTTGTTATTATTAACCAGAGTCAGCCATGTGCACCAGCTTGTGGCAGCATACACTAACGAGCGCAGCCACACACATTACTGACTAATTCTATTAAACGTACAGCAGACAGACAGACACATAGTGCTGTACTTACAATCATCTGCCATAATCAGAGAGCAGAACAATTAAAGAAAACGATAATCAGACCAGTGTACTTAAATTACTTTTCTAGTTTTATGCAACTTTTTAAATTAGTTGATTTTATAAACATTAAAAAAACTTATTAGATTCTGTGGCCCTTTGGTAAATTGCCAAATCTTAATTATTTAAAAAAAAAATCAATAAAGGCACTGTCAATAAAGATCAGAGATGTAAATATCTGAATTACTTAAAATATATTCTTTCAAATGGATCTTAATTGCACTGCTTTAAAAAACATTTACATGGTAAAGAATGTAAAATTCATCTGTGCACATAATGCTTTTGTAACAACATTTTATATTTTAATGATGCAAAAATGCCTAAGATCCTGAAAGAATTAAGCAATTACAACAATGATTCACATAACGTTTGTTCCCATTAGTTTTTAAAGCTAGCAAGATATCTAGAGCAAAGGAATTTCATTATTTTTCTCCAGCTCAGGCCTTACTTAAGGAACCTATATAATGTAAGGAACAGTCAGTTTTTCGTTTTTTTTCCATCATAATTGTGGCATTACCAAGTAAGAATAATGTTTGGAAGAGTATTTTAATTTTACATTTATCAATTCCTTAACTGAGATAATACATTAAGAACTATCAAGTCGGCAACCCAATCCACGTGGAAGATTTTCCTCCTATGATGCATCTAAATCATGATGTAATAAAAAGCATTAACAATACATTTGACATGAACACTTGCACAGCCATTGCAGATCAATCCTGCAATTGGCTGAATTGGCCCCTGCATGAATTTGTTGCGATATCGCACTAAATCACAAACAATGATTGAAATGTAGAAATTGCTGCTTACCGTTTGATCGGTTAAAGGTGGCAGGACAATAGTTTTCTCCATTATGTTCATTACAATCTTCCACAATTCTTTCAGAACGCGCTTCAACACTGTTTTCTCGCAGATCTTTGCGAACAGGGTCAAACTGGAAGAGGAAGCAAGTGTGTGCACCAGTATTCAAACTAACACCTAGTCAATGACTTTTTACGTAGCACCTTCAACTCAGCCACAGTATACGTAGTCTGCTATTACGCATTAGTTGTGTTTCTAAGTAACCTTGTGTTATATAAAATAGCGTTTTAAAAATCATGTCAATGGTGGGGGAGAAAGGGGGTTAGTGGCTAGAGTTTCATATTTGCCATAACAAAATTCGTTTTTTCATGCAGGATTTAAAAAAATGATGGTCTTTTCAATAGCAATACATTTATTTTTGTTATTGTAAGCTAAAACTACTAAAGGCTGAATGTTATATTGTTTAATGGAGAAATTGCCCGTGTCAATAGAAGCGATTATGTGGCAATTTTAATGGGCAACTACGATGAAACTAGTGTTCTAAAGAGACAATGGTGGGTCGTTTCTGCGGGGTGGTTACAGGAAAGGTTTTTCACCTGCTATACTGTTTAGAGGTGCAGAACTTCTAAAATGAAACTTGATACCACCGGTCCAAGGCAGGTGAAAGTGCAAAGATGTAGTGAAGCAATCAGGATTGTGCAAAGCCACACTTGGAGATGTACAAAGAACACAGAGAAAGGTTGGGTAGATAAAGTTAAACGGACAAAAGACAGGAGAGACAATGGAAATATTTGAACACAAAAATGAGTTTTAAAATTTGAGAAAGTGAAAGCCTGAGAGCTGCTGAATGAGAGAATGTATTCTGGAATAAAGAATTTTGGATGAGATGTAATGTAAATTTCACCCTAGATTAGAATAATTGAATAATTTCAGCAGTTGGCTGAGCTGGGTAAAATCTGTGCAACATCTGGAAGGTAGATGAAGCTAGTGCTGGGATCAGAAAGCCTTTAGATCTATCGAACAGCAGTTTCTGCCACTAAAATATATAACTAATTGATGCTGTTTATGCCCTTCATTGCCATAAAGAAGTTAAGCAACACATTTATACACTGATTTTCTTGATTTCAGAAAAGCCCTTCATGAATGGCTTTTTTTCTGAAATATAATCACAGTTATAATCCAGGAGACAAGCCAGATCAGTATAAACTTATTAAACAGTGGAGCAGGCTTGAGAAATTGAGTGGCCAACTCAAGCTCATAATTCATATGCTTATAATAGCAATGCGATCATCTGGCTTTTATGATTTTAGTTGAGGAATAAATATTAGATTAATTATTGAGGAGCATATCCATGATCTGTGCAAATAATGATCACCTCAGGGACAGATGCAACTTTGGTTTAACATCTCATCCAAAAATCAGCATCAGCAATGCCACATTTCGTCAGAACTCTATTAGAGTGTCAACTTAAATTTTCTGCTCAAGTCTTTTGAGTGGGAGTCCACAATCTTCTCAGTGGGAGATATCAGTACTACCGCTGAGACACAGCCTAAACCTATCAGAGTATATGCATGATACATTGCTTATATTTAAATATAATTTAGAGACTTCTCTTTTGCACTATTTCATGCATTATTCTCCCTTTGAATATATTGTGAAAGCTTCAAAAGGATAGAATCAAAGTAGATTTCATGGTTTTTTAATTTCATTTTATGACAACTAACATGTAAAAGTAACCACTTGGGTCCTTTGGATTCTAACTAACTTTAGTTCATTCAGTTTTGAAATGCAGATGGCATGTGGTATAATGCCTTTCTTCCCCAAGATCGCCCTGGTAACTTTAACCTTTGGTAACAGTAAATAAAAATGACAATGTCAATTTTGCTCGCTGTGTCAACACCTCACTAGATTTTTATTTCCATTGACATCAAGAAAGCAAAGATTGCTTTTGATTGATCGATTGATCGATTGGAAGATACAGAATGGAAACGGGCTCTTTGGCTCACTGAGTCCATGCTCACCATTGATCACCCTTTCACATTCGTTCTGCGTTATCCCACTTTCACATGTTATCCCAATCCCTACACCCTAGGGTCAATTTTACAGAGGACAATTAACTTACAAACCCATGTCTTTGGAATGTGGGAAGAAACTTTAGCACCCAGAAGAAACCCACGCGGTAACAGAGAGAATGTGCAAACTCCACACAGATGGCTTCTTTTACATGTTAGCTTTGAAGGAGGAGAGTGCAGTGCAGGTTCAGTGTCCATGCCGAACTCAGCAAACATGCTAATTTAAAAATTGAGAAAATGTTGACTAACTTGCTATCTAGTAAGTCCATGAGTGGCTGGAGAACATTGTCAGCATCCTGGGCCACACTGTTGCAAGTACTGGCAGGCACATTTCCAGTTCCTTTCACCTGGCTGAGAATATCTCCCATCTGCTTTACACATTCCTCAACATGAGGCTGAAAACTGAATATAAGCAAGGATGTTAAATACAGCATTAAACATAAATCATTCTTTAAGAAAAACAAAGGCATAAAATGTTGCACATTTGCCCTTTTTGATATACTATTGCCTTTGTAACTGTTAAAGTAAAAGTTAAATACCAAGAAAATAATATGAAATAAATGACCAGTAGCTCTCATTGAAATATTATTGATTGACTGAATGGAATGGACTAAAATGAGTTAGATCCCATCCACACGACACACTCCTGCCCGCACTTGCTTGATTAAGATGCAAAGAACCAATCAGGTTGATGTATCTAGCTTGGGAGATTATATAACTTTTTCAATTAATTTTGCAATTAAATAACTATACAAGCCAAATTCTGATGCTTATGATTTTTATCACTTATCACCCGATTAGATGGTTTTCTGATGTCCCAGGTTTTTGCAGCAGCCTCTTTGGTCACGTGTGAAATGTGTCATGTGTGAACCGTTTTTATATTTATTGTTTCTTTTTTTATTGTTTATATTTTGTGTTTAAGCTTTCCATTAAAATACTTAATATTGAACAATGAATAGAACTTAAAATCATGAAATAAAAATCTAGTTTGCTCGCCTATTTTAGCGATGTCTCATTCTGTAGTCCCTCCCATTGTCAATGCTATTCATAGCGCTATAACGGGGTTTTTTTGCACTCGTTGCGATTTATTTTTTTAATTTAAACAATGCGATTATATTCAATTCAATTCAACTTTATTGTCATTGCACAAATACGTGTACAGGTACAACGAAATGCAGTTTAGCGTCTGGTCATAGTGCAAGATAGTAGAAATAAAAATACTGGTTAACAATGTGTGGACTGTGGATGAATTAAACTGGTACATAGGCAAATAAATGTATACAAATGGGAGAGTCTAAAGATAGCTAGCGACGGGACTGTGAGTTCAGCAGTGTAATGTTGTTATTGAAAAAGCTGTTCCTCAGCCTGCTTGTGCGAGACCTGAGGCTCCTGTACCGCCTCCCTGATGGGAGGAGGGCAAACAGTCCATGGTTAGGGTGAGAGGGGTCCTTGATGATTTTCCCGGCCCGTCTCAGACACCATTTGCGGTGGAGGGCATCCATGGCAGGGAGCGGGGCACCGATGATGTGCTGTGCGGTTTTCACCACCCGTTGCAGTGCCTTCCTGTCAACTGTGGTGCAGCTGCTGTACCATACCGTGAAGCAGGTGGTCAGGATGCTTTCGATGGTACAGCGGTAGAAGTTGGGTCTGGGGGGACAGGTGAGCTTTCTTAAGCCTCCTCAGAAAGTAAAGGCGCTGCTGCGCCTTTTTGATCAGTTTGGTGGTATTGAGGGACCAGGACAGATCCTCTGAGATGTGTACCCCGAGGAATTTGTAGTTGGAGACGCGCTCCACCTCAGTTCCGTTTATGTGGATGGCGGTATGTCTGCCACCTCTGGTCTTCCTGAAGTCAACGATGATTTCCTTCGTCTTCTTAGAGTTGAGGACGAGGTTATTATTGGTACACCAGGCTGCCAGGTTCTGGACCTCCTCCCTATAGGCTGATTCGTTGTTGTCCCTGATCAGTCCTACCACCGTGGTGTCATCGGCAAATTTTATGATGGCGTTGGAGCCATACTAAGGGACGCAGTCATGGGTGAAGAGGGAGTAGAGGAGAGGGCTGAGCACACAGCCCTGTGGCATGCGCGGTGTTCGGTGTTAGAGTGGAGGAGGTGAGGTTGTTGATCCTAACAGACTGTGGTCTGTTGGTGAGGAAATCCAGTGTCCAATTGCAGAGGGAGGTGGTGATGCCAAGCATTGACCCTGGCATGAACTAGGGGCCACATGGTGGGTTAGGTGCTGACATTTTGTAAGGGAGCTTCAAAATCAGTAAGTGTCCCATGTCTTGTTAGTTTTATAAATTAAAAAAAAAAAAATTCAAATTTTGTAAAATATTAAATTTTGGTCAAATTTTGATCACAAATTGGCTCAAAAGGCCCATTTTTATTCCTGTGATATTTCATTGTGTTTTAATAACTTTCAAATTTGGCCAGGTTGGCACCCTTATTTACAGAAACACCCATATCTTAAATATCTTTGCCTAAGTTTCTTTATATACCCGATCATGATTAATTGCACGTGTACCTTAAATCCTATAAGATTTTGATATCCCTACCTTAATGCAAACACTCTGCTGAGATCATCAAGCACATTGTTGAGTTTTATTTGCAGCTCTTTTAAAATGTCACTGGCTTCTGAATTCAGCTGCAAATACAGACATGCATTTACAGTACACATAGCAATCATTCTGAAATACAGGCATGCATTCTGAAAACCATTAGCCAAGCTGAACATGGTGATTCAGCGCACTGAACTAAAATAAAGAATGAAGTTGAATGTCAAAAGCAACTATCATAATGAGCTTAACCGCATTTAGTATACTACTTTCTTAGTGTTTTACCTTCTTCATAAATGTACAAGCCTATCAGGACAATGCATCCATGCATGGACTTGTATCTGAAGCACTGTTCTGGAATGAGCAATGTGCATTATTTATAGCGATTACTGGTGCAAGAACCATTAGAAATCACATATCAATCAAAGGAAAGTGACAATAGTACAGTAACATTAAAAACAAATGATACCATGCTAATGGTATCAACACTAACAGTTGTCCTCCAGTTTAATTTAGGTCAGTTATATTTTGATAGTTGGGAACACTCCAGCTGAGTGCGTGTTCATGTTTTTGTAACATTAAAAATAACGTACATAGGAGACAATATTTTCTTTCTATGGACCAAATATACCAAAAGGGACCCGAAGGACAACTTGTTCACATAGAGCCAGCACGTACGGTACTATTATAACATTTAAAAGATTCTTGGCCAGGTAAGTGTATTGGAAAGATTTGGCGGAATATTGGCATTGGGCAGGCAATTGGGACTAGCTCAGTGAGAGAGCTTGGCCAGCATGGACAAGTTGGGCCGAACCACCCGTTTAGCCAATGAATGCTTAATTCATCAATCAATGTCATAGACGGTAGAATTTGCATGGTAACACCATTATGACACTCGCAATCTTTGGATTTCTTTTGACACGTGAACTATTGTGGAACATAACAGGAGATTAAAGGTTGATAAGAAATGTAATTCGTTAAATTAGAAACCATAAAAGATTTAAAACTAAAAATAAATTAAGAATTTCATAATCTTACATCTTTTCCTCCCATTGCTTCAAACATCTTCTCCAGTTGCACTCGTAGCTGCTGAATGTTGTTCATCAGGATACATGGCTATAAAATGTTATTGTATTAGTAATTATTTCTATGGTTATAGGCTTTTAGCTTTACATAAAATGCCATAGATTGGCTTACAAGTACAATCAATGTTGGCCTGCCCCGAACAAATAACAATGATATCTAAAAATGCATTACAGTTCTATTGAATGTGTAAAAGGATTATAAAACTCATGCGCATTTCTTAAGGATTGAGAAATAACTTAAAATATGAAATGGCAGAACACTAGCAAGGTGTTGGAGACTTTATTAGAATAGTAGAGTCTACCTTACTGGTGTCCCCATGATCATTTTTAGGGGCATAAAGAAGTGGAACTATACCAAGATACCAATGATCGAATCATGGATTTCTAATAGCTTTCTACATTTTCTATTGCTGAAACAATACTTTTAAAGATAACATTTGTTGAAACTTCTGCAATATTTATTTCCTGGCCCAAAGTGAGTCCCAAGAGAACTTTCAGCCAATTTTTGCTGTTGAATTTTGCAAACGTTCAAAGAAGAACAGAGGGATGACTTTTTGTCTTAAAATGTCTGGCATTAAGATACAACAGTGCCATTTTATTAAATATTAGTAAAATTAGCACAACATTTTAATACTAGAGTGGAAAACATTAAACCAAACATTCAAAGAGGAGAAAGGTAAGAAATGGGAGAAATAATAAAAACGAAATAATTTCTTCTCATAGATGCTCATACAAGTGCAGCGTTTACCAATATTCCGACTTCAATACTATAGTGCTGATAGGTTACAGAATATTAGAATAGATTACCACTTTCTCCTTTGAACAATACGATGCGTAATCCTTCGCTATTATCTCAGAATACTGCAATAGCACATTGCTAATTGTCTGAAAAATAAAATTTATATTTATTTAAAAAATTGTTTTCTTTGCAAACAAACTATAAAAATACTTTAAAAGGGAGATAAATGTTGATATTTGAATAATGAACCACAGTGCAATTTGTTTATCATATTCTTCAATGAATATCATGCCACCTAACATTTTTGGATGTACAGATATTTAAAAGGAATCATCAGTGTTTGTACCAGGCATCTATCATTTCTAAGGGCAAAGAGAAGGGATGGGCGTGCATGAAATTTAAAAGAATATTATTGCTGGTACATTAATTATATGGTGATCATTTCCATTAAGCCAGGCTTATTATTTAAGAAATAATTCTTAGTTTAATTTAAAGATACAGTATGGAAACAGGCCCTTCGGACCACGGAGTCCACGCCAACCATCAACGGTACACTAGTTGAATGTAATCCCACATTCGCTAGGGTCAATTTACACTAGGGTCTATTTACAGACGGCATTTACCCTATAAACCTGCATGCCTTTGGAATGTGGAAGGAAACTGAAGCACCCAGAGAAAGCCCACGCTGTCACAGGTTGAACATACAAGCTCCGCATAGACAACACCCATAGTCAGGATCAAACCCAGGTCGCTGGTGCTGGGAGGCAGCAGCTCTACCGCTGCGTCACTGTCTTATTATTGTAGCTCCAGAAATCAGAGTCGAAGTGTCAGACAAAAAGAACCTACGTTACTCTTCTCTACCCCAATCTGAAGCAGTTTGCACAATGGCACCAGTATAAAATCAGGAGCTTGCATTAACAAGATGGCAAGCTTAAACTAAGATCCATGGGGTGAATCTTCTGAGAGACAAACAGATGTATCATGCTCTACAATCAGGCAGTAATGCTAGTAAAAAATAATAAAACTCTGGCCAATAGATATCGATGATATACAGAAATATTATTGTAGGAAGAATGTAAGTCCTTGTATTTGATAAGGAAAGCCTCGATAGCAGTGAGGCTGAAATTTGAATATAGTTTGATGTCTTTTCACCTAATATGTTCATAAAGACTCATTCTTTACCTTGGCAAATCTTCTCATGTAATGTCCCACTATTTTAGGATCAGGGCATTCTAGCTTCTTAATAATTTCAAAACTCTGGTTCAATTGCGAGAACACATCCACGACAGAACAGGAGAAGAGGGCATGTTCTGATGTTTGCTGGAACTGCGGTTAAAAATAAAGGAAATTAATTTTGATTTTCATCTGATCATTTGATAATAAATCTATTTACACAGCCTGCTTTCATTTTGGATGGAAAATTGGCTAAGTAACTTGAAACAGATAATAGAATTGAACGATTGTTCTCAGAATGAAGGAAAGTATACATCAAAGTTCTCCAGGTGTTGGTACAAGTACCTCTGCTTTTGTTAACTTATTAACTTTACTTTAGAGTTGGGACTACGGAAAGCAATTTCTAAATTTGTTGAAAAATTACTTAAAACTTGTATACATGGTGAACTATGAAGAAGAATGTGATAAATGTCAAAGAGATATACAAGATGGTGAAATGGGAGTTGGAGTGATGGGAAGATATGAGAAAACCAGACTATTACATTTTGGTGGGAACAATGAGAAGAGGCAATATAAACAGGTGGATGTAAGTCTATAAGAGGCACAAGAGAGAAATTTGAAGGTACAGTTTGTACACTGTTTATGGAAAATGGAATCACAAATTAAGATAGTGCTTAAAAAAGCTTACACGAACAACTGGACAACAATGGAGGTTTTAACAATGAAAGTTAAAAATGCACAAGAAGTAGAAGGTTGGACACAATAATGGTGGCCTATGTGTTGGCTCTATGTGAGTCTGTGGATGTGCATTTCTGGATTTCTGGAACAATTACAGCAAAAGAGTGGCCATTTGGCCCAACACATCCATGCTGGCTCTCTACCAGAGCAATTCACCAGACCCACCCCACCTGTCCTTTCTCAGTAACCGTACAATTATTTTTCCACCTTTTCCATTTTAATTGAACCTGCTTCTATGACATCTATAGGCAGTGTGTTCCTGATTCTAACTTCACTTGATAATTTCATTGAAAATAAAGTTATGTTCTTTTTTTAATCTGCTCACTTCTTTGTGGGCATTACAGAAAGCAGTCCTGTCAATATTCATAGAAACATAGAAAGTAGGTGCAGGAGTAGGCCATTCGGTCCTTCGAGCTGGCACCACCATTCAATATGATCATGGCTGATCATTCAGAATCAGTACCCTGTTTCTCCTTTTTCCCCATATCCTTTGATTCCGTTCGCCTTAAGAGCTATACCTAATTCTCTCTTGAATACATTTTAATGGATCCTTTCCAGTTTTACACAACCTACCCACATAGCTGAGTAAACTCGCATCTGACAGTCGTAATGATCTTGACTGAACCGAGACCCATTGTTTTAACCATTGGTATGTCCATGGCGATTGGTTGCCATTAAGGTAACAAAATTAATAGTGAAAAAAAATCCAAATTCCTTTGAGGGATCTCAGATGGCAGCAAGAGTTGGTCTACTTCCATTGGGGTAAGGTGTCACAATGATACCCCCTCTCTCTGCACACCTCTGTAATGCTAAAAATGGGTGGTGGGTTCTCATTAAAGCCATTTCAAGCCGCTTCAGATAACATGAAGAGCTAATGTTGTTGTTTTGATGTTGATGTTTTGCCTCTTGTCAGATCACTTATCACAAAGCTATCACAGCAATTTTTAGATTACGATGTGAACAAATATTGGTGATGAATACATTTTCATATATTTAAATTGATATCTGGATTA
Source organism: Amblyraja radiata (assembly GCF_010909765.2). Taxonomy (NCBI): domain Eukaryota; kingdom Metazoa; phylum Chordata; class Chondrichthyes; order Rajiformes; family Rajidae; genus Amblyraja; species Amblyraja radiata. The sequence goes on along the minus strand of NC_045984.1, from coordinate 22,436,902 downwards.
TTTTTCTTTGAAAAGCATTCAATAATAACTTACGAATGGACATTACATAAATATATGAAGAGGAAGAAGCTTTAGAACAGTGGTTCTAAATAGCAGGTGAGTGGAACCTCCTGGATTGCTCTTTCAACAGGTATGAGTAGAAAGGCAGTTTCTGACCTGTGTGTTTTTACTGCTAAATCAATATTCTCGCAAATGTACAAGATGTAGAAACAACTTAAGCCCACAGTTAGTTAATACAATAAGCCTTACCCCATCCTTCTTGTCACGTTCTAGTGCACCATGCAAGAAGTCTCTAGATACCTCTTCATTCTCATCCAACCATTGTATAACAAATGGTTCAAACCAACTGTGGGGAAAAAGGATCAAAGTTTAAACTTGTATTTTAGAAATATATTACATCCATGCACAATGTCATTGATAAGCTTTCTTCCTTAAGAGTAAGGACCCAATTATTTTCTAGATATAAATTAATGATAAGTTAATAAAAGTAATTTATGCTCAGCATAAAAATATCAAAAAATGCAGCTTATATCAGTTCAATTATTTAAAGAGATGTCATTTTCAATGTTTAACTATTTCAATTAAGAGACTTCCTACTGAGTACATGAGCGGGTGAATATTAAGCAAAGAAAAAAGCATATTGCAAATATATAGTGGGTCAGATAGTATCACAAAAACTGAACAAAACATTTAATGAAATAATTGAATAGAACAGCAAAACCATTGCAATAATAATGCTTTGCATCTAACATATGATAGCAAACGAAATAATGAACGAACAGCTTGGATTTTTCCACCAGCCAGCAAATCTGTTGATTTTGCAACCGATTTGTGGGTTTTTAAAGCTAATGTCGAGGAGCACCCATCGCTGAACCTTGGGTTGACATAATTCTGCAGACATTTCGGCCAGGCATAATTACAAAGGATCTACAGTACAGATATAGATCTTTTGAATCAATCAAATCGTGTCTGCCTATGTGGCCATGGCCATGAAAGATCACCAACCTGAAATCTTAACTTTTTCTCTCTACAGATGGAGCCCACTAGGCTGATCATTGTCAGTATTTAGCTTCTATTCCATATGCCCAGCAACCAAAGTTATTTTGCTTTCACACACTTGGACATAGATTGGATTAGTTGTATGATACATGTGCATGCACACTTTCATATAAGAGCACTAGCTTGAGATGCACACACCCTCATCTGGACCTTTGAGTGCTCTGTTTTGCAACAAAGTGGGCTTACTGTTTCAGGGAATAGTAGGTAATTGAAAAATTGTCAGGGACAGTGGGTATCTAAGTGGAGGATATGGTCAAAGTAGGTTCATTTCTCACCTACTGCAATTCGTATCCATGTGCTGCCTCGTTTTGAGATGGTAGTCTCAGCGCACATGCAGATGGAGTGGTCTATGGCAGGGTACTTATCAGCAAAGCCTAAATTACATTGTTGCCCATGGGTATTTCAGCAGTCAAAGCAAGAACGTAAATAGTTGGCTCAATCTCTGCTAAAACAACACAGATTGGATCACATGGCAGTGCCAGAAAGTGAAATAGAAGAATAAGCGAAAAGAGAAATAGCATGCACGAGTGTTCTTACAGAGTATTTAGTATATATTTTGACTGGCATAATAATTTTTTTTGTGACTTGTTTACTTTTTAATGTGTAGTCAATGTTGCAATTTGGTATGGTAACAGCATTTACCGTATAGGACAGGGACATAGATAGGAAAGGTTGAGAATGACATGGTCAGATGCAGACCAGTGGCACGTCGTAGTCCTCCTAGATAAATTGAGCTGAACGGCCTGTATGACTATGTAAGTCTATGAATGGTCTTGAGATCAATTTGTTTGGGAAAGGGGCTAGGGTCTGAGGTTTTGACAAAAACCTAGACTTATGTAGAAAAATAATTTAATTTGACCATTTAACATAATAAAATTGCCAACCATGCAAGTTCCTTGCATGACTCATACATTCAGATTATGAAGTCGGTGGAATGGAGAAAGCTTCCAGATATGTAGTCACTTTCACTGCAATTAGAATTCAGCCTTAAGTTTAATGGTGTACAAGTTTAACACTGCCCCAGTAAGCTTCTGCATTTCAATGAGCTTTGGTAGTAGTTTGATACTTCATAGCTTCATCAACTTTTATTACTACATTTAATTATTTATGCGCTTACATTTTCATTTGTCTTTACTGTTCTACCTTAACTCTTAAATAAATGACTAATTCTCCCACAAAATGAACCATTTCAATATATTGAAGTAATTTGTCTTCTATCCACCAATCTTTTTGTACTTTATTGCACTCCTCAACCTTATGTGCACTGCTCTGTCATTTGGTAACAACTGTCTTCTGGTCCCATTTTCTGTTATCCTGTGAACTTAGGGTAGTTATAAAACAACTGTTGAAAGGAGTTTACAGTATTTTTGATATTAATAGTCTAACTTGGGGAATGCTTATTGACTAAAATCTGCTGATGCACATAAGGCATGTGGTTTATTTTGTGATTCTATGACAATTAACTTATTATATGTATACTGATTATTTTCAAGTGTAATATTAAAAGTCAGCCCTGAGATTGGAAAGGCAAATATAAATTTTGTTTAGAGATACTAAACAGGTTAATAAATAGGTTTTAACTTTTGGCATCATTCATCAGAAGTAAAATACATTTGAATCCACAATGTATTTCCATTCTGATAAGCAAATGCCAAATGTTGAAGTATATTTTTTGTGGCAAAATTAAAGAAACATTTGACTAAATTGTTTTTGATAAATAAAAACTGAATGAAAACTAAATTCTATAATTACATAATAAACACTATTGTTCCAAAAGTAAATTGTGAATACCTATTATATTACTCATTTGCAACATGATTGTAAGATTTGATATTACTGAATCATTGTGAATGTGTGAATGAGAGAAATTAGCAATTTCTAAATGCCATTTGGAGATATTCGGATCATTGTTTAAAGACACTTTTTCAGGTTGCTAAATTTCTTGGTGCTCTTTAATCCTATGCTAATCCCATTTATTGTCCCCATATTCCCATCAACTCCCCTCAAATGTTACCATTGGCCTACATTCTAGGGGCAATTTATAGTGGACAATTAACCCATCAACCTGCATGTCTTTGGGATGCAGGAGGAAACCCAGAGGAAATTGGTGTGATCAAGGGAGAATATGCAAACTTCACAAACAGCATCAGCAGCAGGATTGAACCTAGGTTCCTGAGCAGAGGATGCAGCTCAATTAGCTATACCACTATGCCGCCCTAACCAAAGAGAAGTACCAAAGAGAAAGTTGTGCACTTCCACTAGAGCTCAGTCCTCCTGAAGATAAGGCCCCATGCAAAAGGGTCTTCAGTAGAAACATAGAACAAAATAGGTGCAGGAGTAGAATATATCTTGAATATATCCAGTGAATTGGCCTTCACTGCCTTCTGTGGTAAAGAATTCCACAGATTCACAACACAAAGTGTTCCCTCATCTCAGTCCTAAATGGCCTACCCCATATTCTTAAACTGTAATCCCTGGTTCTGGACTCCCTCAAAATGTTTCCTGCATCTAGCCTGTCCAATCCCTAAAGAAATTTGTATGTTTCTATGAGATTCCCTCTCATCCTTCTAAATTCTAGTGAATATAAGCCCAGTCGATCCATTCTTTCTTCATATGTCAGTCCCACCATCCCGGGACTTAACCTGGTGAACCTTCGCTGCAATCCCTCAATAGCAATAATGTCCTTCCTCAAAATAGGAGACTACAACTGCACACAGTACTCCAGGTGTGGGCTCACCAGGGCCGTGTACATCTGCAGTAGGACCTCCTTGCTCCTATACTCCAATCCTCTCGCTACAAGGGCCAACATGCCATTTGCTTTCTTCACTACCTGCTGTACCTGCATGCTTACTTTCGCTGAAGTACTGAAGTACTGAAACTTTAGTGTCAACTAAGTGAGTGTTTCTTAAAAATAGCAATTGTACCCAAATACTGACCACACTGGGAGATCAATTATTAAAGGAACACTTACGCTGGGTACTCTGGGACAGAATTCTTGAAAGCTGGGAGGTCTTTTACATATTCATTATACAGCCACTTGACTTTGAAGTGTAAATTCATATAATCTGCACTTTTGCAAAATCTTTGTTTCTCATGTTCTGAAAGACAAAAAATGATCGCAATGTTTGTGTCGTGCTTTTGTCATAAGAAAATGAAAATGTTGTACATAATTAGAATCGTTTTTCTCCAAAACTAGAAGTGTGTGATGCCTTACGTATACAAGTCATATTTTAATGTGTAACAATGATTATGTAGGCAACAATCACATCTTGCGAGTGCTATATATATTCAGATGCAATAGATAATACATGAAAACATTTTATTAATCAAAAAAACATGTCATTTAAGACTTACTGCATTGTTTTTAGTTTCCATTTAAAGTCCAGTTAGTATATAAACAAACTAACAATATTTTTTTAGCACTGAATGCATTTTGTTTTGAAAATAATCAAAAGGTATCAAATCCTTAGCCAACCATAATTATATTTTGTATGTTTTTTTATGAAATCCCTAATACTTTGGTTTCTCTCTTTGGTAAATTTGCAACCAAGAGGTATTATTTTTCATTGTGATGATTCTGAAGTAGCAACTAATTCAATATGAACCACAGATATTGATTGCTCCCATTTTGATATTTGTCTGATATGTAATAATTTTTTTAAGCCACAATTTACATATGGAAGTTACTGAACAAAGATCTCAGAATTAAATACAATATTTAAATTGAATATTACACATTAAACAAATTATTTCCCACAACTAAATGAGAAATAAAATAATATTGTGGCTTGTATGCAGACAGAAGATTTTCATAAATAAAAGAACAACTTGCACATTGCCATCTTGTAAGCCATAAATATTAATCAAATAGTACAACCTTCCATTGCATATTTCATGTCCTGGGCAAAAAGGTTCCACATTACTTCTGCACTTATCTTTCCCACATTCAATTCCTGTGGAAACCTAAAAACAACAAAGAATGTATGGCAGACTTAAATGATAAAGGGTGAGACTCTATTAGATATAGTATTGCATCTTTGTGTTTGCCAATTTAAGATCAATTACTCATTGTATATTTCTACACTTGTAACATAATTTAACTTTATACAAATACTACAAGAGTTAGTCAGCACTTCTTCTAAATTGAATTGGCCTACAAAAACATGAACACTTTTCATCCCCTAATTGTTCTTTCTTTCAGCTGTAGCCATTAACGTGATGGGAATCACCAGCGGATCATTCACTGGTAACTTCACCAGGTTCCCATCAGACAATAAGGAAGGTCCATCTACATGACTGCTGCTGGATAAATTACCCTTCAAATCTCACAATATTCCACCTTGTAAATAATTGGCTAATCCTATATTGGATTAAAAATCAAGTCAGGAGTGTTTAAATGTCATATATATGGACAAGGAACAACGTAATTCTTATTTGCAGCAGCCTAACGGGCCTGTAACACAATACACATAGATAATATACAATAAATTAATAACCCGAATACTTGTGCTAAAAAAAAGTCCAAAGTCTTTTGTGCAACCCAAGACAGTCCATAGATCATTGGTTAGTGTCATGTCGTCTTCAGGAGCCTGATGGTTGTTGGGAAGAAACTATTCTCGAACCTCGTGGTCAGAGTTATCAGACTCCTTTACCTGCCGATGGTTGGCGTGAAATGGGAGCGTGGCCAGGGTGGTGTGTGTCCTGGAACACTCTACCCAATGGCACAATGGGGGTACATTCACCTCAAGGGCTACAACTGGTCTAGAATCAGCTCATTTCACCATTTTTCACCACTTAAGAGATTTGCAATAAATGTTGGTCTTGTCAGTCAAACCTCTGAAACATAGCCAACATTTTTCTGCAATCGTGCCTCTTGAGAAACTTGTGGCATTTATTTTTATATGCGGATGAATACTTTGTCACATGTGACAAGTCACAGTGAAATTCTTTGCTTGCATACCCAAGGTGTGCAAATAGTTGCCCATAAAGGGCTCTTTCAAAGTTACAAAGAAAAGTTACAAGTCCCCCTTTGTTCTCCGCCTTCCCCCCCTCACGGCAGTCCCCCCCACGTCAGGTCCTCCATTGTCCTTCCCTCCCCTTACGATGGTCCCCCCATGCCGGACCCCATTGTTCTTCCCCCTCCCTCATGGCGGTCCTCCCACGCCGGGTCCTCCTTCATTCCTTCCTATACATAGGAAGGATATTATTTAAATGTGCGCTGCCAATAAGTATATAAAGTGTAGATAAAGTAATTGAGCAATTAAACAGAGGGTTTTCTGTTATCTCTTAATTTAAATATTGCTGCAGCTGAATAGCAAAGATGTTTAGCCCAGATTGCACCATCAATATTTTATAGACAAAAATCACATTTATCACTTCCTGCTGATTTTTAATATGGCAGATGGCTAACTAGCAAAAACTATCATCTGAGGCTAGCAGGCAATTCAACACCTACTTTAAGATCCATACATATTAAATATTTTATAAACAGCACTTATTTTATCTGTAAACTAACAAAAATATGAACTTACTGATTGAGGCAGTGAGTGTATGAATTCTTGTCCTCTTCTATGATTGAAACAATCAGTGTGATAAGTTTGGACCAAAAGTCCAAATTTCTGGTGCTAGGCCCTTGCTCTTCTGGGGGAACCTCTGCCTTTTTATTCTGAAGAATCAAACAGAATCAGATGGGTATAAAAACACCTTTTTAAGCCTGATAGATTACCAATCTAAATACACCCATGAAATAAAACTTCCAATGTGGTGAATATCATGTTGAAATGCGAGTCTTACATCTTTCTACTCTTTCAATGATGTGGAATTCTAATTTTAAAGTTGCCATAGCTACCCAAAGATTGGATTTTTCTATTCCTACTAAGTATCTAAATATATTGGAATAGAACATGAATAACACAGATGGCTTTTAATTAACACTTGCACTAAAATCTTTGCAAAATTATTTTTATTAGATGCACTACTTTTGCAAGGACTCAGGATTATTCATTAGTATAGCTACACTTTAGTTATATTATATTGCCTAATAAAGAAATCCATTTCCAGATTCTTGCCTAGAAAAGCAAAAAAATATTCTTTATTAAAATGCTATATAAATCTTTTCGTCATTTAGTTTAGAGATACAGCATGGAAACAGGCTCTTCAGCCCGGCGAGTCCACGCCGACCATCTTCACACTAGTTTCCAGGTTATCCCACTTTCTACGCACTAGCGACAATTTACAGAAGCAAATTAACCTACAAACCTGCACGTCATTGGAATGTGGGAGGAAACCGAACTACCCGGAATAAAGCCACACGGTTACAGGGAGAACGTGCAAATTCACATCCAACGTCAAGATTGAACCCGGGTTTGGTGCTGTCAGGCAGCAGCTCTACCACTGCGCCACCCCTTCTTGCATTAATTCAATAGATATTTGCCTCCCATAGCTGAACTAATAAGTATAAACTTACGGATTGGCAGGCATGAAAAATGCAGAATTCTATTCAGTTATGTCATGCAAAGATCCTAGTACCCAAGAGAAATGCTAAACTTATGCAACAAAGATTAAATTTTATGCAAATTGTACATTAAATCAATAAGCAATAATCAAAAAGATAATTGACTGTGATTGACTACCCCTTACTCCAATTTGGTCGACTTGAACAAGGTGGGCCGAAGGGCCTATTTCTGTGCTATACAGCTCTATGATTCTGTGAAATTCTATAAATAACCAAGAGAAAATAGATGTTAAAAGTTTGGTTTATTATCTTCAGCCAATATTACCTCAAGATATTTGGGATTCTCTTGTATTCTTACCTTTCCTTTCCTTCTCATTTTCTTGATACTGCTGAATTCTTAAATATTCCCAAATCCTTAGCTTTACTGCTCATGCCTCATACCTTTATCATTTGCTTTGTTCAAATTTAAGACCCTAGTTTCAGATTGAACCAAGTCACTTTGAATCTTTATATACATTTGACATTTTAATCATTGTTTGCTAAATGCCACACATTATTAGATTATTAAGTAACAGATCTGTACTCACAATTGCTTATCAACTAACAATGCGATCTTCCAATACTTCTTACTGATGCTGTTCATTAGATAGACGGCATTTGGCACATTTCATGTGATAAATGTTCTGGCATGCACACTGTACTAAAGCTGTATGCTCTGAAATTGAATTTTAGGCCCCGTTGCATTGAACTATTATTGATGTGTTATATGCAGGTTCAAAGTCTAAGGTTATAAAGGCAGCCTTAAGGGAACTTCAAACATTATAAAGAAACCATCTAATTATTTTTTATGTAATGAGGCCAAACCACCACAATCCTTGAAAGTAAATGGCCACTGCTGCTAATGAGGTATCATTTTATTATTATGAGCTTTCCAAAATATCAGTGTATTTTAATAAGAATACTGCAGTAAATTAATTTTATCCAAGTTCTTCCATAGTTAAAAATACAAGTATGGGCTGAAAGGATATGCACCTCTCAGACTAATAAAACCTAATTGCATTTTAAAGTGTGTACCTCTGGAAACATGAGCAGTTAAGGCTAAAGTGGTGTATCAAATCACACAAATGCTGATATAATTTCTTACTCTGTATCAAATAACAGATATAAACTTACTGGATCTGTCTGGTATTCTCGGCTGTACAGTTCATGACAGTTGTTGAAGATGTATTCATAAGTTGAATTCAAGCAAGCCTTCACACAATCTTTCACAACCTGACTGGCCCTTGGAGGGCTCTGCAATTCCTGGACCTATGAGAATGAAATATGTTTGAAGATTTCTAAGATTGCTTTTTGTCCTTTTAAATACCTTCATCAAACAGCACTCTAATAGTGTTGCCCTGTAGATATTCCATATGTATAAGAATCATTTTACAAAGTTCAAAACCTTACTCAGCAGCATTTTATTTGTTTTAATGAAAACCTTTTTTTCTTACATTGAAAAACAGACATAATTCAAATCTATGTTCTCAGTGGGCTGCTCTGATCTATTTTAAGTATATAATTAAGAAACCACAGCATGCTAATATCGTGAAATAGCTATTCATACAAAATGGAGCTGATTTACCAACTTTCATTTGGTTTTCTGTTCCTCTCCAACCTGAAATTTGCTTAAGATAAACACAAAATGCTGAAATAACACAGCGGGACAGACAGCATCTCGGGAGAAAATGGATCGGGTGATAGGTTTTCAGACGCAAACTGCTTAATCGTCCAAAAGTGAATTCTCTTAAATACCCTTATTTTTGCAATTCACGTCGAATCGTCATTATATAAATTTGTCCCGAATGATTCAAATATTTTATCCTCACCAATTATAACATTATCTTTCCAATTTAAAAACAAGATCTTTCCAAAGATTCCTATTTGGTTTCTTGTGCTTAATTTTGAGAGCATCTCTTCAACATCCTATAATTGGACAGAATTGCAATGTTGATTGATTCAGTTAAGGGATCAGGCTACACAAAATTGCGGGGGAATCAGGCTAGTTGTTTGGGCAGATGGTATTCCAACAAAAGGTTTTTAAACTAGATTAAAAGATCACATAAACATTATTTAGAAGTTATTTATGCTTGATATTCATGACCTTTGTGCTAATTGGTCAACGTAGGGTAACCAGCCTCTAATCAGCAATAACTCCAGATGATACGTCTTAATCTATAGGAATGCATTTTGGTCGACTTTCACTAGTTTCAAACTACAAAATCTGTATTCATTAAATATTAATTCTATTAACCTACCTTCATCCTAAAGAAAGTAATGCTGGTTAGAAGATCAACAGTTGACTTCAAATCTTGTAATCTTTCAGGACTGCTTGCTGGGAAGTTATTCTGGTTAAAAACAAATATTACATCTCCAATTTCAAAATTACAGCCATAAATGCAAAAGAACAGACCATACAAATATGATTGACCTTGAAGAATAGAATACAATCTAATGAAATAAAATATGTTAGATTGACATTCCAGTTCTATGGTAGAAATTTATTCTCAGTCATTGAATTGAATTGAATAAATGTTATTAGCCAAGTATGTATACATGCAAGGAATCATATGCTCATTGTACTCCATTCTTAAAATTAGATTCCAGATGGAACTAACATGTACGCTCAGGAAGCATTATTAGAACATCCACTTAATGGACTCAGCAGAGGATGAATTTTCACTTAAATATTCAAACTAGGAAATTAATTTAATGTCATTTTTAAAAAGGTAAATTCTTATTGGTATTGAACTCATCCCAGCATTTTGCTCTCTCCAACGTGTTGTAACACATGCACATAAGGAAGTTATGCAAAATCTGAAAATAATATAATTTACTTTCAAATTTCGAACTTAGCTTTACCAGCCAATTATATTTCATTCCTACCACTAATGCATGGAACAGGTGACATTAAATTATATGGCAATATTATAAATTTATCAGAAACCTTGCTTCTGTGCAGACATCATTGTTTATCAATATTCTATGGTTCAGTAGATTCAGTCATAGAACAAAAAAAATCAACTTTTATAGTGGTAGAAGGAAAAAGATTCAACAAGGCAGTAGGACTGGAAATTGATCTCTGTTGTGACCCTTATTAATCAGCAAAACCGAGGAGGCTTGAAATACAATCAATTACAATTTGTGCAGAATAGACACAGTCCCTTGTTAAGTGTTAAACTTCTTTCAAGACAAGTTCACAAAATAACTTACAACCTAGAATTGACTAGAGTTTTACTTTTGGTGTTTCAGCAGCAAAACCCAAGGGTTTCCTGCACTTATTGGAAACACTGGGGCAATCAACAAAACCGATTGATTGAATTGAGTGAAAGATAAAGCAGAGAGACAGACCCTTCAGCCCACCGAGTCCACACTGACTATTGATCACCTATTTGCACTAGGTCTACGTTATCCCACTTTCTCATCCACTCCCTACACACTAAGGACAATTTCAGAGGTAAAATCCACACGGTCATAGGGAGAATGTGCAAACTCCACACAGACAGCACCCAAGTCAGGATTGACCCGGGGTCTATGGTGCTGGGTGAGGGCAGAACTACCAGCTGGTGCCACTGTGCTACTATAAAAAAAACCTTTATGTGGTGCTGGAAGGAATGAGAGTTCCCCTGCCTCTACTGCGAGTGTTAACAACTGCAGTGAGCTGTTGCATTAGTTCTCCTCTTCCTGAACTTAACGATAACACCAACACTCACCTCACCACAAAAGTCTAAACAGTCACTGAAAGCACCTGCCGCAAATTATAGAAACCCAGGCTGGCAAGTTTTTGACTTCACGACTGTATAATCAAAAACGTGGATTTCAAGTTTAATTTGAGAACTTCAAAGTAATAGATCTACCTCATGGGATAATTGATAGATAAACAATTGAACAAAAATACTAATAATGTACTGCATTGCTGACTTAAAATTGAAGTGCAACATTAATTTTGGCTCACACATTGTTTTCCGCCTGCTATGTTAAATGGAACGTGCAATATGGATAAATGATTCTAGCCACTGACGTTTTTTGTTATAAAATACTTCCAGCTGCCATTTTCCACTTATTGACAAAGAAGATTTTTAATGACCCTTTTCATTAATGATAGTCGTAAAGATTAGCTGAGGGTGGAGTAATATTAGCCTTTTGCACTGCCACCAAAATGTTGCAATTCAGTGAATAGGTGGAAATTTAGATGCAAAGTACAAGCTGGACAACTTGCTCAGTACTTGAGAATTCTGTGTCTGTTTAGTGATTACAGTGGATAATTCTGTAATGAAGAGAAAATTGCACAAATTGAAGCCTAATGTGCAAATGAGCATCCCATTTTGTCGGCCAAACTCAAGCTCAAATACTAATTTCGTCTTTGCAATTATACTTTCCGTTATTACAGCCTTCACATTATTACGAATTAATTTACAAAAATAGGTAGATTCAAATTTGAGTAAGTTCAACAAGGATTCCCATATTATTAGATTAAAGGCAGTTCTGCTATAATTCAATAATTATGGTCTTAACAAATCCTGTGTTATAGAAAGTCGCATTATAAAAACTATTGTAAAGTGGGGAGAGAGGGGTTAGGGGATAGAGCGTTTCAGACTCCAATAACAAAGGTTTTTTCGAAGGATTTTCAAAAATAAAGATCTTTGCAAGAGCAATACATTTATTTTTTATTATTGCCTACTAAAAATACTAAAGGCTGGATATTACATTGTTTAATGGAGTATCATTGCACGATTGCCAACGGAAGCGATTGGTCGACAATTTAAATGACCAAATTTATAGTTTGTGATACTATAAGTGGCAACTGTGTTCTTAAGAGACAATTGTATCTGATTATTATGACAACACTATCAGAAACAGTTTTTTTACATGTACTATCATTTTCACAAGGCAGCTTTTTTTCCCACTTGCCAAATTCAAAGTAATTTTGAAATGGTTCTCTCATTCCCAACTGAAATCGTGTTACATCCAATTCGGCTTGGCAATCCAAATACTGTTCCCTAATTCATTAGTCTTTATATTCAATTTGCGCCATGGAACTGCATTATAGCAGAACAACCAAACATCTAAGCATGCCTTTAATTCAAACTTATATTTACGACTTCATTTTCCCCAGGCTTCAATGAGAAGACATTACTTTGTGCAAAAACTCACCCTATACATTGACAGATCAATACGAAGGGAATTATGCAGTTGGTCCAAGAGTTTTACAAACCTCTCTTTCTGCAAAAGATAACAAATAATTTAACTTTCTTTCATGAGAGTGAAAAACATTTAAACATATATGAAGGTAATAGATTATATTTTATAACATATCTCATCACAAAAAAACTATAACAATTATTCTGAACTGAATATGAATTCTATTTTATTCCTCTATGGCATTTGTCACAATAAAACAATTAAATAACTAGAATCACACTATTAAAAAATGTTTGCCACACCAGCACGGTGGCATTGACATGTTTGCAGTTTCCTTAAATGTGTCACACCCAAGTCTATTAGGAATAGCTGAACATTAATCATTATCTTCTGCATCAAAATGGACCATGTTCTTTTAGAAGCATTTCAACATATATCATTTATTATGTCTCAGAATTTTAAATATAGATTTATCAATTTCAAAACATAATTAAACTTGCATATTTGTTACATATTGTATCTTTAGAGTAAAAAATAAAATCACAAATCATCCAATTTGCCTAACGGCATTCACTGACAATTGATGGATTGAATTGAAGCATACAATGTGGAAACAGGCCCTTCAGCCCAACAAGTCCACTGGTCATCGAACACTAGTTATCAAACTTTCTCATGCACTCCTGACAAATTAGGATCAATTGTCAGACGCCAATTATCCTACAAACCCACATGTCTTTGGGATGTGGGACGAAACCAAGCGCCCGGTAGAACCGCACACAGTCATCAAGAACATGCATACCACACAGCATTCAAAGTCAGGATTGAACCCTGGTCTTCTGGTGCTATGAGGCAGCAGCTGCGTAACAAGATAACATAATTTATCTTACCTGGCGTCAAATATTTCAAATTGAAACCCTGATTTAACTAATTTCGGATCAAACATTTTTAAACAGGCAATAATCAATTCGCCCATGAAAGCACATTTACACAAATAAAAATCATGTACTTAAAAAAAAAAATACACACCTCCCGAGTACATGAATATGCATAGTTTAATTGTTTTGAAATTGATAAATCTATATTTAAAATTCTGAGACAGAATAAATGATATATGTTGAAATGCTTCTAAATTCTTCAGCAAAGCTCAATAGCCAATAATGGGATAACATCTCATGTTAATTACATGGATTCAAAATAACTTACATTGAGGAACCCATTGAGGAAGCTATATTTAATTACAAGCTTTCTAAGTTGTTTAGCTATGTGTAAGAGATTGGTGCCCAGATACTATAAGACTTGACACATTTTGCATAATCAGTAAGAGTGCTGCATTCATCTACATGACAAGCATGTTCTTCTATTGCAACTTTCTGGAGAAGAAAATAAAGTTTCAAGGAAGCTACTTCAGCTACCATAAATACCTATATATTCATTTTGTCATCCTCAGTTCAAATGAGCGCCAAAATATTCATGCGGCAAAACTAAAGTATTATAAAAGGCAGCTCTACAATTTTTAGCCAGCACAACTAGCAATGCAGAAAGATTCCGATCCATGGAAGAATCAAAATGACATCAGTATAAGGACAGGACATATTGACTGTCTTAAGTTGCCACAACAATGGATTCATTTTTTTGCATATTATACAAATCATGCATTTCAGAAACATCAAAGTATGTATGTATTCTCCCAATGCTTGGATTTTTCTGCATATTTTGCTTAATTTATTAATTAAGGCTTTATATTTTTCACAATTTTTGTTCAAATTTCATAATGTCAACATTCCAGAGAATCAACATGAAATGGGAGAGATTTACTGCAATGCTCTATATTAATACATACCCCAAAATTGGAGGCTGAAAAGCGATCAGAGGCGGAAACATTGGTGGAGGCAGTGGTATGCGCATAGTAAGCGTTGATATTTGCCAAAAGAGTGCTCATTACAGCAGGTACTCCAGGGCACATATACTTTGAAGAGAGGCAGGCAAAATGTCTACAAAAGCACAAAAGTAGTAGCAACATTTCAGTAAACTTTAAATTGTAATTTATATAAATAAAATTCACTCGAGATAAGTGCACCTCGAACAATACTTTAACAAACAAATAAGTTAGCTAGCTGAGAAGCCAAAAACTGCAAATGCTGAAAATCTGAAAGAAAGATGGAAAGTGCTAGAAAAAGAGATGCTGGTTTACAGAAAAACACTCAGCAGGTTAGTCATCTGTGGAGGAGGGATAAATAGCCTAACATCTCCTATCCATGTCATCCAGATATATGCAGCCTGACCCACTGGGTCACTCCAGCACTGTGCTGGAAATAATCAGGTGGTCAAGCAGTACCACGAAGAGAGAAATCAAGCTTTCAGGTCAATGACACTTCAGCACGATTGGAATATAGAGGAAATAAGCATTTGTGGGGACACTGTGCATATGAAGCACCAATTCACATCTATTTCTTTAAATCTAGTGTATCACATTTGGCTTTCAGAATGTTGTTTACCGAATGTAAATCAGGTGACTTCAAGAGTTACTGCCACAAGGTGCCTCATCTTCCTTATCAGGAGTTACTGCCTCATCTTTTATCTCGTTGCAGCCTTTGGACTTAATATTGAAGTTGACAATCTTTGCCATATAACCTTTCCTATTTGTGTGAGATATGCCTGATTCTGATATCTACCTCAGTTTTTCTCTGCATAGATGCTACTTGAACTGCAAGGATTCCCAACATTCTCATTGGTTTGAGATTTCCAGCAACTGCCATGCTCTGCATTTCTTGGTTATAGTGTGTTCATTTGGTTATTTTCCCCTCTATGTACCCAGTCATCTAATAACCAGACAGCACCAAAAGTATTGTCATCTGCATCCAGACCCGATCTCCACTCTATGTACTGCCAAAGATATTTCTTTAAGTTCTCTATACTGGTCTCCTCTTTGTGCAACATAAAATATACCTGATTTTTTGTATTTTCAATTCTGAAGAAGGGCATTGACTGATATTTTAATGCTCTTTTACCCCTCAAGAGATTTTTTTAAACCCAACTTTCTGCATAGTTATACCATTACTTTAATTTTAAATAAATGACCTACATAATGGACCTAATAGGTCCCACTTATTAAAAATGTTTTAAAATAATACCATTTGTATCTGCGACATATGGTTCCACACATGGCCTCATTGCTTTTGGTTGGAGTACAGTGATAACTATGCATTAAAATCTGTTGCACTGAACGGGAGAAAAAAAATGTTCAATTATATTCCACGGTTTGCCCAAACTTTTCCCATCCATTGTCCCTGATTTATCTCCACTTTACTGATACCCACTATCACAATAATAATGATGGCTAATTCAGCAAGAAACCCAAGAGTAGCTTGCTCACAATTCTCCAAGTACCTCCTTCAAAACAATTATCCAGTAGAGCTTAGATGCCAGGGAATGTTAAAATTAAAATATAACCTAAATTGAGGGATAGCAACCAATGCCGAGTAGTTGAATGTTCAATTACTATGATGTGAAACCAAGGGATCCAAGGTCTTATTTAAAGCACATACCTTGGCTGTATCATTTCCATTATGTCAAAAATTCACATGACAAAGAATAAACATCCCCTTAGCGCCATTCCATAAAAAATCCTTGCCAGCCAATTAATTTATTTTTAGTGATTTGAAGTGATGTTGCAGGTTACTGTTCTTTTACTGGAGAACCTAGTCTGAAGAAGAGTCCAGACCTGAAACCTCACTTATCCATGCACTCCAGAGATTTGCCTGACCTGCTGAAATACTCCAGCTCTTTGTCTTTTAAAAAATATATAGAATGCAATATTTATAACAATACTGGCCAGAAGTACCAGTTTAAAATGCTCTTCCTTATATTAACAAAAATAATAAAATAATATTTGTGAAAACGCTAATGTATTTTACAATACATACGGTATTCAACAATTCATATTACAACAGCTGCATGAACTTACGTCATAGCCTGATAAATGGATTCTACACCAAATCGCATTGCAAACTCATCCACAATTTCTTGTGCAGTCTCATCAAAATAAACTTTCCAAGCGTCATCTCCTTTTGCATCTGCGATTTTCACAACTCCGTTGTTTTGTATATCCGTCAAGAAATGAAATAAATTCTAATCCATAAGTACACAAAATCAGAACATTTTAGCAGAGTCACAATCAAAATGCGAACATTTTACTATAATTAATGCAATGACTATTATTGGATCTTGGTAATATATTGTACATGCGTAATTTAAATAGCTACAAAATGTCTGTAAGGCAGGTCAAAGTATTTGTGGAAGAGCATGAGAAAACAGGCTTTTTTGTTCCTTCCAGCCTGCGAAACACTCCACAGAATATAAAATGGAATACTAAGGCAGTTTGATGATGGGTTACAACCGTAAATTGCTAACTCTGTTTTCATCTACATGAAAGCTAACTGGCCAGAGAAGAATCTTCAACATTTTCTGTCTTTACGCGTCGAAGATAATATTCACCAATGACATTTTTAACACTGTCATTAATTGGCTGTGATACAGGTTGTACTCATAGAGAGTCACAGAGTCATATAGCATGGAAACGGGCTCTTCAGCCCAACTATTCCACGCTGACCAAGATGCCCCATCTAAGCAGGTTCCATCTGCTTGCGCTTGGTCCATATCCCTCTTCTATCCATCTACTCTAGTTAACTCAAAAATGAAATGCACTAAAAAAAATGCACAATTTTCTGCTAAAGAAAATGGAGGTTAAACTTTTCCAAGAAAAGCCAAGTTTCAACAGCATTAAAGTTAGAATGGCCTAGAGCATTACTGTCAATCAAAAGCAATTACTGTACTGAATAATGTCAACAAATAGAGAACAATCCAAGCAATATATACCACCAAATCAATTTATTACATTATAGTTTATGAATCCTTCCTCAAATACCAGAACTCTTCCAAGTAACTACTTGGAATTTATGGTCATTCACTGTAATGTAACCATTTTAACTTTACCTGGTTACAGCTAATTGTAATAACAAATACAAATGTAATATAATTACAATTATATAAGCAAACATTTCAATTTCATGCCTATTTAAAAAAAATACATATGCATAAATAATCCCATTTCATCAAAGTATGTTCAAGGTTGCTGATAATGTGAGTTTCAAATGAATCAATCCATATTACCTTTGGAATTTAATAAAAAAACCTTGTATGCAAAGAATGAGACTTGCAGAAAAGATGCCATCTTAAACAATGCTATATATCCAGAATAAATACACACACAGACACAGGTAGAAACACTGCACCACAAGGCATTAATCCTGGATAGATACTTTCAAAGCAGGTGGAATGTGGAGATGTAGGTGACAGTCGAGGTGGTTAAGACAGAGGCTATTTGGCAAAAAATATAAACCTGGAAGCTTTAATTTGTATGGAACCCATTATTTCCTATTTTCAAAGGAGGTGACCAATTTTCTTCCAATTTAAATATTAGTAATATTAATCATTATAATTATATAAATATATTATAATGATATGAACATTAAATGTAAATAAACATTACCATATTCAATATTAACTATATTAAATATTAAATGAAGACATCCAATCAGAAACCCAGGATCATCAGTTAACCTTACTGATCACCAACTTCTCCCAAGCCATCAGTGGGACCAAACATTTCTTCTCACCAACCACTGGATTCCCACATGTAACATTTGCTCACCCACTCCTTCAAATGGAACTGCCCAACATTTGCAGCCTCAACAACACACCCTTCCTCGTTATATCTAGAATACAACCCTATGTCTCAATGATCAATCCCACTCCTACTTACTTGCTCTACTAGTCATCAGCCTTAGGAAACACGTCCCATTCATTTAGATTTCCCATGCAGATTTAATCCATCTGCAAAGCCCTTCCCTCCCAAAGGCCCCTTGGGCTTAACTATGGTAGGACATGTAAGAAACCATTCAACCAAGCTGGATGATCACCGCAGCCCACAGTTCATGTCAGTGGATTGATTCTTCCTGAGGGAGAATGCATATATACCATGTAATTACCAGTGCATAACCAATTACCTCATGTAGACATGTATACTGAACATGGTAGGGTGCTACTTTCTCTTCTCCTTTTATCTCCACACTGATATGTAATCGGATGGCACCAGATACTGCAGATTTGTCAGTACGTTTATCTGGATGTGGAAATTATTATCAGAGAAAAGGTAGTTAAACATGACATGAAATTCTAGTTTACAGGCATTTATTTGAAAAAATACACTAAATAATAATTTTATCTCTCAACTAGACTAAGAATTTATAATTTCACACTGAAAATTATTGGAATAATATTGGGAAAATTCATCCATTTTCAATACTTTAATATTTTTCTGGAGAACTGTTTTTAGTCTTTTATTAGGTTACTATGTTGGTACATTTTTTTTTAGATGTGCATCCTTGAAATAAAGACACATAAGAGAAATACAACAAATTTCAATAATGGAAAAATAGCATTGTACACTTCTAGCAAGGTCCAGATGCATGAAGATTCATGGTCAAAGACAATGCGATCCTTGCCCTTCTCCAAGCTTGTAGATGTGGCTGCTACACATAGAAATTTCAGTAAGGATGCCATTAATGAAGCACAAACATCTTGTCCATTGCTTCTTGCTGAAGTTGGAGCACTTCCTGGTCACATATGGCTCCCGTTGATTCTCATCTCTACCACTCAATCCCACCCCTCAACCCCATTCCCCATCTTGCAGCTTGTTCGACTTGCCCAACCCCTGCTCATTCTTCCATTTTTACTCTTTCTTGGAGGACTACTTATGCATCACCCACACCACCCACATCACCCACACCAAATCCTGGCATCACATCACTCCAATCCTCAAACAACTTCACTGGCTTCCCATCTCCCACCGGATCACCTACAAAATCCTGGTCCTCACCTACAAAGCCCTCCACCATCTGCCCCCCCCCCCCCCCCCCCATATCTCACTGACCTCCTCTCCCCCTACCAACCCTCACGGTCCCTCAGATCCACATCAGCCGGTCTCCTCTCCATCCACAAGTCCAACCTCCGCAGTTTTGGGGACAGAGCCTTCTCCAGGGCAGCTCCCAGGCTCTGGAACTCCCTCCCCCAACTGATCCGCAATTCCGTGTCCCTCACCATCTTCCAGTCCCGCCTCAAGACCCATCTCTTCACCTCTGCCTATCCTTAGCCCCACGTCCCCCTCCCTTTTCATCTGTGCTTGAATTGCCTCATATTGTGTTTTGAATTGAATTCTGTCTTTAATTTGTGTACTAGTCATGTCTCTACTATTTATTTCATTCCGCTTACATGTTTTTCCTCTACTTGCTAAATTTTTGTAAGGTGTCCTTGAGACTCTTGAAAGGCGCCCATAAATAAAATTTATTATTATTATTATTATCATTGTACTCCCACCATTGGGTGCAAACATTTTTTATAGTTGAATTGACATCAGAAGTCTTTCAAAACCTGCTATATCCCGACTTCTTTACCTTGAAACAACCACAGCATTTACCTTGAAACATACCAGCACCTAAGGCATGTAGAACTGTAGCAGCTATCAGCCAATCAACCTATAATTAGTATGATCCATTTAGATAGTGTTACTGGCATGGGCACATGTTCAGCCATGCAAGATTGAGTGGGTGCTTGCTGGAGGTGTTAGCTACAAAATGGCATTGCTAGCAATACATCAATGTATATATTACTCAATGGGCAGGGAAAATATGGTCCCCTTCAGTTTGAAAGAAGTCTAACATTTTGATCTTTAGTAAAATAGCGTGGAAAATAACATTTAATATACTGTCAATATATAAAAGCTACATTTGGACCACCACTCATTGCAGAAGTCACCAGCTTCTGAAATTCCAAAAATAACCTGGATTACACATTTGGTTGATAACTACATGAAAAGAATTAAACTGAAGTGTTTATTACAACACAAATTCCGCACTTTGGAACTCTGACTCTTTTGCCTGACCATTTCCCATCAGCGGCATGGCAGGCATGATTTACAGAACATCTTTGAATTGGGTTGATTCAAAATTACTCTATATTACGTTGTACAAACAGACATTTTATATTTATTTAAGATGACACTATGGGCAGGTTTACTTAAAATTAAACATTATTCAGGTACTATTACAACAAAGCACTTAAGAGTGTAGCTCAGTGCACTCATAAGTATATTTATTCCAATTAAAGTTTGGGCATTGGAACAAACGGAAAATAAAATTAAGAATTTACTTTTACAGAGCATCTTTTTCTCAAGTTTACATCAGCGATTGTTTTTATTGTCGTAATACTCAAATAACATGTCCTCATATTGGTTTCTTACTTCAGAAATAAAGTATTTCCAAAAGCATGGGCCAAATGGCCTAATTCTACACCTATAACTTGTGAACTTGTGAAGATCTAATCAGAGTTTAATATTCCCTATGATACAGACAGATATCAGCATTAATATTGCTCTTGGATAACTTCAGGAAGATGTTTATTGTGACAATTTAGTACTCAGATATCATCTAGTTCATTACCAATTTCTAGTGTTTACAGTTTCCTTTAACTGTAGAAAGAAAACCCATATCAATTTCAAGTGCTAATTATTGACTTTCTGATACAATTCAAAGCAGCAAAACTGATTCTAAGATTTAGTGCACTGAATTATGGAAAGCGACAGAATTAATTGATTTCTTTCCACATGAAACTCTGAGTGGACAGGTAATCTGGGTTTACATAAATTTCTAGAAATGTAGATAAAAGTTAATGTCAAGTTAATAATATCAAATTAACAAATGTATCAAGTGCATTTGTGTACTGTATTTGCTGAAACATAAATGATTGTTTACAGTTGTTATTCCTTCTACTGGTAGATATTTTTAAACTTTTACTTCAGGAACCTCCGGAGCATTTCTATCATGGATCAACAAAAGCAATACAATATCAATTACAATGCTATCAGATACTTATTTCCACAATGGCTTAACTATGCTCAATTAGGTACTTCTGTTTAAATATTAAACAAAAGATGATTTTAGGACACGGTATGAGCTGTGAAAGACAGTAGGCAAAATGCACTTAAGCAATGAAAGAGTAAGTAATTAATGGAGCAATAATTATGCGCTAAGTGGTTAAAAAAAGTAAACAACAGCTCCATTTAAGCATGAACACTGAGCAACACCACAACCTAATTAAAGATCATATTTGCTGACAATAACATATTGACTATTTTGGTATTCATTAAATGTTATTTAAAAGCATCTGTTTGAACAGTTACAAAAGTGAGGCAACATTAATTATTTGGTTGGCTACCTTCCTAATTTGCCATTATATCATATTTTCCAAGTATGTGGTATGCAGATGCCAAAAACAATAAATTACCCCAGATTCATAGCAAAACTTGTAACTAGACCCTAACACTGATTTATAACATCAGAAAAATGTGATTAAATGTCATTAAATCAGCCACAGAATTTAAAAGAAAAAAATGTCAGAACCTCTTTCTATTAAGGGTCCACTAGATAATTTGATATCAGATTTTTCCTGCTGGACAATTTCCCATCAATTCAGCAAACCTCATACCAAATTTGGTTTAATAACATGGTAATCTTTTGCAACACAGTACAACTGTGTGGCAGAAAATATTGTTAATACTGTGGAGTGAAAAAAAAATTTGATTCACCAAACATGACTATCAACATAATTAATTAATGGTCATGGAATCATTAAGAAATTTACAACACGAGATGGTAATTTGACCCACCGTGTCTGTGCAAATTTGAAAATAAAACTATATGACCTAATTCCATCTTTCAGCCTTAGCCCCATATCCCTATAGACCATGCCTCTTTAATAATATATGCAGGTACTTTTCAAATATAATGAGAATTTCTGTACCTATCACCTTTTCAGTATGCAAGTTCCAAATCCTTATCATCGCTTAAGTGAAAAAAAAGCTGTTCCCCTCAAATCAGTCTTCCATGTCCCCTAGTTATTGGTCCATCTTCCTATTAGTCTACCAGAGTCTTTCACAATGTCATACACCTTAACTATCTCATGAGGATATTAAATTATGGTACAATAAAATATAATCATGGAAAATCAATATAATGAGCAAAAAACAAATTAGCTCCTAATTGTTATTCCCTAACAATTTAACATATGTAAATAAAATGCACTACACAGTGGTGCCAGTTTCATCATAAGATTGTGAAGCAACTAATCAGTATCTAAAATCTATTTAAGGTACTTCATTTTCTGTATGCCCAATATGATTACAGAGGCTATTTTACAAGCTATCAATGCCAACCAAACATTCGCAAAAACAACCCAGTGGCTATGCCATCAACCAGTAATGACATAACATGGTTATAAAACACACTGGATTTTTTGTCCAGTTTTGGCAACAATTCCTTGGTAACGGCATAAAGTTATCATTATTAACTCTGCTCACAGCATTGACCATACATTTCAGTCTTCACTGAACCTTTAATAGCTTCCATCCTAGAAATCCTTGCATTCCAGAGCTCGATTCAATGTTTGGCCTTAATTTTTATTCTTCTGCTCAGATGCTGCGAGGCTCACCTCGGGGTCCATGCCTTTCTGCCTCCAGTGGCCAGGTAAGGGAAACGTGACCCATTTTACACCTGTTGTCCAGAGGGCTTTAATTTTGTTCAAATTCCCAGATCTGTACAACTATTCCACAACCCCCTTCTGCATTGGGAAATGTCTGTTGCTATTCAGTGCTTTCCCCAAGCACCCTATTGTGAATCAAAAACTCTCAATTGGAGAAATTCAACGATACTCCTACGCAGCACAATGCGTGAATAGACAAATATGCTAACTACAAAAACTAACCCCGTGACCTAAAAGCGCTAACTTTATTAATTAGTTGAATTATTTAATATAACTTGCATTTTATTTATTGATTTACACTCATATACATTCTATTTATAGTTACCTCTCTAATCTGTTATTATTTTTCTGTATTTCAAGGATATAGATTACATTTTTTATAAGAGATTTAGTAACACAGATGCTTTTGTTCATAACTAAAAAGATAAATAAAATTATTACAATTCTATGTCAATAAAACTTAAGATGTTTTTGATGATTTTTATGTTAGCCAGAATCTGTTGAATGTTGTTTAGGAAATACAGACAAGCATATGATCTTTAATTTCTCTAAGCTTGTACGCTACAGACACACTGTTTAAAATAATAAAAACCTGTATGGTAATGTATCTCAGGTCTTGTGGCATTTTCTTTTGACTGCCTTCACACCAACATTCAGACTCTTAAAAACAGTAACTGAAAAAGGAAATGAAAACAAAAGATTTAACAAACTTTTTCAACTGCTCAACTCTGAAATGTGTAAGATGCATTGTGCACAACTGTTTTTTTTTTAATTGGTTTCTATGGAGAATTTCCTTACAATTTTTACACTTTCGTCTGAGATGTCCCCCATTCTTAGCCATCTCAACTTTTGTTCTAATCCACTGGAAGGAGCAGATATTTAGTTTTCACTAGTCACCATCACATTCCTTGGTATGGGGGTAATATTGTGCAATTATCACGATCGGATTTGTTGGGGTAAAACTAACGTGACAAGAATTTTCTGGGTTGTACCTGAGTACACTTTTCATACAATTAGTTTTAATCTAATAAATAATAACAATGTGATTAATCAAATTCTATGAAATCAAGTGGGACCATCAGCAAATGATAATGCAGGAGAACAATTAAGAAACATCAGCATAAAATAATTAGGTTCAAGATAAAAACATATTAAGAAGGAATCAATGGTAAAGGGAGAATATCCAAATGAATTGGGAAGTATACAGAAGACAGTGGAAAATCAAGAGACACAACTGAATTTCTTCGTAAGAGATAGAGGGATGCAGAAAAATTGCTCAAATTACTAAAAAATTCATGATAGAGAAGTGATGGAATTTCAACATGATTGTGTGAGTGTGTGTCTGTTCGTAGGATTAAACTAAAAAATATAAAAAGTTAGTCATTAAGATCTTTTGCACAATCCTAATCAAAGCCCATCCGGAGAACATCTTTGAGCCTTGTACCCGAGCTCATAGGCTCACAGAAGATAGACTGGAATTTTTCATCTCTTGGCAGATTATTGGCCTGACCCTGGGCTCCTTTCCTCCTTGTTAATCTGTTAGAAGTAATCCCTCTTTAGTTACTATCCCCCAACCCAATCCCACACCCATCCCTAGATCCTGCCTCCAATCTCAAATGCAGAACAGGGGCTGATCCAGCCTATGGTTACTGGTCACTTTGCACCTCTGAACCTAACTTCACTCCTGACTTCCAAATAGCACATTAACACTTTTACAGGTTCTGATGCCTTGCAACAAATGCTTGTAACCGTGGACACGGGGGTCTACTGGCAGTTGACATTCTATTGCAATGCCCAATTGGATACACTAATATATCTAGAGCACAAGGTGCTCAAAGTTCAAATGGTAGGTTCACAATTTCACTTCATATTAGCTTGAAAAATGTTGCAACTTACACATTTCTGAGAATGATCACTGCAGCAATAAATTAAAATAAAGCCTAAAGCAGTTCAGCAGCATAATGGCAATGTTGATTGACCTCCTCTGTCACAGCTCAATTTTGACCTTAAATGTTATGTGGAGTTCTTCCTCTGACCACATGGGTCTCTCCCGGGGGCTTCAGATGTGCTGGATGAAAGGTTAATTGGTCACTGTGAATTGTTCTGAGTTTGCAGATGAGCAGCAGAATCTGGAGAGAGTTGAGTGGGAATGTGAGGGGAATAAAATGGAATTAGCATAAATGGGCCTGTGATGTTCAGTACAGGCATGGCAGGCCAAAGACCCTGTTTTCATGCTGTTTCATTGATGTGTGTTGTTTAAATTTAAATGTGGTGGGTACGCAGAAGAGGCTATATTCTTACTGATGATAGATGTTGGATGGATTTTTAGTGATATGAGAGCAGGGATGGTAAGAGAGGAATAGCAGATAACATTTTCTAAACTACAGGAAAAGCTCAATTTAACTGTGGCTGTCTTTTCTGGTTATGCAAATATTTGTCATTTATCACCCTGTGTATTTCTGCTTACATTCACAAAAAAGACATAGGATACATTTAAAATAAAATCTCAAAGCTGTGAAAACAAGTTCTAAATACAGCTGGGTACAAGTTATTTTTGAGAATGTTAGATGATGTAATTGCTATAAGATATTCAGAAATGTGGATAGACGTATTGGAGATGTGGCTGCTTTGCCCTTATTGTAGCATTACTAAACGTCTAGAGGTAAAACAGCATTCGACAAAACAATGATAACTACTGGAACTTACCCAAGTTATACCAGACATCCATTTCACCACTTAGTGTTCGAACTTCAATAATGGTCTGACCCAAAAAGTCATCAGATTCTCTTTTAAACCTTTGTTTTACCCGTGATTTGATATCATCATCTTCATCCCATACTCGTACTTTTATTCGATCAGATGAATTATGACATTCACTGAAATAGAACAAATGTTATTTTCTGAATCAATATAGTTCTGTTTCATTTTTAACCTTTGCTAACTGATGGAACCATTTTTTAATGTACTCATAATTGAAGAAAAAGTACACACTCTCTTCTCTGTTCTCTTGGGGATGAAGCAATTTAGATGCACACCACACTTTTTAGATTTTTGTTTTTGTTTCACAGGCACTGAACCAGTTCTGAAGCCGTATTACTCCTTCAATGTTGCAAAATGGGCATTGTGTTCCACCAAACAATACCACAATGGCTAACATATCAGGAACACAAGGTTTAGAGCCACAGAGTGATACAGCATGGTTGATCTGATAAAAACAAAAAGGAGCATTATATGCATGCTATGGAAATACCATAGGATGAATTTAGAAAATTGGGTAGATGATGTGGTCAAACGCATTAAATACTGACAAATACTTTGGTCTGGGCTGCACAAAAGGATTTGACAAGAGGGCTGGGGATTTGTTCTGCAAGTCGATACGAATGACTCATTGAACATTTTTGCCTTTTCCTGCAAATTTCTACATTCTGTTATAAGTGCTTGGGGATAAATGCCTCGATCAACTACAACAAATTTGAAAGTAAAATGTACAGTATGTTTGAAATTCAGAATTACTTACAAGTTAAAGTTCTCCTCCCAGATTGGATTAAGGTTCCCATAGATAGTCTTAGTACGTTTTTTAGTCTTCCCAACTTGAACTGTAACGTAAGGATCACTGGAACCAGTTTTATCCTTGGCTTGCAAACCTTGGGCACACACCACTGTAAGCAAAGATTTAAAAAAATATCACTGGAATTGCAAATGAACATTTTTAATTATGGTCTCAAAAATGGTCTCGACCTGAAACATCACCTGTTCCTATTCTCCAGAGATGCTGCCAGCTTTTTGTGTCTATCTTTGGTTTAAAAAAGCATCTGCAGTCCCTTCCTACACATTTTTTACTTTTATTTTGATATATTTTAAGCCAGAACTAAAAGACAAAAATGCCTTCTCAAATACAATTTACATAACGCTAAGATAAAACTTTGAGGAAAAATAAATTCAACAAAATTCTGAAATTTCATAAATGATTGATTCAATTCTGAAATGAGAAAGGCAAGTCTCAGAAATGTTGGCTATGATACTTTTATCATAATTTTCCAAGTTATACTTGAAAAGACTATCTTGACTTTTTGTGCTGGCTTATTCACTTGCAATCTATTTACAGCGGACCAGTGTTCTATGACAGCCTGTCCTTTATTTACACAAATATTCCATTCTAGAATAAGATCCATCTATCACTGTTTATGAACGTAGATATGGCTTGTTTGGCTTCAAACATCTGATTTTTCCTTCATTGTCATTGTCATACTCTTTTGGCTCCAGTGCATACAAGGCTAGCCGATCCAACCTTTCCCCATAACACAATCCAGCCATTTCACAAACTAGAGTATAAACAAGACACTGAAGATGTTGGTTGACAAAGATATAAAGCACTCAGCGGATCAGGCAGCATCTCTGGAGAACATAGATAGGTGATGTTTCAGGTCGCGACCCTTAAGCATTGAGTCTCTATAAAGGCGAGGAAGCTTCTTATAGCTCATCAGTTTCAACATAATCCTGGAATGGAGACATCATTCATCAATCTGACAATCTTTTCAAGGAATCATTTAAGTAAACACTAGTACTCCTACACAGTTAGTTAACTGTACGTAATTGTGTCTCACAGAATGCTAATAGTACCCTCTGTCAACTTCGCTTCAGTTTCTTTTTCCAAAGGCAATATCATTAAAATAAATTCTAAGACTTGTTCATCCACATAGAAAATCCCTTCAGTATTTTTATCTCTAAAATCGACCCCGGAAATTCCAACCGCGGAGGTCTGCGGACTTTAATAACGTGGAGCTCGGGGTCCTTGGTTAGGGAGCGGCTTCGGGAGCTCTAAGCTGCAGGAGCTTCGACCGCCCCAATCACGGGAGCCTTTATCACCCCGACGTGGGAGCTCCGATCGCCAGCTGCGGGAGCTTCAATCACACCGACTGCGGATGGTTCGACTCCCCCGACCGTGGGAGAAAACAAGAAGACTTTATTGCCTTCCATCACAGTGGGGAATGTGGAGGAGCCACTGTGGTGGATGTTTATGCCAAATGTTTATGTAGTTGTGTGTCTTGTTGCCTTTTTGGTATGACTGTATGGCAAACCAAATTCCTCGTATGTTGCAAAACATACTTGGCTAATAAATTACGATTATGATTATGAAATGGAGACACAATATAGTGACCTGTAATTCAGATGGAATTCATATTTCTGTACCATGACTGAAAAATAAAACACAACAATATAATGCCCAGAGCTTATTTCAGTATCTACATAGTCCATTTATGGTTGATATTATTTACATCATCTGATTAGAATCACATCAGGACACAGCAAGAGACATATGAGAAATGCCCCAAAGCTCAATATGCTTAAATAATCTATGAGAGATAATAAGTTGTTTTATTAGATAATCAGATTTCACGCTACTATGGAAATATATTGTCTCAGATTTAAAGAGCATGAGATAATAGGCCTGACCTTGCTGGCAGGACCTGCTGCCCACAATTACTCACGTGGTCCTGATGCTTATACTCAACTAAACTAGATGCTGATTTCTTTAAACTAATGATATAAAAAACTCAAATTAGGAAGTACTTAAACATAGATGAATAAAGACATAATATGCACAATTTAAAAAACCAACCTCTGTTCTCTGCAGATCTAAAATCCTCATTGAAATCAATTCCCCTTGAGGAGTTACATTAAGTAGCAAAATGTCTTGCTATAGATCTCACTACTGCCAATTGAATTCAGGATATTGCGATTGACTGCATGAAGTGTATCAGTCCTGAAACTGATTCTATTAATGGATAATTTCTAGCTGATCCATTTGGAATCATTGGTTTAAATCCAATCTGTGGCTGTTCCTTCCAGAGACCTTTAAGTATTTGTTACATTGGAACAGTCTTATTGCAACACTAAATCTGCAATATTAATGCAGTCATTAACAAAAGACAAAGGAAACATATCCTCGGCATCCATTTCGTCAAGACATTGAAGAATTTCAATGAAATTACCTCTCCACTAACTCAAGGGAATATAGCACCATTCTATTCAATCTTTCCTCAAGGGTCAACCCCACTCTCCCAGGACTCAACCTAAATCATTATTCACTCATGGGATATGGACAAGGTCAAGATTTTTATTCGATGTAATGGCCCTGCCCCACGGTACGAGTTTATTCCAAGAGCTCTCCCGAGTTTGCCCTGATTCGGACTCGGAGATTAATGGCCCTGTCCCACAGTGTGAGTTCATTCCAAGAGCTCTCCCAAGTTTAAAAAAAAATCTAACTCGTGGTAAGCACGAAGAATGAACGTAGCGGGTACGTCGGAGCTCGGGGACGTCTCTTAGCGGCTCGTAACACTAACGGCAGGTACTCTGGAAGACTCGCTAATGGCAGGTAAGCTCGGGAAGACTCGTGAAGATTTTTTCAACATGTTGAAAAATGTCCACGAGAGCCCCGAGTACCGACGAGCGGCCATTACCGTAAATCTTCGAGTTTGAATCAGGGCAAACTCGGGAGAGCTCGTGGAAAGAACTCGTACCATGGGACAGGGCCATTGCATTAATGGCCACTCGTCGGTACTCGGGGCTCTCGAGGACATTTGTCAACATGTTGAAAAATCTTCCCAAGCTTACCTGCCGTTAGCTTACTTATCATCAGCAAGTTTGAATATTCCCATTTATACACTCCTCTCATTTATAAAAAGACTAGACCAAGTGCAGACCCGTTGGGTCTGTTCCCCCAACGTGCGGTTGTGGGGGGGGGGGGGGGGGAGGCGGCATGCAGCATCACACACACTAACTATCCCCCCCGCACTCACGCTAATTACCCCCCTTGATATTATATTAATATTATTAATTTGCTCCTTTTACCCCATAACCACACTATCTACTGACGCATAGCCCCCAACTTGCAGTCACATCTAGAGAGGGGGGGGGGGGGTAGAGAGTGAGGGCAGAGAGAGAAGGGGCAAAGACAGAGAGAGAGACAGAAACAGAGAGAGGGGCAAGAGGGAGAGGGGGTGGAGAGGAGGAGAAGAGGAAGGGTGGGTGACGGGGGAAAGGAGAGGAGGGGAGGAGAGAGAGGGGTGAGAGTGAGGGGGGGGAGAGGGGGTGATGAGAGGGGGGTGAGGGGGAGAGGTGGGGAGCAGGGAGGGGGAGGGAAGAGGGTAGGGGGTGTGGAGGGGAGGGGAGGGGATTTAGGGGAGGGAGGGAGAGAGGATGGAGGGGAGAGAGAGAGGGGGGAGAGAGGGGGAGGGGGGAGGAGAGAGGGGGAGAGAGGGGGGAGGAGAGAGGGGGAGAGGGGGAGCGGGGGGGGGAGAGAGAGAGAGGGGGAGAGAGGGAGAGAGGGAGAGGGAGGGAGCGAGGGGGAGGGGGGGAGAGAGGGGGAGGGGGGAGAGAGGGGGAGAGAGGGGGAGGGGGGGAGAGAGGGGGAGGGAGGGGGAGGGGAAGGGGGGAGGGAGAGGGGGAGGGGGGGGAGGGGGGGGGGGGTGGAGGGGGAGAGGGAGGGGGAGGGGGAGAGAGGGGAGAGGGGAGAGGGGAGAGGGGAGAGGGGAGAGGGGAGAGGGGAGAGTGGAGAGGGGAGAGAAGAGGGGGGGAGAGGAGAGGGGGGAGAGGAGAGGGGGGGGAGAGGAGGAGGGGGGAGAGGAGAGGGGGGAGAGGAGAGGGGGGGCGAGGAGAGGGGGGGAGGAGGAGGGGGGAGGAGTGGGGGGGGGCGAGAGGAGGGGCGAGGGGAGGGGGCGAGGGGAGGGGGGGGGAGAGGGGGGGGGGCAGAGGAGGGGGGGGAGGAGGAGAGGGGGGGAGAGGAGAGAGGGGGAGGGGAGAGGGGGGGATGGGGAGAGGAGAGGGGGGGGATGGGGAGAGAGGGAGAGAGGTGGGGAGAGAGTTGGGGAGAGAGAGGGAGAGAGAGGGGGGGAGAGAGGTGGGGAGAGAGGTGGGGAGAGAGAGAGAGAGAAAGAGAGAGGGATAGGGAGAGAGAGAGAAAGAGAGAGGGATAGGGAGAGAGAGAGAAAGAGAGAGGGATAGGGAGAGAGAGAGGTGGGGAGAGAGAGGAGGGGAGAGAGAAAGAGAGTTCCTTTTTACTTCAACCCAAACCCCCCAAACAACCATTTGCAGGCAGTGCTCTTTTATTTCAAACTAACCATATTTTCATTTTCAAACCACATTAAGGGTACTTACTCACAGGTGTGAAGAGATTTGTTCAGTGTCATTCAGAGCTCAGAGTGACAGAGACTAATTGGCAGAGCTCCATCTTGAAGAGAGACTGATTGAGGCACACCACTTCCTGGTTTTATAGTCCCTCCCCCTCCCTCCAGCAGGGGCAGCAGAGAGAATGGGGAATTTTGTAAAAACATTAATATCTCCGTCATTTTTCATCGACTGGAAAAATCCTCGGCACACATGCGGCGAATTGGGGCTCTGAGCAAGGTGGCCAAAAATGACGGCCGTAGGTGGCGGCGTTCTCTCGGAAAACACAGCACAGAAGGCCAAAAGCGGTCAAGAACAGAGATTTAGTAATATAGATAGATAGATAGCAAATATCCAAGCACTAATCCTGAAGGCAATTAACCAGCTGCATCCTGCCAACCTGAAAACATCTTGTCTGCTTTCTAAGCACTAATTAATTCATAATGATTGTTAATATGTTACACACCATGAACCATGATTTTGCAAATTTTTCAAACTTTAAAATATTTTAAATCCATTGTTGACCCTCAACCCTGTGACATAACTTCTAAATATTAACCCGTTTAACAAACCATCTTCTAATTCGATAACAGTTCTGCTCAATGACATTAGGATTTCTAATAATATTAGTAAACCTTGTTATTATATCGCTGACACCATGTTCTAGCATTTCCTGTGCTACGATGTGTTGGAACGAGTCTGCAGCTCTCTACCGCTCTCCTTTCTCCAACTCAATGTCAAGTAGAGATAGAGCCTTTTCATATCAAATCTTCAGAAAAAGACAATGCTTTATTTGGCTGTTCAAAGTCCTTATGAATATGGGATAAATTTACAATAGTGGACATAATCTACAATTATCACAGACTGATAGAATAATGCTGTGAGAGGTCCTAGAGGAAGTGGAATTGCCATCCAGTGGCTTCCCATCTCCCACTGGATCACCTACAAAATCCTGGTCCTCACCTACAAAGCCCTCCACCATCTGGCCCCCCCATATCTCACTGACCTCCTCTCCCCCTACCAACCCTCACGGTCCCTCAGATCCACATCAGCCGGCCTCCTCTCCATCCACAAATCCGACCTCCGCAGTTTTGGGGACAGAGCCTTCTCCAGGGCAGCTCCCAGGCTCTGGAACTCCCTCCCCCAACTGATCCGCAATTCCGTGTCCCTCACCATCTTCCAGTCCCGCCTCAAGACCCATCTCTTCACCTCTGCCTATCCTTAGCCCCACGTCCCCCTCCCTTTTCATCTGTGCTTGAATTGCCTCATATTGTGTTTTGAATTGAATTATGTCTTTAATTTGTGTACTAGTCATGTCTCTACTATTTATTTCATTCCGCATACATGTTTTTCCTCTACTTGCTAAATTTTTGTACGGTGTCCTTGAGACTCTTGAAAGGCGCCTATAAATAAAATGTATTATTATTATTATTATTAAACTTTGCAACACCCCATTCATAGTGACTACCAAAATCATTACATTTGACTTTAGAGCTTGCATCGCATCTGTAAAGGCCATTAAGAGAGATTCTATGACATGGAGAGTGGGGAGATGGAATGGGTAAAGGGGAGGAAAGGAATAAATTGCAGTAATGCTGGAGCTGACCACTTTGTGAATACTAGATTGTTGGAAAGGATGTTCTTCAAGCTCCACACTCAGCCATGAGAAGTGTTAAAGTCAAGCACCTCACAAGGTCGGCAATCAGACGTCTCTGACAGCCTGAGAGCAAACATCTACGTAACTGTGAATACTTGCAAACCTAGTGTGCAGTCACATCCTAGCCCTGTGCCTTGCTCCCTTTGGATTTATGCCCAGTGATTCACCTCTCCTAACCTAGCTCCTGAAATACTTGTGGTGCCAATATCCAAATATGAGCGAGAAAAATTGACAAGGAACCTTCCCGAAGATTGGCAGAGAAGCTTTCACATGTTCAATAAAATGAAAGGAGGAAAGGACAGAAAGAGAGGCAAACTTGGCCAAAGTATCTTAACCGTGTCAGCCAGTATATATAAACTGACACACATGACAGAGAACTATGTATGAAAATAAATCATGCACAAAACATCTTCCACCATTGCTAGCTGCCACAATAACCCTTCCCTGCCTGTTGTTGGAATACTTTCTCTTCTTACATGGCTGTACCGTGCAGAGCATCTCCAACCTTCTGCTAAAAGGTTGCAAGTAGTGAGAATATGGAGAGACTTAAAAAAAACTTTAAAAACGGTGAACTAAAGGTAAACTGCCAGGTGGAGAAATAGGAATAGAAATAATGAAACTGAGGTGAGTTGGAGTGAAAAATGTTGAAGTTATTACTTGAAGTGCATTGTAGAGCAAGGAATGACGGTGCTGTCATGGGAATGAAGAGTGTGAACAGACAGCATGACAACAACATTCTTGCCATAACAATTTAGGGCACTGACTGCCAGATCTGTCATGGAAACACATTTGGTAATGCCTTCTCACTATCGCTAGATTATTCTTAAAGAGCTTCTTAAAGGAGAAAGAGAGAGATAGATGACATTCCTCCTTGTTGCTGCCTGTAGCATGATTTCCAAGGCAGCAAGTGTGAACTAATTGTATTAATGCACAGTATATCTGATGTGGCATCAGGAACGCTGCCAAGTGTGACAGTGACCACACCGACACTCGCAGATAGGCACCAAATGCTGGAGTTACACAGCGGGTCAGGCAGCATCTCTGGAAAAAAGGAATAGGTAGAGGTTCGGGTCAAAACCCTTCTTCAGACTGATAGTGTGATACAGACTCAGTCTGAAGAAGGTCTCGACCTAAACATCATCTATTCCTTTTCTCCAGAGATGCCTGACCCGCTGAGTCACTCCAGCATTTTGTGCCTATCTTCAGTGTAAACCAGTATTTGCAGTTCACAAGGTAATTGTTAACAATACACCCAAATTATCTTCAGTTGAGTTCTTGATAGCCTGGAAATAAACTAAAAGGCAAGATTTGGTTATGCAGAAGGAAATTAAGCTATCCTAGTAATAGCAGAGAGAAGAGAAAATTATCTGTTATCATCTTCCATCCATTTAATCATTGATCTGTTATTTTCCTGACATCTGCAGAATTATTGCATAATTTGTTTGGAAACCGTTATGAATCCAATGACGTGACCAAGAACGCAAAATAAAATAGGTAAGTGCAGGCAAAGACTTTGTATCCAAATAATATGAATCTTAACACTTTCTTCATTGCAATTGTTAACAGAACTTACTAAATCTGCAATATATTGCAACTTTTGGAAAACTATAATATCAAAGGACATTTATTAACTGTGATAAAATGTCTATTACTCGAGTGGGAAAATAAAAAAAATGGTCAAGATGTGTCCGACAACTAAATTTAAAAGCCTACCAGTGATGTTGATTTTTGCTGACCATTTTGATGTGCCATCCAGGACACTTTGCTTAACCGCCTTCATCTGTTGCACGTGTCCTGACTTTGCAAGTGCAAACACCTCCTGGATAAGTTCAAAGATTTCTGGCTTATTTCTCTCTCTGATTTTCATTCGATCTTTCAGAACCATAATAATATTCTGTGTTCTATCCTCCGCTCCATGTTTTGAACTCTTTTCAGCAGCCCCTGAAATTAAATTGGTGATAGTGGTATTAAATTTAACAAATATTTTAAATATAATGTAAAATTAAATCATTAATCATTCAAATGAAGTATAATCTTCATTCCATCACATCTATTCTTCCACTATAATGACATGGTCCAACTTGTAAAATCAGTTACAATCACTGATTTAGCGAGAAGTGGTGATTTATTTTATTGAATGGTGTTTTCCCTTAATGGGAATAATCAATGAATCATAAATGCACAGAAGCACAATGAAGGTAATAGAACCTCTTGACTTGGAACATTGTAGACTTATGTACCAAAACATGGTTTCAGACTAATAAGGTCCAGATTTGCATTCATGGTTTTTCAAACAAGTTACCCCCATTGTCAATGTCAATCAGTGGAAACAATGAGTTGAAAATATATCTGATTCAAAGGTTAAATAAGATTATCAAGTTCTGCATCATAGGCAATCCCTTGGAATTGACAATGACTTGTTTCTATTCTGTTTTTGTCGGTTCCAGGAGGACTGATGAAGTAAAAGTGGAAACGCCAGATTCTTGCATTGATGGGAGAAGGTGGTACCTGATGGGTAGTTTGTGAGGTGGTGAGCCTCAATTGCCATTTACATAGGGCACACGTTCCACAATGTCATCTTTTGTCAGTAGTTGTCTTGCTATGGGTGCTGTTAGAGGTATTTGTTGTCCCTCACTTGGATCATGATCAACCAGTGCCAATGATTGGACCAGGGGTTTTGTCATGAGCTCTTGATCTTTCTCATTGAAGAAAACAGGATATTTGTCTACGGAAAACTAAGCTGCACATTCACTGAATGACATGAGCGTTTTTGCTATCACTACACAATCATGTGCAAGTAGATTGTGCATTAGTAGATTGGCATTATGCAAAAGGCAATGTGTAGGGCATCAGGAAGCTAGATCACAAGGAAGGGAACATGCAACATGTAATTCTGAAAATCCATAAAAAGGACCATATTGTGGACATGCAATCTTGACATTTCAATAGATTTTTCTAGAATGTATCTGTTATTAATGATATCAACCATCATTGCCACCATTGTCAATAAATAACTCATTAATGTAGTCAATTTTCTCCAAACTCAATTTCAATAATTGCACTTTCCATTTCTTATAAACAATAAATATCTGTACTTTTAAATAATGATATTATTTACTCCATACTACTGTTTGACCCTTCAATTTAGCACAGTAGAGCAGCTGATATTTTTTAATCTACCAAAAGCAATTTGTGTCCCAGCAATAATTTCAACATAAATATGACATTCTATAAAGGACTACTCAGCAGTCCTGTGTGGAAGCTACATATTCTATCTCAAGAAAGAAACAGCTGCCTCATCAAACCGTTAGCATTAATATATATTCCATTTAGCTTTGAATTACACTTAGTTGTTTAGTTTAGTTGGGTTAAAAACTATGTCATGGCATACTGCCTGGGAGTACCTTCACAATACTAAGATGAAATGCACCTGCATTGTGTTGTACGTCTAAAAATTTATTGATTCAGACAATCCATCTATTTGAATACCTCCAGTCAAAGAACATCAAGCATTAGGCAGCTCCAAATGAGGGAAGCTTCCATACAAATAACTTACGTTGTAAACAATCTGCATTGAGAAGATCCTGGCACTTTTCGTGACATTTGACCCCGCATTCAGTGCAACGCATTCCCTGGCGAGCAATCCCCCACAACAAGCCTTCACATTCGTAACAATAGGTGGGAGTGGTTGCTGTCCACACTTCAAAATTGTGTGGTGTTGTGCAAGAAATTGGGTAGATTAAGGCTTGCAGGGTCTTCTTGTAAACATGGTTTTTCTAACAAATAAAAAAATTCACTTTAGTAATCATTTTACAGCATGAAAGATCGTGCCAAACTTTGTTTCGGTACTGCATTAAAATAACTTCATCTCTTCTCCTGGTTGTTTTAGCTAGACCCTCACCTTAGCTTGATCCAGAATTTAACTGTTGCAGTGAGTGATCTGATGCCAACTCTGGGAAATGAACTTCTAAAGTCTTTCAAATGAAGTATAATCTTCATTCCATCACATCTATTCTTCCACTATAATGACATTAAACCAATTAACTTCATGCATGGTGGGATAATCTAGTACATTGTTTGGCTACCCTTGCTTTATATTGAAAATCTATTTCACTTCCAGCACTGAAGCTTGAAAATAATATCCATATTATGCCACAATAATTTTCTGTTTAACACCTCAGAATGGTATACAACAGTGGAACTATGATAGTGGAAAAAGACTCAGCTCATCTCAAGCTTGCTGAGCTAGAATGCCCATCTACATGTTGAATTTGCCTACATCTTGTCCCATAAGTGTTGGATTTGCTAATTTTCTGCATTTTTGGATATCACCCCAATTAATACACCCATTAGTTTTTTGTAAAATGTTGCACTGTAGTATGATACATTCTTCATCAAATCTGATCGTTTTAGAGACCACTGGAAAAGGAGCCTTACTGAGTTTAAAGGAATTTAAATGGTGCCCTGGTGAGCCGTGCTTAATCACTAGCATTTCGGAACAATAGAGTACAGAATTATTGGAGTTTTACAGTAAATCATTAAAATCAATGCAAAATGAAATAGGTTACAATAGTTCACCAAAAAAATTGGATTTCTAAATAGATACGAACTATTTCTTTGAATAATGCATTCTGAGTGCTCTGACTTCGGCTGTAGGAAAAACTCTGTGGCATTGAGTTGGAGCGGTAGCTGTGGGAGACAAGGTTCGGTGCGTTCACGGGATGACGTGCTTGCGTAGATGTGTTGGTGGAATGGGCCTCTAGAGGATCTGCAGCAGCCGGATGATCGTTTGGATCAGACGCCGCTGGAGTTCCCACAGAGGTTGAGTGCACAGATCAGACGTAGCCTGCAGCAGTATGTAGCGGCGAAGCAGCGGTGGAGAACATGGAAGTCACCGACCACAGCGCCTAGCCTGGCCGACTCTTGAAACACCCACCCAGTGCCACCGCCAGGACATTGGGCCTTTAAGGCCCAGTTAAATTCTATATTTTTAAGGACTTTGAAACTTGAAAGATACAAGATGGTGCCTGAAGTGTGGCGACTTTTGCGTACTACCTCAGTGTACTCTTGCATTTAAGTAAGACTGTGCTTATGTGTAGTAAAATATTTATTGAATTGTATGAGAAAGAAATTTCACTATACCGAAGTGTATGTGACAATAAAGTACCATTGAACCATTGAAAGGTTTTGTAAATGACATCTCTTGGTAGCAGATTGGCTGTCTATTTCTTTGAAACTGATTGGGTGTGAGATATGTTACAGTCAATGATTTGATTTCTAAAGACCCTTTAAAGGAGTAAAGCATCTTATGGCACCACACAGAATTGTTATCAAACAAATCCTGTGAAAAAAATTGATATCAAAGAGGTAAGTTCATAGTAGTTTCTCGAGCAGGAGAGAATGATAAGAAGATGAAAAGACTTTGAGGTGTTTAAAGAGGGTATTCTAGAGATTAAGCTCTTGGTTGTGATTAGAATCAGAGGTGCACATGAGGGCAGGTTTAGATAGCGGGGGGATCCTAGGATTAGAAGCAGTTTCAGTTAAGGAAGGTAAAAGTGGCCATGGAGAGATTTGAAAACAAGCATCTGAAGGTTAAAACTGGGACAATGCAAGATCAGAAACCAGTGTTGGTCAGCAAGCACATGGTCATGAATGCATGGGGCTTAGTACATATTCTCATTTAGACAGTCGAGTTTTAGTCCAAAGACAGAAGGATCAACCAGGGAGGATTGAAACAGTCAAGTGCAAAGAAAGCAAAGGATTTTATCGAGGTAACATTTTAACATCCCACTCGATTACTTTTTTAGTTCTGTCATCTTCTTAATCCTTTCTTGTGCTACATAATTTATTTTTCCAGTAGAACAACTGAACTGATTAATTGCCCTTCTATATCTTGAAAAAAAGTTGTATTCATTATTCAAAGATCACAACTTTAAAACAAAAATATTTAGCAAAAAATGATGTAGAAACTCATCTTACCAGTTCTTCATCATTAAGAGTACGAGTTGCCAATGCAGAGGTAATACCAGCTTTCCTTGACTGCACCAAAGACTAAATAAATAAAGAGATAAATTACCTGCATAATACACGGCAAATGTTTTTTGGGCAAATAGTACATTTTTAATAGCTAGAATTACACATAAAAATATTATAGGGAAACCAATTACCATCCTCACCCTTAGTTCACAACCAGGAAGCAACACTGCTTATTGAACAAACAGCAGAATCATAGAGCCAACAAAACAAAGTTATGCATTTAAAGGTGTAAAAAATTCTATATCAAGTATTGCAATTTCACATTAATGCATAAAATAATCTTGTTCAATGGATTTTTAAAATAACATGGTACCTATGACACCGGGTGTACTGTTATGTAATGGATTACCCAGAGATGGAAATAGTGACTCATTTTCCTGTAATCAGCTAAAGGAAACCTGGAGGCAGAAGATTGAGGCATTTTCATAATTCTGCATTTGGGATATGAATATATTTCTATTAACTATTTTAAAAAATTGGGAAGAATTCAAAAGAGGCTAGACCCAAGGTAACTGGAGTTGTAATAAGAATGCTTCTTGACAATTTCAGTAATTATAAAAACTGTTGTTTTGGAGTGCAAACATCAGAAGCAGTTCTTTGTGCCAGGGACATCTGAATTAACAGTTTCTGGAATGAACTGCATTCTAGAAAGTATACCACAGCAGAATATTGTGGGTGAAACAATGGATGGTGCAAGGTTTGATCAGTCTTGATTCCTACAAGTTCTAGCAGGAATCAAATATTATTTGGCACATCACAACATACACACATTTTGCAGTTAAAATAATGAATTTTAACATTTGCTATTACTTAAATCACATTTAAACAGTATATTTAAACAGGTTCACTGGCACTTGCTCAGTCATTGTTGAAGCAGTTTTGCTGCCCGTATTGATACAATTTAATCCAAAAATATTTTACACAAAAAATATGGCAAAAAAGATGCAACTAGAATTGGTAGTGTATGAACCCTGAACCAAGATGATCCAATTAACAAGAAATATAATTTGATATAGATCCTCTTACAATAAAAGTTTCAATGTGTAGCCTCCTTCAAGTCAGATCATGTGTTCATTATATCTCATAGCTCACCAAATAATAAAAAATTCCATTGAACGATGTGTAGCTTCATGAGAACCATTTTCTAGCTCTATTCTAAAAGAATAGACTTTCAGCATTTTGTTATAATAGAATTTGGATCAGATATTGGCAACAATATATTTATGTTTATGAAATTTAGCATCCAAAATGTATTAGGCTCTGAATTACTATGCTGCAGTAAATCTCAAGTGTTGTGACTAAACAATTGCCAATGGGGATTCATAGCACACTTCATTATCTGATTTAGTTCAATTTACTTTGGTTCATTGATTGTTCATCACTACCAGATCTTCATCAGACCAAGAATAGACCACATATAAAGCACTTACCATAGCCTGCACAAAGCGAATGCAATGATGAAATAAATTACAAAACATTAATACATGGATTAAAAAAATACCAAAGGCTTGACATTGTAGGACAAACCACAAGGTCAGTTATCATGGACATCATTGGCAAGTTAGAAATACTTTTTGTATGTTCATTTAAATAAACCGAGGCCAGTTTTCACTTTCATAGTCAACATGCTTTTGTTTCTATTTGATAATTATGGAACTAAAAGAAAGAAAGTTTCTCTAATTATCCACTGACTCGTTGTAGAGTAGTTCTTTATTATATTATGGATAACCCATTTCATTCTTTATTTTTGACTTAATTTGTTATATTATACCTTCTTTAATATTTTGAGTTTATTTATAACCTCAACCTGCCCGTTTGTTATACCAGAATCAAGAATCATTTGAATAACCTAAAGGCTTTGTAGGCTTAAATTAACAAGTGCAACTACTAATACTGCTTTCCATTTGGTATGGAAGAAGGTTCTCTGAAATAGGATTGGGGTAAAGAGTGATGAAGGTGATATTGGAGGGAGGAGGAGAGGGGAGTGGAAAGGGAGGAGGTTTTGATCTTGTAATAAAGTCATGATTTGTCAGAAAGACAGCTTTACCAAATATCCTGCAAAATTGAACTCAACAATGAAAAAAATAAAAATAGAAGTCCTAATCAGAAATAGCCTGACTGACAGAACTGATAGATATATTGGGCCAGACATCTGCAAAAACAGATAAGTGTATTGGAGAATGTGAATGATTGTTGGGGTAGGAGGAACAAATGGGAGTAATGTTAGTCTGATTACAGCAATGAATGTGTCAGAGGTGCACAGCTCAGAAACAAGTTCCTTCAGCCGCACTCCTCTCTGCTGACCATTATGCCTGCCTAAGCTAATCCTACTTGTCCGCATTACGCTCATATCCATCTACTCTTTTTCTCAATGCCAAAACCATTTTTCAACTCCTCTGGCAGCTTGTTCCACATAACTACCACCTTCTGTGTACAAAACCTACTGTTCAGATCACCTTTAAATTTCTCCCCTCTCATCTTAAAACAATGCTCTCTAATGTTAGACTTTGGAAAAAGACTATTTGCTATCAACTCTATCCATGCCCCTCATCATCTTGTAAGATCATTCTTCAGTCTCCTATGTTCCAATGAGAGCAAACCCAGTCCATCCAATCTTTTCTTGCAACAAAAGCCTTCCTTTCCAGGCACAACCCTGGTGAATCTCTTCTACGCTCTTTCTAATGTTTTGAATAGCAGTAACATGACGCTCTAACCCTTACTGGCTTATAAAGGCAAGCATGTCAAATGCCTTCCTCACTACCCAATCCACCAGTGCTAATATTTTTCGGGAATTTTGAATTTGCAACCCAGGATCTCTCGTTACATCAATTCACCAAAGGTCCCACCATTTACTGTATATGTCCTGTTAGTATTTGATGTACCAAAATGCAGTACCTCGCACTTGTCTGGAATGAATTTAATCTGCCAATGTTCTGCTCAATATTCCAGCTGATCTATGGCCCTTTGTATTGATCCATGTTCCTTGGTATTGATCCAAGTTCCTTGTTTGCTATCTATAACTCCACCAATTATGTGTCATTAACAAACTTGCTGATCAGACCGGCTACATTCTCATCTAAGTCAACGACAAACAACAAAGATCCCCATACAAATCATTCTGGCACACCACTGCTCAGAGACATCCAGTGGGAAAAATCATTTTGTATCTAGTACACCAAATCCCCTTGGACATCGTGCGCTTTAAGTTTCTGGACCAGCTTATTAAGTGGGACCCTGTCAAAAGTCTTGCTAATGTCCACATCTACTATCCTGTCTTCATCAATTTCCTGGGTGGAGAAGTGGTGAGAGGAAGAGCGGAAGAGTCTAATTGATCAGATAATGGTGTGGACTAGCAGTCACATCCTAGGGAATTGGATGTGATAAGACATTTAATGACAAGTGTTGTGCCTGGAAGAGGCAATCCTGTTTCCGACAGCCCACAAACTGTTCTGACAAGCACTTAACTCCTGGTCTGCCTTCAGCTGCTGGTTTCCCTTGCAGTCTTGAGATAAAATTTTGAATAATTGTTTAAGCCTGGCAGCAAACTTAATTATAGTTAAATGACCAAGCCTCTCCAAGAGCAAATGGTCACCTAAATCTCACACAATCTGTTAAAACCAGAAATGCCACTTGAGGTAAACACAATTCCAGTTTCAGATTTTGGAATTTCACCCCTAATGACAGTATTCTGTATTACATTTAAAGTATTTTCTATAAATGCATAACAGTATAGTTTGGTTACATTAATTCATTTAAAATTAAATTGTCAACTCCTTCAATTGATAAAGTATTCTCCTTGACTATCTGATATTCTCTACTGTCCAGTTTAAAAGGATATCATCAGCCTTTTTATAGCTTTACGAATCATTTTGCTCGTGGAATAATGAAATGTCGCCATGAAACCTTTCTGGTGATATTACGTCTAAATCCATGGGAAAACATCCTTGGTTGTTAGAACTAAAAGTGCAATGCAGTAGAAGCTACAGTATGTGCTTCTCTCTGCTTCCACAAGTCAGTTCCATTAACTTCAATGGAGT
Organism: Amblyraja radiata; assembly: GCF_010909765.2. Lineage (NCBI taxonomy): Eukaryota > Metazoa > Chordata > Chondrichthyes > Rajiformes > Rajidae > Amblyraja > Amblyraja radiata. Next base: position 22,393,659 of record NC_045984.1, on the reverse strand, counting down.
CCAATTTCAGGAGCAGGTTTATATACATGGCTGCTACAGCAATGCACATATACCAGCATTGGGCGTAATTGAGTACCTACTTCTTGCTAGTTTTCATTGTTCTACAGCAATTTGGTTGAAATCAAGTGTAAAGTAGTCATAATCTTGTATTCAATAGATAGAATCCTTTTGTGTTCAATCGCCATCCCAACATACTATTGTTTGATTTGTTCATATTTTACCTCAGCTAGAATGTTTTCAAAATTGTAACAGTCTTTTTTTATGAACAATGAAATATTTACAATTTCTGCTGTTAACTTTACTTATCCAAAAACATTGATGTCAAACATTTAAAAAATTATGATTTGTAAGTAATATTTGTATTTTATCTTTAGTGCTTTCATTATCAGTTTTAATCATTTGAGGAGGTAGGAATGCCCATGAGAATGACAATTCTACAACCATCACAATTTTATGCATCTACATTAATCAACTCAGCCAGACATTATGCATGAGCGATCTAAAGAGAAGCATATGAAAAAGCTACATTCAGAATTTGAGTATAAGAGGATGGCTCATGGAGTTAGACACAAGTCATGAATAGTCACAAAACAGGGCATTTAGCACCATTATATGATGATAGCATTATTGTGAATTTCTTGTGCATTACATCTTATCCACAGTTAATAAAATACAATAATGTCAACTATCATGCCCTACTTAGTAGAACACTCCTCTTATCTCCTTATATTTGAATAAGTGTTTTTTCAGTAATTAACATACCATGGAAACAACTGTTCTTTGGTGTCATACACTGAAGCCAAGTATGATAATCTTAATTTTACCATATCTATTTAGAAAACAAGCATCTCTAACTGTATGCAGTAATATACATGCGTATACAATTTACATGTTTTACTATCAAATGCCAATATATTGAGATCATTAAGCTAACATGCATAAACGACTTCAAAGTTCACACTTATTTTTGTACTGAACCAACAGTTTTTTAGTTGAATCATAAAAGGGCTTAATTCTCACAAACTGTAAATATCTATCATCATTTAAATTTTGCTAAAAGTACACTGACTTCAGTAGACTATTAATGTCTAATTCTACAGGGAGCATTTACAATAATTGTCCTCAAATTAAGTGTGACTTTACTGTGGTCAATAACTTGACCATCCTTTGAACACTAACTGATGTTTCACTTTATGCACCCGCGTGTTTGTCCTATCAACATGAGCCAACCTTGCGATTAGTTTTATAGTGCAGCACACATCTGGTATCTTCCAAACAGAATTTTTGTTGAAATTTTCCAATAAACTTAATCACAAACATTTGATATGTTAAAACATTTGTTTAAAAGGGTAGTGCAAATCTGCCAACTGAAATTAGTTTCCAATAGCACCAAAAACATTTGTTTGTAGTCTGTATCATACCATAATATGACATACAAAAGATTTTATTCTATCGAAGTAATTTGTCTCATTAATTTACTGCACCATCGATTAGTTCAGTCTCTCATGTCAATTCCCAGCCCTACCATACGTTAATTCCTAACCTATGGTCATAGGAGAGCTCCTAAACGTCTCCCTCTGGCCAGATATTATAACAAACATGTATATCACCCTGAGGCATCTATTTTTCTGTACATTGTAAAGCTACGAATATTGTGTCATCGATCATAGTGCTGTGAAACCTCATATTGTAGGTGAAAATTTTGCTTTACTTCTTTACAACTTTAAAATCAAAAATAACGATATTTTAGCTAAATATACATTTCAAAATGTTAATCGTTAATAATACTGACTTCAAAATTCAATGATGTGATTTAAAGAGGTCCACAAATGGAAATCTTTTGAATAGTTAAATTAATTAGGTATTGGATTTAATTCTGAAATTGACCATGTGCAATAATTACATTTCATTATCAACATTATTACTTTGATCTTCTTGAGTTATATCCGAATTTTAGTGCTGTGATCTGACACTTTGATTAAAGAACTATGTATTATTTCTTGCTATGCAGTGAGCTGGTGCAATTGAAAAAACATATAACAATGCTCTGAGAAAATAAAACTGTTCAGCACATGTAAATACAGGTTATAATGCATTGCTCAGTATTAAATAGAATAATTTAAATTCCCATCTTACGTACACACTTGACATTTTCAGAGGAGTAAATACACATTATATTTGAAAAATGTATTAATTACCTCAGTGTTTAATTACCAGACGTTATAAAGTAAAGGTTTTGCATTTAGCCTCTCAATATTAGTAGGAGAATGTTTAGGGATAGGGAAATGTATCAGCTTGGCAATCACCATAAAACTGGGGAGGCGGGTAGTTCAGTATACCCTCCGGCAAATTCATCATGCAGAAAAGCTTCACTTGTGGGGTTTTTTAAGCTGTGGATCCCAACAGGCTGCTGCAATGATGTCTGCTTTACTTTTAATACACCCTGTAGGAGCAATCGTTCCAAGATAACTGCTTTCAACAGCAAAGCTAAATGGGCCTCGTTAACTGGATACTGACTTTTAAAAGATTGCTCTTCTGTTCCTGTTGGCGGTTGCTCACTGAATATGACCTTCTGATTTGTTAATATTCTGACCTTATCAAAAATCCCTTCAGCCCAACTTGCCCATGCCCCATCTGCAAGCTGCCCGTGTTTGGCCCATAACCCTCTAAATCTTTCCTATCCATGTACCTGTTGAAATGTCTTTTAAATGTTGTTATAGCACCTGCGTCCTCTGGTAGCTTGTTCCATATACCCACCACCCACTGTGTGAAAAAGATGCCCATCAGGTGCTTATTAAAAAAATTTCCTCTCTCACCTCAAACCTACGTTTTCTGGTTCTTGATTCCACTACTCTGGGTAAATGACTCTGTGCATGCACCCTATCTATTCCCCTCATGATCTTATACACCTCTGTAAGATCAACCCTCAGCATCCTGCACTCCAAGGAATAAAGTCCCGACCTGCCCAACGTCTCCCTACAGCTCAGGCCAAGTCCTGGCAAAATCCTTGTAAATCTCTGCAATCTTTCCAGCTTAACAATATCCTTCCTGCAGCAGGATGACCAAAAACAAACAGAATACTCCAAATACAGCTACGCCAATGTCTTGTACAACTGTAACATAACATCCCAACTTCTATTCTCAATATCCTGACAGATGAAAGACAATGTGTCACTGTAATTCCACTTTCAAGGAACAATGTACCTGCACTCCTAGATTCCTTTGCTCTACAGCATTCCTTAGGGCACAACCATTCACTGTGAAGGCCCTGTCCTGGTTTGACTTCCCAAAATACAACACTTTGCATTTATCTGCATTAAACTCTATTAACCATTCCTCAGTGCCATTACAGTACCATTCAACAGAAGTCCATTAGGAACTAACATGATCCCCTTAAATAACAGAGGTCAAGGGTGTTCTTGTAGCTGAAACATAGAAACATAGAAAATAGGTGCAGGAGTAGGCCATTCGGCCCTTCGAGCCTGCACCGCCATCCAATATGATCATGGCTGATCATCCAACTCAGTATCCTGTACCTGCCTTCTCTCCATACCCCCTGATCCATTTAGCCACAAGGGCCACATCTAACTCCCTCTTAAATATAGTCAATGAACTGGCCTCAACTACCTTCTGTGGCAGAGAGTTCCAGAGATTCACCACTCTCTGTGTGAAAAAATGTTTTTCTCATCTCGGTCCTAAAGGATTTCCCCTTTATCCTTAAACTGTGACCCCTTGTCCTGGACTTCCCCAACATCGTGAACAATCTTACTGCATCTAGCTTGTCCAACCCCTTAAGAATTTTGTAAGTTTCTATAAGATCCACCCTCAATCTTCTAAATTCTAGCGAGTACAAGCCAAGTCTATCCAGTCTTTCTTCATATGAAAGTCCTGACATCCCAGGAATCAGTCTGGTGAACCTTCTCTGTACTCCCTCTATGGAAAGAATGTCTTTCCTCAGATTTGGAGACCAAAACTGTACGCAATACTCCAGGTGTGGTCTCACCAAGACCCTGTACAACTGCAGTAGAACCTCCCTGCTCCTATACTCAAATCCTTTTGCTATGAATGCTAACATACCATTCGCTTTCTTCACTGCCTGCTGCACCTGCATGCCTACTTTCAATGACGTGTACCATGACACCCAGGTCTCGTTGCATCTCCCCTTTTCCTAATCGGCCACCATTTAGATAATAGTCTACTTTCCTGATTTTGCCACCAAAGTGGATAACCTCACATTTATCCACATTATACTGCATCTGCCATGCATTTGCCCACTCACCCAGCCTATCCAAGTCACCTTGCAGCCTCCTAGCATCCTCCTCACAGCTAACACTGCCCCCCAGCTTCGTGTCATCCGCAAACTTGGAGATGTTGAATTCAATTCCCTCATCCAAATCATTAATATATATTGTAAATCGCTGGGGTCCCAGCACTGAGCCTTGCGGTACCTCACTAGTCACTGCCTGTCATTCTGAAAATGACCCGTTTACTCCTACTCTTTGCTTCCTGTTTGCCAGCCAGTTCTCTATCCACATCAATACTGAACCCCCAATACCGTGTGTTTTAAGTTTGTATACTAATCTCTTATGTGGGACCTTGTCGAAAGCCTTCTGAAAGTCCACATATAACACATCCACTGGTTCTCCCTTATCCACTCTCCTAGTTACATCCTCGAAAAATTCTATAAGATTCGTCAGACATGATTTATCTTTCGTAAATCCATACTGACTTTGTCCAATGATTTCACCACTTTCCAAATGTGCTGCTATCCCATCTTTAATAACTGACTCTAGCAATTTCCCCACTACCGATGTTAGACTAACTAGTCTGTAATTCCACATTTTCTCTCTTCCTCCATTTTTAAAAAGTGGGGTTACATTAGCTACCCTCCAATCCTCAGGAACTACTCCAGAATCTAAGGAGTTTTGAAAAATTATCACCAATGCATCCACTATTTCTGGGGCTACCTCCTTAAGTACTCTGGGATGCAGCCTATCTGGCCCTGGGGATTTATCGGCCTTTAATCCATTCAATTTACGTAATACCACTTCCCGTCTAACCTGGATTTCACTCAGTTCCTCCATCTCATTTGACCCGCGGTCCCCTGCTATTTCCGGCAGATTATTTATGTCTTCCTTAGTGAAGACAGAACCAAAGTAGTTATTCAATTGGTCTGCCATGTCCTTGTTCCCCATGATCAATTCACCTGTTTCTGACTGCAAGGGACCTACATTTGTTTTAACTAATCTCTTTCTCTTCACATATCTATAAAAAGATTTGCAGTCAGTTTTAATGTTCCCTGACAGTTTTCTTTCATAATCTATTTTCCCTTTCCTAATTAAGCCCTTTGTCCTCCTCTGCTGAATTTCTCCCAGTCCTCTGGTAGGCTGCTTTTTCTGGCTAATTTGTACGCTTCATCTTTTGTTTTGATTCTATCCCTGATTTCCCTTGTTATCCACGGAAGAGCTGAATGTTAGTTCAGCTCTACAAGACTGAGAGAAGACATCATCTGGTATACTGAGCATCAAATCACTGCACTAGCATCAAGAACAACCTCACAAACTGCTTGAAATAATGATCTGAATGAACTCCATGCTCCCTGTAGGAGATGGGCACACACATGCCGATGTTCTGGGAAACAGAGCAAGTAATGTGACCCCTACCACAAATGTGGGAGCATGTATTGAAATTAATTTGGCTTCTATGTGTGCCTGACATAAACCACAAATTGAGCCAACGTTTTCAGCCGAAAACTCCCAAGACGTTAAGGTTTTTTAAACGGATAAGTGTAGCAGTTCCTGATAATAGTAACCAATCAAAAATTTCTTTCTGAAATCCTATTTACTACTTGACTGATTAAGGATTGTTTACTGCTGCACCAGAGATTATTTTGAAGTTCCAAAGATTACCCTCCTTCCTGAATGGAGCTGCGCATTGTTGGGCACATCTGCTTTGTGCAGATGTTTGGTATAACAACTTGAAGCCCATACAGGACCAAATAACTCAACTCTTAAGACTAAAGCTATAACAGAAGGCGAGATGGTGACAGTTTTTGTGCTGCATCGCTACTGCAGAACTAGCAAAGGAGAAACCTGTTTGTTTGTTTGCAAGCCCTATTCTTCTGCATAACTACCTTTGGCCTCATGCATAGTAATTTTTTTGAGCACTGAACCTGTAATGAATTTGTTAGCTTATAGTGTATTGCTCATTCAGTGCAATTTTCTAGGCACTGAAAACTTTCTAAACCTCATGGAGAGTCACCAGCTATCTGCGGTGTATGGATCAGTGCATTCCTGAATTCTGTGGCTGCACATTCTAACTAGGGTAGGGGGAGGACAATGGATCCCATGCTGATACATCTAATCTCCCATTGCACCATCTGTAAAGGATCTTAGTCCTGCTAAACTGAGGGGCTGGATACACTTTGTTACTGGTCCCTACTTTTATGCCATGAGTACATGTGCTTTATGTGGCATTACATTCACAGATTAAATGATTTTTTTCTTCTTCAGATTTATTATCTGTTTGATTAATTTCTTCACGTGTTTTATCTATACCTATTATTATTTTAAAAAAAATTTATTTTTAGGTTTAATTATATCCATTTCAAATGATCTCCAATGATCAATATAATTTAGCACGAGCTAGGGTGACATTTGACCACATGAGCTATCAAAAGACCATCAGAGCTGCCAGGGGCAGGGTCTCAAGATCTGCCGCCTGATAACTTATTGCCTCCATATTCAGCTGACTAAGTACTACACCCCTGCTTAAAAAAACTCAATACCAGTAACAATAAAGTTCACTACTCATAAGCATTTTCCTTGTCTCGGTAGAGTTGACTATAGTTAGTTGGCACAGCTTGAAAAGTAATAACTCTTGGAAATGCACTTAATTTTGCACATGTGCCATTTCAAAAGCAAGATGAGACTGTAATTATACTTTGCTGTACTTGGTAAAGCATTCACACTCCACCAGTTTAATGTCAGCGTGAAGAAGAAATGGAGTGTGAAACAGGCATGCAGGATCAGACTAAATTTGAAGCCACAAAGAAATACAACTGAAAATGTTGGAAATATTTAGCAGGTCAGGCCATATTGTGGGAAAAGAAACCGAGCTAATGTCAAAGACCCTTCTTCAGAACTGGGAAGACAACATAAAATTCAAGGAACTGCAGATGCTCGTTTACGAAAAAAGATGCAAAGTGCTGGAGTAACTCAACAGGTCAGGCAACATCTCTAGAAGACATGGATTTTCTTCATGTCGGGACCCTTCACAGACTAACTGACAGAGGATGTTTGTTAAGCTGTAGGATGGGTAAGGAAGGGGTAGTTCTCTGATCGACATCCAACCAATAATGAGCTTCATACTTCTTGCTCCCAGTTCTGTTAAAGGATATTTGACCTGAAACATTAGCCTTTGTTTCCCCACAGATACAGTTTGACCTGCTGAATATTTCCAGCATTGTGTTTTATTTTGAGATTTCCAACATTTGCAAATTTTTTTTTTTTTTCAAGAAAGAAAATTGCATCTTCCAGTGATAATCACCCAGTTTTCTTCCAGTTTGAGGTCAAACAACAACCCTGTACTCTGATTGCTAGCTGGAGCTTGGTTGTACCACAAAGCCACTTGATGATAAGACTACTGCTAAAGTATGAATATGCCATTACACGCTGGTGTGGTTTTCTCAGAGCTTACCCATTCACGTGATATTTCAATGTAGATTTATCTAGTCCATTCTGGGCCATTATAATACTAATTAGTCCATCCAGGATATCCAAGTTATTGCCAACTTTCGTGATAAATCAAAGCAGCCTACTGTTATAATTATTTTACTATTACACCTACCATTGTTTATGACAAAATTCAGTGCTGCGTGTTGCCAGAGAATCATACCTGTCATTGCCAATTGTCTTGAAATATACCATACATTTTTCAACATAATTGGCAACTTCTACTGATATTTGCCAATTATTATTTTTCTGTGAAAATATTATTCTACTCAATTTAACATGCTTTGGAAATGTTTGCTTTGTACTTATATTCTTCAGTGTACATTTGTATTTCATTAGAAGATGCAAATCTGCACAAATATTCTTTCATGTGTAAAATTTATCATGGTGCAATACCTTTTAATGACACCTCTGAGAGTACATTGTGGTTTAATTAATAAAACATTGCGTTTGGCTTACCTTTAGTCTTCAGAACACTGCACAGTTTCTGGTTATTCTCTCACCTTGTATCATTATTAAAGTAAACTATTTTAATAGGACATTGAGATGCACATTCATCCCTACTTGTACCTCCTGTTCTAAACATGCAGTTCTTAGATTAATTTCATGGCATACAATCTTCAAACAACAGATGGCATTCTCCATTATTTTATTTTGATATTTTTCCTGGATTTTTAAAACTGGCTTCCTGAATTAAAAGTTCCAATTTTACTATGCAAATTCCAATAAGATTTAATTTTCGCTTTTTCCACTATTAAAAAAAACACTATCCATTATTGACTGTTTCAGATTTTACATCCTAGAAGACTTCAGTTGGCAGAGATGCAATATAACATTTTAAAAATTATTCTGATAATGATCAGAGTTTAGAAATCTTTAATATCTATTCATTCAAGTATCTAAACTTGAATAATCCTTTCACACCAACTTTACAAGAGAAGGCTATTAGGGCTTCAGGGGTCAGACTGGAGGACCGAATAAACAAATCAACAGGCAATACAGAAGTCTGAAAGGGCCAGCATTGAACAGAAAAGGCAAAATATATTTGAAAAAAAAAAATCAGAAAACAATAGAAAGTGAAGCTAAGCTGTGGCAGTAATATTTAAGAACTTTGGTTTCTAATTTGCTGCTTGTATTTGTTAATTATTAGATCATTGACATTTTGTACAATTACATTATTTTAAATAAAACAAGCCAGCTTCATACTACAAAATGCATTCACCTACTAGAACGTAAAACAATTTGGAGAGAAGCTGGAAATGGAATTCGGCATTTATTTAATATTGCTTTTGGGAAGACTGATTGGAACATAGATTTTACACACAGGCCTGGATTAAATGATTGCCATATCCAGATATTATTTGGTAATTAAAACCGTGCCAAAATGTTAGAAACCAAAGTCTTTCGGCCCAGTACTGAACCCAGAAGCCTGTGTAATATTGAAGAAAACTAGTTGCATGTGAAATGGTATTGCCCTCCCTTGAATATAGCAGTCAAGGATTTTCTCACCAGGTCGCTGACCAGTGGGAGGGATTTACGCCGTGGCTTAATATCAGGCATGCTGTCAATGCTACGCAGAAATTTAACGGCTGCTCCCCTACAGTTACAAGTGAAACAAAAGACAAAAGAAAGAAACCAAAAGTAAACAAAAAAAATCAGAGAGAATTACTAGCAAGCAAGGCAACAAGCAAAATTCCTTAACCATTAGATGCCTCAGAGCATAGTGGCAGGTCACTGTGGGAGAAAAGAGATGTCTCACCAAATCACTAACAAGATTTTTGGGTTTTTTCTTTCGAAGATCAGGCATACTGTCAATACTGTAAAGCCCACCGCCAGGCCTAGAAAAGACAGCAATAGCAACGTGAAGTACCATTACACAGTGGGGCAATGATCTCCTTGAGGCCCTGGTATTGTCTTGAACAACAGTAATTCTGTATATTATCTCACAAAATACAAATAATATTCTCGATGCTGCACACGTCATTTACTGAGGTAGAAAAATGAAAACATCAATACTGGTTGTCACTCTTTACATTTTTCAAGGGCATTTTGTGAATAATTGCTTTGGAATCTCCTATTTTCTACAAGGAAAGGCACCGTTTTAGAAACTCCAACAAAGTCAATAACATTCAACAGGAATTGTGCATTTTTAAAAGAATCATCTTACCACAGCTGATTGGAATTTGAGACTTGTGTAAAGTTATATTAAACAAAAATACAATTAATAGTAACTGGACGGTTTTGGTGGTCTTACGTTTTCATACATTAACTCCTTAATCATTTACAGTATATGTCCATTTTGAAACAATTAATGTGTGGTAGCATTTAATGCAATGGCTTTATTTCAATAAAACTGCCTATTTGCATACCAAACATGTTACATAGGTAAATTAAACATTTTTAAAAATAACCATTAATCATATTACCAATTACTTCCATGTTAACTAAATCTGCCTCTAATTTGGTTTATTGTCCGCACAGCATAAACTTCAGAACATACTGCAGTGGCTTGGGGCACATATATGTTGTTATAAACCATGTTGTAAAGTTTTGTTACATGCAGTGTCTACATAAACAGAGTCTTTGTGAATGGGTTATCTGCTGAATCTGGATTTGTGCTTCCCAGACCAAGCAGAACTTCCTTCAAATTAGAGTAAGCAAACACAGATTGGGTGTATTCATTTTAATTTTAATTAACTTCTACATACACCCCTCCTTTCCTTTCTCTTCCAACCCCTTCCCCCTTCTTTTTCCCTCGTCCCCCCCCTCCCCTGAACCCTGTCTCCCCTCATCCCCCCTCCAGCTTCATAATTCACAACTTTTCTATCCTCGAGCTTCACAATTTGGCAACTCATTATCTTTATGGCTTGCACCATTTTTTTTCACCTTTTCCTTTGTCCAACAATCTGCCTTTCAAAAAAAACCCTCGCCTGTGTTGACCTATTGCTGAACACGCTTTGTCCTGCCCCTCCTCTCTTCCAGCTTTCTTTCCCACCCCCTGCAATCGGTCTGAAGAAGGGTCCCGACACAAAACATCACCTATCCATGTTCTCCAGAGATGCTGCCTGACCTGCTGAGTTATTCCAGCATTTTATACCTTTCTTTGGTAACCCAGCATCTCCAATTCATTGTTATTATAGATTGGGTGATTGTTTTATGGATCACTATGTTCAGTCCACAAAAGACTCTCACGAGTCTGAAGAAGGGTCCCAACCCGAAACATCACCTATCTATGTTCTTTACAGATGCTGCCAGACCAGCATTTTCTGTATTAATAATACCAGGGTGTCATCTATCGAGTAAAAGTGGTTACAGTGGCTCCATAATATTAGAAGAACACTAGCTATGTGACAACTACTTCCAAATTTCACAATATAAAGAAGGCTTGGGTTAGTTACTCATACACCTGCCTTTATTCCTCTCTTGACAAGCCACATTTGTACAACAGTGTCAAATGTGGCTAAATGACTTTCAAAGTATCCCTCAAGTAGTACATTCAACCCATTCCCAAATCAAACTAAGTTAATGGTCAATACAATGGCTGTGCTGATGCTTATCAACAGTAAACCCTTGTACAACAACTGTTTATTGATCTTTCTCATTACCTACAATGGTTTGGTTACCTAGTATTACTGACAATTTATGGTATTATTGATTATTGTATATTTATGTGTTGTGTAATTGCGTTAATGGGCCTGTAAAGCTGCAGAATGTGAGGATTTAATTGTTCTGTTTATGGGCGCATATGATAATTAAACACTCTTGAATTCTCTTGAACTATTGACCCCCCTAAAGAATTAAATTAAGTAATGACTTCACACTGTCCATGAACAGAAGACAGAGGTAGATTGCAATAGAGAAAGCAATCTACCTTTTATAGCTATCAACTTAAAACAGCTGATCAACTGGTCTCTAAATTTGCTAATTTACCACCACACTTCAAATTATTTATTTTAAAATCTGCGTGCCCTGTGTGAAAGTATATGTTATACATGTTAAGAACCCTCTTAATTTGGATCAGGAGGCATGAGTTTGGGTCGTCATCAAAGGCTTCATAGTTTTGCTACATTAACTAAACACTAAAAGGCCAAACCTAGAGGTGTTCTATCTAAATGCATGTTGCATCCACAACAAGGTGGATAAATTCATTCCACAAATAGTCACAAACTTGTATGACACAAGCAACAATACAGGAACATGATCAAAGCTATTCAGAATTATCAAAATTTATGAGTGTCTAGACAAAAGTCCAAGGAGATGGGGGTATCTGGTTAAATGAAGGATAACATCGATATACTTCAAAAGTATATTTGCTCTGCAGGTGGAAATAAACAGTTTAGGTGAAGCTGAGAAGCAATTGAGTCAGAAAATACCTTTAGAGTGATTGATATATAGGACCCCATTCAGTGGTGGTGATGGAGGGTATGGAATAAATAAGGAAATTGCTCCAATTACAACAGGGATAATATAGTAATCATGGGTGACTTAATCATGGGAGTTAATTAATTATCCTGTTCAAAAGGGGCCCTTAGGATAGAATGGCCATTAACATGGTTGCATTAAATTCAATAGTGATGTAGTTCAATCTGAAACGATTTTCAATGTAAACAAAGGAAACTTTGTATTTTCTTTTACAGGAATAAATGGAGCTTTCTCAGTTGGAAGGAAGAGATTGCTGCTGAGGCCCCAAAATTCACATCTGTATTTGTGTAGATGGTTGACATGATCAGATGTAAAATTTCCAAGGTTGTTGATGATACAAAACTAAGTGGGAATGTGAGTAATGATAAAGATACACAGAGGCTTCAAGTAATGTAGAAAGGCTAAGTAAGCAAATGGGTAACAACAAAGCACATGAAATGCAATGCGGCTATTCACCACTACGTATGCTGGGTATTTTGATTTTAAATAGTGAGAGGTTGGAAAATCTGGATGCCCTTGTACCCAAGTCTCTCAATGGTAACATAATGATGCAATAGGCAATTAGGAAGGCTATTGCCAGAGGATTAATTTAACAGGAGTAATGTCTTATGACAATTATATAGGTCCTTGGGGAGACCACATCGGAGAGCTGTGTATAATATTGGTCTCCTTACATTAAAAATAATAGAGGGAATGCAATGAAGATTTACTAAATTGGGTCCTAGAAAGGCTTGTCTATCATGAGGGGTAAAGATCGAATAGGCCTGACCCATTTCCTAGAATTTAAAAAAAATGACCTTAGTGAAATATATAAACGTTTCAGAGTCCACCTAATGGATACAGGGAGGATCCTAGTGTGAACAGGTGATTGATGTTCGACATGGAATCGATGGGCTGAAGGACCTGTTTCCTTGCTGTATCACTAAACTAAACTGAGATCAAGAGAATTAGACAGTGTGGATATAAGACAGGAAAATTGTGTTGAGGTGATCTTGCTGAACAAGCTAGAGAGTACACATGGCAGACTTCTGCTTTCTGTTTTTCCAAAGTCGACATCGGTATTAACTTTACTACAAGAATTATTACTTCAGTTGCTATTGTATGATACCTGAAACAAATGGCAAAACTACTGCCTGATTTTATACAACTATATTTGTCTATCAAGGGTAAAATAAAGCTCTGTTTGCAAGACTTCAAACTATCAGAATAATTACCCTTTGTTTTTATGCCCAAACTCCCGCCTTTCCAGCCCTTTTGATTTTCACATTCAGCAATAAAACACAACCCACAACAAGATTGACATAAAGAAAATATGCACTTTACTGAAAAAAAACCTATTCTCTTGTGCTGTGGAGACAACGATAATATTTAAATCTGATAATCAGGTCCGTTGTTTAAAGTTCAGAGTATTCATTGCCGATGCATTCAATTTTGTTACTGGACAACTGTACTAATCGACCCAATGAACTGCTCGGAAATGGGAGAATGAGAATCATTGCAAGTATTTTTTGACAGATCACTTTCTGTTGAATCATTTTATCAAAATTTGGCCAGAGAGAACCATGATATCCCTATGCATTATGACTGATGGATAACATTCAGCTAAATAGTGAATTTTAATTATTATTTCTGAACAGGAAATAAGGGAATATGTATAAATCAACCTTCTGCTACAGATGGTTGTTTTCCTATTCATGTTAGGTACTAGACTAATATCTTATATTAAATGATCGCAGATTAGTGAATTTGGAAACTGCTCAACACAGTTGATGATTCATTCCAGGAAGATAATTAATATTTAATATTTAAATTTAATAACATTTAATAATAATTAATTATAGTTTCTATGCAGCTCTACAAATATTCTCAAAGCAATAACATCTGCAGCTCCCCATAGCAGTAATACAACTGGGTACATTTCCAACTTTTCATGTTAAAGAGTAATTGTTGATTGACTTTTCCATTGATGACATGCCCAAATGTAATTTCCACTAGTAAATTAAAATGAAACTAAGATATATTTTTTTAAATCCAGAAGTTCCTATGAACTCTGGCTAGTCCACAAGCCCCACAAGTTTTATGCTGTCATCTGAAAATCTGCCTGTACGTTTAAACAGTTGAGCAAAATTATTATTAAATAAGCTAAAAATTGAACTAACTTGAAGGTGTAGAGCAGTACAAACATTTTAATACAATGTAAATGTATTTTGTATTTTACAAGGTGTAGTAATCAATAAAATATAGTTTTTGCTACATACATTATGACATTGTACTTACCCTCCTTTAAACCAAAGTGGTTTTGGCAGATCACCAACTCCTTCCCCAAGTTGTGCCTGGAGAGAACACAAATTAATTGCTAAATTTTAAACACGATGTTATTTCCACAACAATTTCTCCAAAACTCAACAATTCATATTGCAGCTGATTTAAAAATCACCAATATTCTTTAATTACACATTATCAGTGACATTGATTTGTCACTTAATATCGTTAAGTGGCTTTTACTTGAATAATGATGCTATGGAAACACATTATATTTTAAAAGTTAAAGTAATAAGATACTACTGGAAGTGGGTGGGCGGCGCGACTCAGGCCGTCTGTCTTTTTATTATTTTTTGTCTCGTTTGAATGTAGTTTTTATTTTATTTTTAACTAGGTATGTGTGTGGGGGGCGGGGGGTGGGGAAACTTTTAAAATCTTTTCCCTGTAAGGAGAACCCGACCTTTTCTCTGTCGGGTCTCCGTTGTCGTTGGGGCCGAGCACCGTGGAGCGGCCTCCAACCGGAACGACCTGGGGCTCCAGTCGCGGAGCTGCGGACCTACTTACCATCGTGGACCTGGCCGAATTCGGAGCGGGAGGAGCTATGGTGGCGCGCGGCTGCAACCCGACCCCGGAGATTCGGAGGCTTACCGGAGGTCTGGTGGACAGTAACACCGGGAGCCCGCGGGTCCCTGCTGGGAGACCGCTTTTCGGGGCTTCCGCAACGGCGACTTCTCCCGCCCGAGTTGCGGGGTTGAAGAGTACCTGGAGCGGGGCCTTACATCATCGCCCGGCGCAGCTTTGAATGGCTGCGGGACTTGCTAGCGCCCGCTGGGGGCTCCAACACCAAGACCCGGAACGTGGCCTTGCATCGCCCGGCGCGGCTTTAATGACCACGGGCCACTTACCATCGCCCGCCGGGGGCTTTGACTGACATCAGGAGGAGAATGGGGAGTGCAGGGGAGAGATAAGTCTTTGCCTTCCATCATAGCGAGGAGGAGATGCGCTGTGATGGATGTTTGTGTAAATTGTGTTGTGTCTTGGTTCTTTTCCTATTTCCTTCGCTCCATAGATGCTGCTGCACCCGCTGAGTTTCCCCAGCAATTGTGTGTACCTTCGATATTCCAGCATCTGCAGTTCCCTTTTGAACACTTTTTATATATAATTGTTTGATGAAACATGCAGAGTAGCTTAATTCAGACATAAGAAACAATGTTTAGAAAGTGGAAGCGTACATTTGTCAAGCATTATCTCAGTGTGTACTTCCCTTCTGTTAGATATATGCTGATCTGCTAATACTTCAAAAAAGCAGTTTGCTCTTCATTCTTGTAAAACTCAATGGGTAGGAAAAAACTGCAGATGCTGGTTTAAATCGAAGGTAGACACAAAATGCTGGAGTTACTCAGCGGGACAAGCAGCATCTCTGGAGAGAAGGAATGAGTGACGTTTCGGGTCGAGAACCTTCTTCAGACTGACGTCAGGGCTGCGAGCTCCACGATGTTAAGACCGCAGGTTCCCGCAGTTGATGCTCTAAAGTCGATCCCTGACAAGGGGATCGCAAGCTCCATGATGTTAAGCCCGCAGGCTCGCACGGTTGGAGCTCCCGAAGTCGATCCCCAGCAAAGGGTCCGCCAGCTCCACGATGTTAGGCCGCAGTGCCGATGGAGATATGATACGGAAAAAGTCGCATCTCCGTCGAGAAACGAGATTAAAAAAAGTTTCCCTCACCTCCCACATAATACAAAACTAAAGATACACTAAAACATACATTTAACAACAGACTAAAAACAACAAAAGAAGAAACGGACGAGACAGACTGTTGGTGAGGCCACCATCGTAAGGCGCCAACCTTTTAAGAATTCTGGCTGGCTGAGATAACTTTCCAAAACAACTTTTCTCTAAACTAACCTAAACTAAACTAAACTAAACATGTCTTAGTGACTGGAAGATTCTATACAGTGGTGTTCTGCAGGACTTATTACTAGTTTACTTATAGTGAAAAGAAAGTTGACTTTCCTCCTTTAGTTCCGTTGTTATCGCTATTTCTTCAAAACCCCTGAATCTTTCTTCAATCATAAGGTCCCTTTAATTCCCTGTCTCAAAAGGTAGTGGAGTCATAAGCCTTCATGATTTTTATAAGATTCCAGGAGGATCCATAATGTGTTTATCTGTTCTGTGAGTTTCTATGGTCTAAGACAGAATTGGGAAGATACTGAAGTACAAGTGAGAGGCTTTCACAAATCACTTTTTTAATCTTGCACAATAAGTTATGAGAGCTTGTCTTATTTTTCATGTGCTCATGTCTTTTCTGGATTCCACAGATTGTGCAACATTTATGATCACAATAACAGGGTAGCAAAGTGCTTTCATTGACTTATTTCAAGCAGAAAGAAGCATTAAAAGTAACATATCCTAAACATTTTTTCCTCTGCACAGGAATGTACTTATGCTCTGTTCAAATTTTCTCATACATCTAAGAAAGAAATCTATCTCTGAAATACTATGGGTTGGGAGCAGTGGGAGTGCAGTGACAAGCCAATTTATTACCAGGCTCAGACAGTGCCTGAACTTAAATTAGCTAATATGGAGAGAAAAAACATGCACAAGACAAATGCATTTTTTTTAAATTACAACTGTCGGCATGCATGGATTTAATTTAGTTTTGTTTCCATAATCAATTTGTTTTTCCATTTGTGAGCTTGTCATCCATATTACACACATATACATTAGTAGCATGTAAAGGAATAGGCCATTTAGTTCCTCAAGCCTGCTCTGTTATTTAATGTCTGATCTGATTGCAACCCAATTCCATATTCCCATCTACCTGCAAGAATCTCTCATCGCGGCTTATCAAGCTTACGGTTCACCCTTTGTTAGCAATATACAGCTTCTTTAAAGAATCCCGATAAAATGGTCAAATGTTATTTCCTATTTTCGATGCAGGTTGACTTTGCTCAATTATTTCGAATTTTTCTAAGTGCTCTGCTTTAATGTATTTCAACAACAGCTTTTAACATGTTCCCTTAATGGGTATTAAGCTAACTGGCATGTGTTTTTCTGCTTACTGTCTTTCCGCTCTCCCTTTCTGAATAAACAGGTTACATTTGTTCGGTTATTTTTCAACTTTATTTAGCAATAGTTATAAATGTTTTAAATGTTTTTAAAAATCATTTCCAATAGATGTAACAGTTATTATCTTCAGTATAATTTGTGCTTAAATATTTACTTTGTGGAAAAAATAGACTTACCTCTTGAAGTTGCATACGAACTTTGTTAAAAGCTCTAAGCCAATTGGCTTTGGCCCTGGACATATTAGGATGCCCTTCCGCTTCATTTCTGTAACTAAAGACATGAAAATACATCAGACGTTAAAATAATTTTCACAAATAAAAAGTCTTATTTAAAATTTCTCAATAAATTCTGCTAGGAAATATAGACACGTTCATCGCTTTAGGACTCAAATGCTAGCGACAGCTTTGGATATTTTGCTGTGAAATTTTTTTTCTCCTAATTTCTTCCTTTTATACTTTTGTTAGGGCATCATTCAGTGGGAACGTCAAATCTCCCTGAATTTACTTGAATGGATTTACATACGAGGATTTAGAGAGTAATATTATACGTGGAATAGACACAAGTAACTTGCTGGTTTACAAAAGTGAGTATTGAAATCAAATCGAGTACACATGAGTATTGAAATCAAATACATTTCAAGATGAAACATATCCTTTATCTACTTAACAAATTAGTAACAGTAAAATCCTCTTTACTTCTATCTGACTTTTTTTTAACAATCCAAATTACTGTATCTCAGAAGAGGAGGAAACTGAATAAAGTTTAAAATTCAGCATAATTGCAAGCTTTATTTATGCTTTGGTTTTTATTAAAAAAATTATTATACTCTTGAAAACTGAGGAAATACTTAAGGGGCTGTCCCACTGCGGCGACCTAATCCGCGAGTTCAGAAGAGTTTGCCCTCGATCCCCTCGCAGCATGGTCGACACGAGGTCCTAGGAGGTCTTTGTAATTCTCCTTCATGCTCGAGAGTAGTGCCCGTGACCTCAGCTAGGTCGCAGCATATTTTTCAACATGCTGAAAAATACCCACGAGTAAAAAAAGGTCGTCATGGAAAAAATCGATATTTTTTTTACTCGTTGGTTTAGTCGAGGTAGGTCGTAGTAGGTCGCCATGTTATTCGTAGGTAATCGAGGGTAGTCGAAGGTAATCAAAGGTAGTCGTAGATAGTGTTCAACATAGTCGAAGGGAGGTCGAAGGAGATCGAAGGAGATCGTCTTCACTCTCCATTATGCGGTGTCCAATTTTCCCGAAGCTAGTCGAAGCTAGTCTTCAACATAGTCGAAGGAGGTCTTCCACATAGTCGAAGGAGGTCTTCAACATGATACTTTTTCAAACTCTCCTAAATTCTTCTAAACTCGCCAATTAGGTCGCCGCAGTGGGACAGCCCCTTAACAACTGAATGATCTTTTCATAAGCTAGGATACAGTCCCAATTCTCTACCCTATCTCTTTCTCTGGAACTGTTACACTATAATGTTGAAAACAACATCCTGCGTTTTGGTATCTTTCTCTTCATTCTACCTTTTATATGTGTTTGGCTCAATTGTACTCATGAATAGTATTATCGAATTTGATTGGACAGCATGCAAAGAAAAGCTACATACAGAAAAAAATGTCAAAAGGTCATAAGTGAGAGGAGAAGAATTAGGCCATTTGGCTCATCAAGTCTACTTTGCCATTCAATCATGGCTTATCTACCTCTTCCTATCTAACCCCATTCTCCTGACTTCTCCCCATAACCCTAGACACACGTACTAATCAAGAATCTATCAATCTCTGCTTTAAAAGTATCCAATGACTTAGCCTGCACAGCCTCTGTGGCAAAGAATTCCACAGATTCACCACCCTCTGACTAAAGAAATTCCTCCTCATCTCGTTCCTAAAGGAGCATCCTTTAATTCTGAGACTATGATCTCTGGTCCTGGACTCTCCCACTAGTGAAAACATCCTCTCCACATCCACTCTATCCAAACCTTTCACTATTCGGTAAGTTTCAATGAGGTACCCCCTCATCCTTCTAAACTCCAGCGAGTACAGGCCCAGTGCCGTCAAACGCTCATCATATGTTAACCCACTCATTCCTGGGTTCTGGGTATATTTGACAGGGTCTTTCAAAAAGCTGACTGAGAAAGGGTTGGCTGAATCCTTGCATGGTGTATGACTCTCACTTGTGTTGTGCCAAAAAATAATTGATTTGATTCAACAGCATGGAATTATTTTTCCCTTAGCTGTTTCATTAACAAGATGACTTTTCTCTCTAATTATGAATCCGTTCCATTTCGCTACCTATATTTTACTCGTTACATGTAGTTAGCTTAGGTACATGCTGTTATAGTGAGATCTTAGCATGTTAAATTATTGCAACATAAATTGAAGGGAATTGGAAAAGGACTTCATTTTGTTAACAGAAATTCAAACAGTGAGTGGGTAATACTATTGTAATTTTAGGTGTTTAATTTCATGAAGCAGTGAAGCATATATTCTGCAGAATGTATTCTGCCATACTACATTTTTAGTGATAACATGACTGTTGAAGATGTAGCAATGCAGAGTACATTCTGCAACATATATTTTCCAATGCTTCATGAAATTAAACACCATAAATTACAATATTATCCACTCGGTATCAGTTGCAGCATCACATCTATATTGAGTCATTTAGGAAGTGGGCTCAAAGTGAAAATATGCAACAGTATTAACAAATAATTTAAAATCCTTACATTTCCACTGGTTTGACTTCAGGTTGCTCTGGTGGAATCTCTGCTTCAGGTGGAGCTTCATCTGGAACAGCAATTTCTTCCTCTTTTGGTTTTTCCTCAATTATTTCTACCTCCTTCTGAAGCTCTTCAGTTTCATTATTACCCTCCAATGGCTCATTATCTTCTTTTTCCGAGTCCACAGGTTCTTTCTGACAGCTCACTGAGCTGTGGCAAGAGTGATAAGAATCACCATCGCGTTCATCTTCTAAATCCGAGGCTTGCAGACTCTCGTTATCTTGGTCAAAGTCCTCACTGAGCTGGGAGCTACCCTGGCTCAGTTCTGCAGATGAGGCATATCTGCTGCTACCTGTCGGACTGCAAACACGGAGAAACATTTAGGCTTCCAAATTCAAAAAATATATATTTTAGAAAGCAGATTTTTTACAGAAAGCAATATCAAACAACTAAAAAACATATAATGTAAATTTTGACTGACAATCTGTCCTATGCAGACTGAATGAGAATGACATAACAAATCATACACACCTTAGAGATATAAAAGCACATTAAAATATCTAGAAGCTGTTAATTTATTTTGTGTTCCTAATTCTTTATCATTATTGTAAAACATTATATGTTGCAGGAACAGAGGAGCAGAGGTGAATCTTGGGCAATCTCCAAAGAAGCTAGGTTTGAATGGTGCTTTACTGACCAGTGTAAATGCAAAAAATTCTCAAATCACAGCAGTGTGTTCACATATTTAACCTGCTTCCCAAATTGCTGCAAAGTAGTACAGTGAAGATATGAATAAAAGCACCTCAGCTGGGAAACCAAATCATCCCATGAAAATGTTCTAACACACAAGCTTTCTAAAGAAGTTTTCATGGGAATTTATTCTTAAAAAACAGACTGCATAAGCATATTTTCTCAGTTACATAGAGTGCTTGTCAATTTGCCAAGTCAAATAATCTTTTCCAACCCAGAAAACCTACTCCTAAGATTACTCCAAGTGCTGCATTTGGGACCAAAGAGTAATACTCACAAGAGAAGACTGAATGTCTCGTATTTTATTCATTTTCACAATGGATGGGGATTGTGAAGGTGGGGTTCATAGGGAATGAATGTGGTTTTTCACTTGTCTTTTCATTTTGTGTGTTAACAAACAGAATTCTACATATTGTATTTGCATACTCAAAACAGCAATCAGGAAACAAATAACTTTATATTGGAGACCTATAAATTCTAATTGATTGATTGATTGATTGATTAATTATACCTTTAATAATCCTTTACAGGAAATTACAGTGCCACGACAGCTTCAAGACAGACATAACACCATAGAACGATGGTATGAAAACACTCATTAAAAGTGCCTATAGTAGGCAGTAGGCCATATGCCATCTAAGCCTGCTTGACCATTCAATGAGATTATGGCTGATCTGATCATGGCCTCACATCCATCTTTCCTGACATCGAACGTTCTGGTCTTTTGATCAACAGCAATAGCAATTTTACAATACCAAAGAGTTTATAAGGATATCAAATATTTTTACTAACTCTTATAAAATAACGCTGCCTTTGCACTATCTAATGCCATTCCATTTAAAATGAATCACGAACAATAACTGCCGAAGTCCAAGCACCTCCTAAGTGATTAGCATTAGGTTCAAGTTACATTATTTCTTGATCAGACATCTGGAACACTTCAGAATATTTGATAAGCTTGCAAAACTATCTGAATGTAATATTTTTACTTAAAGGAAGAAGAGGGTAACAGATTTAATATTTAGCTGAACAAATTGAACAAAGATCTACAACCCTTTTATGCACTCTTAAAGTTGAGACCAATGATATTAATACACACAAAATAAAATGAAATTAGGCCATCAGACCCCTCAAGCCTGCCCACCATTGAATATGATCATGGCTGATCTGCCTCAGGCCTCGTCCCTTCTGTGCTAGTTCCTTATAGCCCTAAATCTCATAATCTTTTGAATATCAAATTCCACTGCAAACTTACATTTACTGGGAGCCTCTCTCATTAACTCTCCATACCCATACGTTGTAAGGTAAGGTCTGGATGTTGGGATGGCGCTGAATCCCAAGTTTTTTCACAGGAAGCATTTTAGAAAGCAGATGTTTTACAGAAAGCATTTTAGAGGTGCAAATTTTGCTTCTACCAAAGCTGTAAGATATTTTAATAGATTCTAAATGTCTCTGACATTCACAGAAATTTAGCTACTAAAATTGAGTAAAACTAATAACAAAAAAGTTAAAAAATGCAAAAACATTTAGAAATACCGTATTTCCCGGCAATGAAGACGCACCTGCGTCAAAGACGCTCCCCCATTTTGAGTTGCTAAATTTTGAATAAAAGGCTGGCGGGACATAGAATTTCTCACGCTCAAAACCCCCCCCCCCCAAAAAATTTAAATAAAGAAAGTAAAATTCAATTTGCCCAAGGCTTCCAGATCTCCTCCATTCTGAATGACTGAAAGGGTGGGGGGTGGAGGGTGACGGCAGGTGGAGAGATGGTGGGAAAAACGGGAGCACACCGGGACAAGTTGAATCAGTTGTGATCTTATTGAATGACAATACTAGTTCAAGGCACCAATTGAGGTTACTCGCGCTGACACAGGACTAAGCGCCACTCCGCTCTATGATCTTTGCTCTTGAGCTGGTCCCCTCACTGTCTGGTCTCCGGGCCAGGTCAAAAATAGGGATAATGAGAATTTCAAAACTAATGCCAACTGCTTTTGTGCGCGTCTGTTGACAAGGCAGCAGCATTCTTATTCTCTCTGTTATTCTCACTTGACTGACAACCGCCACTCACCTCCTAAGCATTTCCCTATGCAAATTTACATTGAAAGTCGCGTACCGGGGCAGTGAATGTCATGCAGTGTCACCCAGTGCAGCAAGTGAGGCCATGTCCAGCTCCCGGCGGCAGTTGGAATTTAAGGATTTGCGGGAAGCGGCAGGAGAGAGGTGTTCTACGGAGAGCACTGCCAGAGGTGAGCGGGTCGGCAGAAGGTGCTGAGGTGGCGGCAGGTTCCGCTGTCCGGTCCCGGCGGCCGCTTGCAGCCACCCGAGCTACTGCCCTCCCCGGCCACAATGCAGTTGCTCCGCGTCCGGAGCGCCGCGGCAGCAGTGAGTGAGTGAGTTGCTGGCATGATCCCCAACCCCCTCCTTCTTAACGCTCCTGCCCTCCCTGCAACTTTACCCCTGGCGGCCCAGCCAATTTGTGCAGCCCAGGCCGTGCTGACCCGGGCCAGACTCCCCACACGCTGTGATGTCCTTTTACAGCCGCTTCCCATCAGCTGCCAACAAAGAGGGATAGGCTTGGCTATCCCTCAATACAGCAACATCGTTCTTGGCTAACAACCTAACCTTCGGCTTCCAAGACGCAGGTAAATTTTCGTGTCTTATTTTTGGGTAAAAAATAGCGTCTTCATTGCCAGGAAATATGGTAATCAAGAATATTAAACCCAGATAATGAAATTGAAAAGTAAGTCATGCACAAACTTCCAGTACCAATTGAACTCAATGGAATCTCAGACCTATTCCATGTCTTGAGCTGACTGCCAATTTCCCAGCAGTATGATTTTTCCATGCCATTCTGCCTATTAAAACACCCACTTAAAAGTGAACATGAAAATCCCAACAAGATTGAGCTTAGTCATTAAACATGGTTCCACTCCACTGGCTGAATGCCAAAAGGTTTTTTCTGATCCACCTGTCACAGGCAGCAAGGTTCAGCTCAATGTTTTCGCATCCAAGCTGCACCGATCAATATAATAATTAGAAACATACCAGTTAAAGGTAGGCTGCACTGCTTCGAGGCATCCTATGGCTTAAACAGAAAGTGATAAATAGCTGGAGCAGGTTTGATAGCCATTCTACAGGTGATCTAGTCATTTTACAGATGATCTGACCCAGGGAAAATGGAGAATGGCACAAGCATGTGAACGAGCACCGAAGTTTCAAATGGTGACGCAGATACCAGAATATTGTAGCTTTCAGAACAAGAAGTCAGTGAATGCATCAATAATGTCAAATCCCTCCAACTTAACACTGACCTCAGAACATCTCAATCAATCAGTTAACAACAGTTTAAATCTTTCAGGGTTCATTGACAGACTTTTATACTTTCCACTGCATCTTCACACTATCAAAATCTCACATTTCATAGCTTGCACACACTGTCTGCTATTCTGCCATGGCATTGCAGAATATAATAAATTTCAAGCAATCCTTATTAATAAAAAAAAACTGCTGGAGGAACTCAGCAGGCCGGACGGACAACATCTGTGGAGGGATATGGACAGAAGACATTTCTCTTAATTCTTTCTTTGATAATAGGTATAAAGCTAATCATAAGCCATGAATGAAAGCCTTTTTTTCCAAACAAGGTGCAGGAGAGAGGCGACGTTTTGCAGGCAGCATGCAGGAGAACACTTGTATATGTTTTGACCTTTAAAAGTTGAAATCTGCAGCTAGAATTACAGTACCTGTAATAGGAAACCAACTTTTAAGGCATTTAAATGCCCAGATCCCCAGAATGTAGGCATAATGCCATTTTCTGCATTTATAAAGACTTTTAGCATCTGGAATTATGATTTTCAGAAATAATTTTGTGTTGCATACAATGAGTAAAACTAGATGTGTAAATTTTTTAACTAAAAAGAATACATCAATGCCAGCAGATATCTTCACTACATTGGAATGATTACAAATGCTGAACACTACAAAGTTGAATAATGATTCAGCTTTAACAAGATGTTAGCTTGTATTACTTCAGTCCTTTGATATGATAAAGGAGAATCATCAGGTGGGATATACTAGTACCTAGCAAAAGCTGGTTAAATATCAACACAGTCCATGGTTGGTTTAATTTGTTAAAACTGACCAATGTTGCAAAATGGATAGACGTTCATTGCAAACATATTTAGGTGATGCAGTATCATGGCAGGTTATTGAGTGTTCAGTCTGTACTAATGAAAATCTAATATGGAGGTAGTTCTAGTTTGCGTTAGTTACATTCCTAAGAAACCTCCTGTAAAATAAAATTGCGTCAATAGGAAAAAGGGAGTAAGGGATTAGAGAGTTTCAGACTCAGAATATCAAAGTTATCTTCATGCAGGATGTAAAAAAATATATTTTAATAGCTACAAGTTTATTTTGTTACTGGTAAGAATACTAAAGCCTGTTTGTTACATTGTTTAATAGAATATCAATGCACATGTATCTGGCCTCCCACAGTGAAACTGGCAGTCGGTGTTCTTAATACATAGAACAGTACAACACGAGAATGTGACATATTCGGCCCATAATGTCTATGCAGAGCATGATGCCAAGACTATCCCTAATCTACCTGCACATGATCCATATCCCTCCATTACCAGCACATCCAGATACTGTATCTATCCAAAACCACTAATGCCACTATCATATCTGCCTCAGCCACAAAACCTGACACCACGTTCCAGGCACTCACCTCCCTTTGTGTAAAAAAGATGCCCCACACATCTCCCTTAAACTTTTCCCTTCTCACCTTAAACTCATGTCCTCGAGTATTTGATTTTGCCTTCCTGGGAAAAAGGTTCGGACTGTCTACCATTTCTATGCCTCTCATAATTTTATGCACTTCTATCAGGTCTTCCTGCAAACTCCAGAGTTCCACAGAAAACAATCCAATTCAATCCAATTCTATATCTCCCTATAGCTAATGCCCACTAATCCAGACATCATTCTGGTAAACTTCCTCTGCACCCTTTCCAAAGCTATATCCTTCCTGTATTAGGACAACCTGAATTGCACACAATACTCCAATTGCAGCCTAACCAAAGTCCTATGAAGCTGCATCAAGACTTCCCGAGTTTTACACTCAATACCCGGCCTATGAAATAGGGCATTTCATGACACAAAGTAACTAAGCGGGTCAGGCAGCGTCTCTGGGGAACAAGGATTGGTGACATTTCGGGTCAGGACCCTTCTCAGACGTGGGTCCCGATCTGAAATGTTGCCAATCCATGTTCTCCAGAGATGTTGAAATAAGGACCTGTAGATGTTGGTTTACAAAAAAGGATCTAAGATGAAGCTTTTCATTCTAGAACCCAAGGTGAGGCTTTCCATTCTAGGATCCACCACACCTGCTCCCGAGCTGAAGCTTTTCTTTCTTGGACATCCAAGATATCCTCTTGCTTTAGTAGACATGGTTTCCCCCCTTCTGTCATCCCTGATCCGCATCTCCTGTGTCTAATGGTGCTGTTCTTGTTCCCCCTCCTTCCAGATGGAACTAGGATAGAGTTCCTCTGGTCCTCACCCTTCACCCCGCCAGCTTCCGCATCCAACACATCATCCTCCAACCTTTCCGGAAATGGCAACATGATCCCACTACCAGTCATATCTTCCCATCTCTACCCCTTTCCACTTTCTGCAGAGACTGCTCCCTCCACAACCCTTTGGTTCACCCATCCCTTCCCACTCAAACCCCATATACATTTCCCTGCAACAACTGTCCCTATACCTCCTCCTTCACCTCCACCCAGTAACCCCAGCAAAATGTGTCTAAAGGTGAGGCAAAATTGCAACTCCTGTAACATCATCTACTGTTTCCACTGTCTGCGTTGTGGCCTCCTGTATATTGGCGAGACCAAACATCATCGGCGGTCACTCGAAACGAGTATGACTGTCCTCTTTTGGGAGGACGCCTGTGCGTGACTTTGTTTAACGTGGGGAGACTGGTGCACAGACAGCTATCACATGGTTCTTGACAGATCTGGGTCAGCTTCCAGTGGCATGGAGTCCAAGACAACTGGGGACCCTTTTCTGCTGCAGCCTTCATCCGCCTTCCTAGCCGTTGTGACGCTCCACTAAAGTCAGCCATCATCCTCCGCCAGTTCAACCATTGAGGTCTTGGTTGGATTGCTATTTGTCAGGGACCTTCCCCTCAACCTTGCCGCCATGGTTGGCCCTACCAGGAGCATAGCTCCAGACGGCATCGCTCTCAGGATCACACAAGCTTCTCCACCACGACAAGGTAACAATCCACAGAGACCAAGCATAGACTTGCCGACCATTTCGCTGAAGACCATTTCGCACTCAGTCCGCCAAGGCCTACTGCATCTTCCAGTTGCTAACCATTTTAACATCCCTTCCCTTTCCCATACTGACCTTTCTGTCCTGGGCCACGTCCATTGCGAGAGTGAGGTTACACGCGCACTGAAGGAACAACAGATCATATTCCACTTGGATAGCTTACAACCCAATGGTATGAATATTAAAATCTCCAATTTTAGGTAACCAACAATCCACCATGTCGCCCCGCTCCCCTTTCTCCCTCCCCGCCCCTGTACCCCACTTGGCCTCTCACCTATTTTTACCTTCCCCCTTCTCCTATATTCCTTCCTCTGGCTTCACTATTCACAACTCTTCAATCTTGTCTCACATTGATTGATTGATATTGATATAATTTAATTGCCACACAACCAAGGTCGGTGGTATTTGGGTTGCCAGCAGCGGTACAATAATAAAGAACACAACCACAATAAAATTTTTACACAAACATCCACCACAGCATTCATCACTGTGGTGGAAGGCACAGAGCTTGGCCTCCCCCGTGGTCGGGACCACCACCCTCCACAGCCGTTGCTGCGGGCGTCCAGATGGTAAGGGACAAAGTCAAAGTCAAGGTGAGTCCAGGATCGGCTCTTCCCAACCAGAGACCATATTCTGCTTTTATCATTTATATTTATTCCAATGATCTGCCTATCAAAACTCCCCTCACTGGTGTCCATCTATTACCTGCCGAGCTTTGTCCTGCCTCTCCTTTTTTCCACCTTTCTTCCCCTCCCCTATAATTACTGAAGGGTCCAGACCCGAAACATCACCTATCCATATTATCCAGAGATGCTGCCTGATCTGCTGAGTTACTCCAGCACCGTGTGCCTGATGTAAATTATTCTTTCTCTTGTGTTTTCAAAATTCATGTTTATCAGCTTTGCCAATGCACTGTGAACCTTAATTGGCCAAAATAGATAATGAATGTAAGAGTGAATCTCTCAGTGAATGCTTTAATCTCTAAACAATCACAATGGAGTACATTAAATATTGATCTACTTAATAGCTGCCAGGCAGGTCAAATGTGAGCTTCATTACTGCAATTGCAGAATTGCCTGTACAACAAAATAAACCATAGTTATTGAGGAATTGAGGAAATTTGGTATAAATTGTTAGCATTCAGAATCACTGAGCATACAGAAGGCAATATTGAGCCAAGCTGTCTTTTAAATAACTTCAAATTACAATGTTTTCCCAAAAGGCTAAAAAGCAATAAAATTCCGGATGCTGGAAAGGGGGAACAAACTGAAAATGCTACAAACATTCAGCAAGTCAGGCACAATATGTGGAGATAGAAACAGAATTAATTTTGTAGGTCTCCAACCTTTCATATGAACATACGACGACAGGTTATTGACCTGAAACATTAACTTGCTGAATATTTCCGGCATCTTGCTATTTTAATTTCAAAGTGCTAACATTGGAGTCAATCCACTCTAGAGGGCGGAACTAGCCCAGTATGCGAACTTGACACAGCCCAATTATGTCGAGGGACAGTCCCGTGCTGTGTAACTGTAGGACTCTGACATTCATATATATTCTTCCTAGTTTGGCTGAAGTTTCCTCATCCTTTCTCCCATTTAAAACATCTGGTACGTTCCTTAGATCATTAGTTGAAAGGATTTTTTCAACAAAATTGAGCTAAACAACAATTGCTATGAGAAGTATATGTTACAATACCAAAGGCAGCAAGAAACTTAATGAATCTGTTATAAAGTTTAACATAATGATGGCCAGCAATCATCATCACCGATATAAAACATAGATAGTACATCACAGGAATGGGAACTTCTACAGGTGCACAGTGGAGAGCATGCTGACTGGTTGCATTGTGGCTTGGTTCGGCAACTTGAGCGTCCAGGAGCGGAACAGAATGCAGAAAGTTGTGACCACTGCCCAGTCCATCATCGGCTCTGACCTCCCCACCATCAGGGATCTATCGCAGTCGCTGCCTCAAAAAGGCTGCCAGCATCATCAAGGACCCAGACCATCCTGGCCACACACTCATCTCTCCGCTGCCATCGGGTAGAAGGTACAGGAGCATGAAATCTGGTACATCCAGGTTCATGAACAGCTTCTTCCCCATAGCCATCAGGCTATTAATCTCGCCATCAAACTAACTCTGAACTATAACATCCTTTATTTATGTGTATATATATGGTCTATACTATATAGACACACTGTTCTGTATTTATGCTTACTATATTCTGTTGTGCTGCAGCAAGCAAGAATGTCATTGTCCTATCTGGGACACATGACAATAAACTCTCTTGACTTGACTTCAACTCACAATGTCTGTGCTGAGCAAGTTGTCAAATTAAACTAATCCCATTTCCTGCACATGGTCTATGTGAGGGATAAGATGATTAAACCACCATCATTGTGAGGGGCCGAGTGATTCTAGTCACCGACCTTGTGATGGGCCGAGTAGTTGGAATCACCAACCTTGTGATTCGAACAAACAGTCAGACCTTCAGAGCTGTTGATAACATTGTAGAATAACAAGATGAGGTAAGGAATGTAGCTGACAACACAGAAGCTATTCTTTAGGTCAAAGGCAATTAAGTAGGTTAGGGCAACAGCTACTGAGCATGCTTAATAAAATAAATGAATATTAACTTTACGCCCCTCATGACAAAGAACCTAATTTAAATGTACATGCGATGTATGATGTGGGAGGAGAGGGAATGATTGATGACGCACGGAGGGGAGGGTTGGAAGATTGTGAACCTCGGTACCCTGATTGGAAGGGGTCAGAAGGGGAGGCGTCCGATCAATAAAGACTGTATACTGAATTGTATAAAAATAGACGTTTTTCCTTTGCTCGGTGTGTCTCAACTTGGAGAGGCACCCGATTCTGCAGACTCGCAAATAAAGCATTTCTTGTTTCCACGATTTAGTCTCTGAGTAGTGATTGTGAGCACAAACCATATATCTCACAAGTTGGGGGCTCGTCCGCGATCGCCACTCCGGCCGCTTGACGGAGGCACGAAAGGAAGGGAAGGTGCACCCTGCTGATTTCAGCAGTCTCTGATCTCCTTGCTTGCCGTCAGCGGTTTGAGCGAGTGATATTCGGACAAGAGACTCTGGAAACAAGAGGGAATCCGGTGAAAGGGATCAATCAATCGAGCAATTCCTGTGCACAGGACTCGGGTAAGAATATTGACTATTAAGTATTACTCGGGCGATTGGGTTCTGTTGGACGGGAAAAGGTCTGACAGGGATGGGTAACCGGAACGGGCAAAGTAAGGGCCCGGGGAAAAAGGCTCAAACTGGTGAAGAGCCGCACATTCCGCCTGATAGTCCATTGGGGCGGATGTTGCACGGATGGGGTGAGGGGGGGACTCATGGTAAAAGTAAGA
The DNA here is from genome assembly GCF_010909765.2 of Amblyraja radiata. Classification (NCBI taxonomy): domain Eukaryota; kingdom Metazoa; phylum Chordata; class Chondrichthyes; order Rajiformes; family Rajidae; genus Amblyraja; species Amblyraja radiata. The sequence continues at coordinate 22,362,991 of NC_045984.1, read as the reverse complement.
AAGTCATGATAAAGTATTGTTACTTTGAATGGCCAAAGGAACCCACAAAAGAGGAAGGGGTGAATGGAGGGACCAAGGCTAGGGTCCCCCGGGAAATAAAGAACAAGGATCAGGGGGATGGCATCCCGTGTTATCATTGTCACAAAGAAGGACACTTTAAAAGAGAATGTCCAAAGATAAGGCATGAAGTACAATCGTACACACTGATGGAGGAATAGGGGGGGCAGGGGTTCCCCTCCTTGGGGTGTGTAGGACGTACACGGGAACCCTTGGTAAACTTAAAATTAGGTCCCCAAGGAGAAGACACGGTATTTTTGGTGGACTCAGGGGCGGAAAGATCAAGTGTAACCAGGATACCAGAGGGAATGGGATTAGGGGAAAAGCAAGTCAAAATCTCTGGAGTAGGGGGAAAGGTAATGACAGCTCCCGAGATAGAAGGAGTAATGGTAAGATATGAAAATCGAGAGGCCATGGAAGACTTAATCCTGGTGCCCCAAGCAGGAATAAATCTGATGGGAAGGGACTTACAAGTTCAATTAGGAATGGGCACAGCTCCCGTAGGTGGACAGATTATAGTACAACTATATAAATTGACGACCGAAGATGAAGAAAGAATAGTCTCACAGGTGTGGGCAAGAGAGGGAAATAGGGAAGGGCTAAGAATACCACCTCTGAGGATAGCCTTGCGAGAAGGAAGTGAAGTAGTACAAGTAAGACAGTATCCGATTTCAATGGAAGGAAGGAAAGGGCTGCAGCCAATTATAGAAAACTTACTGAAGGATGGAGTATTGGAGAGTTGTATGTCCCCCTACAACACGCCAATACTCCCTGTAAGAAAGACTGATGGAACGTTCCGACTGGTCCAGGACCTAAGAGAATTGAATAGGGTAGTTAGGGCTCGACACCCGGTAGTCCCAAATCCTTATACCATAATGGGACGTATACCCCCTAACCATAGGTGGTTCAGTGTGGTAGATCTGAAAGACGCCTTTTGGAGCTGCCCCCTGGCTGAGGAAAGTAGAGACCTCTTTGCATTCGAGTGGGAAAACCCAGACACACTGAGGAAGCAACAGTATCGATAGACTGTGCTTCCTCAGGGATTTACTGAATCCCCGAACCTGTTCGGGCAAATATTAGAACAAGTATTAGAGGATGTTCCCAGGACCTATGGGACACAATTATTGCAGTACGTAGATGATTTGTTACTCTCAGGCGGAGAAGAAAAGCCAGTAAGGGATGCAACCATAACCCTCTTAAACCTTTTAGGGGAAAAGGGATTGAGAGTGTCCAAAAATAAACTACAATTTGTAGAACAGGAGATTAAATATCTAGGACACCTGATTAGTGACGGGAAAAGGAGAATAAACCCCGAAATAATAGCCTGATCACCGCACCGGTACTGACCCTCCCGTCCATCGATCAACCATTCCATCTCTTTGTTAATGCGGAGAATGGAATTGCGTTGGGGGTACTGACACAAAAGAGAGGAGGGAAGTGACAGCCAGTCGCATTCCTTTCTAAACTCTTGGATCCGGTATCACGAGGGTGGCCTGTATGTATTCAAGCGGTCGCAGCAACAGCAATATTAGTGGAAGAAAGTAGAAAATTGACATTTGGAGGTGACCTGGTAGTATCTACTCCCCACACGGTCCGGACAATACTAACTCAGAAGTCCAACCGGTGGTTGACTGACTCCAGGATCCTAAAGTACGAAGTGATACTTATGGAAAAAGACGATTTGACCATTCTGACCGATAAGAATTTAAACCCTTCCCAGTTTTTATACTCGGCGGACGACAAGCAGGAAGGGCAGAGACCAGAACACTACTGTAGCGAAGTTATAGAACTACAGACCAAGAGCAGGGAGGATTTGGAGGAGCAGCCTCTGGTAGAGGGAGAAAGGTGGTTTATAGACGGTTCTTCCCGCTGTATAAATGGAAAAAGATATAGTGGGTATGCCATAATAGGAGAAGGATTTGAAGGAGTGGAGGCGGGCAGGTTGCCAGGTAGTTGGTCGGCTCAGTCATGTGAATTGTATGCCTTAATACGGGCGTTAGAATTGTTGGAGAGGAAGGAAGGAACGGTGTACACCGACTCCAAATATGCATTTGGAGTAGTGCACACGTTTGGGAGAATATGGAAAGAAAGGGGGATGATTATAGCAAGAGGAAAGGAGTTGGCACATGAGCAATTAATTGAGAAGGTGCTGGAAGCATTACATTTGCCAGAAAGGATAGCGGTGGTCCATGTGGCGGGAGACCAAAAGGAGAATTCATTAGAAGCAAGGGGAAATGAAGCGTCAGACGGAGCCGCCAAAAAGGCAGCGACAGAAGGAACAGTGAGGATGTTGTCTTTAATACCATTAAGGGAAGGAGTAGGAAAGATACCTGTATTCTCACAGGAGGAGGAGGATAAAATGAATGAGGTAGGGGCTCGGCGTTCCACTGACGGGAGGTGGTGGACGCCGGATGGGAAACAAATGTTAACCAAAGGATTAACTCGGGATTTGATGACACAACTGCACTCCCAGTCACATTGGGGAGCGCAGGCCCTGTGTGACACACTACTATGGACCTACGCTTGCCGAGGTATCTATACTTTGGCTAAGCAGACAGTCTCCGGTTGTGTGTTATGTCAGAGGGTTAACAAGAAGGTAATGAGAGCTGTCCCTGGTGGAGGACAACAATTGGCTATAAGACCCTTCCAGAGAATACAGGTAGATTTTACAGAACTTCCAAGAATACAAAGGTGGAAGTACCTCCTAGTAGTTGTAGACCATTTCACCAGGTGGGTGGAAGCATTTCCCACGATAAATGCCACCGCTCAGGCAGTAACCCGGATATTATTAGAACAAATCATTCCACGATACGGGGTCATCGAATCCATAGATTCCGACCGAGGAACACATTTTGCCTCTAAGGTTCACCTGTTGGTTTGCAGTACCTTGGGAATAAATTGGAAATTGCATACACCCTGGCACCCCCAGAGTTCTGGGCGAGTGGAAAGGATGAATGCAACCCTTAAAACACAGATAACTAAGTTAATGGAGGAAACCAGACTACCCTGGACTAAGTGTTTACCAATTGCATTATTAAGAATACGAACGGCACCCCGTAAAGATATTGCGGTTTCTCCCTACGAAATGTTGTTTGGGCTGCCCTATCTTGGAAAGGTAGAGGGCACGCCGACCTTCGAAGGCAGCGATGTGTTCCTGAGGAACTATTTACTGGCAGTGTCTCGTTCCCTTGCAGAATTAAAAATAAAAGGACTGTTGGCACAAAGTCCACCACTCGACTTTCCAATACACGCTATAAAGGCCGGTGACTGGGTACTGATTAAAAGTTGGAAGGAGGAGAAACTGCAGCCCCGGTGGACTGGCCCATACCTGGCATTGCTGACAACGGAGACAGCAGTACGAACAAAAGAAAAAGGGTGGACACATGCGACCCGGGTTAAAGGACCCGTTGACCTGCCGTCAGTTCCTGAGAAAGACGATCAGTGGACGGTAAAACCAGGGAATAAGCCCCTGGCATTAACTTTCAGTAAGAAATAAGTGTATGAAACTAACAGCATGAAAGGAGCAGTTGTAGTATTACTAACTATGTATGTAACCATTATAAGAAGTGTTAATAACTGTGATAAGTGCTACCATCCTATCAGATATGGAGGGCGAACAACCAGATCATTTACCTATCATTCCCATGTAAGTGATGATTGCTACTAGAGGACTAGAGCTGTTTGTCAGGATGGAGGGAGGGGGTATTATGTAGTAGAAAATAAGGGACATGTAGGAAGTTTTGGGCACATTACCTGCCCAAAAGGAGAGAACTGGGTCTGCATGACCAAGAGAGGACAGTTAGGCATCCCTTCCCGAGCCAGGGAGGAAACATTAGACAAAATTAAGGAGGTAGTGATAGGGAAGTTAGCAGAAGCAGTAGTCAACAAACCTCCCCCACCTTCCCAGCCTCAACTGCACCAGACTATGTATGATGAAATAAAGCAGCAGATTGAGATCCCGGAAGTGGGGAGAAACCTGTTTGTGGACTTGGCCCTCCGGATAGCCAGAACCCTGAATGTGACTAACTGTTGGGTTTGTGGAGGACCGCTGATGAGCTCACGCTGGCCATGGAGAGGATCTATCATTGAGGTATGGGACCTGATAAAGTGGAATTTGACGGTGGGAAGAGATCGAAGTCCCCAGGAATGGGTCCTGACACACACCCCGGTTGGAACTGAGTGTATCGCCAGGCCCTGGGCAAAGGATGCCATCCTAGTAGGCAGCAGCCCCTGCCAGCGCATCATCACCCAGTGGCCAAATCAATCCCGAGTGCGGTGGCCAGAGGAACCTCAATGGTATCCCACTGTAAAGGATGAAGGAAACTGTACTATCTGGATGAAGACTGATGGAAGCGAATCGACTGGATTATGGAATTGCACCGGGAACAACCCTTACCAGGGAATCCCAGTGTTGCAGGACATATGGGACAATGTTACCTCTAGTGGACCGGCCCCTGAAGGACTGCTATGGATATGCGGACACAAGGCATACTCGGTATTGCCAGAAAAATGGAGTGGGACTTGTTTAATTGGACTGGTACAACCAGGGTTTTTTTTTGTTGACCACTGAGGAGGGGCGGTCGCTAGGAACACCCATCTTTGACGATCTACACCGAACGAAGAGAAGAATGGACATCGGAAAATGGGAAAATGATTAGTGGCCACCTGCAAGAATCATCTCATATTATGGACCAGCCACTTGGGCACAGGACGGATCCTGGGGCTACCGGACCCCAGTGTATATGTTAAATCGGATCATAAGACTACAGGCAGTGCTGGAAGTAATTACTAACCAGACTGCATCTGCACTAGAGATGTTGGCGAAGCAGCAGACACAGATGAGAACAGCGATATACCAAAACCGTTTGGCCTTAGACTACTTACTAGCCGAAGAGGGAGGAGTATGCGGAAAATTCAACCTCTCTAATTGCTGCCTAAACATAGATGACAACGGGCAAGCAGTAATGGATATATCTGAAGGAATCAGAAAAATAGCACATGTCCCGGTACAGAGATGGAACACAATCATGGGAGCAGGATGGTGGGATTACATCTTAGGAGGAGCCTGGTGGAAAGCGGTGGGACTGGTGATTTTATGGGCATTAGCTGCATTGATCATTATCCCCTGTTGTATACCATGTCTCAGGGTTCTTATAACTAGAAGTATAAGCCAAATGCAGGCAGTTGTAGTCCCCATGGGGGAGAAAGGGGGCGTCCAGAAGATAATGATAATGAGGCCGAGAGAGGACCCAGAGGAAAGAGAGATAAAAAGAATGTTATTAGCTTTGGAACAGCAGGAAGTCTAGGAATGGGGTTTAATACAGGATGCGTAGCAAAAGAAAAAGGGAGGATTGTGAGGGATAAGATGATTAAACCACCATCATTGTGAGGGGCCGAGTGATTGTAGTCACCGACCTTGTGACCTTGTGTCACAGAAGCTATTCTTTAGGTCAAAGGCAATTAAGTAGGTTAGGGCAACAGCTACTGAGCATGCTTAGTAAAATAAATGAATATTAACTTTACGCCCCTCATGACAAAGAACCTAATTTAAATGTACATGCAATGTATGATGTGGGAGGAGAGGGAATGATTGATGACGCACGGAGGGGAGGGTTGGAAGATTGTGAACCTCGGTACCCTGATTGGAAGGGGTCAGAAGGGGAGGCGTCCGATCAATAAAGACTGTATACTGAATTGTATAAAAAAAGACGTTTTTCCTTTGCTCGGTGTGTCTCAACTTCGAGAGGCACCCGATTCTGCAGACTCGCAAATAAAGCATTTCTTGTTTCCACGATTTAGTCTCTGAGTAGTGATTGTGAGCACAAACCATATATCTCACAGTCTACATCCGTCCATTCCCTGCCTGTTCATGTGCCTATCAAAATGCCTCAAATAATGCTATTGTATCTTCCACTACCTTAACTGGCAGCATGTTTCAGGCAGCTACCACTCTGTGTAAAAAGAATAGCCTTGCAAATTTCCTTCAAGCATTCCCACTCTCAAAGCTATGCTTCCTAATATTTGCCATTTCCACCCTGGGAACAAAAAAGACTATCTATCCTGTCAATAACATTACATACTTCTACCAGGTAGCCCCTCAGCCTCTGTTGCTCCAGAGAAAGCACCCATTTTTGTCCAACCATTTCTTATAGCTAAAGCTCTCTAATCCAGGCAATATCCTGAATAATTGCTTCTGCATCCTCTCCAAAGCCTCCACTTCCTTCCTGTAATGTGACCTAAACTACCCACAATACTCCAAATGTTTGAGGGTTGCAGTTGCAACAAGACTTTCCTACTTTTATACTTCAACATCCCAACCAATGAAGGCAAGTATGCCTTCATTATTACCCTATCCATTTGTGGGGTCACTTTCAGGGAGCTATGGACTTGTACCCCAAGATCCCTCTGTACATCAGTGCTGACAAGAAAGGGTCCTGCCATTTACTGTATACGTTCCTTTGTCATTTAACCATAGAATGCAACACCTTGCACTTGTCCAAAGTAAAATGAAGCAACAGCAAATACATCTTTTATGAAAATAACTGTGAAATGGGATTTTGCTGTTGCACAAACTATATTTTTTACTTTTTAGTTTCCAAAGATGTTATTTGATATAATGAAAACATGGCTATGAATATTTGAGCCACCTTAGAGGACGCATTCTCCTTTGTACTAATGGACAGTAATATAATATATCCACTGTGTTTCAGTTGAGAGCTATTAATAATTCTTAATTAAAATGTTTAATGCTGCTGTTGACATTATGACCTGACCAGTTTGTTATAATAAAACTAAAACAAGATTTTTTTTAATGTTAAGAAGTCTTTTGGCTTAAAATGAACTTTTAATGTCCTGCCAATAGCCAATTTAGAGTCTGTCAAATTCAGTATCTTGGCAGCATACATCAGTTTTGGAATGAAATATTGGGGCTAATGGTAGATGGTTATAAAAGACTAAAGAATTACTTACAATTATTGATTATGTATCAATTTGTGGTCAAGCATAACAACTGAAGATAAATAACACATCAGGCTTACAGCATTGTAAAATAATAATTGTTTACCATCTGCAAGTACTCCAGCAGGTAGCTAAATATTATGATAAGATTCAAAGTAAAGCAAAATTGACAAAACATTTCCTCCAAAGTGGAATGAATGTTTAACTACTGTGAACAAGAGTTTAGAATCATTTCAAATTGTAAACCATTGCTGGGTTTTTTAATATGACACATCATATCCAGAAAGGAGCAAATAAAAAACAAAACAGACAAATGCCTGTTTGCAATATATCACTTTTCCCTATAAACTTGAAATTAGTCCCGTCATGTGCTAGTGCTAGTGCACATGCATGCGTGCTTGATTAGGATCTTTGATAAATATTCCTTCTCTACTTCCCAATGTACAATTCAAAAATCACCTTGTTGCCCATGAATACCTAGTTGACCACTTTACATATGACACTGTCTTCAAGTTAAGATTGTACAGAACAGATAGTTCTCATAATTAGAGGCTGAATCTCCAAGTAACTTTTTGCTAAGGATTAAATAATGGTTCATATACCAGTACACTCACAAATGCAAAATTTAAAAAAAACAGGATCTTAACAAACAACTTAATTCCCTAGTACACTCGAAATACACAAGACTTATTTTTCAGAGCGAAACTGCTTATATTGGTAATCTGTATAAATGCCTGTTAAAGAATGGGTTCATCTGATTTTTATTGATGTTATTGCCAGTGCACTGATTACCTTACAAAAGCAACACTGTCCAAGTAATTTACTTTGGGAATCCTCATAATGTAAGGAGGCTTTCACAAAAATTAAATTGATTGTAACTCAATAATAGTTCTGCTATTTGTCCAAAATTGTCTTTGCATTAATTCAGTTTGCTCACACCATAATTTACGTTGTTTTATAATACAAACAGTACATGATGCCACATGCTAAGTGTCAATGCTATCCCACACACTTTCATATCTTCTGGGAATCGGCATTCTATTCAGTAGTCTTCTGCATCAAATTTAAGCTCAATAATTTACTGTAATAACAAACAAGCATTCAAACCAATAATTACACGTTTGTCAAATTTAATTTGGCACACTAAAACTGCTGATTGGTTCATTATTTTGGAAAACAAGGCTCAGTTTAGTTTTAAAATATTGTTGGAAAACTTCTGAGACATTTCTCTCCAACCCCAAAAGCAATTTACAAGCAGCAGAAGACTGCAGTCAAATTATCCAAATATTAATAATGACCACCAATATTTGAATAGTTAGAAGCTAACAGTGAAAGATTTGACCTCAAATTCTTATTTAAATAAATCTATTGACATTTTGTTGCAATTTATCACTTAGTAATATGAAAATCTGAATAACAGGAAACTGAACATACTTTGAGGTCATATATATAGTCATAACACTTATTTCCTGAACAATTATATACTTGTACCGTTTAATCTTCTGATATTACACCATTGAAGCCACCATGTTCACAAATACAAAAAAAACACTTAAGCAAGCATGCACACAACTACCAGACAAGAAGCCACAGCACATTGTAGACCACAAATGTCTAGTTTATGAACAAGGCAATAGATTTGGTTAAAACCCACCTATCCGACAGATCTAGAGACTGCCTACTTTCAAGGGAACACTGACGACTGGTTAGCCTGCTAGAGTCTGACGCAGTCTCTAGGTCACTGCGTCCATTTGTGGCAGAGTCTATGCTATCATAGCGTCTACCAGAGAAAGCGGAAAGCACAAAGAGGAAAAATGTGAGGGAAGATTAAATAAACAAAAAAGTTACTTTTTAATTGTATACTCTACTGAGAAAACAGTATTTCGATCACTTATGAAATTAATTTATATAATACTCAGATATATTACTGATCATATAATACTCAGATATATTACTGATCAATTACACAACACTTTGTTGCAAATATGCCAAAAGAGGATCGATATTACAAGCATTTGACCTCTCAGCCCACTTGTTGATGGATTCTCAACCAAGTGTTTTGAGCACAGAGGATTATTTTTAGGGTAATGACAAAAAGACTTATACCATCATAATTATTATTAGCATAAGCAAGTCAGTCTTTTCATTGGCAAGAATTCATAGGCACAGTGGTCTCACAACATAGTACACAATAGTTCCTTCATTTTCTAACGTTCATTCTCATATTGTGGTGTAAGAACATTTCAATAGCAAACCAAATGACAGGGAATAAAAATATAACAGTCTGTTATATAAAAATGAGTAGCAAAATTTCCGGTTTGAAGTTATAAACAAATTTCACTGCAGTAAATATCAATTAATGAGAACAGATGTTTGATGAATATAGCTGTGAAGGTAACAACCATGTAACCATAGTATATCTGTATAGGATTTTCCAAAAAGCAATAGCCAACTGAACATAAAGTTCCCATTAAAAAGCTTTTGAATGCTTCAATATCTTAATATGAATTATAAAAACTAGCTCCCAGTAACGTGTGCATCTTTACACATTGATTTTCTTTGGTATTATTTAAATTACAGATATGTTACACTCCACATATTTCCCACAAATTGTTAAATTTGTAATATTTTAACCAAACTTCAAATTACACATCATTATATTTCAATTTAAAATCAAAGAACGCTACCCCTAAAGCATTTTCACACAGTATTCATCTCCTTATACTGGTAAAAATAAATACATGGTTACCCTGCAGAGAATTAGAAAGAACTCTGATGTCTAGTTAAAAGAAATGAAAAAAAACTGATTAATTTAACATGATATCAATCAGCAAGGAGCAACCTAAGAGAGAATCACCTTCATAAACTCAGTGAACAATAAATGCACTAATAGCTTACAGCATAAATACTAATATTTAAACTCATTTACATTAATGATGTTTATATTTCTACAATATTTTAAATATAGGTAATAAAATCAAGTAGTAAATATCACAATTATAAATGCAACATCATGCTGCATTTATATTACTTGCATTGTTTTATAATACAATATATTACACATTTGAAAATGTTCAATTACATGCATAATAAAATATAATTTTGGCTTAGCTTGTGAAAGTGTGTGCTATTACAGCCATTCAAAATGTTTGCTTGCCATGAGAAATGCTTTGGCTAATATAATGCATGAATAGCTTTGCACTAGTCAAGTTATAACGTATCAAAATATAACGTTAGTTTTCAAATTACAGGATGGAACTGCAACAGCTTAATAAATCACATTTGCACATTTAAAGTTAAAAAAAAGGTTTAGATGTAATGATAATTTCAAGGAAGTAATTGTGGGGTTTTTTTTAGGCATGTTGCAAATAATATTTTGCACTTTCAACATATCCATGCCAAGAAGGAAACCAAGAAACTACTACCTGGCCAGTCATATTTTATTTCATGTTGTGTGTAAACTAGTGGGTGTATTATACATTCTCTTTTTTTTCTTCTTCCAGACCGTGGATACAGTAAATACTTAATATATTTGATTGAAAGAAGCTGAAGCTTTGAGAATTACAATAAAAGATCCTAAATTACATTATAATTGAGTCTACTAATATTGTTTTATTAAAAGATTACGAGGTAATGAATTTTATAAAATAGCATCAAACTTTGTTGTGCATTTTGCCTATAATGTGCAGAAAATAAATAATGAATAGGTCTTGCCATGTTGTCTGGAAGCAATCAAATTATTAGCAGCTAATCAACCTAAAGGTAGAAAAGAAACTTATCAGAAAGTGGTGAAATATAAATAGAAAGGCTCCACCAGCAACTGCAAAATGAAGAGCAGGGATCCTGAAAATTATATTTAGTTATGTTGAGAATGAACATACACTGTTGAGTGAAAACAATGTTACATAAAACCCATTTTTCAAAAGTACGGTTGGGTTAACCTGGAACAATTTGTTTTAACATCTATTTTAGAGTCGTCGTATAAAGATAAAATTACTAAATCTACAAATGAAACAAAATACGAAACAAGCAACTTAGATGTTTTTTTCAAAAAAGAATTGAGCTTGATAAATCTTTTCTTTAGTAAAAATAACAAATACTGAATTATGTGTAATGGAGAGCGTCAGATGACTATGTGAATTTTCGGACTGCCTGTGCATAGAGCCACACAGACTCACTACTGGAGAAGATTCAACCTACTGTATATAATTAGGAGGAGAAACAAATAGAAAGAATAATTTGTTCAAAAGAAAGAGATAAAACCAGAATTTCTCACAGCAGTTGCAAATGCCCATACATTCTATTATAACAATATTTTTATTAACTCCCTCTAAATGAATATTTTAGATCGTATCTCCAAAATCATATCTCCAAAAATATTGTGAAATTGGTTTGTAAATGTTGTTCTCATTACTGATAATCAAAACAATGTAAATATATTTATGGATCATTATTCTTCACTCAAATAATTACATCAAGTTGCTAACTAACATTTTGAAAGCTTTATGCATTTCCATTATAGACAATTGTGCTTGTAGAATACTTTCCTAATTACATTCACATAGAGGTAAATATCATATAAATCAAAAAATACAATGATTAATTTTATTTTAAAAAATAGTAATTCAAGAATTATCTAATGACATCATAAAACAACATTTCTATCAAAGAATTATATTTAACTTATCTTTCATAACTGTAGCGTAGCGCATTAACTTTTTTTCATATATTTAAACTGATTCAAGTTCACATTAAAACCACAATCTCTCAAAATAGGAAATCAGCAATTGTGTACACCCTTTTGCAAATTTATTCAATTACTCTGGCGGCGAGTGGGAAGAATATCTCTTCCAATGGACGAAATATATTCAGCCAGGTACCTCTCACTTCTTTTCCAGGCGATTTTTGTTAACCAGTGAACATTATTAACAGTGGAGCTGACAAATTAGAATGTTAATTTACACCAATGTGCTATCACTTCGGTATTAGTCCTCTCACACCCTGGTCAAACTGTGCTCCAGGCCAGAGTTCAGAACTATTTACAGGTTAATTTAAATACTGGGAGAGATACCAAGCAATTATTAGATTGGCAGTCAGAAAGGTATAAACATGACAAAAAACACAGATATTTTCATTTTAGAAAATAAATCTCAAAAATCATTTCAGAATGAAAAAGGCCTTAATAACAGAATAGCATCTAAGTACTGTAAATATTATTTTTGATTACAACCTGTTACTTGTGCTCCCTCCCCCTATCCTAACAAGAAAGAAAGCATTTTACACCTCCAATCATATATCGTCATTTTAAAGAGGCATTTGTTCTCTCTCCGAATTACCTCCAGTATATCGGAACACTCCCAATGAACTTAATTAGACCAGAAATTAATCACATCAAGAATAAACCACAATCTCATCTACAACCACTGTGCAGTCTCAGGATATAGCACAATGCTTTTACTGGATAACCCACTTTTAGCTGAAAACAACAATCAATATCGACTGAAAATAATACTTGTTTGTAAAACCAAACAGCCATCAACAAAATAAATTGTACCTTATTGGCCTCTGATGATCTGAATAATCTAGCTCATAACTGTGAATAGAATCAGTGCAAGAATCCCGCGATCCATTCTGTTGATGCCGTGAAGAAATGGAATACTGATGGACTGATGCATTAGGCTGAGATGTTGTAAAATATGGAGGTGGGATGCTGTTGCTAGTTTCACTTCGATAGTCGCTGTCTCTGTCATCCACTGCACTGTCAGGATCTTCATTGTCTATAAACAATGAAAACCACATTGCCACAATGATGAATTTACAGAATTGTAAAATAATACCAGCTTCAAAGAGTATTATTTCCAAAATGTTTCAAGATCTTCAATATTTTCACAATTCTCACAACTTGCACCCGATGGATAGCATTGTTTAATATATACCTGGATTCTGTCATGTTTGGAAAGATTTAAAAGGATGCAACAACAGCTAATAGCACAAATTAACTGGGTAGCTCATTCCTCAAAGGACAGTTGGTCTCAGATTAAAGGAAGTTGTGAAGATCTGAAAACTGTATAACACTATTTTAGAAGAAGCTGAAGTTCATAATAATTTTCCTCATTGACCTAGCAGTTTGTAGCATAAGCAGCAAGAGCATTAGATACAGGAAAGCATTGACCAGGAATTGATCCTTGGGGCTAAGTTATGAAAACAATGGGTCAGATAATGCCTGACCCATTTTGCACCTCAAATTCACTTCCCATCTTAAACACCCCCATGTCGGCACAAATGAATTCAATGTCTTGTCAAAACAGCCAACTCACAAAGCCAAAAGGGCGACAAGTGGTGATTGAGACAGCAGGCTCCACAAGTTGTGGCCCCCAAATTTGTATTGTTTAGATGCCATTTTTGTTTGTTATGCTGTCAAAGGCCATGTCAATTGTTGCTAAGTGTCAATTATCAGTATAATAGAAATAAACCCAGATTCCACAAAACAGAAACACAAGACTAATTTTAATTGATGCAGCCCACTGACCAGACTTGCACTCTCTCCATGAGTTACTGACTTTGTACACATGCATGCTTTTGACTGTCCTTGATTCATTGACTGCGACTTAGTGCAAGATAATTAGATGAGGCAGAATTTGTTGGGTATATCCAAGGTGGACTCCTTAAACAGTATGTAGACAGTATGTAGATTTGAGGAGGGGAACTATACTGGACCTTGAAGATCTCGGCAAGCCACAGCCATACCGACAGTATCAGATACAAAGAGAGTTTGATAAACTTGGATTGTTTTCTATGGCGTGTCGAAGGTTGAGGGGAGACTTGATAGAAGTATATAACATTATGAAAGGCTAGATAAGATAGACAACCTTTTTCTAGTGTGGAAATGTTCCTTCACTAGAGAGCATAAGCTAAAAGATGAGAGGGGAGACGTTTAATGGAGAGATGTGGGGCAATTTTTGCTTTTACACACATGCCTGGAACACATTGCAAGGGTGGTGGTGGAGGCAGATAAAATAGTGGTGTTTAAGGGGCTATTAGAGAAGCACGTGGAAGTTCAAGGAATAGTGGGATATAGATCGTGTACAACTAAATGAGATAATTTAAACTTGGCATCATCTTGGCGGCGCCGACTTTAACATTGGGAACCTGGGAGCTCCAAACCGGCGCGGCCTTGTCGGCTTCGGAAGCCGCGGTCCCCAGTTAGGAAGCGGCCGTTCCAGGTGGCCCAGCCGCTGAAAGGACTCTCCTGACGCCGGGGCAACAGCACCCAGCCAGAACGGCCAGGAACATCGGGCCTCCGTAGAGGCAATAGCGGAGGCCTCAATGGGCCTGACTTTGGGAGAACTGGGGATGGGGACTGGACATTGTGCCTTCCCCCACAGTGGTAACCATTGTGGGGGGATGATTTTTTTTTTTTTTGTGTGTAATGTGAATATGTTAGTTTGTGTCCAAGATGGCTGTCGGAAGGGAGAGTGGACGCTGGCGCGGTTTAGCTGCCGCTGCTCTCTCTTCACATTGTGTTTTTGATTTTTTGTCTTTGGAGCGAATTCTGTCTTTAATTTGTGTATTGGTGATGTCCTTATTATTTATTTTACTCCGACTATATGTTTTTTCTCTCTTGTTAATTTCTGTAAGGTGTCCTTGAGACTTTGAAAGGCGCCCGCAAATAAAATTTATTATTATTATTATTATTATGTTTGGCACGAACATTGTGGGCCGAAGGGGCATTCCTGTGCTGTACTGATCCCCGAGTCAAATGGAGACCTTATTGCAGACCCTCAGACTATCTTAGATTGGACTTTATCTTGCACTTTATTCCCTTTATCATATATCTCTACACTGTGAATGGCTCGACTGTAATCATGTACTGTCTTTTCACTGATTGGTTAGCATGCAACAAAAGCTTTTCACTGTACACGTGACAATAAACTAAAGGATAGGTGCAGCAACAGTCTGACTTTATTGACAATTAGGCTTCAGTTGATTTAGTGCTTAACACTGGCCCCAGGACCCTGAGAGCCTCTGACAGGAATCAAGGCAAAAAATTCTGACAAAAGTCTATGAGGCTTTTCAAATATTTTTGAAATCATTGATATCCAAAGACATATAAAAAACAGAAATAGTTTGAACGGGTTAAAATGACAACATTCTAATAAAATGTATTTAAAACAATGTGCTCTGATCTCTATTTCAGATGCCGTGCCCCTTTGTATTCTCACTCTCCCTCTATCTCTATTTTCATCCATCTATCAATCAGATGACTCCAACTCCATCAACAACTCATCATCAGGAATCTTTATCCACCCTATCAGAGAAAGTCCCTTTGTATTTCCCATCCCTCCTCCACCCTTCTTGCAACTGAAAACTACGGTAATTTGTTTTCTCTTTCCCAATTCTAATAAATGACTTTTGATCTGAAGCATTATACCCGTGTTTCTCTTTCCTGTTGAATGTTTCCAGATTTTCTATTTTCATTTCAGATTTCCAGCTCCTGCAGTTTTTTTATTTCCAATTTCTTTCTTGAACCTAAACTTTTTTTTCTGTTATTGTTTTATTTACTATTGCACTAAACTATTGTAAAGAGTCTGCCAACCACTTCTCTATCCATGTCAGCACTCTATCACCAATACCATGTGCCCTAATTCTGCCCACTAATCTCCTATGTGGGACCTTATCAAATGCTTTCTGAATGTTCTATATTCAGCTTTCAGAGTACTATGTACAATCCACAAAAATATTTCTTCCCAGTATATTGTATAGAAGTTACCCACTCAAAAAAATTGTTTATTAGACACTGTGCCTGTCACAAAAAAAGTAATGGAACCATGGTAATGAAGAATGATGATAAGGGAATTAGCTAAAAAATGTGAATGAAAGCTGAATTTCACACTCAACCATAATTTCAGGTGGATTGATTGTGGGAATTCATCAACCAGGCATGAATCTTAATTGTCCAAATGCCCTTGATGCAAGATAAAATATTCAAGATGGTTTCAATTATGAAGGGATTGGTGCAGGTTCATAAATAAATAGACTACTTTTGATTACGGGCAAGTTTTAGGTCGCAGAAATATTATCAGAAGAAGTTAAAGTATTGGCATTTGCTTTCAGAATAAAACATAGATGGACCATGCTTTGTGCATTTGGGATCTGGATATTTCATGAACTAGCTAAAAATTTAATCTCAGCAGATTTAAAAAAAAATGAAGTAACAAGGATGACTGATGAACGTATTATAGTTGCTAGTTTAGATGGATATTCAATATTTGTTTTTGATCAAATGCCACTAATAGATCTGCTGGAAATGTTAATGCCCAAAAGTAAGGAAGTAAGGGTTGGACTCAGGCTTTAAGAGCTGTAAGCAACCACTGTTCTAGCAGCTGGACTATTCGTCCATTGAATTATAAGATTGCTCTTTCCCAATGCTTAGCATTAAACCTATGGAAAAGTGACATTTGAAAATATCTCTTCTTACATCCAGAAGTTGTCACTGTGAGTTATGCTCAATTTCTCATTTACAAATTATAATTTGCCATGTGTATAATTAACGATAATTAACTGCAACCTACTACGTTAACAAACTCATCCACCATGTGTAGAGATAAATATCTCCTAAAAAGTTATCGTAATTAGTTTCTTACGTCACATATTTATTTTTTAATGTAGGAGGCCTTTCAACCCATCGAGTTCTCAGAACATTCCCAATTAATCACATTGTTGCACTTATTTCCTTGTTCTCCCATCAATTTCAACCAGTGCTTCTATCTTTCATCTTTTGCTGAAGCAATTTACAGTGACCACATGAAATTAAACTAAAACTCCCTTCAAACAATTGCCGGTGATATGATACTATTACTGAAACTATTTTCCCGAAAATGGTTGGAAAGAATGATCTTCAGAATGAAATAACTATTTAACTACATGTCCTGAATAAAAAAGATTAAAAGATAAGTAATTTACTTGTGTATAATGCAATTTCTTTAAAAACTTTCAACATCTTGCAATTGTTCAGATAATTAAAAGTTCAATATCACAAAACTGAAATCACTTAAGTGCCTGCATTTATACACGCACGCATACACATCCGTGCACGTGTACACACACACACACAAAGACAGAAAATACTCAGCAGTTCAAGCAGCATCTGTGGAGAGCAATCCATGATCTTTCAACAGAATCATCAACCCGAAATATTAGCTCTCCCCACAGACCCTACTTGTTGGAGATACCCAAGTATCTCCAACATCTGTAATGTTTTGCTTTGGCATATTACATTACTTTACTTCAAATATCAAGGCATATTTAATTATATGCCACAGAACTATTTGAAACAATGTGTGTGATCAATATAGCTAATTTTGATTAATAAAATAATTTTGACTAATTAGGAAACAAAAATGATCAACATTTATGTTATCTTGTATTTAATAATGATAATGTATAATCTCAATATTTGTTCTTTAGGTTATTCAATTTCCTTGCAGTTAAAGCCAAATTATATAATGCTTGTGTAAAGAATATGTGGTGCAAAGCTTGTTAAAACAAAAAAAGTAGCCTGGTCTATCAACCTCATTCTGTATCATAAAATCTGTTGACCTGTTAAAAACGTTATTTACTCACTGAACACGATAATCTATATTTGACTGAATTTGCAGTCTAATAATAGATATATTGTCAGTAAGAAGCAACAAATAATTACATACTTTGATTTTCTGCCCAGCCGAAATAGCTCCAGTTGCCTGTGGGGTAATAAAGGATAGCAAACAATTAAAAAAAACTACATCACAATGATGACTAACTAAGCAATAAAAGCAGGTAGTCGTGTTATCAAACTTACATCACCACTCAAAAATGTTTTTCTTCCTAGGTTTTATTTTGAAACCTACAGTGGCTTGCAAAAGTATTCATACCCCTTGAACTTTTCCACATTTTGTCACGTTACAACCACAAATGTAAATGTATTTTATTGGGATTTTATGTGATAGACCAACACAAAGTGGCGCATAATTGTGAAGTGGAAGGAAAATGATACATGATTTTCAAATTTTTTTACAAATAAAAAACTGAAAGGTGTGGCGTGCAAAAGTATTCAGCCCCCTTTACTCTGATACCTCTAAATAAAATCCAGTGCAACCAATTGCCTTCAGAAGTCACCTAATTAATAAATAGAGTCCACTTTTGTGTAATCTAATCTCAGTATAAATACAGCTGTTCTGTGAAGGCCTCAGAGGTTTGTTAGAGAACATTAGTGAACAAACAGCATCATGAAGCCCAAGGAACACACCAGACAGGTCAGGGATAAAGTTGTGGAGAAGTTTAAAGCAGGGTTAGGTTATAAAAAAATATCCCAAGCTTTGAACATCTCACGGAATACTGTTCAATCCATCATCCGAAAATGGAAAGAGTATGGCACAACTGCAAACCTACCAAGACATGGCCGTCCACCTAAACTGACAGGCCGGGCAAGGAGAGCATTGATCAGAGAAGCAGCCAAGAGGCCCATGGTAACTCTGGAGGAGCTGCAGAGATCCACAGCTCAGGTGGGAGAATCTGTCCACAGGACAACTATTAGTCGTGCACTCCACAAATCGGGCCTTTATGGAAGAGTGGCAAGAAGAAAGCCATTGTTGAAAAAAAGCCATAAGTAGTCCGGTTTGCAGTTTGCCACAAGCCATGTGGGGGACACAGCAAACATGTGGAGGAAGGTGCTCGGGTCAGATGAGACCAAAATTGAAGTTTTTGGCCTAAATGCAAAACGCTATGTGTGGCGGAAAACTAACACTGCACATCACCCTGAACACACCATCCCCACTGTGAAACATGGTGGTGGCAGCATCATGCTGTGGGGATGCTTTTCTTCAGCAGGGACAGGGAAGCTGGTCAGAGTTGATGGGAAGATGGATAGAGCCAAATACAGGGCAATCTTGGAAGAAAACCTGTTAGAGTCTGCAAAAGACTTGAGACTGGGGCGGAGGTTCACCTTCCAGCAGGACAATGACCCTAAACATACAGCCAGAGCTACAATGGAATGGTTTAGAACAAAGCATATTCATGTGTTAGAATGGCCCAGTCAAAGTCCAGACCTAAATCCAAATGAGAATCTCTAGCAAGACTTGAAAATTGCTGTTCACAGACGCTCTCCATCCAATCTGACTGAGCTTGAGCTATTTTGAAAAGAAGAATGGGCAAAAATGTCAGTCTCTAGATGTGCAAAGCTGGTAGAGACATACCCCAAAAGACTTGCAGCTGTAATTGCAGCGAAAGGTGGTTCTACAAAGTATTGACTCAAGGGGGCTGAATACTTTTGCACGCCACACTTTTCAGTTTTTTATTTGTAAAAAAAATTGAAAACCATGTATCATTTTCCTTCCACTTCACAATTATGCACCACTTTGTGTTGGTCTATCACATAAAATCCCAATAAAATACATTTACGTTTGTGGTTGTAACGTGACAAAATGTGGAAAAGCTCAAGGGGTATGAATACTTTTGCAAGCCACTGTATGCAAATGAGTTCCCTTGTCCTTAAAATGTTAAATTGAGTGGTTCATTAACTTTTATTTACTGAGGGGGATTGCCTATTTGTGACACACTAAGCTTACATTGTAAACTACTGGAAGAACTCAGGACTGTTACAGGGTCTCGACCTCAAATATCGACCATCGTGTTGCCTCCACAGATGCTGCTTGATCCCTAGTATTCTTCAAGAAGTTTCTTTTTTTGCTCAAGACTCCATAATCTGAAGTCTCTTGTGTCTCCTAGCTTACATTTATTTCTTGCATCCCTGATGTACCTTCTATTTTATGTTAGTTTTTAATATTCCCTTATATTGGTTATGCTCTGGAAACAGACATGTAGAGAGGAAATATCAGATATTGGCATAAAAATGTGTTTCTAACACTAAGCTTCAAATAGGAGCCTAGACCTTTTATGTTTTGCTAATGAATTGCTTCAAAATTCATTTTGGTGATATATTAAAGCATTGCAGAATGTAATAAATAAGAAGGGGGCTCCTGTTTTTACAGACATCATTTTTAATGTAATTTTTTGATAGGTAAAATAAAGCAGAGCTGCTTTTTCAGGACTGGTGTTCATTCACCAAAGCATTAAACTATCCAAGCTGCAGAGAAAGCACCCCTTGAAAGCAATTTTCTCTCGTGCAACATTTAGAATGTTACCAGTTTCATAGCCTATCAATTATGACTGTAGAAAATAAAAAAGATAATTGACTTGAGGCATATTTCCCACCCTCATAGTCCTCATCAATGTGGCTGGCAGTATCTTGCGAAGAGTAAGCAACAAAATTACTTGAAAATGCTACTTAAACACTGTGGCTGAAGGATAGTTTTTCTGCTCTGTGTCAATTCCCTTCCCAAACCTCCAATGCACGAATTGCTACTCAGAGAAGAAGAAACTTCACAATTCCCATAAAATATTCATGCAATGACTGCCACCTTTCATTTTTGCAACTGCATGAGCCTCAGCTACCTCAGTTCATTATTTCAATTTTTGAATTTGATATGGGGGGAATAATTGATACCCGAACTCCAAGGTTTAAAAATCCAAGTACACCCCAATGATCAACTCCTGTTTGAAGAAAGGTCTAACTACTAAGTTGCAGAGATCTGATGAGATAAATGTGATTTCTCTCCCTCCCTCGCACTCTTGTAACTGTATACAATTTGCATACTAGCTAATCCATTCGAATTGGCTGTGCAGTTTCTGAAAACAGGTTGATCACGGCAACCATGTTAGAAAGCATGACACCAGTTGCTGCAGCATCACTCAGAGAACAGAGGCAAATAGCTACACTTCACAGGTATATATCCAAGAGTCAGTCAAGTCATTTTCTTCTCTCAAACAAAAACCCAGCATCTGGAGATTAGGTTGGATCCACTGGCCCAATCAGTGCACACAAACACAAACTCGAAACTCAAAAGATAGCAAATATACTGACTGTGATGTCAATCTAACCCAATCTCATTTGTCTGCATATGGTCCATATTCCTCTATTGCCTGGCTGCTCATGTGTCTGTCTAAATGCCTTAAACATTGTCGTAAACATTGCTATAATATCTGCTTCTACCAGCTCCCCTGGTAGCATATTGCAGCAACCTACCACTCCTGTGTTTTCATTGAAACCTTGCAAATTTTCTTTAAACATCAATTCTCTGGGACCACAAGCAAAAATGGAGATTTCCCCACATGTGCCCTCTTTAGTCACCATCCTTATGTTTACCCAACTGCATTGTGTGGGTGTTTTGGTGAAAGTCATTACAACATTGCAATGCCAAGACTACTGATCCAGTATGTGTCAGCCTTTTTAGTTTAACACACACTTTTCTTTCCAGTCAAGATGTAAAAAATTGCCAGAAGTGATATTCAACTGAGATGAGATTAAATTATTGCATTGTCCTATAATATTACATCACTCACGGTCAAGGCAGACTCCTTCACTTTCTCTGCAATCATGATCAGAATGCTTGGAAATGCTGTTAGTAAATAATTCATTCTCTTGCACTTGTCCATGATAATTCTAATCATTGGTTGTACCCTGAGGTATACCATCTGTCTCCAACAGTGCATAGCTTGGAGAACACTTGCCACAGAATCATCATAGCTACCTCTATCATCATGAGCTACTCTATGACTTGTGAAGTATGAGTCACCAGGTGAATAACTACCTATCCAACTCACCTCACTGAGCTGCAAGCAACTGAGCTGTGCATGATATCCACAAATCCTGCTCTCGCAAGGATTCAACCGAGGAATCAACCTCCACCCTCTTCAGTTGGATGTGCAAAAATGTGCATTACTAGTGCCAAGTTCAAATTTGCAAGTTAATGTGACATGATCACATTTCACTTGCTGTTCAAGTGCAGTCAACATGATTCACGGCTGCATACCAATGAACCTCCACAACTCCCCCTTCCGTACCTGCAGAATTTATGATGACCTGCACTTCTTGTTGGAATGAGAGGTAGAGAACAAATGAAATAATAGACCAATGAGCATTTGTAAGGACAGATTGAGGTTGAGGTGGATGCTTAGTTTAGTTTAATTTATTATCATGTGTGCCAAGGTACAGTAAAAAGCTTTTGTGTACATTGGAGAATGTGCAACTGCAATGTCCTATTGTTGCCCTGAATTAATGTGCAGGGCATTACATTCTTGCCTCAGAGTTGACTATTTCTGTGCAGTCCTGGCGAGCCTCCCTCATGCTCCACCCCTTAGTTGAGAAATCATCCAAAAGCAAAATTTCATCCTTAACTACCCAATCTCTTGGATTAACATCCTCCAAAAATCTCTACTCTGCTCTGCTATAATTCTATGATCATCCCCAAATGTAATTTCTCCACCACCATCATCTGTGTGACCAGCCTTAGAGCCCAAAGCTGTTGAATTTATTTCCTTCTCTACTACCTTCTTAAAAACCTATCTCTTGACTAAAATTGCTTAATATTTTTTACATGACTTGGTCAATTTTGTTTGCTAATTGTTCTGAGAAGCAGCTTGGGATGTTTTTGCTAAGTTTAAAGCACAATATCATCAAAGGTTTTGTTGTGCTGTTGTCAGTTTTCAGCTATTACAATAGTGTGCAGTGATTATTTCACCATTACTCTCACCAGAAATTCTGGACTAGAATAATTTATTAACTGGGGAGTCAGGCTCTGGACTATGCAGCAAGAAAAGTGGTCTGCTGTCGTTTCAAAATTAAGATTCAAGTTCAAGACATCAAAAATAATTTAGATCAATACCAGGGTATGATAAACCAATTGCTGATGGCACAAAAATTGAAGAAAGTTCACATAAGGAGATTTCAAAGTGACATGTTTAGTGACCAGGTAAAAATTTGGAACATGGAATATTAAATGGGAAAATACACAATGGCATATTTTAGCAGGACCATTTCTGTTGTATGCAATTCTATGATTCCAACCCAATGACACTATGAAAGATAAAAACCATTGTACTTAAATAGTGAGAGCCTGCAGAATTCTGAGGTGCAGAAGGATCTGGTGCCCTGGCGCATGATTTGCAAAAGGCTAGAATGTAGATAGAGCAAATAATTAGGAAAACTAACATTATGCAATCCTTTATTGCTGAAATGTTATGCTTCAATTATATAGGACATTGCGAGATCGCATTTAAACCACTGTGTACAAGACCAATCTCTTTAAGGGAGAATATGCAGGTTTGTAGGTTAATTAACCTCTACAAATTGCTCCTACTGTATAGGGAGTGGATACAAAAATGGGATAACATAGAATTGAATGGCTGAGAAAAAGAGACTCCAATATCAAGATAAATGAGGAAACATTTGCTCTTGGCGTCATGTATCTTTGGAAACCTATTTCTCAAAGACAGTGGAGGCAGAGTTTTAAATTTGTTTTTAAAAGACAAGCAATGTGTGTAGGGGGGGGGGGGGGGGAGCAGCAGATTAAAGGTTAACATTAATAGTTAGACTTAAATACAAATTTTTTAAACTTTGGTCATACTTACAACATTGAGAGCCCGGAATAGGTAAAGGCCTTTCCCCCTCCTCTTGGAATGCATACTAATTGAAACATCAATTAATTCATACATCAATATTACAAGTCACATAATTTGCAGCTGTAATATTTCGAATTTGTCTTTATTTTGCATTTACAGTATTGGAGTTTCACATAATGGCACCAACTCTGTTACTGTCTCCGAATTACCCAGATTTTACAAAGGAACATTCTCTTCTCATAGAAACATAGAAAATAGGTGCAGGAGTAAGCCATTCGGCCCTTCGAGCCTGCACCGCCATTCAATATGATCATGGCTGATCATCCAACTCAATATCCCGTACCTGCCTTCTCTCCATACCCCCTGATCCCTTTAGCCACAAGGGCCACATCTAACTCCCTCTTAAATATAGCCAATGAACTGGCCTCAACTACCTTCTGTGGCAGAGAGTTCCAGAGATTCACCACTCTCTGTGTGAAAAAAGTTTTTCTCATCTTGGTCCTAAAGGATTTCCCCTCTATCCTTAAGCTGTGACCCCTTGTCCTGGACTTCCCCAACATCGGGAACAATCTTCCTGCATCTTGCCTGTCTAACCCCTTAAGAATTTTGTAAGTTTCTATTAGATCCCCCCTCATTCTCCTAAATTCTACCGAGTACAAGCCGAGTCTATCCAGTCTTTCTTCATATGAAAGTCCTGACATCCCAGGAATCAGTCTGGTGAACCTTCTCTGCACTCCCTCTATGGCAATAATGTCCTTCCTCAGATTTGGAGACCAAAACTGTACGCAATACTCCAGGTGTGGTCTCACCAAGACCCTGTACAACTGCAGTAGAACCTCCCTGCTCCTATACTCAAATCCTTTTGCTATGAAAGCTAACATACCATTCGCTTTCTTCACTTCCTGCTGCACCTGCATGCCTACTTTCAATGACTGGTGTACCATGACGCCCAGGTCTCGTTGCATCTCCCCTTTTCCTAATCGGCAACCATTTAGATAATAGCTGCCTCACTCGCATTTTGTAGGCTTCTGAACGTAATCCTTCATAAAGCAGAAAATGCTGTAAACACTCAGCAGGTCAGCGAGCACCTGCAGAGAAACAATGTTTCAAGTTGATAGACTTCATCAGAACAGGACTGCAGATTATATCTGATCACCTGAGTATTTTCAAGATGTTCTGCTTTTATTCCAGACTTCCAGCATCCACCATACATTGCTTTCACTAATATAGCATGCTTAGAACGTGAAATTAAGTTTGGAGAAAAATACAATCTTTTTTAAGATGGTATTAAAATACAGAACTAAAGAGATTGAGCAAAAGATTTAAGAAACCGTTTTAATTTCTCTAATACAAACTAATGTTTAAAGGAATAAAATTGCATGTTTAGTTATTTAAAAGCAAATCTTGTTTCCCATAATGGTTAAAAACTCATGTAAAACATATTGTAAGAGGCATAAATTTTACTGGAGTCTTCAGTGGGAAATCAATGGGCAAGTAACCTCTCTGTATTTAAATGCAGATGCTGATGATAGATGCTACTGCTCAACTTACCATTTTAGTAAAGAGAACAAACTCCCCAATGCCATGAAGATTTTGCAAGGAAAATTTAATAAAATAGTACAATAATTCAAACTAAACAAGGATATTATTTTTAGCACACCAAAATCTTACACTCTGGCAAATTTTAAATTTGTATGTTTATCAACATGACGCAAAGATGCTTGTACACAAAATCATAATTAAAAATCTGTAAAATGTTGTGTACTGTTGGATCCAAATATTTAATCCTGATCATAAATTGCTGTAATTCCAGGATTACATTTTTTTTTAAATGGTGAGCATCTAAAATGCAATATCATTCAAATGTTGTACAGTTAATACACCAATAATGCCCGTTATTAACACTTACATCATCGTGATCTCGCATCGCATTCAGCTGTTCTAATTTTTTAGCCCAGTATCGTGCTTCTTCTTCTGGGATATCTGCAATGGAAAGTACATTTCTTCATACATATTTAAAGTAACATCTTAACTAGAAAACAAAATGAAATGAAGCAACTTCACAACACCAACAACACTTTATGCGATTATCATTTGAAAAGTCTAAATCTGTTGTACAATTTCACTCATATTATTCCGTCCAACAATTAAACTAGGTGCAGTTAAATCTCATTACACAGAACACAATGTTTCTTCATTATTCTGTGCAGTTGGCAATAACTTTTATTGCAGACATTACAGTATTTTAAGGTCTCTAAACTGCTCACAAGATGTGCAAGAAACATTTTGTTTTTCACGTGAATTTGTAATAGGTTCAGTTATTTATTGACCTGTCGTTATTTACTTCATCAATAATTGCTATTCCAAAGTGCCGTCTGATTCCCCAATGATGTTGTCATGAATATATGCAGAGATATAGATTTTAAGGTGTCTTCAATTTGATCAATTTTAGCAGCATTTTTTGCTTTAGTCACCAAACTAAAACAATTGAAAGATAGCACATACCCTGGTATAGTGCCTAATCATTCTCATCCTAAATAGTCCATCTGTTTATCAGCTCTTCACATTGTTCCTGCTATGACTGTATGCACCCTACTAATTTTGCTAGTCAGCACGATTCCCTCACACCAAAATATCAATTTCTGAAATTTAATATGGTGTTGATGTTGAATAGCAGCAATTATTCCCTTTCAT
Organism: Amblyraja radiata; assembly: GCF_010909765.2. Lineage (NCBI taxonomy): Eukaryota > Metazoa > Chordata > Chondrichthyes > Rajiformes > Rajidae > Amblyraja > Amblyraja radiata. The sequence continues at coordinate 22,336,786 of NC_045984.1, read as the reverse complement.
TATGACTCTGAAAATGTGTTTTTGTCTCATAAAATTAACATTTTCTGGTCTACACTGTATTAGTTATTTGCCTTAATAAACCTGTGAAGAAAATTAACCTGAATAGGTTGGGATCAAATGGGGTAACATATTGAGGTGGTATAAAGGTATTCAAGCAGTCAAACAATTGATGAATAGTAGTGAAGCACAACAAAAATCTTGACCATTGAACTTAAAATATTGGAAACTTATTTTCATGCTAACGTAAATTCTGAATATTTTTAAAATCAGTAATGCTTATCCACTCGGCTGAAATCCATATAATTTAGAACTATTCTTACAATTCTCCCAATTGTAAGTTGTTGTCTAATATGTTTTACTTCCAAACATAAATACTAAAATATGCACTACCCAAGCATAGAGTAATTTGGTCACAATAAAGTGTTCAACATGAAGAAAATAACCTGCAATAGAAATTGCCAAAGAAGACAAACCAATACCAAGAATCTGATTCATTTAATAATGTTATTAAATATTAATTATTTTAAGTGGTCAGTAAATGTTTGGGTGTCAATGTCATTAATAATTATCATTTTTAACAGCACAGATAGTAATAAAAAAAATAAAAACAAGAGTGTTTAAAAAAAGTATAGTTTAGAGAAGCAACCACTTTGTGTTCATGTGAAAGGTGATAAGTATAAATCAACCTTAATGAGACAAAGAAAGAAAAAAACGAAACCTACCAAGTGGTAATTCAAATCGAGTATCCAACAAAATCCTGTGAAATGTTGGGTCTTTTGTTCCACAGATTTCATTGTCTGTCATTATGACCTCTGAATCAAGAGTCAACCATTCACCAGGTCCCTCCTTCAAAGAGAAAGTGGAAAGCAAGTGATTGATAGCGAAAGATGACACAACACAAAATGGAAGCTACAGTTTGGTTTTGAATTTGCAGTTTAGAAGGTACAGAGAATCTTAAGGGAAGAATTATTCATTACAGCTGATCCATGGCATGCATTTACCTATATAATAAAGTACAAAGAATAGGCAGCTGAGAATGTAGGACCCCTTCAAAATTGAAATAATCCCAAATCAATTTCCAACATTGTACCTTTACAAAAATGGACACTGTTTTCAGCCAGCGTATCATTTATCATATAATTAATATATTATGATTTTTTTTCCTGAAAATATTTCATTTGACTTAATCTGGTTAATTTATCCAAAGTATTGCAGCATTATACCATCACAATTATGAATTGAATGTTTTATTTATTAATAACCAACACCTACTTAAAAACATAATTGCTCTTCAAAACCGGAATAGTTTGTGCTATTTACTGAAGAACTGCACCACTCAGGAGATTCCATTTTAAAATGATCAGGGATGGAGTCAAGGAGGAAGGTAAAGGGACAGGTGTTGCATCTCCTGCAGTTGCAGGGAAGTACCTGGGGAGGGGATGGTTTGGGTGGGAAGGGACGAGTTGACCAGGGAGTTTTCGGTGGGAACGGTCTCTGCGGAAAGCAGAAAGGGGTGGAGATGGGAAGATGTGGCAGATTAATGCTGTATGCAATGGCTGATGGGGTGGAAGGCGAGGACAAGGGGGACTCTGTCCTTGTTATGAAATGGGGGAGGGGGAGTAAGAGCGGAGCTGTGGGATATCGAGGAGACCCTAGCCTCATCTATAAAGGAAGAGGGGAAACCCCGTTTCCTAAAGAATGAGGATCTCCGATGCCCTGGTATGGAACACCTCATCCTGGGCGCAGATGGGACAGAGTTTACAATTATCGAATTAGAGATGTAATTAGAGATTAGAGATTGGGAAGCTTTAGACCACATAGATTGGCCACAACAAATTAACAGTAAGATTGTGGAGGATTGTGGAGGATTTTTCATGGAATATATAAGAGATGGTTTTCCAAAAAGGAACCAAGGAAGCAGCAAGCTGTTTAGATCTCATTTTGCCTAATGAAGAAAGATTAGTTGAAGATTTAGTAGTTAAAACTCCTATTGGGAACAATAATCATAATAGGATAGGAAGCAATTTAGTTCAATCTGAAACCAGGGTCTTAAATCTGAAGAAAGCAAACAACAAAAGCATGAGGCATAAATTGGCAATGGAAGATAGGAAAGCTACATTAAGTAGTACAGTTAGCAAACAATCTCTAATTTTAGAAATATACAAGTTACAGAGAGCTAAACAAGATAAACAGCTATAGCTATCAAGGGAGGTTTAAAATAATATTATTTCTTCTATGATAATTTAGGATTTAAGTTAATACATCTGTATTTTATTTCAGGTACTAGTGTTGGTGCATTTTAAAAATTCTTCAGTCTAAAATGCAGCCAATTTTTACACTAAACCAATGGGAAATACTTCCTTGATTTACAAAATTTAACAAAATGTTTTCATAAATCCTAAACTTTCTGATAATTGAAGAATACCTATACAATATGGAAATGCAATGTTATTTATTATTATTTTAAACCTCCCTTGATAGTTATGGCTGTTTATCTTGTTTAGCTATCTTGCCTATCTGCTTTGTAAGAAAGTATAAAAAACAGACTTTTTGTTAAAAGATGCCAAGAAACTTGAAAATTGCAGAGGAATGTAGATGTCCTAGCATTCAAATCAATTAAAGTTATCAGGCAAGTTTACCAAGGTTTAGAAAGGCAAATTATGCGTTAATTACAAGAACACAGCCATCTTGCTCCAAATATTTTGAGGTCTCGGTGGGTCGACACTAAAAGCTGGAGTAACTCAGCGGGTCGGACAGCATCTCTGGAGAAAAGGAATAGGTGACGTTTCAAGTCGTGACCCTTCCTCAAACTTTCAGTCCCGGTGGGAACTGAAAGACTATGTATAAGTTTTCCCTCCCTGAACAAGGAAAGACATTGCAATAGTGGGAATGCTGCAAACATTTAGCCAGATTAATTTTTTAGGTGAAGATCAAAACAAAACTGCAAATGCTGAAATAGAAAATGCTGTAATGCACGCTGAAGACATCTGCCTTTACAACATCACCTATGCGACAAGTTCACTGTATCTAAATTGTCATAGATAGTCTTGCCTCATATGTAATAATGGATAAGCAGAGATTTCCTAAATGAAAGATTATAGAGATCAAATGAGCCATCTTCATTCCAAGCCATCCACCTTCTGAGGTAACTATCCAAAAATAACTGGATAGGGAACAACTTTTGCCATCTTTTTCTGGAGTTAAGTTAAAACATCATATCTGTACTCCCTCTGAACGCTGTATTCCCTCATTCATAACTCTTCCCTTACATCAGTTCAACTGGTTCTGAAAACAATAGAACGTAAGCAGAAAAAACTTGGCATCAAAAAAATCAATTGATTGCAACCTGTGATGTTCTTTCACGAAATTCACAATTTCCCCTTTGTGCTCCTGATACATTCTTCCCCTATCCTTACGTGCAGGTATATGGAGACAGGATATGACACTAGCATGTTAGAAGTGCTGATTGAGGGTTAGGACAATTAAACATTATTTCAAACTGTTTACCTCATTTGATTGCCGTATACTTCTTAAAGGAATCCACACTGTACCAACCATTGTGTCCCAGATCAATCCTTTGTTCCACACTTCAACAGTCAGGCCTAGGTCTAAACGATTGATTTCACTGTAAAATAAAGGAAATAATTCAGTATAATAACATAATATTTAAATTAAGGATAAAATTGATATAAACTGATTTGAAAAAATAATATTTTAAAAAGTCAGTAAATTATGGTCAGTGCAAAGTGGATGGATCATGTGCCTGTACTGTGTACATTATCATTTTCTATGATTCAGTTTTACTTTCACACTTATAACATCTTCCATATTGCAACAACTCTCGGTTTTTCCTCAGTCACCCATTTCCCCAACTAAAAGCAATAGTTGTTTTTCAAACAAAAAGCATTAATTATTTTGAAAAATCCTATTGAATCTCTTTTGTCCCCATGCTAATAGGACATTAGAATGTAATGAAAATAAAGGGGGAGGTGGGGAACAGGCACACGTGAGATTATACTTGAGCAAATCCTAATACCAGCATGGCATCAGGACAGAAAATCTTACTCTATATTTCTCACAATGCAATACTATTTACATTTCAAACTAGAGTTTTAACATTGGCACACACCACTGAGAGCAACAAGCAGTGGATGAGCCAACTTGGCGTACCCGCATAAAAAGTAATACACATTCACATGAGGAAGCTCGAATGAAGGAATCAAAGAGGAAAAGAGAATCTGGAACATCAAGAACCCCAGGATCTCTACACTCCTGTCTTCTGTGTGAAAGGAACTTTGGAGCCCAGATTGATCTGATCAGCACTCCCGGTATACACAACTCAGCACTTTAAACTAGATGTCATGGTCTTACTCCAGAAGGAGTGAGAACAGCAACAACATAATTTCAAATTACTGTGTTAGCTGCACAATGTTTATTGATATCCTGACGACACCAATCATACGAAACCTGTGTTTTTGTTTTGCTTTCTCAATTGGACTGGTTCTATAATTAATATCCATTCTTTCAAGTGAAGACGGTCATACCATAGTGACAGACTGGTTCTTAGTTTGTACTTCACATTTAACAAACAAATGTACATAGAAACATAGAAACATAGAACATATTTTGCACTGAGCATAAATGCTGCTTTAATACAATACAATACAATACAATACAATACAATACAATTCAATTTATTGTCATTTGGACCCCTTGAGGTCCAAACGAAATGCCGTTTCTGCAGCCATACATTACAAACAAATAGACCCAAGACACAACATAATTTACATAAACATCCATCACATTGCTGTGATGGAAGGCCAAAAAAACTTATCTCTCCACTGCGCTCTCCCCCCCGATGTCAGAGTCAAAGTCAAAGTCAAAGCCCCCGGCGGGCGATGGCGAATTGTCCCGCGGCCATTAAAGCCACGCCGGGTGATGCAAGGCCGCACACCGGGTCTTGGTGTTAGAGCCCCCGGCGCGCGCTCGCAGTCCCGCAGCCATTCCAAGCCGCGCGGGGCGGTGCTGTAAGGCCCCGCTCCAGGAGCTCTTCAACCCCGCAACTCGGGCGGGAGAAGTCGCCGTTGCGGAAGCCCCGAAAAGCGGTCTCCCTCCAGGGACCCGCGGGCTCCCGGTGCCGCCCGCCAAACCCGCAGTTGCAGCCTCCGAATCTCCGGGGGTCGGGTCGCAGCAGCGTCCACCACAGCTCCACCCGCTCTGGACTCGGCCAGCTCCGCGACGGTTAGGTGAGTAGTCGGCACCACAGCCCCCGGTCTTCCTGTTGGAGGCCGCTCCTCGTTGCAGCCCCAACGACAACGGAGACCCGACAAAGAAAAGGTCGGGTCTCCCGTGCAGGGAGAGATTTAAAAGTTACCCCCACCCCCCCCCCCACACCACCCCCTCCCCCCCACACACATACCCCAACAAAAATAACAAAAACTACATAAAAACATAGACATAAAATAATAAAAACGCAGACGGACTGCAGAGGCCGCTGCTGACGAAAGTCGCGCCGCCCAAATCAAATGTACAGCCGAAATATGGCAAGCAGGAGGATTTAAGGTGGCAAACAAGTTATACATGAGCAGAGGAGTGACTATTAAAATTTTTGGATTTGCTCATGTGTTATTTGCATGCTTGTGTAGTACTAGCCCCTCGTGAATAGACAATTCTATATTTAAGGCAAATATCTGCCAGTCTAGCTTTTGGGCAGCCCGAAATGTAACCGAGTTGGCGCTACTGTTTACAGGAGGAGGCGGAGGTAAATGTATTTCTTGTTAGGAAGAGCCTCACCATAGTATGGCAAGTCAGGTGCACTTCCAACTACTAACTGCGGCTTGGATCAGCTCCCACTGCCCTAGATCAATGTCCCGGCACCAATCTAGGCACGTGTCAGGGTTTAAAAAAAAAATATTGAGCCAAATGGCCCAAGCCGCCTTTCAGCTGTTCTATTCCACAGAAGGTGCGATTGCTACAGTTGCGCTAACACATCATTCAGGCCCCTTGTCTAACTTCTGAAGTGAGTGGCAGTCCTGCACTTCGACGAATACAGAGATTTGATGACTGGTCATCCCAACAGGTGCATTTTACTTCTGAACTGAATTTGCAAACTAACTTATCTATATATTACTAAAACTCTGTTCTTGACCGGTTTTGGCGATCTGTGCTGCGATTTCCAAGAGAACGCCGCCACCTACGGCCGTCATTTTTGGCCACCTCGCTCAGAGCCCCCCTCCGCCATATGTGTGCCGAGGGTTTTTCCCGTCGATGAAATATGACAGAGATATTAATGATTTTACAAAATTCCCCATTCTCTCTGCTGCCCCCGCTGTTGGCAGGGGGGAGGGACTATTAAACCAGGAAGTGGTGTGCCTCAATTAGTCTGCAAGCTGGAGGAGGGCAGAAGGTCACGTTTCTCTGAGCTGTGATTAAAATACTGAACACATGTCCACACAACTGTACCCTTAATGTGGTTTGAAAATGAAAATATGGTTAAAGTAAAAAAGCACTGCCTGCAAATGGTTGTTTAGGTTGAAATAAAAAGGCACTCTCTCTCCCCTCCTCTCCTCTTCCCCCCCCCCCCTCCTCTCCTCTTCCCCCCCCCCCTCCTCTCCTCTTCCCCCCCCCTCCTCCTCCTCTCCCCCCTCTCCTCCCCCTCCCCTCACCTCACCCCCCTCTCAGCACACCCCCTCACTCCCCCGCTCTCCTCTCCTCTCCCCCTCTCCTCTCTGCCCCCCCTCTCCTCTCCCCCCCTCCTCTCCATCCCCTCCCCCACCGTCCCTCCCCTAAACCCCCTCCCCTCCACACACCCCTACCCCCTTCCCTCCACCCTCCCTCCCCCTCCCTGCTCCCCACCTCTCCCCCTCCACTCACCTCACCCCCCTCTCATCACACCCTCTCTCCCCCTCCCCCCTCTCCCCCCCTCCCCCTCTCTCTCCCCTCCTCCCCTCCTCCCCTCCCCCACCCTCCCCTAAACCCCCTCCTCTCCACACCCCCTACCCTCTTCGCTCCACCCTCCCCCCTCCCTCCCTGCTCCCCAACTCTCCCCCTCATCCCCCTCTCTCTCCCCCCCTCTCTCTCCTCCCCCCTCACCCACCCTTCCTCTTCTCCTCCTCCCCACCCTCCTCTCCCTCTTGCCCCTCTCTCTGTGTTTCTGTCTCTCTCTCTGTCTCTGCCCCTTCTCTCTCTGCCCTCACTCTCATCCCCCCCCCCCTCTAGATGTGACTGCAAGTTGGGGGCTATGCGTCAGTAGATACGATGGTTATGGGGTAAAAGGAGCAAATTAATAATATTAATATTATATCAAGGGGGGTAATTAGCGTGAGTGCGGGGGGGTGGGGTGGGGATAGTTAGTATGTGTGACGCTGCATGACGCATCCCCCCCCACAACCGCACGTTGGGGGAACAGGCCCAACGGGTCTGCACTTGGTCTAGTTAATTTATAAATGTCAGATTACCTAACTCCTAGAACTGCAACTCTGCATTTGTCTCTCCATGTCCTTGAGGACTTTCTTTGGTGTGCAAACGAGTTTATCCTTTACTCATCTGTGTGCCTCTTAAGTTTAAAATAACCTATCATCAATCTTCATTAACGTAGTACATGCCCAGTGAGCAAGGAGCAAGCTAGTACTTTCAAATCGTGCCGACAGCAAACTGATATCACGATAAGCATCAAGGACAATTCCCAGCACTTGTTTTCCGGTGCATTCAAATGAGCATAAAACGTTGTTTATTTCCCCAATGTGATGCCAAAAGCAATCACATCTGTTTGTGTAGAAGTGAAAAGTATAAGTACGATGGAACTAAATGAACAAATTTCTCAGAACCAAGAACATACACCAGTTTAAAAAGAATTGTCAGCACTAATTGTGTTTGGCTGGGTTCAGTTACAATCCAAGTCAGAATGTAGAAAAGTACAGAACAAGAATAGGCCCTTCGGCCCACCATGTCTGTAACGAATGTGGTGCCAAGACCAACTCATATCTACCTGCGCATAATCCATATCCCTCCATATCGATATGCCCATCCAAAAGTCACTTAAATGCCACTATCATATCTGCCTCAACCACCACCTCTGGCAACAAGTTCCAGGCACTACTCTCTGTGTAAAAAATATGCCTCGCATATCTCCTTTAAACATTGGCTGTTTCACCCTAAAACTATGCCCTCCAGTATTTGAATTTTCCAGGGAAAAAGATTCTGACTTTCAACCCTATCTATGGTTCTCATAATTTTATTTACTTCAACCTGGTCTCCCCACATCCTCCGGCATTCCAGAAAAAACAATCCCAAGTCTGACCAACCTCTCCCTGTAGATAATACCTCCTAATCCAGGCATCATTCTGGCAACCCTCCTCTGAACACTTTCCAAAGCCTCCACGCCCTTCTTGTACCGGAGCGATCAGAACTGCATGCTATACTCCAAACGCGGCCTAACCAAAGTCCTATAAAGTTGCATCATGACTTCCTGACTCTTATACTCAATGACCTGATTTATGAAAGCAGGCATTCCATTTGCCTTCTTTACCACTCTATTTATTTGTGTGGCTCCTTTTGGGGAATTATGGACTTGGACCACATGCTTTCTCTGTTCAAAAGGGAACTGCAGATGCTGGAATATCGAAGGTCTGAAGAAGGGTTTCGGCCCGAAACGTCGCCTATTTCCTTCGCTCCATAGATGCTGCTGCACCCGCTGAGTTTCCCCAGCAATTGTGTGTACCCACATGCTTTCTCTGTTCATTTATGCTGTTAAGGGTCATGCCATGAGTTGTACATTTTCCCCTTACATTCAACCTCCCAAACTACAATACCCCACACTTGCTCAGATCTGCCATTTCTACAATATCCCACCCAAACTCCATCTGCCATTTCTCTGCCCATTTCTGTAGCTGATCTATACTTGAACAGCCTTCTCACAGGAAGTAGAGTATCCAATCACTGTACCACAAAATACAAATGGTACTCTTCTTGGTATTCTTCAAATTACAGTCATTTTCAATGTCAGAAAACTAGCCATCCTTTTCACTCCCCCAAGTATTCTTTCATTTTTTCTCTTTCTTCTCTTCTCAATCCCAATTTAAAACGATCACAAAATAAAACTATCCATGACAGATTTGGTTGTATGTATCTGGATACCAAGACATTTTTGTTTTATGTCCAAAATACAGACAAATATAATTTACTTTCAATCTCATTCTTACAGTATGGTTGCTTTTTAAAAAAAGGTGAACTTTTCATTCAACTTTGAATAATGGTTCAGAGATATGTAGAACAGTGAAGTACACCCTCAAGCATGATTTTCAATGGGAGAGGATGGTGCATTCCCCTGCTTAAAATGTTTAATGGCAACAGCCTCTGAAAAGTAGGTATGTTTGAATATCCAGCTTGTCTTGACATTTCCCCGTAAAATTTGATAAAGTTGTCCCTTCGAAATACGAGATCTTATCTGTGGTATCACCTGTGGAAAACCTTTACTAATCAAAGAAACAAGAGCAAAGGAAACAGTAATCTCTATAAAATATTTCACACTCAGCAAGCCAATATTTTTACTTTGCAATTTCACTTTTACATGAAGCTTTTGACACCACCTTGAGAATCCATGCCCTTCTTATTGCCAGGTGTGGAATCGGCAGATGATGTTTTGGTTTGGGACCCTGCTTCAGACTGATCTGATACCAGCATGGTATTTTCTGGGCCAGTGGGAAAATAATCTAAGAAATAATACCAACTCATAAAATGGATGCTTAACATAGAGCTTCCAAATGTTGCACACAGCCACACATAAAAGCAATTCTCTTGAAATTTTGTAAAAACTCAAAAGATCAGCCGGCTCCTGGTCCAGAAGTATTAATTATTACAATTTAGTGATCTACAAATTATTACTACATAGTTACACATTGAATATAAAATTTCATTCAAAGGTGTGAACAAGGTTGACCCAAAGCCTTACAACGACATAGTATTTGGCATACAAATATATTCATCCCTGCAAATCTAATCACCAACCATAATATGTTAATTAAAAAATAAATATTAGATCTTTGCTTTAGCGAGATTGCTTTTACATTCTCATTTTGTGGTATTGTACTTTTTAACTTACCATCAATGGCAAGCCAATGGGAATGTCATATTACCATGTTCACATTTAAAACTTACAACATGAAATCCTGCTCCCAGCATGGTAGGCTCCCCCGCACTGCTATGGTCGTACTCTTGACATTTTGAACTTTTAAAGTCACATAGGTATTATATCTTTCTGTAAAAGATAAATTGATTTATGTCAGTAAACATTGATTAACTGAACATCATGGACATCGATTACAGACACTGGCCTTTCTCTAGGCTATGACATTGCAAGGGGGACTACGGCATTCCAAAAGGATAAGAATTAGGTGAAGGTAATTATACTACAGTGCTATTAAAAAAAGCACATTTTCTTCTAAAAAAAAGTGGATATTAAATGAGTCAGCAATCAACATACAGTCTCCAAGTAATACTACAATTAGATAGCAAGGCTTTATTCTGGTTGGAGGTCTTTTAGCAATACCACAGGATATAAAGTGAAAGGCCTCTTGATTGGTATAGGAAGAAGGGTTTCATGAGATGTGGGTTGTGGAAAACTTTCTTTAAAATGTATTTTACAGGTATAGTGAAACAGCAGAAAATACAACTGTTAACTTTATTTTATTAACAGGCCATTCTATAAATACACAGGTAAAATCGGTCTCCTCCTTTTATGATCACCGATTCCCAAAAAAGCCTACAGGCCACCCCCAGTAACAAACAAATTCCCCTTTTTTTTTAAACATTCCTGTCAATTTTGCCCATATGTCAGCAAATACACAAAAATTACCTGATAGTAGTCACCATATCTCCACAGTCATGAATGTTATCTAAAGCTCAAAATTTACTTAATGAACACTTGGTCTACTATTTATAGGAATGTATGTACGTATGTTGGCCGTTTGAATGGAATAATATTATGAGTACGAGTGTCCACAAGTCAGGTGTTGGTAACCCAGGGATAATCCCTTTCATGAAAATTAATTTAATTGTTATTATGTCATCCATATCCAGGTATTAACAGTTTACAACAAAATCAATTTTGGAACCAAATGTTTGTGCTTACAGAAGAAATGAGGGTGGGATGGGGAGAGGAGCTGGTAATAAGAGCATTTTCTTAACAGAATAAATGCAGTGCTCGGTGCCGACGCCAGTGATGTGAACTATTTACAAAATGAAATTTGGTAATGGTATTTTCCAAAAGTATCTGATTAATAGTGCTATGGTTGCTGTGAAAAACTGTATCCAATTGTCAGAATATTTAAATTTTGACATTACAAAATATTGTAAAGGTGGAAGGTAGACAAAAATACTGGAGAAACTCAGCGGGTGAGGCAGCATCTATGGAGCGAAGGAATAGGTGACGTTTCGGGTCGAGACCCTTCGTTCCACAGATGCTGCCTCACCTGCTGAGTTTCTCCAGCATTTTTGTCTACCTTCGATTTTTCCAGCATCTGCAGTTCTTTCTTAAACATTGTAAAGATGGATGCTTGCATCAAATATCCTCAGCAAAACAATTAATGGAATCAAAATTTACCTTGTGGACCATCAAGCTTTGCTTTCTTAACTGAAAAAGAAAAATTGGGATAACATTTAGAATATTTTTTTACTTCATTCACTGTACTAAAACAAATAATTCTGGGATCATGCACTCACAGGAAGCTAGACCAGAAATTAAATGACCTGTTCATAGTAATTTTATTAAAACCATGCTTAATTCTTAACAAATGGTCATGTGCTCAAAGTTTCAGGTAAATCCTATAGATCATAAATCTAAGCTGACACTCCTTGTCGTACAGTGGTACTGCTACAAAGTCAGATAAGACAATGAAGAAAGTTGTTAGTTCTCTCAGCCAGCTGTTCAACGATCCCAATGCAACATTTCAAAGAGGAGTAATCCCTAGCACCTAGACCTCAATCAATATCTCAAATATTAACTGATCATTACCACACTTAGAGCTTGCTATGCACAAATTGTCTGCTACACTTTCAACCTTACAACAGCGACAACACATCAAAACGATACCTCGTAGGGCTGCAAAATGCTTTGGGACATCTGAACAGTACTTTGTCAATGCAAGTCCTTCTTTAAAAAAACTACAATCACTGCAGATTTCGATTATTGAGTACACCACCTGTTCAGCAGAGCAGGATATTAAACACTGTCCTTAAATATAGAACACAAACTAGCACATGCATATTTCCAGCCTAATTTAGGTCCCCTGTCACTTTATTTCAGAATGCCAAATGTAGTGTTGGCAGGTCTGGGCTAAATTTTGCTGCATGACATTAAAAAATTGCAGACATTTTTTAATATCACAAATGCTTCTCACACATGCTCTTACATGGGGCAAGTATGATGATAGCATCTGCTTCCCTTGTATAATGCAAGTAGTAAAAATAGACTTTTTGTTGCAATAATCAATATTAATTTACTATTAACTACGTTCAGATGCCAAAACCTAAACTGGATTTGGCTGTTTGGGTTAAACTCTTTAGAACCGCATGGTGCTGCAGAAGTTAGTACTGTGGCCTCAGAGCTGCAGGAACCCCAATTCAAACCATTTCTCAAGTGCTATCTGTGGAGGTTGCATGCTCTCTTCCATGTGCTCTGGTTTCCTCTCACATTACAAAAATGTATTAGTAGTTTAATTGACTAATGTTAATTGCCCCTAGTGTTGAGAAATGGCAAAAGGAATTAATAGGCAGTTGATGGGCATGTGCGAGAATAAAATGCAGAAGCGTGGAGAATTGAGAAGAGAAATAGGATTAATAGAATTGTACTACAGTATGCTGCATAGATCTAATGGGCCAAATGGTGATCTCCAGGGTTGTTAAATTATGTATAATTGAAAAATTCAAACATCAGGTAACCATATATTCTCCACTCTGTATCTTCTCCTTTGCACTATCTATTGTACTCGAGTTTGAACTGATTGTATCCATGTATGGTACATGTGATCTGTTTGGATAGCAAAACATAGCTTGTCATTGTTCTTGTAAATGTGACAAAATAACCCTAAACCCAAACCAACATTGAGTAATATTCAGAATTGTTTTCCATTTTTCACATTCGGCAGGACACGATGTCATTAAAGATACAGAACAATGAAATCAATCAATAATCATAATTCTAAATATAAACTTATGTGCCAGAGTAATACAAATAAAGTGGGGTTTTTTAAATTCATACACAAGTATCCGGATAAGTTATGCTTCTCCAGAAACAAAGCATCACTGCCTCCTTCAGTGTAAATCTATATTTAAGATGATGTATGAAAGTATGCCTCCATTTTTTGACTGAACAGCACATCCAAATGTCATTACCAAATTGACACGTCAGCTGTCTGCCCCGAGGGTTTTAATTCAAAAGCTAGAGTTTGAGCCATAGTGACAGGAGTTCATGAAATCCCAATTTACAAAGACTCTTCCGAACAAACCTCCATGTGAATTAACTCATCCCACTGCACACTTTTAGTTATGCCTCATCAATTCAGGGGGAAAGCACTGTAAAAATGCTTTTTTTTTTAGCTAAACATGTCTAATTTACAATCACAGATTTTGATAACTTCCAAAATATTTACAGTAACTTTATAATTGATTAGAATACACTGATTTAGAAAGAATTATGTCAACAGTTTACAGAATGGAGTGAAGACAATAAGGACATGAACTGCTAATTAAATATTGAATTGCTATCTATGAATTGCTATATATATCACAAACAGCAGAGGTCCCAGTACAGATTCTGTGGAACTTCACTGGTCACAGAGCTCCAGCCAAAATATCTACCTTCCACCACAACCTTCTGCCTTCTATGAATAAGCCAGTTCAGAATCCATTCGACAAAATCACCATGAATCCCATACATCTTAATCTTCTGGATCAGCCTATGATGAGGGACCTTATCAAAAGCCTTACTAAAATACATGTATACAACATCCACCCCCCTACCTTCATCAATCTCCTTTGTCATCTCCTCAAAAAAAAATCAATCAAGTTAATGAGACACAACCTGCCGCGCACAAATGTGTGCTGACTATCCCTAATTAGCCCATTCTCTTCCAAATGAGAGTAAATCCTATCTCAAAGAATTCTCTCCAATAGTTTCCCTACCATTGATGAGAGGCTCACTTGGGCTATATTTCCCTGGATTCTCTCTACTTCCCTTCTTAAACAAAGGAACAACATTGGCCACTCTCCAGTCCTTCGGGACCTTGCCTATGGCTAAAGAAACAAAGGTTCCATCAGGCACTAGGGAGTTATCCACCTTAATGTTCTTCAAGAGACTCAGTTGACATCACCAAATTTGGAGGAGTTAAAAACAGTGTGGAATGCAGTCAGAAGATATAGATGAGCTGCAGAACTAGGTGGAGACAGGGCAGAAGGAGTTTAACCCAAGCAAGTATGAGGTGTTGCACTTTGAGGTTGAATGTAAGTAGGGCGTATACAGTTAATGGCAAGACCCTTAACAGCATTGATGTGGAAAGGGATCTTGGAGTCCAAGTTCATAGCTCACTGGAGGTGGCAGCACAAGTAGATAGGGTGGTTAAGAAAGCATATGGTATGCTTGCCTTCATTGCTAGGGGCAAAGAAAACAAGAATTAAAAAGTCATAATGCAGCTCTATTAGACTTTGATTAGGCCGTAGTTGGAGTATTGCGGTTCTTGTCGCCCCATTACTGTGGAGGTTTTAAAGAGGGTACAGAGGAGGTTTACCAGAATGCCGTCTGGATTAGAGGGTTTAAACTACAGGGAGAGGTTAGATAGACTTGGATTGTTTTTTTCTGGAACATTGGAGATTGAGGGGAGACTTGATAAAAGTATATAAAATTACGAGACGCCTGGAAAGGGTAGACAGTCCGTTATTTTTCTCCAGGGTGAAAATATCCCATACTGGAGGGCATAGGTATAAGGTGAGAGAGGGAATGTTTAATAGAGATGTGCGGGGCAAGTTTTTGTTTTACACAGAGTTTGGTGGGGGCCTGGAATGCACTGCCAGATGTGGTGGTGGAGGCAGATACGATAGTGGCGTTTACGAGACTTTGGGATAGAAACATGGAAGTGCAGGGAATAGAGGAATATGGATCATGTACAGGCACTTGAGATCAGTTTAACTTGGCAGTTTAACTTGGCACCCGAAGGGCCCATTCTAGTCTGGTACTTCTCTATGTTCTATATTCTAGGTAACCAAAAAGGATGATGAGGGCAAACCAATAGACGTTGTCTGTATGGACTTCAGCAAGGCATTTGATAAGGGTTGGCTGCTCTGGAAGGTTCAATTGCATGGAAACCAACGAGAGCTAACAGAATGGATAAAGAATTTATTTCATGGAAGGAAACAGATAGTAATGGTGGAAGGATGTTTTTCGGACTGAAGGACTGTGACTAGTGGTGTGCCTCAGGGATTGGTGTTGGTGTTGTTTGTGGTTTATATCAATGATTTTGATGTGAAGGTTGTACTGTATTGCAAGGATGGTTATCAAAAACTACAGCAGGATCTTGATCAGTTGGGCAAGTGGACTGAAGATTTGTTATTAGAGTTTAATGCAGTTAAGTTTGAGGTGTTGCATTGTGGAAAGTAAAATCGGAGTAGTGAATGGCAGGGCCCTGCGGAGTGTTCTAGAAGGGTTGACAGAATGGTCCCAACCCGAAACATCACCGATCCATGTTCTCCAGGAATGCTGCCTGACCCGCTGGGTTTTGCATCTTTCCTTGATGAATCGGCATCTGCAGTTCTTATTTTCTGATATAATTCTGTAATTTTTTTACTTTGAATCATATGTTAGCATGATTAGTGGAAGAGGATGAATCTTAATACAAGGGAGGCACGGTGGAGTAGTGGTAAAACTGCTGCCTTGCAACACCAGAGGCCCGGGTTCGATCCTGACTATGGGTGCACGGAATATCTGTACAGAATTTGTACGTTCTCTCCGTGACCTGCATGGGTTTTCTCCGAGATCTTCGGTTTCCTACCACACTCCAAAGACATACAGGTTTGTAGGTTAATTGGCTTGGTATAAATGTAAATTTGTTCCTAGTGTTAATGTGCGGGGATCGCTGGTCAGTGCGGACTCGGTGGGCCGAAAGGCCTGTTTCCGTGCTGTATTTCTAAACTAAAAGAAACTAAACGTTAAAAGGAGGCTTTTAAGTTATCCTTGATGACATGGATAAAACCTAACTTTTTAAAAATTCAGTTAAAAAGTTAACAAACCCAAATATTTCTATTGTGGTGTAAAATTTCTCACGAGAAGCATGCCTCAGTGTGCTGTCCCGTCATCCCACTCCCAGATATTTATGCATTGGTGAAAGTGTGAGTCAACACACATTGTGTATACCTACACATTTGTGTTACCGATTAATTACAGGATACACATTTTGAAACTTATCAAGTTATGCAAGCCAGAGGAAACCCACTGAAATTAGTGATTTATTGCAATAAGGTGGGTACATTTGAGCAAGATTATTCATTCAAATCCATAGACATAAAAAAGTTATTTTAAATAATTTCATATGTAGATGCTAGAATGGAATATATAATATTTGGTGGTGTGTAAATGTTAATCTGTACAATATATAGTTTTAATTAAATGGGAAAGGGCACTCTGTACAATCATTCATTTCACATTTATAAATAAGCCTTTCAAAATTAAAAGTCGCAAAATTCAAACCTGATGTGCATTCAACTTCTGAAAAGATTAACCATGAACTTAATTTTCATTCCCCCTCTCCCATTATCATTCAAGCATACCAAAATGACAGCAAGTCAGATTTCATTCAAATCTGTATCCCAGATTTTATTCCTTCCACACTCTAAACAACATTCCTTCTTCGTGAACATCAACTGATCTGGGAATTGCAGAATTATAGCCTATCCTGCATAAACCAAATTATTTGGCCCAATTTTATGCCACATCTAAAAGAAATTCCCATTCATCTAATCCCCATCACAGATCCCTCCTATTTCCGTCTCACCAATATGTTTCTCCATCTTTTCCTTACACAAATTGGTGTTATTTGAAAAAGGTACTAATTATGGTGTGTTTCACATTCTAACTGGCATCTTGGATTAAGTAATTTCTCCAAATTTTAGTGACCACCTTCAATCATTTTTTAAAAATCTCAAATCAGTTAACAGGCTGAATACCAATGATTTAAGTACCTGTATTACAGGAATGAATAAAAGACAAAAAGTTTGTTCAGTGGAATAAAAGGGTCAAAAGATAATGAAGTGAAAACACAGTTCTTGGTTAAAAATCAGAGTAAATATTCTGAACTTGCTTTAAAGCAACATTACTGATGTTAGAATTATTCACAAAACGACCTGGGAGAAAGGTCCTGATTATCTACCCTATCTATACCTTTCAGAATTTTATAGACTTCCTCAGCCTCCGACACTGTGGCAAAAACAATTATCTTTAAATCAACAATTGATGGTTACCAACCTATTTGTTTTTCCAAAATATGTCCAAAGATTCCAACGAACTTTGGAATACTTGTTAGATTTGTTAAGGGCCTGTCCCACTTAGGCAATTTTTTAGGCGACTACCGGCGACTAGGCTGTTGCCACATGGTCGCCGGGGTGTTGCCTGTAAGGTCATGAGTAGTCTCCTCAGTCGCCCAAAGAGTCGGAGCGTTTTTCTGATCGCTGCTGGATTTTGAAAGGTTCAAACATTTTCGGCGACAATCGCTGACCGTGGGCTTGCCGTAGCTTGTCTTCTCCTGACGTAGGTGCTGTCGTAGTCGCCGGCAGTCGCCTAAAACAATCGCCTGTGGGCCAGGCCCTTTAGATTTTGTTAGACTTTTAGTTAGCATTCACTGTTCCAAAAAACAAAGTTTGTCTTCTCTCCGCGTCTCAGAACTGTACAGTACTACAGTGATTTTTAAGGGGTTTAGCATATCTCCTCATTTTGCAGCTATCTGCCAAGGATTCACACATGCCTTATCATTTGCCACCCTCAAGTTTGTGTAAGGCTCATTATTGATTTGGTTAAACAGGTGTGCAACATTTGCAATCTTCCAGTCCTCTGTACACCTTCACATGAAAGCAGGTCAATATCACGATGATTGTTATTGGACTAATGATCCAGAAACATGAGCTCAATTCCCAGCAGAGCAGACGAGGAATTTAAATTCAATTAATTAATTCTAGTATTATATAGCTACTAAATTGGTGAAAGCAACAATGAAGCCACCAAATTGTAGGTATGTTGCAAAACCTACCTTCAGCGGCGCTGCAGATCTGTCGCTGCCCGTGTGCGCGATTTTGCCGCCTTTGAGAGGGGGGCGGGATTAAAACGCGATTTTCTCTAGGCTATTCAAATCGAGGTTGTTCAGCCTACTTAGTTGCTGACGAAAAATCGCTGCGAGGTTCGTTCGCTGCAGGTATTTTTAAACTATATTGGTTAATTTAATTGTTATAGTAGGTTAAAAATCTTCCTCTAAACCCGCGACCGCCGACAACGGGACGGATCTCATGCAGGGGACAACGGAAGGTAGGTTGTTTATTTTTACATTAAAAAGCGCTTCTTAAGATCCCTTTATACAAAATTTTATGTTGCGAGTAGCTAATTTGGGGGCCCATTAAATCCTGCAGTATTTTTCTGGGCATATGGGGAACAAATCCATCGCAATGGGAACGTTCCAAACCAGCGTGTTCCACAGAGTTCCACAGGATCCCACTCAAAAGCTGATTTAAATGGCCATTAATTTACAGCAATTGAACACTAAATTCCTTCCATTTGGCCTATAAATTAATGTAAATGAGATTTAAAAATCATGTTTTATCGTGAATTCTTTGTGAATGTTATTTGGACACTTAGGCTATTTAAAAATGTTCATCTTTTCTTAAGAAATGGATAGATGTTTAGATCTAGTAATTGAAGTTTGGAATTAGCTACAATTGGGAAACTAACTAATTATATGCTTTAATTTCAGGTCATCCAAGTAAGATTGTTCAATATTTGTTTCAGAATGCTTCAATCTATAATAACTGAAAATTTCTTTCAGTTCTCTTAATTTCTAATAAAGTTATGGCCATTTCACTGTCCTCGATCACAGCTTTTGTGTTAAGTCAATGGAAAATCAATAGGGAACAAGATGCTAATTTCCGAGTATGAAAATGGCTATAACTTTTTTAATACTGAAGATATGAAAGTGAATTAGGTGTCAAATTAAACTTATTTTTGTGCTTTATCTGATGGGATAAATTGCAGACTTGATTTTAAAAATCTCAAAATGTTGTAACATTGCTACAGATTGTTGTAAAACCCATCTGCTTCCTTAATGATCCTTTAGCACCTTACCCAATCTGGACTATGATAATGTGGTCAACTCTTAAGTACTCTCAAAAATGGTTTACCGAGTCATTCATTTCAAGAACAAATAGATCTGGACTACAAGAACACATATTTTGTGAATGATCTTTAAAAAAAAACCCACCAATGTTTAGAAGATCATGGATAGGGATTTCACTATCTTCACTCTCACTGGCTTCAGCAACCAAAACTGCACCTCATATAGACTACATCTCAATCTCAATTCTCTCCCCCCTCCTCCGATTTATGTTTGCATTCTATCCTTAAATTCATTCTCTTTTGTGAAGTCATTAAAAAAATGTAAATGAGATTCGGGATCCCATTGGACGTCATTGTGAAGGAAAACTGAATAATCTGATAAAATGTTTTTTTAATTTTAAAGCACGATTTTTTTATGTAAATGAGTTTCGCGATCCCATTGTGCCGTCATGGTAACGCGGCTGACGGGCAGGGCAAGTGCAAAAGTCGTCTGCAATGTGATTATTTTTAAAAGAGCAATCTTTTATGTAAATGATATTCGGGATCCCATTATGACGTCATAAGCTGCTAACTGTCAGTGCATGCAAGTGAATTTTGTCAAAGTGGGGTTTTGTAAAGTTTAAAATGTGCCAACACAACCCATTCCCCCAATGCTCATTTCTCCTCATCCCCCAGCACTCCATCCCCCTCCTCTTCACCCTCTTCTTTCCCCTCTCCTCCTCCCCTCCCCACTCCCTACCCTCAGTCACTCCCTCCCTCCCTCCATAACCCCTATCCCCTCCCTACCACGTTTGATGTCATTGTGAGGTGAAAGCTGCTGTGTTTTTGAAAACAATTTTTAAAAATGTAAATGAGATCCCATTGTGATGTCATTGTGGGCTGGAACATTGCTGATGGGCAGTTATGTAAATGAGATCCCATTGTGACATCATACGCTGCTAACTGCCAGTGCAGATTGAAGACATTTTTTGTGGGGTTTTGTAAAGTTTAAAATGTGAATAACTTGTAAAGTATACCATCAATCTGAACGAAGCCTGATACACCACACACCAGGCCAATGGTGAGTAAGGTGGGCCAAAATTGTAGCGCTATCTTGTACTGTTTGCCGTAATTGCGGGAGCACAGCCCGCACATATATAGAAACAAACAAGATGAGAGTTTTAGAGATAGATAGATAGATAGATAGATAGATAGATAGATAGATAGATAGATAGATAGATAGATAGATAGATAGATAGATAGATAGATAGATAGATAGATAGATAGATAAATAATTTATACTCAGTAATTCCATTCTCAAAACATTGTTATTTCTTCACAACCAAGCTTTGCTTCCCATTCATTTGAACAAATGACAGAAATTAACATTTTTTTATTGAGGATAGTTGCAATTTTTTTTATTAAGGATAATTGCGATTTTTTATTAAGGATAATTGTCCCTAGTGTGTAGGATGTGAAAGTATTTTACGTGGTGATAAATCAAAACATGAAGGATCAAGTCTTTTAGGGCTACGAGGAAACTGTTAGAGGAGTTGAGACCAACATATATGAGCCATAATCATATTGAACAGTTAGGTAGATTTGAGGGGCCTGGTGGCCTGCTTTCTTGTGTTTCATTGTGAGCACCAAACTCAACATACTAGATAGATAAACAAGTGATTTTATAGCTTCATCCAAAAGGACTGCTTAGGTCCCTGGATGGCAAGATGGGAAGAAATAAAATTATAGGTGCTGCATATCCTGCAATCATGAGAAAGTTCCACTAGTAGGTATAGATGGAGCAGCGAAAATGCGGGAAAAAAGGAATGGTTTTGAAGATGGCAAAAATTGAAATAGATTGTCCACTGAATGCAGAGGCATGCAAGGTGGGTAGCGAGGGCAGAACAATCTAACCTTGCTCTAACACAGAAGAAAATGGAGTGAGCATAGGTTGAGGAGTAGGAGGGAATGCAGCCAAGCTCTCTGTCAACTATGTTAGGAAACCATGGTTCTGGAAGTATAAAAAAAACAGAAGTATGGAACAAATCAGAATATACAATGGAGACGAAGAACTGAGAAATGAAATGAATTCCTTGCAAAAGGCAGAAGAAGTATTGTTCAAACGGGAGGTCGTGTATCAATCCCTAGAATAAGGTCCAAAACAATAATAAACATATGCAGTTAAAAGACTATGCACAGCTATTCTACTCTCAATACATGTACTGGAATCATAGAATCATACAGCACAGAAACAAACTCCTGGCCCAGCCAGTCTGCATTGACAATCAAGCGCCCAGTTACATCATCATCAAACTCTCCCAAATTCCACCATTCACTTATAAACAAGTGGCAATTTATGGTGGTTGATTAACCTGCCAACCAGCATGCCTATCAGACATGGGAGAAAACCCATTGAATATTGGGAAAAAATGCAAACTTTGCAGACAGTACAATTGATCAGGTTTGAACCCGTGTCTCTGTGCTGTGAGACAGCTTTATCAGCTGCACTACTATAGTCCGCGGTAAAACATTGTGTTTATGTTACAAACATCTAAAACGTTTTCTGTCCAGTTTGATTTTTCTTTACAGGCGGATTTTTTCCCCCATAATCATCCGGCCCGCCGAGCGCCCGCCCCGAGCCCGACCCAGCGCCCGCCCCGAGCCCGGCAGAGAGCGCGGCCGAGCTCTGGCTGTACCGCATCCTGCGCAAAGCCGCCGGCACGGCTGCGCACCTTCTGTGAACATGTTTGAGAAAGAACTGCAGATGCTGGAAAAATCGAAGGTAGACAAAAATGCTGGAGAAACTCAGAAGGTGAGACATGCAAGGATTGCATGAGTCTGCCTCACCCGCTGAGTTTCTCCAGCATTTTTGTCCCCTATAATCTTTGTTTTTGTCTACCTTCTGTGAACACGTGATTTGATGTCTGCCATCCGGAGCAGGATGGGGGCGGGATCCATTTGTACACATGATAGATGTGGCCCGCCATCCGCTCACAGACATGCGCCCTGGCCAGTAAGCAGAACAAGGTTGCCGACCCAATTTAGATCTTCATTCCAATGTGATGACAGATTGCCATTCCCCATGGTTCATCTTAATTGACAATAGTGACAAACTAGACTAACTGGTCTTCACCATAAAATAATAGGCCTTCTTGCTGGACTCTCCCAATTTTGAAACTGATGATACTCCAGAAACCATTACAAAGGCATGTTATAGCATGAATCATTCCAATATCATAGGTTTGCTTACTTTGCTATGTACTAAACTATTTTTGAAAATAGCAGATGGGCAATTCAAATACACTAAAAGGAACCACTAAAAGTAACTAAACCAGAAAGTTCAAACACTTGTTTGTCTGAATGCTCACCACTGTCTACATAACGTAGAGTTGAGTCAAGTCTATTGTCACAGTATGGTGAGATACAGGTATAATGAAAATGTTGCTTGCAGCAATACCAGTCTATTAGACTCAGACAAAACACATGAAAACAAATTACACATAAATTACATGTAACATTTCTAAAAGAGGTGCATTATAGTGTTCCGTTGTCGACATAGGATGAGGGTTATGCAGGTTGATTGAAGGACCTGATAGAACCAGAAAGTAACTGTTCCTAAACTTGGTGTTGTGCAACTTCAAGCTTCTGTACCTTCTGACCAAAGGTAGGAGTGACAAGAAGGTATGGCCCAGATGGTAGGGATCACTGAGAATATATGCTACCTTCTTGAGACAGCATCTGATATAGTGGTTTTCAATGGAAGCAAGTGCTGTGCTCTATAGCCTCTTGTGTTCCCGGAATTGCCATATCGGGCCATGATACAACCAGTCAGGATAGTTTCAATGGTGCATCTGTAGAGGTTTGCTAGAGTATGGTGAATCTCTTAAAATTTCTAAGAAAGTAGAGGCGTGCTTTCTTCGTGATTACATCTGTGGCTGGGCCCAACATAGGTCATCTGACATGATATCACACAGGAATTTGAAACTGCTAACTCTCCCCAAACTTGACACACCAATGAAATCTGGTGCATGGTCTCCCAATATCCCCTTTCTGAAGCCAACGATTAGTTCCTTGATCTTGAGCAAAAGGTTGTTGTTGTTGTTGTTGTTGCACCACTCAACCAGGTGTTCTCTCTCTCTGTGTTGTATGCTGATTCATCACCATCCAACACAGATATTACTAGTTTTCTTCCTTTTTACCCATTTATAACATTTTTGATTACAGAGTATTGTGTTATAAAGCCAAAGTAGCTCACCTTTAGTTAAAAATACAACTAATGCCTAGTAATCATCTCAAAATAGTGTCATGAACATTGCATGAATCAAGATATACTTTCACAACCATTTATACCTATGGATTAAAAAAACTCGAGTGACTTCAAATTATACTCACAATTTCAGTCAACTCCTGCCAACATCTGAATGAATTATAGAGTACAATGTATACAATGCAACTGCTAGACTGAATAGGATGTGACTTGTTTTTATCAAATAACCACACAGCAAGAAAAACTTTGAAATATATGCATTGTGATGCTTAACAATTTGTAAAATTGTGATGGTGCAGTTGGATTTCAAGGAAACCACCCAACCATTTGTGATTGAAAATCGTATTCAACTGTACTATAGAAAGCAAGTCATTATACTAAAAAATGATCTAAACATCTTTTTTGGTGTGCGCATGCACTGCTGATAAAAATTTATCAAAGTCAGCCTTGCAATAGGTTTACCTCAAAGTTCATAATTCCTCAACTACACTAGCACTGAGCATTGACAGTCAAGTGACATTTCTTTCTCCATTTTTCTCCCTTTGAGAAGCAGCATGGCTTGTATCATCTGAACATACCACAAGTACACCTTCCTTTCTACATCTAAGAAAAATTGCCACACAGGGCAACCTGATAAAAAAATCTAGACAGTATTAACAAAATATATTTGCACATCAACATATTGTGCAGTCTCAAAATTGTGAAATACGGGCTGCCATTAATGACATTCCATTACACTAATTAACTGATATTTAAGCACAGTTGGAAAGAAAGATGCCAAAGAAACAATGACAAATCGCAAACATGTCAAAACATCATAAACTAGCATTAATGCGAAGCGTCCTTAACATTTAAGTGTTGAAACCAAGCCACAAGGAACTGTCAAGTCATTTCAAAAGCTCAGCACTATACAGAGGCATAGAGTTATAGAGTCAGAGATTGATAGTGTGGAAACAGGCCCTTCGGCCCAACTTGCCCACACCGGCCAACATGTCCCAGCTACACTAGTCCAACCTGCTCGCGTTTGATCCATATCCCTCCAAACTGTCCTGTGCATGTACCTGTCCAACTGTTTCTTAAATGTTAGGATAGTCCCTGTCTCAACTACCTCCTCTGGCAGCTTGTTCCACACACTCACCACAGAAAAAGTTACTCCACAAATTCCTATTAAATCTTTTTCCCTTCACCTCAAACCTATGTCTCTGGTCCTCGTATTCACCTACTCTGGGCAAGAGACTCTGTGCATCTACCCAATCTATTCCTCTCATGGATTTATACACCTCAATGGGAGCAACCCTCATCCTCCTGCACTCTGAGTCCTAGCCTACTCAACCTCTCCCTATAGCTCAGACTCCCTAGTCCTGGCAACATCCTTGTAAATCTTCTCTGTACCCTTTCCAGCTTGACAACATCTTTCCTATAACATGGTGCCCAGAACTAAACACAATATTCTAAATGTTGCCTCACCAACATCTTATACAACTGCAACATGACCTCTCAACTTCTATACTCAATACTCTGACTGATGAAGGCCTATGTTCCAAACGTCTTTTTAACCACCCTATCTACCTGCAACTCTACCTTCAAGGAACCTTGCTAATGCACTCCTAGATTCCCCTGCTCTACAACACTTCCTATAGTCCTAGCATTCATTGTGTAGGTCCTGCCCATGTTAGACTTCCCAAAATGCAACACTTCACATTTCTCTGTATTAAATTCCATCAACCATTCCCCAGCCCACCTGGCTAATCGATCGAGATCCTGCTGCAATTTTTCACAACCATTTTCACTATCTGCAAAACCAGTTTAAGGAGCATCCTGGGGAAAAAAGATGAGGCAAAAGTAATAGGTTTAAGCAAAGAATTCCAAACAGATCCTAGCCACATGAAAGCAAGGCTGCAAATGGTAGAACTATAAATAATAGAATTAAGATATTAAATATAGACAAGTATAAAGCATTTCAAATGCTTTTTTTGTGGTGAGGAGGGTATATAGGTAAGGAAGGGCAAGATCATGAAAGATAAGGACAGCATGTCCCAGCTTACCAAAGCAAGAGTAGGGGGTTGGGGAAATCATGGGCAGAGGACGTTTACCAAAATAGCTACTCTCCTTTCGCTCTAGCTTTCATCTCCTACATTCTGTGCTCCTGCACATTCCTTCAACAATAAGGCTACTTTCAATATTCCATATCTCAGCCTGCTTCAATCCACCCACACAGCAGCTGCATAATTTCTTATTCCTGGAACTCTTAAGTGTAAATATATGGATGGTGTTGCATTCTACACATCTCTTTTATGCCACCTCACTACAACAGGACTCAAATCCAATATGAATTATTTATGCAGGTGCCGAGCTTTGCAACCAGGTATTAAAATATAGTCGTGTTAAACCAAATGAGGACACTTCATCCTGGCCAATTTTTTTTTAAAAGGAGATGCGTTTATGTATCATCTCACTTCTTGAGATGTTGAATCACTCCATGCTAATACTTGTTTACTCAAGTTGATTGAAAAGAAAATGTGCAACAGATTCAATACAAAGCTTTCACTTACAATCAAGCATCTCTAGAAATAAAGTCATAACAATTAAGATACCAGCAAAAACATTGTTTTAATTACAGGTCTAATTATAAAACCCGAACATTACAAACAGAGGATACAAGTTAAGGGGCTGTCCCACTGCAGCGACCTAAGTTCAGAAGAGTGTCTTCGACCTTCAAGCTCGAAGGCACTCGCCTGAAAAACCTCGAGCTGGATCGACCGTAAGCGATGAAACCGCGAGCTGGATCGACCGACCGCACACACAAACACATCGCAAAGGCGGGGGCCACGGAAAGCGTTGCCTGAAATTCGCACCCGCGATGAGGAGGAAGGTAAAAGACGGCTGCACAGTGTACGGTAAGTTCTTTAGAGAGCACGGGGGGGGGAGGGGGGGGGGGAGAGAAGGGGAGAGGGGGGGTGGGGAAGAAGGAGAAGGGGAGAGAAGGAGGGAGTGAGGGGGGGGTGGAGGGAGAAGGAGTGGAGACACTTTTAAGAAGTATAATAAAGTTTAGCGGGCATTTAACCTACCGGTCGGTTTTCCTTAGTCCTGAAAACTCCAATGAGCCAATTAAAATGCCCGGTCAGGGAAGGAGATTGCCTACGGCTGCCCTCGACTGCCTGTAACTACATAGCGACCCCACTCCACTGCACTACGAGTTCAAAAGAACCATGCCGACCAATTTTTACTTGCGTAAAATTTTTCAACATGCTGAAAATTTTCCGCAACCTAGCTGGGGCCACAAGTATTCAGGAACTTCCCTCGAACATGAAGGAGAGTTCCAGTGACCTCCTAGGACCACGTGTCGACCATGCTGCGAGTTTGAGTCGAGGGCAAACTCTTCTAAACTCGCAGATTAGGTCGCCGTAGTGGGACAGGATCCAGGATCAATAGCACTTGAATGCTAAGCATCAATGTTATGGAATGGAAGAGTTCTGTGGATCTGCATCAAAATGCGAAAAATCATTGTAAATATCAAAAAAGAAGAGTTGTTGAGCTTCCAGAACAGAAAATAGAAATTCTTAAAAAGGACTCAATGAACCAAAATATGTTCCTAAAATGCACACCAAGTATCAACAGGAATTGTACATGCTCCCTTATGGAAAAAGTAAATAGACATGGAGTGGTTTGACATTTATAGTAATACATCACAGTAATATACTTTATTCCTATAGTAATATACTAACACACAATGTAGAATCTGTTAGATTACTGAATCGAGAATAAAGTGAAAAGAACACAATGGATGGGGAGGAAAATAAAATCAAACATTAACATTTTTAACGATGTTATTAAAATCAAAATAACTTGCCAAAAGTAGAAAATTATGGTATATTTGAATTAAGGTATATTTGAATTCACAAAACAATCAATTTTGTTTGGTACAATTAAAATATATTGTGGCGGCACGTGGTGGCAACCCAAGGGCACAGCGTACCATCCCGTCAAATGGGTTGGTGGAGCGGTTCTACCGCTGTCTGAAAGCCGCCCTGAAGGCTCGTCTCACGGGCCCTGGGTGGATGGACGAGTTGCCTTGGGTCCTGTTGGGGATTCGGACGGCCCCCAAGGAGGATCTGTCATCGTCCTCCGCGGAGTTGGTATATGATGCTCCGCTCACCGTCCCCGGGGAGTTTGTCCCTGCTGCTGATGGGTCCCAGGAACCCCCGTCATCGGTGCTGATCCGCTTGCGGGAGAGGGTTGCCGCCCTGTCTCTCATCCCAACGTCGCGTCATGGAGTGGCCCCTTCCCATGTGCCACTGCCGCTGATGGGCTGCCCGTACGTTTATCTTTGCCGTGACTCCCACGGGCCTACTACATTTGATTTGGACATGGGAGGCCGGCGTGAAACTGTGTCTGTGGCTCGTTTGAAACCGGCCCACTTGGACCTGAGTGAGCCAGTCCATGTGGTTCAACTACCCCGTCACGGGAGTCCGCCGTCCAGGGCTCCCGGAGATTCTTCCGGCCCGAGCAAGCCCCTGAGGCGTGGGATTGTATCTACGAGTTCGGGCCGCCTCGTTCAGTATCCCGTCCGGTTCAGTGCCTCTGATTCTAGGGGGGGGGGGGGTGGAGGGGGGTCATGTGGTAGCACCTGGTGGCAACCCAAGGGCATAACGAATCATCGGCTCTGGAGGGCGGCGTCTTGGTGTGGGAGGCGCTATTAACGGGGTCGGTACCTGAGTTGGTATTTAAGGCCGGGCAATGCCCGTGACCTGGGAGGAGTAGGGAGCTGTATTGGAGAGAATAAACATGTCTAGTTCACGCAACTCGTGTCCGATTAGTTTTTGGCTGGACTCCTTCGAGTCCCCGCCACAATGTATATAATCTCTCATATTTAAGGAAATGCTTATGAGAAAATTATGAAGCTGCTTCAAAGTTTCTGATTTCTAACTTTGAATGTGCCTGTGTGGCAATTATGTCTGAGTTGTTTCCATTTATTCCAATGAGCTCAAATACGTGCTAAGATGCTAAACAAAATTATTTAGATTTAAGATCTCGTCTTCGCACTTCAAAATTAATCCAAAACTTTCCTTGTATTATAATATTGTGTTTCAATTGCTTTCCTTCACCTCCTGGTCTGAACGGCGACAATACAACAATTGTATTTCATAATAAGAACATCGATGAAATGATGCATGAACAAATGGGGAAAATCACACTTGTTCCAAATCACTGAAGAACTAAAATGTTGTATATTATTTATACAGGATGAATACTCAAAGCAGAAAATATTCCTGTTACCCAGTATTCAAAGTATCTGCCATAGCTGAGTGATAACACACTTGAACTTAATTTGTTAAGTTCTGGGTTTTGGGTGAAATGTTAAACCAAAGCCACATCTACCCTCTCAGCTAGGCATAAAGATGCAATGGCAATATCTGTATAACAAGAGTTAACAAAATTCAAAGCAAAAACATAAAAACACTGCAAACACTTTGCAGACTATGCAACATCCACAGGAAGAGAAACAACACCTTTGTCAAAACGTTATCTTAGTCACTTAGCCAAAATTTATCCCTCATCCAGTTTATCTTTTGAAAATACATAGCGTCTCTGACAGATGCCCAAAATATAATGCAAGGTTCATTTACAATAGTTGAAAGCTTTGAAGGAGAAAAAGAACAGTCTTTGAAATCACAAACGAGATAATTCTGAAAAATGACATAGGGTGAAATCTATTCTACAGAACAATACAAGAGGCAAATGCGCACCAAGTTACTCGAGGAAGTTTACCCTGTGCCTTTCAGGTGATTTCCCTTCTAATCCAAGACTCATTAAGACTTATTATTATGCTTAGATGAATTTGAAGAGTAAACTGCCAATTCGTTTTGACCAGCATTGTAAAGCATTATGATTTGGTAAGCATAATAATTGTTAGATTTGAACATTGTAATAATGTAATTACATAATGCCAAAGACAGATGTAAAAAGTAATAAATTAAAGCAAGTTCGCCAGTCCTTTTCATTTAAAGCTTGAAGACAATACAAATGATTACAGAGTGCAGCTTGCAAGCTAAAACGCCACAGATAACACACAATTTACCAATTCAACAGCCTGCCCTCATCAACGTATCTTCACAATTGAAATAGAACCTCAAACTATATATCAATAGTAATTTGTAATCCTTCCTTCTAAGGGCTCAAACACAAAAGTAAGGTAGATTGTGTGAGAGAGCTTTGTTTCCATACTGTTTAACATGGGGCATAATATACCATTCCAAAGGGAAAAATAAATTTTCAGACAAAACACAACAGCTTCTCAAATGATGCAGTAGTTAGTTCACAATACACCAATAAGACTCATAATCCAAAATGGTTCTCTCTCTCAAATTGAATATGCATATTCAAAAGAACATGCAACATCAATGAAACCCGGAAGTGTTGAGTCTGAAGAAGGGTTTCGGCCCGAAACGTTGCCTATTTCCTTTGCTCCATAGATGCTGCTACACCCGCTGAGTTTCTCCAGCACTTTTGTCTACTTTCGATTCCAGCATCTGCAGTTCCTTCTTAAACATCAATGATAATTATTTTGACAACACCATCACCACCATTATCTGCAGGTTCCCGTCCAAGTCACACACTACTATAACTTGGAAATATATCACAGTCCTGTTATTGTCGATGTTCTAAATCCTGAAACTGCCTACCAATATTATAAGAATGCCATCATTAGATGAAAATTGGCAGAATTGAGGACTGCGAGGAAGATTGCCAGGTACAGATTAATTTGAAGTCCGATACACCAACGTGCAATGAAATTGCTTGTTCACATGAAGTTCAAAGCATAAACAGTATACGTGCAGTAATTATTAACAATAAATAAGTTCATGTCATTATTTCATTCGTAACTTCATAAGTTCATTAGTTATAGGAGCAGAATTAGGCCATTCAGCCCATCGAGTCTATTCCGCCATTCAATCATAGCTGAAATATCTTTCCCTCTCAACCCTATTTTCCTGCCTTCTCCCCATAATCCTTGACATGAATCAAGAATCTGTCCATCTCCATTTTAAAAATACCCAATGACGACCTCCACGGCCGTCTTTGCAACAAATTCCAGATTCGCCAACCTCTGACTAAAGAAATTCCTCCTCATTTCCTTTCTAAAGTTATGTCCTTTTATTCTGAGATGCACGCTCCACACAAACATCACGGCTAGGATCAAATTTGGATCACTGATTAAGTAACATCACCAACTGCTGTGTTGTTCCATAGAAATCTGTTTTGCTGAATTACTTTAGTTAAATTATTACTTGTCTCATTTAGAGAATGTTGTTGAATCCAAGAGCAATTAGAATAGTGATATTCTAATATGGTAACATTAAATATGCTTTTAACTGCTTATCTCAAAAAGATACCACATTAGCTACCACATTCTGAAATTTGGCATTTTGCAGGTAGAGACTTTGTTACTAACCAAATGGAATTTTCATTCGATTTAGTTTTTTGATTTGATTCAATTTATTGTCATTGTCTTCAATTAAGAGACAACGAAATTCTCTTTCCCTTACAGTCATATCAAAAATAAAATAAAAAACCCCCACAAAAACACAGAACACGGTAGTCCACAACACAAACATCCCCACAGCGGCACCAAAGTTCCCCACTGTGAGGGAAGGAACCAAAGTCCAGTCAACCTCCTCACTGATATCCTCCAATGTTCACCCGTGGTCGGGGCCTCCCGAGCACCCGGTAGTCGCCGCTACGGGCAGCCCAATGTACAGCCTTCTCGCCTGGAACGATGGAACCCCAACGTCGAATGGGAGAACATCCTCAGGGACCTGGACCTCTGAATCGGCCACCTTCCACTGGAGTCCGCGGCTCCCGATGTCCACAGGCCACGTTGGGCGGAGACTCGCGCTGGTGACCCCCGGCAAAGGGTCCCAAGGACTCCGCGATGTTGAAGTCAGTGCCGCCCGCGCTGGGAGCTCCATTAACTACGGCTCCGCGATGTTGGAGCAGCGGCCCAACACTCCGGAGCTTCAACGGTGATCCCAGGTAAGGCCTCGCCCGCTCCGAGATGTATCCAGTGCTGCGCCGCAGCTGCGAATCTCTGGTCCGGTCCCCGGCAAGAAAGCGCGCCAATCCAGTTGGTAGGCCGCGAGGGGGGGACGCGATTCGGAGAATAGCCACATCCTCGCCAGGAAGCGACTGAAGGACGGTTTCCCCCTTACCCTACCTGCTTCGCCCCACATAAAATATTGAAAAAAATAAAAAAAACACACTCTAAACATAACAAAAAATAAAAAAGACAACCAGACTGTGGTCGGAGGCAGCCAGTAACAGCGCCACCGGATGTCCAGGAATTTCCATTAGCATATTATAGTTACATTTTTAAAAGGATTTAAAGAATTAAAGTTATCAAAGAAGCCTAAATGCGAGCTTTCTGATCTATGAATTTCTGTTCTCTAGCAATTTTAATTCTTGCAATCTGTCAGGTGTATATCATTAAATGATGAATGAAAAAAAATAATGAACTACAAGTCAATTGGATTTTTAATTTTACACCCCAGAAATCTGAAAGATATTTTGAGCATAACTTGAAAAAATCATTTTCATAATACGCACAATTACATTTTAAACACAATTAAATTGATGTGAATAACTCTGAATCCAGTTTAATTTAATAACGCAATTTAGGATCAAATAATGGAAAAGCATAAAAATTACCAATACTGGAAAACATCAATATAAAATAAAACACACCGCAGGTCAGACACCATTTTCACAGAAGGAAACAGAGTCAACATTTTAGAACTGAAATTGACCTGAAATAGTATTACTAATTGTCTCTCCAGAGACGCGGCTTGATCTGCTAAGCATCCCCAGAGTTTTTATATTAATTATGGGATCTTGGGGTCCAAGTCCACAACTCCCTGAAAGTGACAAGTAGATAAAATGGTAAAGAAACATATGGTATGCTTGTCTTCATTGATTGAGGAATTGAGTACAAGAGTCAGGTAGTCATGATGCAGGTTTATAGAACTTTGGTTAGACTGCATTTGAAGTACTGCGTGCAGTCTGGTTGCCCTATTGCAGGAAGGCAAGGGAAGCTTCGGGAAAGGTACAGAGGTTTACCAGAATAATGCCTGGATTTTTGCTACAGGGAGAGGTTGGACAGGCTTGGATTGTTTCCTCTAGAACATTGGAGGTTGAGGGGAAACTTGACATCTATATTACTAAAAGTCTGATCTTGACCTGTTGTTCTGTATATTGATTTTAGTTTTTTTTTTTAAACGCTGCCACTTACGGCTGTGATTTTTGGCCATCTTACTCAGAGTCCCCCTCCGCTGTGCAGGACAAGAGGATTTTTCCCATCGATGAAAAGTAAAAGAGTTATTAGTGTTTAAAAAATGTTGAGATTCTCTCTCCTTAAGGCCACGCCCCTTCCGGAGGGACTATAAAACCCAAAAGTGTTGTGCCTCACTCAGTCTCTGCAAGATGGGGGAGCGAGAGGGTCACGTCTCTCCGTCTGAGCTGTGAATAACACCGAACACGTGTCTACTAAACTGTGAGTGGTTTTACTGACCTGTCAGTGCCCTTAATGTGGTTTGAAAAATATAGTTTGGAAATGCTAAAGCTGTGTTGCCTTTGGTTTGGAAATGCTAAAGCTGTGTTGCCTTTGGATTGGAAATGCTAAAGCTGTGTTGCCTTTGATTTGGAAATGCTAAAGCTGTGTTGCCTTTGGTTTGGAAATGCTAAAGCTGTGTTGCCTAATTAAAGTTGCCTTGCCTAATTAAAGTTGCCTTGCCTTCTATATAAATTAAAAGTCTAATCTTGACCACTTCCTGTTTGCGCTTTATATTGATTTTAGAAAAAATGCTACCACGCACGGCTGTGATTTTTTGACATTTTTGACCCCCTCCGCTCATCAGGTGCCGAGGATTTTCCCATCGATGAAACATAAAAGAGTTATTAGTGTTTTAAAAATGTTGAGATTCTCTCTCTTGTCAATCATGCCATGAAGGCCACGCCCCTTCTGGTGTGAGGGACTTTAAAATGCAGAAGAGTGGGCGAGGCTCAGTCTCTGCAAGATGGAGGAGGGAGAAGTCACGACTCGCTGTCTTTAGTGGCCTTGCACCCTGCTTGATATGGTATGAAACTGCATTTGAATTTGGTGGCCTTGCACCCTGCTTGAAGTGGTAAGAAACTGCACTTGAATTTTATGGCCCTGCACCCTGCTTGATATGGAATTTCAAGGAATAG
Source organism: Amblyraja radiata (assembly GCF_010909765.2). NCBI lineage: Eukaryota > Metazoa > Chordata > Chondrichthyes > Rajiformes > Rajidae > Amblyraja > Amblyraja radiata. Next base: position 22,302,941 of record NC_045984.1, on the reverse strand, counting down.
CCTTGAGTCAACTGCCAGCCCACCAGCCATGAGTGAGTGAGCTGCTAGCACAACAGGCTTGAGTGACTGAGCCGCCAGCCCAAGAATCCATTTGGCCCACAATGTCCATACTAGCCCTCTGGAAACCAGTCCCATCAGCCCACAAAGCCCATACTAGCGCCCCCCCCCCCCCCCATATGGATATGTAGGGAATAGAGGGATATGGATTATGTGCAGGCAGATAAGAGTTCGTCTTGATGTGATGTTTGGTTCAGAGATTGTGGGCCAAAGGGCCTGTTCCTGTGCTGTTCTATGTTCTATTACAATATTTAGTATTAAAATAGTTTTCAAACTTGATCGAATAACCACAAAATTGAATTTTCCAATTCCCAAATTTTGCAATACCCCTGCTCTAGTCTAACACCAACACAATAACTCATGTACATATGTCAACATTAATCTGGAAATCCAAATTACAAGGCTATATTGGTGTGGCTACCATTAAATTGCTTCGCTGATCAACCAAAGTAAAACTCAAAGCATCATTAGGAGGAAAGAAATAACTGCGCATCTAGGAAGTGATTCACTACCTCATTTGAGTATGCATGCATCAGAAAAACATGAGTATTGTTTCCAAATTAATTACCTTTTATATATTGCTGCAGTATAATTCATACAACTTCACAAATTCCAAAATTGGTAGGAAAGTCTTAACCATTCCTATTGTACAAATCCCATCTCCTTCAAAATATATTTTCATACGATCATAAACACCACTATTAGGTGATGAGCATTAAGACTAACATTCCACAGTATGAATCAAGACATGCCACAAATCACAGGTTGTAGACCCTTAAAGAAAATGATGTTGATATTAATTCAATTTGAATATTCAATTTTTTGGGGATAAAAACATTACAACCGTCTTGAAAACCCCCCACTATATTCTTTTATCACAAGAATTGTGTTTGCTATCAGCTTTAATACCAAATGTGTAGCAATTGTAATGACTCCTTCAATACGCAATATTGTCTTTTGTAAAATGTGTTACTTTTGTAAAATGTCTCAATTTGCTCACATGAAATTATCAAGCCCCTTCCAAAACAAGGTATTGCATAAAAAAAATCAAAGAATGCACGTGTACTTTGAAATGAACAATTCCCAGTGAGGCCGAGAAGAAAGAGCTGTCCATGGTACTGTACTACACTGCCTGACGGGTTGCAGTAAGGTGTCGTGACGTTTCCGTTTATTCCACTTCCACACCCCAGAGCGCTAAGTACACGAGCTCCGATAAACTTCACTTGTATCAGTTATGTGTTTCATTTAACATTTAAACTGTCGACCATTTTATATGAAAGCAACAGTCTTTAAAAAATATATCTCACAAAAAAGCTGCAAGATTTGTAAAGCATTCCATGAATAATTTAGCTTTTAAAAAGAATCCTAAGCAATTTAACATGTTTTTAAAATAATCTTATGTGGTCAAATCATCACAATTATTTAAAATGATTTAGGGTGAGGTATTCCGCAGCAGGTGTTTTTAAAAAAGTACCACGATCTACTATTCCTTATAAAACAGAACCGTTATTTAAGGAAAGCTGACATGTCTTCATTTCCACAGGAAGATCTGAAGCAACCCGCTACTACAACGCAAACCACCACCGCCACCCCATCCCTCCCACCTTACGCACCCGCCTCCCTCCTGACAGACCACCCTCCCCCCTTCGACAGGCCAACAACCCCCCCCCCCCCCCCCCCCCCCTCCCCGGCTCCCTCTCTCTCATGACAATTCAAACATCGTCCCCCCCACAGGTACAACCCCCTCCCCTGAAAACTAAAGGGATTGAACAACCGCAACCACCACCCCCCCCCCCCCCCCCCCTCACGACAGTTTGAACCCCCCCCTCTTTGAAACCCCCCTCATTGACAGGTCAAATACCCACCCCCACAACAAATCAAACAAAACCGATCCCAGGACGAGTATTCCCCCCCCCCCCCCAAAAAAATCAACCGCCCCACCTTTCCTCGCGGAAACCCCTTGATCTCTCTACAAAGTCGCCCCTCTAATTGTGTAAGAGCTGTCGGAGTATTTTGTGGGCTTGGGAACGGGACCTGAGTGAAGGTGCGAGATGCGCCCTTACTCTATGGAGGCCGCTGATATCCATCCATTCATTCATTCATTCATTCGTTCATTCATTCATTCATTCATTGATAAGTCAGCGCCGTGCCGAGGGAGCGAGTGGAGTGGCGAGTGGGCCGGGCCGGGCGGGGAGGGGAGAGACAAGTAGAGACAAGCAGCCTTACCTCCGACACAAAGCAGAGACATTGCTCCTCTCTGGGGCTGCACGCCGCCGAGTCACTGGATCCCCGGCCCGCCCGAGTTACAGATCCAAGCCCTTTGACGAGAGGCTTCTTCCTGCCGTTGGTTGTGCTCTGGTTGACGGGCGGACCGCGACTCCTCAGCTCAGCGATTACTCGGCGCCGCCATTTTGTCGGGAGCAGCCCCCGGGTCCGGCTGACGTCACGGCCAAGCGGCGCGCGCGGGGAATTGGCGGGATGACAGCGGGGGGCGCGGGCACGATGACAGCGGGCGGCGCGGGCACGAGCGCGAGGCGGGTTGATAGTTGACAGCGGGCGGCGTGGGCACGATGACAGTGGGTGGCGCGGGCACGTAGCGGGGTGACAGTTGACAGCTGGCGGCGCGGGCGCGAGGCGGGTTGACAGTTGACAGCTGGCGGCGCGAGCTCCGCCCGGGATGAGTCGAAGGCTGCAGATGTTGCAATCCCGAGATAAATACAACGCTGAGCGCCGGAGGAACTCAGCCGGCTGGGCAGCGTCTGACGTGCCAGACATCGGTGAGTCCGCATTTGGAGTATTGTCAAGTCAAGAGTGGAGACACTTGGAACTGCAGATGTTGGTTTACGAGTGATAACACATGTGCTGGAGTAACTCAGCGAGTTGGAAGAAAGGTCTCGATCCGAAACGTCACCCTATCCATGTTCTCCAGAGATGCTGCCTGACCTGCTGACTTACTTCAGCACTTTGTGTCTTTTTTCAAGTCAAAAGTGTTTAATTTCCATATAGTCATGCAACATGAAAGCAGGCCGTTCGGACTCATCCATGCCAACTGATGCCCATCGAAGCTCGTCCTATTTGACCCATATTCATATAACCCGTTCATAACCGTTCATGGCCCAGTCCAAGTGCCTTGTAAATGCTGGTATTTGCCTCAACTACCTCCTCTGGCAGCTCGTTCCATATACCCATTACCCTTTGAGTGAAAAAGTTGTCCCTCAAGTACTTATTAGATCGTTATCCTCTCGCCTTAAACCTATGTCCCCTGGTTCTTGATTTTTCTACTCTGGGTACCGAACGAGAAAATGGTAGACAAATCTACACTTGGTCTCGCTGATGGAAAAAAGGCGACATTGGGAACATCAGAGCAGTAGATGAGGTTAGAGGAGGTGCATGTGAATCTCTCTCTCCTGGAAGTACTGCTGTGGTCCCTGGATGGAGGCGAGGGAGAAGGTATATGGATAGGTGGTATATCACCTGCGGTGGCAGGGGAAAGTGCCTGGGGAGGGGGTGTTTGGGTGGAGAGTAGCACAAAGTACCAGAGGGAACGGAAAGGGGTGGGAATGGGAAGATGTGACTGGTGGTGGGATCATGTTGAAGATGGTGCAAATGTCAAAGAATGATGTGTTGGATGCAGAGGCTGGTGAGGTGAAAGGAGAGGACCTGCTGTCCAAAGCCTCCATATCCTTTCCATAATGGGGTGACCAGAATTGCACACAATAGTCCAAAAATAGCGGAGTCAGGGGATATGTGGTGAAGGCAGGAACGGGGTACTGATTGGGGATGATCAGCCATGATCACATTGAATGGCAGTGCTGGATCGAAGGGCCGAATGGCCTACTCCTGCACCTATTGTCTGTAAATGTGTAAAAGGAATTCAAGACAAAACCAACTTGTATACACACACACATATATATATATATACACACATATACATATACATATACACATATATATATATATACACATATATATATATATATATACATATACATATATACATATACACATACATATATATATATACACACACATATATATATATATATATATATATATATATATATATATATATATATATATATATATGCCTTCCATGTAGAAAAGGTGTCAACATACCTAGTAGATGGATTTGGAACAATGATCAACACCCCCAAAGTAATGGGAGTGGGCTAAAACATTGGGCAAGGTGATAAGACTTACTGATATATATATATTTAAAAGCTGGAGATAATCAGTGTGAAGGGGAATAAGCAATAGCCATTAAAACACATTATTGGTGAGAAATATACTGTTTGATGTTAGATAAACCTATGAATATTTATTGGTTTACTGACAAGCACTAAACAGGCCTCTCAGCTCACCTTACCCATGCAGACCAAATTGGCATTTTGGGCCAGTCCCATTTGCCTGCATTTGGCCATATTCTACTAAATAGTGTATAAGTTAACAAGATGTACAAATGTTAACTAATGTCAAATTCATCAGTGAGAATGCCCCGCTGGCATAATTAGGAGTCGATACCCCTCTTTTCCATCTTTCTGTTGACCAATGCAACCTTGGTTTAAAATAGTATAAGTATCATCAAAATTAAGATTTGCCTTAAAGTGATTGAGTGAAGTGGTATAAAAGATGCATTAAGTTATATATTTTGGCATTTACTGTCAGGACAGCTTTGAAACTTTATATTTTTCATTAAGCATCTATGTGAAGTACTGAACATTAAAACTAGATGTTACATTTGGTTTGTTGCCCACTAAATACTGTTAAAAGTGAAGCACTGTTAGCATTTTTGAATTCATCACTTGTAGCTTTTGGCTGCTTGGAATCTGGTTCCAGTAAGCTGGCTTACATCAGACAGTAATTCTACAACAATGAATCAAAATGTCAATGGACTCCAATTCCTGGAACAAATCATCTTAAAACAGTGAAAGTTAATTACAGTTAAAAGTATAAATCCAAAAAATACATCTAATCAATTGTTGAGTGCATGAAATGTTTGATTTCCCTTACCCATTTTTGAACTTTATTTTTTTAATTTCTTTATTGTAGTTATCTGTTTTATTTTATTTTTTTGAATATGTATTGGGGTCAAGGAAAGAGCGTTCACATCGCAGCCCTGTTTCTATCAATCTTTCCACCACCACGCACAAGAAGCGCAAGACACACACCATTTTATGCAGATGCCGAGAAGTGTGTTCACTCTGGCTGAACAACTTCTAATCTTGTGTGTGGATTCAATAAGAAGAAGAATGTGTATTATCATTTTACTCAATAACTAGAAGTCTGAAATCTATCATATTCTATTCTGTTTGATTGTTTACTGTGATTTGGGCTGAAATTTACCAGTAGGGAATTCCAGAGTTCAGGTAAGAGTGGCTGCTCAGTATCAAGAGTGGCATCAAGAACCATTAGAAAAATAAAATCAAAGTGGAAATTGGAGGGGTGTCTGGGGGGTGCATGGCGGGGGGGAGAGGTGTGTGGGCGGGGGGGAGAGGTGTGTGGGCGGGGGGGAGAGGTGGGGAAGGGGGGGGTGTGGGGAAGGGGGGTGTGGGGAGGGGGGGGGTGTGGGGAAGGGGGGGGTGTGGGGAAGGGGGGGGGTGTGGGGGAAGGGGGGGGGTGTGGGGAAGGGGGGGGTGTGGGGAAGGGGGGGGTGTGGGGAAGGGGGGGTGTGGGGAAGGGGGGGTGTGGGGAAGGGGGGGTGTGGGGAAGGGGGGGTGTGGGGAAGGGGGGGTGTGGGGAAGGGGGGGTGTGGGGAAGGGGGGGTGTGGGGAAGGGGGGGGTGTGGGGAAGGGGGGGGTGGGGAAGGGGGGGTGGGAAGGGGGGGTGGGGAAGGGGGGGGTGGGGAAGGGGGGGTGTGGGGAAGGGGGGGTGTGGGGAAGGGGGGGTGTGGGGAAGGGGGGGTGTGGGGAAGGGGGGGTGTGGGGAAGGGGGGGTGTGGGGAAGGGGGGGTGTGGGCGTGCGTATATACACACTGAACTTTTTTTTCTCTCTCATATTATTTAGTGTACAATGTTTACCTATTATGTTGTGCTGTAGGAAGCAAGAATTTCATTGTTCTATCTGGGACATAAGACAATAAAACACTCTTGACTCTTGAAGAATGGGTCAACTGGGCTTGTATTCACTGGAATTTAGAAGGATGAAAGGGCATCTTATAGAAACATATAAAATTCTTAAAGAATTGGACAGGCTAGATGCAGGAAAAATGTTCCCGATGTTGGGGGAGTCCATAACCAGGGGCCACAGTTTAAGAATAAGGGGTACCCCATTTAGGACTGAGATGAGGAAACATTTTTTCACCCAGAGAGTTGCAAATCTGTGGAATACTCTGCCACAGAAGGCAGTGGAGGCCAATTCACTGGATGTTTTCAAGAGAGTTAGATTTAGCTCTTAGTGCTAAAGGAATCAAGGGATATGGGGAAAAAGCAGGAAGCGGGTACTGATTTTCGATCATCAGCCTCGAAAAGCCAAATGGCCTACTCCTGCACCTATTTTTCTATGTTTCTATTTAATAGGAACATGGGGGGCAGTTTTTTCGCCTAGAGGGTGGTGGGTATATGGATCGAACTGTGTGCAATATCAAACTGTATTAAAATCTGGAGTCAAGTAGAGCTGGCAAAACCAAACTGAGCATTAGTGAGCAGTTTATTGGGACTAATTGTCACTCGAGAGCAATGTCAACAACACATTCAACTGCTTTGCAGATGATTGATAGTAGATTAATGGTTTTATTATTTATTTTCTTTGGAGAGTAAGATACTGATGGGTTACCTTATTGAATCATGAAGAGCACGGAAAAATTGACGTTTAGTCTTTACTCCAGGATTGGAGGATTATGAAACTAGAAGGCATAGGCTTTTGATGAGAGGGGAGTGATTTAAGAGGGACGTCCAGGGCAACTTTTTTACTCAGAGGGCAGTTCATGTTTTATATATGGCAGCAGTTTGCTGCTTGGTGTGGGCAGGGAACACATTGCCTGGGTGGTCGTGGAGGCAGATATGATAATGGCATTTAAGAGGCTTTGGAAATGCACAGAATAGAGGGATATGCATTATGTACAGGCAGATTAAATCAGTTTAACTTGGCATCGTGTTTGGCACAAACACTGTGGTACAAAGGGCCCGTTCCTGCACTGTACTGTGCTATGTTTAAATGAGCTGCTGGACGAAGCTAGAGAAAAGAATACAATCTTGACTCGAAAGGCATTTGGACAGATAAATGGATAGAAAAGGTTTAGCGGAATATGGCCAAATGCAGGCAAATGGGACTCGCCCAAAATGCCAATTTGGTCTGCATGGGTAAGGTGAGCTGAGAAGCCTGTTTTATGCTGTATAGTCTTTGACTTGATTTAGCCAGATTGTTTGGTCCTGTTTTAGAGACCAGGTACACCTAGAAACTTCTCCATATTATTGGGTAGATGCCAGAGTGGCAACTGCAAGAGAGGCATAGTCATACAGCATGGAAACAAGCCCTTCAGTCCAACTTGCCCACACTGGCCAATATGTCCCAGCTACACTAGTGCCACCTGGCTGCATTTGGCTCATATCCCTCTAAACCTGTCCTATCCATGTATCTGTCTTTTTCCTAAATGTTGGGATAGTCCCTGCCTCAACTACCTCTGGCAGCTCGTTGCATACACCTACCACCCTTTGTGTTAAAAAGTGACCCCTCAGATTCCTATTAAATCTTTTCCCCTTCACTTTAAACCTTCACTCTGTTCCTCGATTCTGGGCAAGAGACTCTGCGCATCTATCCGACCTATTCCTCCCATGATTTTATACACCTCTAGAAGATCACCCCTCATCCTCCTGTGCTCTAAGGAATAGCGTCCCACAGCCTACTCAACCTCTTTCTATAGCTCAGACCCTTGGGTACTGGCAACATGCTTGTAAATCTTCTCTGTACCCTTTTCCAGTTTGTCCCTGTATCCTTTCCAGCTTTCCAACTTGAAAACTCCTGAGGGCGAGTCCAAGATAATAATTTGGCACTTGGTTCCAAAGATTTCCCCTCAGCCACCTGCGTTCTAAAACCTCCCATAGTCATGACTTCTACCACCCATGGTAATAGACACATGGGTGTACTGCCACCTGCAATCATGCCCTATCTGCTAAACCTGCCCCTAGCTAACACAGATTACAAATCATAACACTATAGCAAATTCCATCCCTGCCAAACAGTGTGATTGTTAAACCGCTGTGAGCACATCTAAATCTGTAAATGGCAAAGCATTGTAGCACTGGAGACACAATGAGGCAGATGCTGAAATCTCCAAAGTGCTGGAGTAACTCAGAGGGTCACACAACTACTACTGGAGAAAATAGTTTTGGAATCATCAAGAACCCTGTCATGAGTGAAAAAATAATTACCATAATATACCTTGGACAATATATTATCAACAACTTGGCTCAGTAATCAAGAGCTTTAATAATTTTAAAAATGTGCTGTGGCGCCACCTTTTGTTAAGCTGTATCATTGCAAAGAAATATGTTAAAGTGAGGTACAAGATGCTGAAATCTTGAACAAACTAAGCGCTGGAGGAACTCAGCAGGTCAGGCAGCATCTGTGGAGGGAATAGACAGATGACATTTCAGGTTGGGACTCTTCTTAAAGTGAGTTAAAATATCTCCTGCGACTGGGTTGCAGAATGTTTTCAGAGAGGATTTTTAAAAACAAAATGGTTTACATACCTCTAATTTGTAGCGTGGGATTGTTTTAGTCATCACAGCATTATGTCTAAGGATTGTTTTATTTTCATTTAATAAGCATGATAATTTTTATGTTTCAAAAATCTTGTCTGTTATGTCAGTGAAATAAATATTTTAGTGATGAGTTTTGATATCATGCCATATTGGAACTATGAATAATTTGATAATTTTTATTTTTTACAAAGTTACATTTTACCTTGAAAGGCCAGTTCCTGTCCTGTACTTTTCTATGTTTTCTATTGACAAAGAAGTCCAATTGCTCATTGCACTTTTTGTCAGTGATGAACATAGAACATAGAAAAGTACAGCACAGGGATAAGCCCTTAGGCCTACAGTATCCGTGCCAAACATGATGCCAAGGTAAACTAATATCCTCTCTCCGCTCATGGTCTATATCCGTTCATTCCCTACATATTAATGTGCCACAACCACTGGCAGGGTGTTTGAGGTATCACACTTTGTGTAAATCTTTTTACCACACACATCTCCTTTAAACTTTGCCCCTCTCACCTTAAACCTATGTCGTCTAGTCATTGAAATATCCACCCTGGGGAAAAGGCAATGACAGTCTACCCTATCTATGCCTCTCATAATAATTTTATATACTTCTATCACATCTCCCCTCAGCCGCTGACACTCCAGATAAAACTATTCAAGTTTGTCCAACCCCTCCTGTAAGGATACTAAGGCCATCTGACCTAATGTCCATCATGTGGTTTCTTTCTGAAATTATATTCAAATTTTTTGCTTCTTGGGACTTTTTCCAAGTTAAAGGCATTATTTAAATCAAATTGGTTGTCAAAATCTGAGAAATTCATAACACGGGTTTATTAAAAAAATGTTACCTAATGCCCAAACTTTTTCCACACGAAGGAAGACATATTTAGGTTGCTCATGTTAAACTCAAAGAGAAGATATTCAGCATCCAGGGTTAGTTGTGGAGATCTCCAATGTACCCGAGATGGTGTGTAATCAGCGCTTCCTATTATGATTTCAGATTAACTGCAACTTAAGGGTTTATTTTTCTGTTTGTTCCGAAAGCTTGTGGTCATTTCTACAGGCCATGATGCAGAAGATTGGCAAGAGGCTTCAGATGGTACCTGAAATAAGATGATTGTTAATTTTCCATTGGAAACTGGAAAACGATTGAGAGTGGCAAAAAGGCGAGGGATGAGGGAGCAAGATTTATAAACAATGTAAAAATGTGGGGAGCAAGATCCTAAGGGGCAACGTTTACATTCAGTGGGTGATGGGTATATGGAATGGGTGAGGAGATAGTAGAGGGAGGGTACAATAACAACATTTAAAAGACATTTGGACAGGTGCAAAGTTTTCGTTATATTATTTATTCTGATTACATATTCTGTGCTGCAGCAAGGAAGAATTTCATTGTCCTATCAGGGACATATGACAATAAAACACTCTTAACTCTTGGATAGGAAAGGTTTAGAAGTATATAAGACCAGGCGAGCAAATGGGGCAAGCCTCGATGGGGTATCTATGTCGGCATAGATAAGTTGGGTTGAAGACCCTGTTTCCATGCTGTATCTACAGAGTAGTTTCAGACCCAACTGGAGTGATATTAATTTCTCTAACTTCGAGTAACCCTGGCATTCCCTCTCTCTACATCCCTCCCCCACCCAAGTTGCACCAGCTTCTCGTTTTTACCCAACAAACAGCTAACAATGGCCTGTTTCCTTTATAATCGTTACTTTTTTTGTGTATCTTTCATTGATTGTATCTCTCTACATCATTGTCTATATCTCTCATTTCCATTTCCCGTGACTTTCAGTCTGAAGAAGGGTCTCGACCTGAAACGTCACCCATTCCTTCTATCCAGAGATGCTGCCTGTCCCACTGAGTTGCTCCAGTTTTTTGTGTCTTGCAACTGGAGTGACTATCGTTTAGAAACTTCTTGCACATAAGCAATGTTTCCATACTAGTGTGGCTTAAATCTACAATAAACTTTTTCTTCTTCTTGCGTATGGCGTGCACAGCCTAAAGTTGTTCTATTTGATCTATTTGTTTGTGCACATTGGGTTGATTGCATTAGTCGAAAAAGGGTGGGCCACGTGAAGGTTGCATTCTCCCACCTCTACAATAAATTGAACATAACGCTCTTGCCAGCAATTTAATTAGGGTTGCCGATCCATTCTCTGTTGGCCTGTGGTGAATTGGACTGGGGTGTACAACTCTTAAACATTGCTTGTAATAAAAAAAAAACACTAGAGTACTGGATATCTGAAACAAAAATGGAAAAGGCTGGAAACAGTTAGCCCGTTGGAATCTTCCTCCGGAAAGATGAAGATGTTAATCATTTCCCTTTCTGATTAGTTCAGACATTTTAAGATTCTGCATTATGTATTTACGTGTAAAATTAGATATTTTCAAAGAAGCACTATTAACAGAATACATATGGAACAAAGGATGCCTCAACTTTTTAACACAAATGGAAAAAGTGGATATATGCACTATTACAGCAAACTCACCTTGGCTGTAATGGGTTAATTTTGTCATGTCAGTCCTTTTCACTGGTGAACGAATGCCTGGCACTCACTGTCACTGGCAAGTTACGTTTAATCATTTGTGAGCAATTGCTACTCACAAAAATGTCATTAAATTATTTCCAGAATGTCAAGCGAACCTATTAAGTGACATTTCATTACTTTGTGAATAGAATTTCGGTTTTTGCACTTGTTAATTATTTATATGGTAATAATTCACCCTTTTAGTTCTTGGTCAATCACCATTCCTGAAATAATGCCTCTTTTTGGGGGGCTCTAATGTTGGAACTACTTCCATTTTACGTGACAATATGATGTGAATCCTCACAATAACGATAATGTAAATAAAATGTTGAATGATTTATCTGAATTTACTGCTGTACTTCATTTCCCCACATTCCCCCAAGAGAGAAAAATAATTACATGTTTGGACTGTTAATGCTACCACACCCTATAAATAATGGTTATAAGAGATGCCCATACTATGTTGCCTAAAATACTGAAAACACAGCCATTTCCCGTGTTTAATGTGGGAGCCATTTGAAACGCAGTCCCAGTGGAACCATTTTAAAACTGTCAAATCCTACACTCTTTATACTCCTTCACTGCACCAGAGGTCTCCAATCATATATCGTGACTGCTGTTGATATCTTTGAAACACCGTGAAAGCAATGAATCAAGGTTTATAGTTATGACTATAGACCTGTCAAATGTGGTTACATTCTTTTAAATTGATAAATTATGTTATATGAGTTGCAGATGGCTCAGGATTTGCAAATTGAGCTAAAATGACAGTTTACGATGTTTCTGATTTATGCAATCATTTATACTGTAACTTATCTAAATTAACATAATGCAATTCACAAAGAAATGTTTAATTCATTTGAAACAAACTGCACGAATGCATCAGAAATAGTTGCAGTATGCCCTTAAAGGTACCCTTTATAAAGTTTCAACGTAAACATACCTCGATGTATTGGAATTTGAATACGCAGCAGCACAGTAGGGAGGAGCTATGGCTAAGTTCTCCTCAGCTCCAAGTTTCTGATCTAAGCAGAATTGGGAACCTTCTCTGAAGATGCTGGGGACAAAAGCAAAAGGTCCTCCAGATAGAAGTATATAAAATTATGGGAAGCATTGATAAGGTAAGCAGAACCTTTTTCCCCCAGGGTGGAAATGTCAATGACTAGAGGGCATAACTCTAAGGTAAGAGAAATATAAAGAAGACGGGCGGTGCATGTTTTTCTTAAACACTGATGGCGGTGGATGCCTGGAATGCGCTGCCAGGGGTGGTAGTGGAGGCAGATATTATATTGGCATTTCGGTGGCTTTTAGGTAGGCACATGGATATGCAAGATCATGCGTAGAGATTAGTTTATTTTGGGATTATGTCTGGCAGAGACATTGTGGGCTGAAGGACCTGTTCCTGTGCTGCACTGTTCTATGTCAGCCAACCATGGACCACCAGTTTTAGAGTATCTGTCTCTGGTTTTCAAAAGTTGAAAAGTGTCTAAGCAAAGAAACCACCTATTTTCTTTGATGCATGCATTCCCGGGGCAAACCATTGAGGAGAAAACCTGAATATTTTAGCAAAAATCTTGTGAATTGCTGGTACAGAAGTCTATATTTCCACATAGACATTGAAACTTGTCCCATTCACAGTATAAAGTTAAAGTTTATAAAGTGATTTACTTTTTTAAATTTAACTAAAATTGACACTGCACACTGCAGACGAATGGTGAGTAAGGCGCCCCTAAAATTGTTGCGCTATCGTGTACCATTTTGGCTGTATTTCGGGAACATAAACATACATACAAGATGAGACTTGTCGATAAATAATAACTGGGGTCCCAGCACCGAGCCTTGCAGCACCCCCCTAGTCACTGCCCACAGTTCTGAAAAGGACCTGTTAATTCCTACTTTTTGCTTCCTGTCTGCCAACCAGTTCTCTATCCATGTCAATACCCTACCCCCAATACCATGTGCTCTAATTTTGCACATTAATCTCGTGTGGAACCTTGTCAAAGGCTTTTTGAAAGTCCAGATACACCACATCCACTGGCTCTCCCTTATCCATTCTACTTGTTACATCCTCAAAAAATTCTAGAAGATTAGTCAAGCATGATTTCCCCTTCATAAATCCATGCTGACTTCGACTGATCCTGACACTGCTTTCTAATTGCGCTGCTGTAACAATCAACTCAAGCAGCTTTCCCACTACCGATGTAAGGCTGACTGGTCTATAATTCCCCGTTTTCTCTCTCCCTCCTTTCTTAAAAAGTGGGGTTACATTGGCTACATCAGTCCACAGGAACTGATCCAGAGTCGAGAGAACATTGGAAAATTATCACCAATACATGCACAATTTCTAGGGCCACCTCCTTGAGTACTCTGGGATGCAGGCCATCAAGCCCTGGGGATTTATCTGCCTTCAGTCCCATCAATTTATCTAACACGACACAATAGGTGACGTTTCGGGTCAGGACTCTTCTTCGCAGATTGGGGGGGGGGGGGAGAGAATTAAATCTGGAAAAGTGCCTGGCAGGTAATAGGTTGATACAGGCGAGTAGGGATTTTTTTGATCAGCAGGTGGTTGGACAAAGGCCAGGGATGAAAAGACAAGGCACTGTGAGACAAAATGATTGAAGAGTTGCAAATTATGAAGCTACAGGCAGATGGAAGGGGAGGGGGGGGAAATGGGTCTAGGTGGGGCACAGGGAAGGGGAGGGGGAAGCTACAGGCAGATGGAAAGGGAGGGGGAAGAAGAAAGGTGAGAAAGGGGGTAGTGTAGTTATCCAAAATTGGAGAATTCAATGTACATTGGGTTGTAATCTATGGAAAGCGGAATAATGAGGTGCTGTTCCTCCAATGTGCGTGTTACCTCCCTCTGGCAATACAGGAGGCACAGGACAAAAAGTTGTGGATGGGTAGTTTTGGATAGGTTTCTTTTTTCTTTCTGTATTAGTTCTATATGTTCTCCATGTTACCTAGAATATTTGCAATTTTGCATCAGTCAGAAAATTAAGAATTTTCAATAAGTTCTGGACATATTCAGCCCAGGAAATTTATGTCCTCTATTCCAGAACATGATTTTGACTAAAATCGACATTGTTACTTCATTGCAATAATCAAGGAGTCTTGAAGAATGGTCTCGACCCAAAACGTCACCTATTCCTTTTCTCCAGAAATGCTGTCTGACCTGCTAAGTTACTCCAGCCTTTAGTGTCTATCTTCAGTTTAAATCAGCATCTGCAGTCCCTTCCTACACATTAAGGAGCCTTGCATTGACTGGGGTGAAAAATAGGGATCTTCCTTTACTGGTGAAATAAAATTTCCCTCTGTTTATTGTTAAGGAACAAGGGGTTCTTCAGCTGTCTTTGCAGGTATCTCCCACCAAACATAAAAAGTGGACAACCTTCCACTATGGCATCACTTAACATGCGGAAGAGACAACTCGAGTTTCCCAAGAATTTATCACTGTTTCAGTGCATTCTTCCGTGATATAGAATGCAGTTGACATCCAGATGTATACAGGCAACACCCACATCCACCTTTCTACCATTTTCCAATTTCTTGACAAACTGACTCTCTGATACTTGTAGTTGAGTTATAAATTTTAGCAATGCCAGCAAATATATTTGTTTTCCACCATGAACACCGACCTTTTATTATCGACTCCCTTCATCTTGGGATTAATCCTTCAACATGAATAAGACTGAAAAAACGTATTTATTATTCAGACTCTTCATCAAGATCCACCGCAATAGAAAGTTTTATCCCGTTTCACACTGCTGAAAGATTACTCATGCTTTTGTCACCTAACTTTAAAAAAAATACCCTCCATGCCAGCTTCCAACACCAATCTTGTAACACAACCTTCACCTCCACCACCAACATTCAACTGGAAGTGCAAATGGGTGAATCATATTGCATCTTCAAAGGAACCCCACCATCACAGAAACCTGTCAGCCAGTTTTATTCATTCGGTGAACTGTAAAGAAATTGCTGAGAGCACTGAACAGAGTTCAGAACCAGATAACATTCCGTCAACTGTACGGAAGATCTCTGGAACTATCATACATCTGCTGCAAAATAAGGATTTACAAAAAAGTATATTACCTACCTATGAGCAAAGCAAAGTGCTGGAGTAACCTCGAGTAGTCAGGCAACATCTATGGAGAGGATGGATAGGCGACATCTTTGGAATGTGGGAGGAATCCAGAGCACCAAGAGACCAAACTCCATATAGACAGCACCTGCGGTCAGGATAATAAATGGGACTCTGGCAGTGTGTGGAAGCAACTCTACCGCTGCACCACTGTGCTGCCCTTCTTCAGACTGAAAACATATAACATAAAACAGCACAGGAACAGGCCCTATGGCCTTTTGCACTGAACCATATGCTGAACCGATCTCATCGACCTGCACGTAATCCATATCCCTCTATTTCCTGCATTTCCATGTGTCTATCCAAAAGCCTCTTAAATGCTATTGTATCTGCCTCCACTACCACCCCACTGCAAGTGGGGTGACTTGTGCACGGACAGTCAGCACATGGTCCTTGACAGACGGACCTGGGTCCAACAGCCTGGTCTCCTCCACTGTTGGGCGTCTGTCCCAGCCAGACTTGTTCCACCTTCTCAGCCGTTATGGCGCTGTACCTGTCAGCCAGCCACCAACCTCTGTGTGTCGTACCGTTGTTGAGGTCTTCTTCTTGGGCCACTGTTTGTCAGCACCTCCCCCCATCGATGACCCTGTCAAGAACATAGCTCCAGGTGGTTATTTCTGAGGATGTGAGGCACAAGCAAGCTTCTCCACCATGACAATGTGATGACTCTCAGAAAAGCTGGATCAAGCTTTCATATCTTGGAAATAAGTATTGTGTTAACCTTTCTAAAAATAGCACAAGAATAATTGAGGCAGTTTATTAAAATTAAATGAAGCCTTGCGCAATCCTTCATGTTCAGTACATTGCAAAACATACAAGACCTCATCTTCCCCATAAGATTGCCTTGTTCCTCTTCAGCTATTTTTTTTTAAATCAGCAAGCTTTGTTTCCTTTTGATACACAATGCTAATTATGTGCAAAAACTATTACTCCCTTTACTTCCATTATACTGTGTAAATTAATCCGATCATTGATGCCTTGGCAATAAATTTGCAGAATTATCATTTTAGAATTTACACCAAGAAATAATCCAACTGGTATATGCCAGATCAAGAACCTTGTTCATGTTTTTTCTTCTTTTGTGCTGAATTATTATCCTCTTAGAAGTCTCTGCTAATATGTCATTACCTTGTACTTAAAACATTTCAACCTAATCATTAAGCAGAAATCCATTACACACAACTATTGAGGTCTCTTTCTGTCCAAAAAGGCAAGAGATTTGGGTGCACAGTTGTTTATTTTACACTTTTTACAGTTACACAAAAGAAAACAAGAGCATGAACAGTATAGTGTCCTAACTTAAAAGTTAAATGATGCATTTTAAAAATACAACATTGTGGTAAGGAGAGGGGGTGGGGGGGGGGGGGGTTAAAAGAGGAAAATACTCTAATATTACAAAAGTCTTAATAGGTGCCAATGGAAAGTTAACTAGCCGTCTTTAGCATCTCCATGGCTGCTTGGAGAGCAAAAATGTGAAAAGGGAAATAATTAACGGAAACAAAATGTAACGGGATATTTTAATTTTTCATTGTTCCTTAGGGAATAATGATTAACAGCATTCAAAATGAATTTCCGACTTGTAGAGTTGTAAAAGTTAGTGAAAATTGGTAACGGTCTCCACACACAAGGACATGTCAGTAAACACTATCATGAAGTGTTCTAAATGTCACCGTAGAACTTGTTTACAGAACTTGATCGTTAATGTAATTAAACAGATATCATATAGATATTTTATGGATCATTTCCGATCAGTTCAGAGTACAAACTGTACACCATTTGCAATCTGTTCAAGGATTAAAAAGGCAACATTTCTGAAGGACAACTGCATCATTGTACCAAATGAAAGATTCCACAGTAAAACTTGAGATAACTACTGGCACAATCTCCATGTCCTGCTATATTTTCATGAAATTTTGAAGATAATGTCACAGGAACTGTTTTCTTTCATATCCTAAGACGCATCAGGATTTTTGTGCTTACTTTCTTACAAAATAACATTTATACGGGACGTAAAAATATTCTAAATGATTAGACACTTTTCTAGCATTCTTACACAAGGATGATAATGAACCGTGTAAAGTACCATCTCAAAATTAAAAATATCGAGTTATACGTCTGAATTAAGAAAAAGTGAAATGCTCATGGTTTTGGTTGTAAAAAAAATCCAAGTTATTTAATGGAAATAGATATATTTATAAAAATGATACAATCCAAACCCTTAGTCATGAAAGCCCAAAAAGGTTTCTACTTTTCCACATAATTCACATAGCCCAGAATACCATGCACTGATAGAATTCAATCATAACTTCCATACAAGGCAATATTATTAAAATCACAGACATCCTAGTATAATAGCAAATTCGGATTACCAAAGGTGTGCAATAATCAAAGACCAAAAAGATAACAGTTTGCATTATTTCCCACATTTTTCTCGGGTTCCTTAAATTGGATGCTGCAAGTAATCCAATACCAAGGACATGGTCATTCTGGGAGTCTTCTTCCCATGTTCATAGTTTATCACTGAAAAGGCAGAATTAAAAACAGTAATTTCCATCTTTTTACTCCATTACACTATCTACTATTGTAACGGCAAATTTCCGACTCTTCCAGTGTCCTCTTTTCCGTTGCCATTACTACACAGGTAAGTAGGAGTGACCTTACATAGACCAAATAGACCAGATCTTCCAGTGTTATTTCCAGTTTAATTGGTTGTTTATTGAAGTAATTGTACAAACAAAGAGATGAACGTACCAGGTTTTCCTTATCCTGCATACAAGTTGTAGCAGGCTGTTCTCCCGGGTCTGGTGAGAACTGTATGCTCTCCCTCCCCGTGTCTGTCACTTCCAGTCACTTATGTCCTTATATATATATACGCTACTCTGTGCATCTAATGACCGCCCCAAAAGTGTCCAAAATAATACTGCAAGATATATCTAGACAAAATAATATAATATGCCAACAGTAGCTAGCCTAAACATAAATGGCTCCTAAAACTATGATTATGCTTAACACGAGTAAAACATTAATCCCAATTTATATGAGGAAAGCTTAGATTTCAGGAAATTACTATCTATGGGGCCTACCTATTCTAAATCTCATTACCAGAAGCTGCATCTGAATGGTGATTTCTTTAAAAAAATGATTGTTATAACATAATTAAAGACTTGTCCCACCCCTGGTTATTCCTTCTCCCCCCCCCTCCCCCCCTCCTCCCTTGGGCAGAAGATCTAGAGGCTTGGAAGTACGTACCAGCAGACTCAGGAACAGATTCTTCCCCTTAGGCTTCTGAACCTGTTGCATAAGATAGGCTACTGTCTGATTCACCCCCACCCCACTGTAGACTTTACAGCAACAATTTGCTCAGGGTGATAACACCATATTATGAAAGTTCTGCTCCCACAAGTTGACTCAATACTCTGAAATGGTATCTGAACTGTGGAGGATGGGAATGGACAATGAGTTAATAAAAAGTAGATTTCTCCATTTGCTTTTAAAACTTACCTGTCTAACTGACTGATGATCTCTTGCACCCTTCCAACTAGTTTTTCATATTCTATGGGGCTGCTCTCAATGATATTGTGAAGTTTGGCCATGTAAGCATCCAGTGTTCCTTCAGTTGGCGTTTCTCCAGTGCCTAGTTACCAAACAAAAAGTAATAGATAGGAATGTCTAGTCATTCTGAAATTGCAGCAAGATTAAACAGCTGCTTCAAAAAAAATTATGTTTTCTCTGCTAGGCTGGTAGAAAGAAAATGGCTTGCCTAAATACTTTACAATTTATGTCATCAGGTAGTAGACAAAATACAAATCCCAAATCAATGTTGATGAATTTGACAAAACAAACCAAAAAGATGGATAGACACATGGTGGCACAGGTGTCTCTATCTGGTTACCAGGCACCGCCCTGCCTGAGGTCATTTGTGGCCAGCCCTGATTTGTCCTGGATTTTTCTCACCTTCAACTATTCACCCCATCCCCACTTTCAGTCTGAAGTAGGGTCCCGACCCGAAACGTCACCAATCCTCAACATGGAAGTAGCTCTCCAGTGTGAGAAGCTGCCATTTAACTTCCTCAAAAATTACACAATGCGAAAGAAAATACCAGGCAGTTATAAATTTTGATATTTTAATTCCACTTCTTAGTAATTCATGAATGGAACAATTGCATGAAAGTTATCATGCTCAGAGACTGGTGGGAGATAGGTAGAGACAAAATAAAAACAAAACTAGAAGGGGGGGGGGCGCAGATTAAGCCATAAAGCCAGATAGTAGGGTGAGGGCAGAGATGGAGACTGAAAGATGACAGGTGGCTGCAGATGCTGGAGTCCATTAAGTAAACAAGGTGGACCCAGAAAGGGAAGGCAGATGGACCAGTTGATTTAACCTTATCTTGCACCTGTGCAGTCTACAACCTAACGCTATGACACAGCATGTTCCAATTTCGGGTAACCCACACTCCCCAGCTCCTTCGCCCATTCTTTCACTCCCTTCTGATTAACCACATAGTTCATCTTCTGGGACTCCAAACCCCTCCTTCAACTGACCCCACATGCCCATCATCCTTCTCTTAGCTGGACCCACTTATAACCTTCCACACTTATCTGATTCCAACTACTGCAGCCTCTTTTATCCACTTATCACATTTCAATCACTATCCTCCACCCTTCCTTCCTCCCTCCCTCCTGGGATGTGCGCACTTTTTTCCTTGCTTCTACTCATCACCCACCAGTTGCTGTCTCGCGACTCCACCTCTTGCCACTCTAGCTGCCCATCAACCCCTCCTAGCCCTGTCCAACCGGCACTTGCCTCAGCCCCTCCCTCTCACCTCTTTATAATGCCTATCTCCGTCCTGATACTCAGTCCCGATACAGGGTCTTGATCCGAAACATAGACTTCCCCTTTCCCTCTGATGCTTGACCCAAGTTCACTTGCAGCATGTTTTTTCTTGCTCCAAATATTCAAGTTTAGCACCACCTACCTCTCTTCGCCTCCCGGATGAATACAATGCAGCGATAATAGAGCAAATACCGGGAATGTCCAACCAAATTTAAAAGGCTAGTACCAAGATAAAAAACATACTTCTATCTACTCTAGTTATTTAGAAAGATCTGAAAATTTACTTAAGCAAATGGTTGCTTCTTTTAGTACAATTTTCTTTTAAACCTACTCTGTTTCTCACCTGGAATGGGAACAGACGCAAAGCTGACAGTCAGGGCTTGCCGTACAGCTTGTAACTGGTGTTGCAGTGTCAACGTTTGTCTCTCTTCCAGTGCCAGCTCCTGCTCCAGTTTCTCTTTGGCGTTGTTCATACTCTCAATGTGTTTTTGTAAGATAATATTCTGCTCTTCAAATTCTACATTTGACTTTCTTAATTTTCGCAATTCTGATTCACGCGCTTCAAGAAACAGAAACAAATATTCACATTTTCAGTTTTAAAAAAACAACTTTTCCATTAAATATTTGCATGTTCCAGAAGATGAGTGTCAGTTTCCTCAACATTCTGTCCCAATTAAATAACGTACCTTCAAAAACAAATATACTGCCCAAGTAAAAACCAATAGATTTGTGTTTCAGACACTGCAAAATAACATAGCAAGTACCAGTTTAAAGACAAGAAAATCCTGAAGTAACTCAGCAGGTCATGCTTCTCTGGAGAAGATGGAAAGATGACGTTTCTGGTCAGGACCCATCTTCATATTGATTGGAACAGAGGGTAGGAGGGGATTGAAAGCTGGGAGGGAGGAGGGGCAGGATAGAGCATGGCTGGTAATAGGTGAACACAGGCAATGGGGGAGGGTGGGGTTGATAGGCAAATTATTGGACAAAGATCAGCAATGAAAAAGATCAGCGATAAAAGAGATGACAGTCAGAAGAAATGTCTCGACCCAAAACGTCATGCATTCCTTCTCTCCAGAGAAGCTGCATGTCCTGCTGACTTACTCCAGCATTTTGTGTCTATCAGAGAAGAAAAGACAGGTGTGGTCTCAAAAGCATAATTGTGAACTGTGATGCTCAGGGTCAGAGAAGTTGTGAAGCGAACACTGGTGGACATCAAGGGTAAAACAGTAAGGATTTGGAGCTAGCAGTTACTACTAACAACAGCTTTCTCACACAGATCTGGCCAGCTCGGTGGCAAGAATTTAGTTTCTGACCACAACTGCTATCAGTTTAATAGGCTCTATAAATTGCCCAGCAATTGTAATATTACACAAGAATGTTGACAGACTGCAATCACCCTAAGCACAAACTATCCGTTTAAGTTGTGCTAAATATTGAAACAAAACACACACACAATTCAAGTCGAAATTGAAATATTAAAAAAGAATTTTGAAAGCAACATTGTTCAAAATCAGATTATGAAATCAGATCATGAGAAGAAATTGCAGACATAAAATTGTTTATTTGAAAAAGGAGTAACAGGCTGAAAATCAATAATTATGGCTCAATAGTCTGGCTTTGTGACAGATTTGATGTCACAAAACACAAGATTTTCAGCGTTATATGCCATAGATCATAATTATCTTAATCTAAACCAAAAACACGACATATGTTGGAAATCAGGTGAAAACAGAATATTCAGTAATTATCCAGCATTAAGGCAAACGCATGCTCCTTTTTTTAAATTCTAATGAAAGGTTATCAATCCAAAACAGTTTATTTTTTCATTTGAAGGTAGACACAAAATGCTGGAGTAACTCAGCCGGCCAGGCAACATCTCTGGAGAGAAGGAATGGCTGATGTTTCCGGTCGAGATCCTTCTTTTATTTTTGCTGATTGACATGAGTATTTCCACCATTTTGTTTTATTTCATAAATTCTTAAAGAGCTCTATCTAACTCTCTCTTGAAAGCATCCAGAGAATTGGCTTCCACTGCCTTCTGAGACAGAGAATTCCACAGATTCACAACCCTCTGTGTGAAAACGCTTTTCCTTATCTCCATTCTAAATGGCTTACCCCTTATTCTTAAACTGTGACCCCCGGTTCTGGTCTCCCCCAACATCGGGAACATGTTTCCTGCCTCTAGCGTGTCCAAACCTTTAATAATCTTATATGTTTCAATATGATCCCCTCTCATTCTTCTAAATTCCAGAGTATACAAGCCCAGCCGCTCCATTCTATCAATATATGTCAGTCCCGCCATCCCGGGAATTAACCTTGTGAACCTACGCTGCACTCCCTCAATAGCAAGAATGTCCTTCCTCAAATTTGGAAAACAAAACTGCACACAATACTCCAGGTGTGGTCTCAATGGGGCCCTGTACAACTGCAGAAGGACCTCTTTGCTTCTATACTCAACTCCTCTTGTTATGAAGGCCAACATGCCATTCGTTTTCTTCACTGCCTGCAGTACCTGCATCCTTCCTTTCAGTGACTGATGAACAAGGACCCCCAGATCCCGTTGTCCCAACTTGACACCATTCAGATAATAATCTGCCTTCCTGTTTTTGCCACCAAAACATATAGAATGTTTTACATATAGAACATTGCTCAACTGCTTTATTCACCACTTTGATCAATATCCCACACAGCTCACAACATGGACACTTGAAGCCCGACCTTCTGAACTGCTGCAGATAACTGCTGAAGACTGATGAAATAGGGTGTCAAGGTTTCAAATTATTTTAATACAAAGGAAACAAAAGTATTTTAAATACAGCCTCCAGGACAATACTGATGTTGCAAAGTATAAATTCATCCCATCCCAAAGTATAAATTCATCACATTAAGGAATGTGGTTATGTCCTTAACCGCAAATTGGGAACTTTTCCCAATATTGTGCTTTCCCGCATTTTTTTTATAGCCTCGGACCTTGCCTTCTTGTTGGAAAAATTATTAATATTTACTGTATTTAAATAAGAATCTCACTTGCTTTCTAATTTGCTGTGCTGCAATTACTGAATATTATATATTTTAAAACTGCAACATTTATGGTTGTTACGAATTGCTGGGCGAACTCAGCCAGTCAGGCAACATCTGTGGAGTGAATGGTCAGACGACATTCAGGATCGGGACCATTCTTCAGACTGCCATTTCCCTCCACAGATGCTGCCTCACCGATTGAGTTCCACCAGCACATTGTGCTTTCCACCACCTGCAGCTCGTTACATCCCCTATACCACTGACAGCAGTTTATTTTTCTGACAATGAGAAGTTTTAGCCATCTTGGACATTTAAACACATCCCAGCAATATTTCAATGCTGTGGAAGAGACCAGGAAAATTGATCAAGCACAAATCGGCAGTCACCTTGGCTTGCATGCCTCAGTTTCATTATGTGCATTGGGCCAAACTCCAAGCAGAATTGTTCTTAGATTTCCAAGAGAGCACACAATGCATGATCAACCCGTCTCAAAATACCTTTGGTTTGGTCAAGGAACTCTTCTGTAAAAATTGGAGTGTCAAACATGGAAATCCTGTCTGGCGAATCATCGGTGATCTAAATTACAAAAACAGAAATTGATCTAGAAAACTGATGTTTTGTTAATAATTTTTCAAACTTAACATACCAAGCTATCACCGAAGTGAATCAACTGTAAAATGAGTCTTAAGCCAATGATGTACCAAAACCAGATGGGAGAAGTTGTCAACTATCATTAAGTTACTTCTCAGCTGCTTGTCATGATTAAAGCTCCCATTACATCAAGTTTACAAACAATTTTAACATAATAATTGATGTAATGGACAAACTTTCATAGAATGAAAGCATTAAGGCAGAGGGAGAAAACAGGGCCCAAGCCATCACGGATTTCAGTGGGAAGCCCATCGTACAGGTTAGGAGGTAGTGGTGAAGGCAACTTGTTTGGAATTATTTTACTTTAAATTTGGCAATTTTCAAGTCTGTGCATTTTAATTAACTTTAAAACATTTAATAAATTGGAGACATGTTTACAATAATTGCAGAGAGGTTTTGAAACTGGTAAAAGCTGAACCCTGTGCTTTGCCTTCAGTTCAAAACCTCTCAGGAGTGTCCCATGAGAGGGTTGCTGCAGTATAGGCTCATAGCCTAGTTGCCATCCAGACTCCAGGGTGCAGAGGACCAGTTCATTGTCAAGGGATTGCAGGGACTGGCTGGTCCAGCAAGGTCTGGCCCCTCATAAAAACAAACAATTTTATGCTGTTTCAGTTAATCAAAATGTTTTATAGCTCACCTTAGGGACTGGTCCATTAACACCTGACCATAATTCTTCTGAAATTAATAAATAAATAAATAGAAATCAGATCTCTTTTAAATTAGAAGCAACATAACTTTCAATACATCCTTAAATTCAACATGCTTTACAGCGACACTGTATTATAAAATGTCAGATAATGAACAAAAGCTTGGTCAAAGAGGAAGGTTTCAAATTGCTAAAGAGGAGGAAAGAGGAGGAGAAATATTTGTAGGGAATTTTAGGGCGTATAACGTAGTTTGCTGAAGACACTGCAGCCAAAATGTGGAGAGAATTGGGGTGCAATGATCACTGATGATTGCTGGTTCAGAGGAAGTCTGACAGCGAAGGATTTGAAAACAAAAATAAAATTTTTAAACTCAATGCTACACAGGGAGACAGTGGGAGTAGTAATGAGGTGAATGCATTGTATTTTACCCAGGCTAGGGAAATCAAGAACCAGAGGACATAGATTTAAGGTGAGAGGGGTAAGATTTAATTAGAACCTATTTTCACTCATTGGTTATATGGAAAGAGCGGCCGGAGGAGGTAGTTGAGGCAGGTACAATCAGCTGGAAAGAGTGCAGACAAGATTTGCAAGGATGTTGCCAGGACGCAAGGCCCCAAGCAGCAAAGTAGGTTGGGCAGGCTCGGACTTTATTCTTTGGAATGCAGGAGGATGAGAGGGTCCTCAGGAAGCACAACCTGGACTCCAACCTGCTGCTGACCTTCTACCGCTCGTCCATTGAGAGCCTGCTGACATACTGCATTACAGCATGGTACGGCAGCTGCACCATGGCAGACAGGGAGAGGCTTCAGAGGGTAGTTAGGGCACCACAGAAGATCATTGGCTGCCCTCTCCCCTCCCTGATGGACATTTACACCTCCCGCTGCCTCAGCAGGGCGAAGAACATCGTCAAGGACAGCTCCCATCCTGCATTTGGCCTGTTCGACCTGCTGCCCTCAGGGAGGCGCTATAGGTGCATCAGAACAAGGACAAACAGACTCAAGAACAGTTGCTTTCCAAAAGCCATAACCTCCCTGAACTCACACATGTACTGACTTCACAGCCTAACCCCCGGACTTCCATCTATCCACCTACTGTAATTTGTACTGTAACTGTAATTTTTTTAAATATGTGCAATAACCCATACTGTATATAGGAATCCTATTTATTCACTCTATTCATCCATTGTCTTTTTATAGATATGTATATAGCGCCGCAGAACTGTGAACATTATCCCCCCCCCCCCCCCCCCCCCTTTGTTTTGTTTTTTGTTTTTTGCACTAATTACATGTCTGCACTGAGTAGGAGCTGCTTTTAATCTCATTGTACATGTGTATAGTGACAATAAAATGGCATTCTATTCTATTCTATGAGAGGTGATCTTATAGAGGTGTATAAAATCATGAGAGGGAATAGATTGGATGAATGCACAGGGTAGGGGAATTCAACATAGGTTTAGGGGAGGGGAAAGATTTAATAGGAACCGGAAGGGCAACCTTTTCCATACGGAGAGTATATGGAACAAGCTGCTTGAAAATGTAATTGAGGTAGATACTATAACATTTAAAACACACAATCAGCAGTAAGAGAACACTCTTGCCAGTAAGAATAGTCCATATTCTTCGCAAAGAATATCCCAAAAATGTTTTAATCAGCTCCCAAAGAATAAGAATTTTCATTCTCAAATTTTGCCCCTTCTACAGACTTTGATATTTACCAATACAGCAGATTGCTGTACAGGAAGTAAAGATGGTCCATGGAATACAAATCTTTGTACAGACGCACAAAGAGATTAGAACAAACAGGATTGAAGGCAAAAGGTGTATAATAAAATGCAAAATAAATCTTCAATTGTCGATGTCTTGTTGCAAGAATAATACTGTACTTTTAAAAAGTCAGTGCTGTCACTGAGCCTGTATAAAAATGGTTAATTGAACAATGCTTTCTTGTACCCATTGCTTCATGGAAGTTCATCTTAAATCAGTGATTTAAATAATTCCATCCACAAAAGTTGCAATAGTGTACACCGTTGAGGACCAATGAGTCCCAGTTTCTACATTCAGCTCCACACTTGTGGCTGCCTTAGCAATCACAAAGATAAAAGTCTCCCTAATAGCATAGGAGTTTCACTGCAATGTTAGTGATGTACAGAAAAAATATTCTCACTTTAAGTTCTCAACGTTTTGTACTGCTTTACATTTTCCCAGATTTAAAATTGAATAACAGCTGTTGTTTTACCTGTTAAATCAGAAGTTACAAGTGGAACAACCCAATGAATGCTAACAACTCAAATGATAAATGTTGGTAACAACTTAGTTGCGAACCAAAGAAACAGTTGTGCAAATGTGAAGATGATTTAGCAGTGTTGATTGATAATACTGTATCCCCATCCAGAATCTTACCTTTCTTCAGTTTCTTCTCTTGGATTTTTTGTGCAGTCATCTTGAATGCTTCAGTTAGCTGAAATTCTTTGAGTTCCTTTAGATATTGTTGCTTATCTTTTTCTGCTTCATCCAGATAACGCTAAGACCGAAGAAATGAAAATTTTCAAATCACAACTCCATGGTGAATGAAAACCATTACTGTAACATGTATAAGAAACGCAAGCCTGTTTTCATTAGTTTTCATCCTGTTCAACTCACAGGGAAAGCACTTGGCATTCACAGAGCTTTCCACTTGCCATTTGTTTCTGGTTGTTGCCACTATAAACTGTTGCTTCTTGATTAATACCACAGTACAATAGCAATTGTGACTTCTCATCACAAATGTCATTTGTGTTTTCTTGATTTTACATTGGAAGGCCTTAACTACAATATAATTGTAACACACATACCTGCTTTTCCAAAGGAGGAAGTTTGCTCCATTCATTCCCGAGCATGCGGGTGATTTCTGGGAACGGCAGGTCCGGATACTGCATACGAATTTGCTCCCGGCGCTCATTGAGAAACCTGACATACCCAGTTACTGGGGCTTTAGGACCATTAGGCAACACTTTCTTCCTCTTCTTTCCTTTTGGCCAGCCCCGCTTTTTCACTACACGTTGCTGTAAGACATAGTAGTAAAACTCTGCAATAATAGTGGTTAATTTCCTTTTTTAAATCTCAAAAATAAGATAAAATCCCTACATTGCATCTCTAATCAGAACACAGGTGCTTAGTTGTAAAAAATTGAAGCAGCATCTTGATCAGTTGGGCAGGCAGACTGAGGAATGGTTTATAGAATTTAATACAGAGAAATGTAAGGCGTTGCATTTTGAGAAGTCCAACATGGGCAGGACCCACACAGTGAATGGTAGGGCTCTGGTGAGTTGTCACGCAGAGGAATCTAGGAATGCAGGTGCATAATCCCTTAAAAGGGGCGTCATGTGGTAGATAGGGTGGTCAAAAATGTTTTAGGCACATTGGCCTTCATCAGTCAGAGTATTGAGTATAGAAGTTGCGAGGTCATTTGCAGTTATATAAGACGTTGGTGAGGCCACATTAAGACAACTGTGGGCATCATGTTATAGGAAAGATGTTGTCATGCTGTAAAGGGTGCAGAGAAGATCTGCAAGGATGTTGCCAGGACTCAAGGGCCTGAGATATAGGGAGAAGTTGAACAGGCTAAGACTCTTTTCCTTGGAGTGCAAAACAAATAAGAGTGGTCTTAGAGGTGTACAAAATCATGAGAGGAATAGATTGAGTAAATGCAGAGTCTCTTGCCCAGAGATGGGGAAATCGAGAATCAGAGGATATGTGTTTAAGGTGATTGGGGGAGGGGGGCAGGTACTATGCAATTTTTAAGAAACATTTAGACAGGTACATGGATCAGGCAGGTTTAGAGAGATATGGGCCAAAGACAGGGAGGTGGGACTAGTGTAGATGGGACATGTTAGTTGGTGTGGACAAGTTGGGCCAAAAGGACCTGTTTGCATGCTGTATGACTCTACGAAAAGATCGCCAGTCAAAACTCACAATCAATACCCACAATTTTGTAATTTGATAAACTGTGGACGGTTCCGACAAATTAAAGAGCACATTTCAAGGAATAGAGCCTAATTCTATTTATTCATGACAATGGAACGATTACAGGAATGCACTGAAGTCCTATATTTAGGTTTTCCTGTAACACTTAGAGGGAAATGGTATGCAGATTAGCTAATGCAAAATAATTTGTATGGAAGAATATTTGAGTATCAGTAGGACAATATATATAGAACACTCAGACAGACCCAAATCCTTTGGTAGTCAGAAACGGCCAAGTTTTCTTTCCTCCAAAAATAGAGGATGTAAAAGATTGCTCAGAATAAGATAGGTATAGGGTTGTAGATTGTGTTTGAAAACTATAATGTTGTTAGGTGCCCAGTGGGCATAACAATCAATATTAACATAGCAAGTAAATCTGACAAAGCCTAAGTCAGCACATTGAAATTACACTAGATCTGATTCAACTCATTCAGGTTTAAACTATTACTCATCAGATCTTACACACACGACTGTTACTGGGCACCACCCAATGATAATGATGTACATTTAGACAAACAAAATGCTGATATACAGAATTAAAGGATTTCAACATTCTAAACAAATCAATTTATTTTCATTTATTTACCTCTTCCTCCCCATTATTACCACCCCCAGCTACATTTTTGTCAGTTTGCTTGAGAGACGGTTGACTTTTGGAACTCTCAACAACTTCTTGCTTAATGACAGCCTGCAACACTCCATTGTGATTGAAGGCTTTAGTGGCCAGGCTCCTAAGGATTAAATATACACAGATAATACATGTAATCTAATACTTTAAAGCAAAGTAAAACACTCTTCACAGCACACATCTCACTCTACAATAAATTGTACTCATAACTATCACTGGACATTCATATGCACAATTAAAATAAGCTAACATTGCTTAAACTTATTAGTTGGGCCACTTTTTTTTTTTTAAAGTACAACTTAAAAAAAAAGCTCTGCATACCACTAAATGGTGCAGTTTAGCTAAACAATTCAATGCGGATCACATTCAAAAGCATCTACATGTGCTGTCTCAAGAAAGAGATATCTATCATCAAGGATCCCCATCATCCAGGCCATACCCTCTTCTCACTCCTACCATTGGGCAAGAGGTAGAGAAGCCTGAAGTCACCAGGTTTAGGAACAGCTATTTTGGTACAATCATCAGGTTCTTGAACTGACCTACACAATCCTAACCTTACATTAGCAAAAAGAAAAACACTACAGACCACCTCTTGCAATACTGTGACTTGTTTTCTAATTCTGTTTTGCACTCATGTGCAAAAGGATATACTCGAAGCAGGGTAGGCGCAGTGGAGTTTTAATAGCCCAATTTCTGAGACAGTGGAACTATCAAATAACGATAGATCAAACTAACGTGGTTTGTATTCACTACAGCTTATAAGGGGTAAAAAGGTCTACATTTTGACAGTACACACAATTCCTTTAGTGGATGTGGTGAGAATGCTCCCTGGCAGGTTAGTCATGTACAAGGGGGTCGGTCACAGTCTCAGGTTACGGGGAACTATATTTACAACTGAGATGAGGAGAAGTTTCACCACTCAGGATTGAATTCTCTGCTTCAAAGAACTGTAGGAGGCGAAGTTTCTAAATATTTTTTGGAAGGACGCCGATACATTTTGCAGTGTAAAATACATCAAGGAATGGAGGAGGATGGGAATATGATAGAGATGGGTGTTTAGCCATGAACATAGTGGAAGATAAGGTGCAAGGCACTGACCAGCAAATGTACAAATTCCAACTTTATTAACGTCTCTTTGTATCTTCTCTGCATTTATCTTTTCTAATATTTGGGAAGGGATGTACATCCTTTGTTCACTGTCAAAGTGGATGACGTTACATTTGACCATATTTAAATCTATTGCTTAAATTCTGCCCACACACCATCACTACGTCTAAAATGCTTTCCCCCTTTTAGCATCAAACGTATTATTCTATTGGCCATCTGTAGAATTAAGGCTTTTGACATCCGTAGAATTCATTATTTGAAATCTGTGATACAAATAGCAAAACCACTCTCAAATTGCCTGTTCTATTTCTCTCCATCCTATGCCCCCAGTCCAATCTCTCCCGACCTATGTCCAAGATACCTCATATGCACTTTGTCTCTTCAATTACTTCCGAGCCCCCACTCCCTCATCTTTACTATGGACGTTCAGTCACTCTACACTTCTATTCCCCACCAGAAGGCCTTAAAGCCTGTCAGTTTCTTCCTCGACCGCAGAACCATCTAATTTCCCTCTACTAACACTCTACTCCACCTAGTGGAGCTGGTCCTCACCCTCAACAACTTCTCCTTTGACTTCTCCCACTTCCAAGGTGTAGCTACGGGCACCCGCATGGGCCCCAGCTATGCCTGCCTCTTTGCAGGGTACATTGAACAATCCCTGTTCCAGGCATACACTGGCCCTATCCCTGAACTCTATCTCCGTTACAATGATGACTGCATTGGTGCTACCTCCTGCAACCATGCAGAACTCATGGACTTCATCAACTTCACAACCAATTTTCAACCTGCACTGAAATTTACTTGGACCACCTCCGACACCTCCCTCCCCTTTCTCACAGTCTCCATCATAGGAAATAGACTATAGACTGACGTCTATTACAAACCCACTGACTCCCACAACTATCTCGACTACACATCTTCCCACCCTGCTTCCTGGAGTCTGAAGAAGAGTTTCGACCTGAAACGTCACCCATTCCTTCTCTCCTGAGATGCTGCCTGTCCTGCTGAGTAACTCCAGCTTTTTGTGTCTATCTTCTTGTTCTATTTCCTACTTGTTTAGCTTTTAATTTTTATATTAAGTCTTTAAGTATTTGGAAATGTTTATCCTCCAAAACAAAAATGGCAATCAATTCAACTGACAGAAATCTTTAAAAATGCTACTAAATCTACACACAGCTTAAACGTTTTCAAGAATTACAATATCATAGAAACACATAGAAACATCTACTTACCCAGCCATAACTATAGATGCTTTATTATTTTGCGACATTGTTATAGAAGAATCTATGGCAATAAGAAATTTAAATATTAAATATCTACATCTCACGGTGTTATTAATCAGAATAAAATATGTTCATGTCAGAAATAGGCCATTCGGCCCACCGAGTCTACTCCGACATTCAATCATGGCTGATCTATCTTTCGTAGGTCGACACAAAATGCTGGAGTAACTCAGCAGGACAGGCTGCATCTCTCAACCGCATTCTCCTGCTTTCTCCCTATAACCTTTCACACCCCTACTAACCGTGAACCTGTCACTCACCACTTTAAAATAATCCAAAAACAGCCTTCACAGCCACCTGCGGCAATGAATTCCACAGATTCGCCACCCTCTGGCTAAAGAAAATCCTCCTCATTTCCTTCCTAAAGGCACGTCCTTTTATTCTGAGGCTATGCCTTCAGGTCCTAGACTCTCCCACTAGTGGAACCATCTTCTCCACATCCAGGCCATCATCTATCCAGGCCATTCATTATTCGGTAAGTTTAATTGAGGACTCCCCTCATTCTTCTAAACTCCAGCGGGTACAGGCCCAGAGCTGTCAAATAATCAGCATACGTTAACCGTATCATCCCTGGGACCATTCTCGTAAACTTCCTCTGGATCTTCTCCAATGCCGGCATAACCCCCTCCTCAGATTTGGGTCTAAACTGCTCACAATACGCCAAATGCGGTTTGACCAGTGCATTATAGTTTTAGCATTACATTCCTGCTCTTATATTCTAGTCCTCGCAAAATGAATGCTAACATTGCACTTGTCTTCCTTACTACCGATTCAACCTGCAAGGAATCCTGCACCAGCACTCCCAAGTCCCTTTGCACCTCCGATTTCTGAATCCTCTCCCCATTCAGAAATAGTCTAGTTTACTCCTAGTTTACCCAAGCACATGACCACACATTTTGC
Source organism: Amblyraja radiata (assembly GCF_010909765.2). Lineage (NCBI taxonomy): Eukaryota > Metazoa > Chordata > Chondrichthyes > Rajiformes > Rajidae > Amblyraja > Amblyraja radiata. Next base: position 22,270,432 of record NC_045984.1, on the reverse strand, counting down.
TATGCCCTATTGCATCTGCCACTTCTTTGCCCACTCTCCCAACCTGTCCAAGTACTTCTGCAATATAAACTATAATGTTACAAAAATCTCTCTTCACTTTCTTAATTTCCAGTTCCTAATGCAAGTACTGCTAGTTATTAATCAGGCACCCTTGTCATTAAATTTTTTTTGCCACCAGGTGGAGCTTCGATGACAGCCTCGCCTTCAGTCTGTCTGTCTTTCTCTGGTTATTTTTAGTGTGTTTAAAAAGTATGTGAGGTCTTGATAGAGGTCTTTAAAATGATGAGAGGGATAGACAGAGTTGACGTGGATAAGCTTTTCCCACTGAGAGTAGGGAAGATTCAAACAAGGGGACATGACTTGAGAATTAAGGGACAGAAGTTTAGGGGTAACATGAGGGGGAACTTCTTTACTCAGAGTGGTGGCTGTGTGGAATGAGCTTCCAGTGAAGGTGGTGGAGGCAGGTTCGTTTTTATCATTTAAAAATAAATTGGATAGTTATATGGACGGGAAAGGAATGGAGGGTTATGGTCTGAGCGCAGGTATATGGGACTAGGGGAGAATACGTGTTCGGCACGGACTAGAAGGGTCGAGATGGCCTGTTTCCGTGCTGTAATTGTTATATGGTTATATGTGTTAATGTTCTCCGGTTTATTTTATGTGGGGGGTGGACGGGGGAAACATTTTTTCAAACTCTTACTTTGCCGGAGATGCGATTGTTTTCCGGATCTTATCTCCAGTCGCTCTACGACCTTACATAATTGAGCTGGAGTCCTTGCTCGGGACTGACTTTGAGCCCCACCACGGGGCGTGGACTTACCATCGGAGCCAATTCCTTGCCTGGGATCGACACTCCAAACGCAGGCTGCGGACTTTAACATCAAGGAGCTCGCAGTCTCGGGTTGAGACCTACGTTGGGAAGCTCCAAAAGCCGCACGACGTTCGACTAGCCCCGACCCGGTGTAGATCGCCCGGTGCGAGGGAGCTGAGATTCCCCCCCCCCCCCCCCCGATGCAGGAGCTTGATTGCCCCAAAGAGGAGGCCCTCTGCCAGCTACAGGGGTAAGATCGTCCCATCAACTGAAGGTTAGAGGCCCCCGACCGCTGGAGGACAAAGAAGGGTGAGATTAAACTTTTTTCGCCTTCCATTACAGTGAGGATTGTGGAGGAGTCACTGATGTGGATGTTTATGTTAAAATGTATTTTGTGTGATCTGTTGCTTTTTATTGGTATGACTGTATGGCAAATCAAATTCCTCGTATGTTGCAAAACATACTTGGCTAATAAAGTATGATTATGAATTATTGGAACACTGGGATAAGGAATGCCAGGTACAGATTCAGTTTTTAGATGGTGATTAACAAACTGCCACAATGGATTTCCACACTCAGACTAGTAGCAAAGAGCAGAAGTTACCAGATCAATCTCTCTCCTATATTCAGCTCCATCCCACAGGATAGTTTCCTGCAGATATAAATGAGAAGGGTGAAGGAAGAATGAATAAAACGGAACGTTATATTTGATTGCTATCAGGAAATAGGTATACTTGTACTGAAAGCAGAAAAGTCTAAAATAACACTGATGCTCATGTAGTCAGTTTAGTCTTGCTAAGTTATTCTGATAGGCTAAAGTAAATTTTTGCTTACAAACATTAACTCAAACACAAAAGTCTCCACTATTGGCCCAGTACCCAAAAAGGCAAAAACAGTGCACGATTTCCATGTCAAACATGACGCCAAATTAAAAATAAACTCCCCTGCCTGCACGTGATCAATTTCCCCCAATTTCCTTCACACTCACGTCTTCTTAAATGCAAATTTCAAATTTACAAATCACAACCAGAAAATCTGGGCAACAGAATAAAAGATTAATTCTTGAAATTTGTGAAGTAAACAAAGTATCTTTATTTCACCTTTAATTTCTTGACACAGACTTCACCACTTTGCATGAAAGAACATCATCGTACGTTACATTTTCTTGGAATGCACCACCTCCATGGTCTCCCACCAGCACTGTAATGCAGGAGTTACCTGCATTCTTAAAATCTTCAGATCAAAAATTATCCAAACAAATATTCTGTCAATTTTAGAGTTCATTCAAATCTAATCAGAGCAGTGAACACGTCACCCCTTTATTCTATCCTTTTCATGTTTATATTGTAAATATAAATATTAGAGAAAACACTTTTATACCATTAATACTAAAAACATTAGCATGTTATGTTAGACTTGACTGTTGCAACTTTCTCTATTCCCCTTTTTTTTTAGATAGCCTTTATTGTCATTCAGACCGAAGTCTGAACGAAATTGAAGCAGTCATACATACAATACAATGCAATAAAAAACAACATATAAACACATATTAACATCCACCACAGTGAGTCCACCCAACATCTCCTCACTGTGATGGAGGCAAAAGTCTTAGGTCTCCAGTCTCTTCCCTCCTCTTCTCCCTCTGCGCTGATACACTTATTCCAAACTCTGCTGCCTGCAGCCCAACTCTCACCAAGTCTCAAAGTGTTCAAGAAGGGACTGCAGATGCTGGAAGATCGAAGGTACACAAAAATGCTGGAGAAACTCAGCGGGGGCAGCAGCATCTATGGAGCGAAGGAAATAGGCGACGTTTCGGGCTGAAACGTCGCCTATTTCCTTCGCTCCATAGATGCTGCTGCACCCGCTGAGTTTCTCCAGCATTTTTCTGTACCCTTCTCACCAAGTCTCAATCATCCACCAACATTGTAATAATCATTTACTTAGCTACATGTCATAAAAACATTTTAATTTCAAAAACGTTCAATGCCTAGATCCTTCCAACTGTTATAAATCCACACGGATCTCCAAAAGAAATGCTCCTCAGATTCTGGCCCCAAATGCACACCACAATTTGACTAAACCGCTATTGGTGTCTTTGTCTTCAGCTGTAATAATTCCAAAAAGTATTTGAGAAAGCTTCTCCCTTGATAGGTATTCACCGTTGTCCTTCTATGTGCCTCGGCATCAAATTTCAGATCAATAATACTTGAGGTGAAGCATATGTGGGATAGTCTGAAGAAGGGTCTCGACCCAAAACATCACATTCTCTCCAGAGATGCTGCCTGTCGGGAGTTACTCCAGCTTTTTGTGTCTATCTTTGGGGTAGTCACACCTCATTGTCCTATGAACACCACCCATGGCCCTGCCTGATCTGCTGCAGGCTAACAGTGTTCTATGTATGTATGTCAGCATTGCCCCATGCTCTGGGCACCACAATCCCAGCTTTTAATCATAATAATACTTTATTAGCCAAGTATTGTTTTGCAACATATGAGGAATTTGATTTGCCATACAGTCGGGGCTTGTCGAATGTCTGGCATTACTACAGCCAGGCATTAACCCAATCATTAGCCAGGCACAGCTCTTGGCCTTTATCGGATATCACCCCAGCACTATCACAGCATTTACCCCGGGAACATCCCTAGCCTTTACCCCAGGCAATGCCCCAGCCTTTCCCCTGAACTCTACCGGTGACCTTCTGAACCCCCGACCCCGCGCGCATGCGCGGCCCGGCTCGGCCGTTAACTCACTCTCCTCTCGCCGTCCCCACACAACCTCGAGCCTTTTTGTCCTCATTTACTCAAATAAGGACAAAATAAATCAGAGCCCGTTCGCAGCCGCAAAAAAAGGTTCCTCCCCGTCGGCCCTGACTCGGTCTATAATTACCGATCCTCCGCTTACCGCTCGTTAACACGCGCTGATTCGGCAGCTTCTTCGTTGCTCGCCGTTAACTGGAGGTTGCGGGTTCGTTGCCCTTCAGTGGCACCGACTACCGACCACCCGCAGCGCCGCGTCTGTGTGCAGCGGCTCCGTCAACCAAGTCGGCGACCGGAAGCACCCGCCCACCCTCGCGCCGATTGTTTAAACCCGCGCCATGTATTTACCATCGCCCGGCTTTCCTTGCCTGTGAGTGGACGCTCGGGGTGCCAATTATTCGACGTCAGCGCATGTTTAACAATCAGATTAGGGTTGCGGCTCGAACCAATAGGAATCCGTCATGCAAATAGGGCTGGGCCTGGTGCCCCGCCCACCCCCTGCTGCAATCCAACAACCTCAGTGTTGATGCAAAACACATCCTCGGTGGGCAGCTGAGATCAGTACCCCTTTGATAGATGCTGCTCCTAGTCTAGCTATGATAGACTCCCAAAATGGTCACTCCATTCCGAGATTTGCCCTCGGAGGAGATTTAGATATATTCACCAGAGCAAAATGCCCAAAGCATTGCAGATTAGTAAGGGTCTCAGGGGTTATGGGGAGAAGGCAGGAGAATGGGGTTGAGAGGGAAAGATAGATCGGCCATGATTGAATGGCGGAGTAAACTTGATGGGCCGAATGGCATAATTCTGCTCCTATCAATTATGAATTTATGAAAAACCTCCAAATCCATTGGCAGTATATAAACTGCTGCAGGAAGTCAGTGTGTCAGCAGGCATCAATGGAGACAAAGGGATTGATAGATTTAAGTGGGATTATCGTATCTACAGAGGCTGCCTGACCCACTGATTTCTCCAACAGCCTGTTTTTGTTTAGGTCCAGACCCCAGCATCTTGCACAAAAATAAAGTGCTAGAGTCACTCAGTGAACACACACGTGATGCTTCAGGTCGGGACACTTCTTCAGCATCTGCTAGATTGCAACAGTGAGTGGGAGGATAATCTGCCCAGCCCTTTTTGCATCTTCTCTGGCAGCATTTTTCTGAGATCAACCACTTTCTCTGTGGAAACCTTTCCCTTAGGTCTCAATATCTTGCAGTCTCTTGAGTGGCAGGATAAGTAGCATCTTCTACCGGAACAACATCCCCAGCATTGTGACATTCAGTAATTAGATCCCAATTGGATAGTCAGAATCTTTTTTCCCCCCATGGTAGAGGTATCTAAAACAAGAATGCCTGGTGAGAATAAGGGGTTTTAAAGGGAAAGAGAGTGTTTGATATTTGAAACATGTTGCCAGAGGGAATGCAAAAAGGGCTGGGTTGATTTGCCTGCCACTCACTGCTGTATTCAATAATTTCAGAATTGATGCAACAAAAAAAAACCATCTACTCTGGTCTTTTACCCAAAGTAGGGTAATCAAGAACCGGAAGACATAGGTTTAAGATATGAGAGGAAAGATTTAATCGGAACCTGAGGGGCACCTTTTTCCACACAGAGGGTAGTGGGCAGTGGGTATTTGGAACAAGCAGTCAGAGGAGGTAGTTGAGGCAGGTACATTAACAATCTTTGAAGGACATTTGGACAGTTACATGCATAGGAAAGGTTTAGAGGGATATGGGCGAAACATAGGCAGGTGGGACTACCATAGATGGGGCATCTTGGTCGGCATTGGCAAGTTGGGTCAAAGGAACAGTTTCTGTAAAGTATGACTCTATGATGGAATCAGATACAACTATTAAATTTAATGGACATTTAGACAGGCACTTAAATAAGCATGGCTAGGTTGAGCAGGACATGTTCGTTGCTTGTCTTACACCAGACTCCCAAAATTCACCAGAACAAAATGCCATTTTTGTCAATGATTTAACAAACTTCGTTCAGTTTGCTTTTCAAATCCCCTCAATAATTCTGAGCCTTCCATTTCCAGTTCTGCTTTGCCTCTTCTCAATCTGTGCTCGGCTTTCTATTCCATAGTCAATCCTCCTGAACTACCAAACCTACTTGTGAAGTTAAAAAAAAGTGCTGGAGTAACTCAGCGGGTCAGGCAGCATCTCTGGAGAACATGGATAGGGTCCACATTCTCCAGAGATGCTGCCAGAGTTACCCCAGCACTTTGTGTCTTTTTTTTTTGTTTACCAGCATTTGCAATTCCTTGTGTCTACCTGTGAAGAGATTGGTATCAGTCCTGTTGAGGTTAAATACATGTCCGAGCTACTCCAGAACTGGTTCCAGTGTACCAAAACTCATGCCCTCCCTCCTTCCTTCTCAACTGCACCCAAGTCTGCACTGTCCTCTGATTCAGTACTCACTGGGATGGGGAGGAGTTTGGAGATAACTGCCATTGAGGTTGTGGTTCTTACATCTGCTCACTATCCTCCTCCAGAATATTCTGCAGTTCCTCAAAGGTATCCTGGACTCTGGTACAATAGAGAAAACTATTGTGGAGTCACTTCCATAACTGCAGAAGCACCTGGGGGCACAAGAAACTGCAGATGGCAGAATCTTGACAAAACACAAAGTAAAGGAGGAACTCAGCGGGTCAGGCAGCATCTGTGGGAGGAATGGACAGACAATTTTTTCGGGTCAGAAGGGTGCTGACCCGAAACATCGTCTGTCCATTCCTTCCACAGATGCTGCCTGACCCTTTGTGTTTTCTGCAGACACACCTGCCTGGAATCCTGAATAACAATTTCTCACGTGATCCTTTACCTCCCTCCCTAAACACTCTTGCTGATTTCTCTTTTGTATCAGAGTTCCAATTGGTTCATTCAACTATGCAGAGGGTATTATGTTGACCAACTAGCATTAATGCTTTTTAATTCATTCATTGCAAAACTACACTAGGTGATATTTACTGCAACTTGAATCTAATATAATTTTGCAATAAAGACACCATCTGGCAAGTTCAGATGTGGAAACCACAATGAGGTAAGCCCATATGGTGTCCTTCATTGACATTTTTTAGATGTTTTCTAAATTTCCATCTGTTCCCAGTCAGGGAGTCATTATTTGTGATTATGTCTCACTTCTCTTTGCAGTTTTCTGAGACAATTTTAGGCTCCTAAAGAATTGAGCTTGTAAAAGCAAAGAATATTGCAACCTAGATTGTCACTAATGCTTTTGGAGGGATGTGTAAGATTAATTATTTTGTGCCACTCTTGGCATCATTCCTCTACGATTGATTTGATTAACACTAACAGGATACAACACCGTATTGACTGGTTGCATCACGACCTGGTTCAGCAACTCGAATGTTCAGGAAGGAAGGAGATTTCGGAGAGTGGTAGACACTGCTCAGTCCATCGTGGCTACTGACCTTCCCCCCATCGAAGGCAGCCAGTATCAACAGAGGCCACACAACCCTGGCCACGCTCTCATTTCAATCCTACCATCGGAAAGAAGGTACAGGAGTCTGAAAACGCGACTACCAGGTTCAAAAACAGCTTCTTCCCCACACCATCAGGCTCTTCAACACAACATAGAAACATAGAAAATAGGTGCAGGAGTAGGCCATTCGGCCCTTCGAGCCTGCACCGCCATTCAATATGATCATGGCTGATCATCCAAACCAGTATCCTGTACCTGCCTTCTCTCCATACCCCCTGATCCCTTTAGCCACAAGGGCCACATCTAACTCCCTCTTAAATATAGCCAATGAACTGGCCTCAACTACCTTCTGTGGCAGAGAGTTCCAGAGATTCACCAGAGATCTGTGTGAAAAATATTTTTCTCATCTCGGTCCTAAAGGATTTCCCCTTTATCCTTAAACTGTGACCCCTTGTCCTGGACTTCCCCAACATCGGGAACAATCTTCCTGCATCTAGCCTGTCCAACCCCTTAAGAATTTTGTAAGTTTCTATAAGATCCCCCCTCAATCTTCTAAATTCTAGCGAGTACAAGCCGAGTCTATCCAACGCAACATCAACCTCAATTATGACCCGAGGGCTTTTTTTGCTCAGGTATTGCAGTTATTAATTTTTGTTTGCTATGCACTATCAAAGTGTATTGTATTTATAGGCCTGCAAGATCAGCTTGGCTAGTTTTCTCATGATTCCCAGGTCCCCACTCCGAGCTGCCTGTCCACAGTCATAATTAACTAGTCACAATGTATAAAACAACTAAATGCACAAATACAACATGTAACAATCGTATTTTAAATATGCAATATCTATGTAACTAAACAGATTGTTTTAAGTACACTTGACTGCAAAAAGTGTTATTTATTTTTCAGTTTCCTGTTGCAGTTGCTATGGGAACCTTGTTGGTAACAACCAATCAAGCAAACATTTCAGGTTACAGTGAGCAGTCAGCACTATTGTAACAGTAAGCTACCTTTCTGTCTAAAATGAATTCTCTGGAAGGCAGCCTTTACATCCCACGAAGAACATTAGAAGCAGACTTTCCACGGACTTCCGACAGGTATGACAAGTGTTGGAAGGAACTGCAGATGATGGACACAAAATGCTAACCCAAAATGTCACCCATTATTTATCTCCAGAAGTGCTGCCTGTCCTGCTGAGTTACACTCCAGCATTTAGTGACAAGATTACTTGTTGCACCTTATTACTTGAAAGGAAAAAGTAGTCATTTTTAAAACGATACACATAGAAATGTTTTTCCTAGTAATGTTGGTCAAGGTATTTCAATATCTTGCACATGTATTTTACCCATATTACATCTGTAGGGCAATGTCGGGTCACGATCGATACTGTTCAATCAGCCACAATATGTGTCAGCCTCTTGAGGGAAAACCTAAAGTTCAATTAGCTTTTCCTTTTATCAGATTAATCAGCCTGAGAAACTGTCTCAATAAACAAAACACAACAAGGTGCTGGAGAAACTCAGCAGGTCAAGCAGCATCTGTGGAGGGAATGGACAGTTGATGTTTCAGGTTGGGACCCTTCCTCAGACAGATTCCGAGCATCAAAACTTCCCACCTCCCCCCCACCTCCAAAGGATCAAGCTTTGCCGAGATTTTATTAATTTAGTTTAGTTTAGTTTAGAGATACAGCACGGAAATAGGCCTTACAACCCACCGAGTCCACGCTGACCAACGATCCCTGCACACTAACACTATCCTACACACATTAGGGACAATTTACAATTTTACCGAATCTAATTAGCTTCCAAACTTGTATGTTTTTGGAGTGTGGGAGAAAACAGGAATACCCGGAGAAAACCCACGTGGTCACAGAGAGAACGTACAAACTCAGTACAGAGTAGTCAGGATCGAAACCAGGTCTCTGGCGCTGTAAGGCAGCAACTCTACTGCTGCACTACCATGCCATCCTATTTTCTTCAAAATACATCACCTCTTGATTACTGACGGAATTTGATTATGTCATTGTTAGGGTCATTACTCCATCTTATTAATGTACCTTTGCAGTGTTTTTTTATCTTCCAAAGAATTGACCATTCCACCTAAGGAGAGCAAAATAGAATTAATATTTCATGTCAATAATACATAGATGTGGAGTTTGGCCATTTTTTGCTAGTAACTGCTGGCAGTTGTTAATGAAGCCATTGACATCTATTTGTTTGTGTGCCAGAAATTCAGGACTCTCACTCATCTACTGTCAATCAAGAGAATCTTGAATTTATGTGTAGGAAGGAACTGCAGATGCCGATTTAAACCGAAGATAGACACAAATTGCTGGAGTAACTCAGCGGGACAGGCAGCATCTCTGGAGAGAAGGAATGGGTGATGTTTTGTGTCCTGAAGGGTCTCGACCTGAAACGTCACACATTCCTTCTCTCCTGAGATGCTGCCTGTCCCGCTGAGTTACTCCAGCATTTTGTGTCTAATCTTGAATTTATCATCAGTAAACCTCCAGCATTTCAATGTACCCTCTTCCTAGGTTTCGAGTAAACCCCACTGATTTCAGAGAGGGTTATAGGATTATAGAGAAAAATATTTTCCTGTTCCCTGTATTTTGTTTAATGTGACAACATAGTTGTTATGATAACTTATGATTCTATTTAAAGGTCAGCAAAAAATAACTAAGAGATTAATTAAGACGGGGAAAATAGACTATGAAAGGAATTTAGCGAACAACATAAAAACTAATAGTAAGAGTTTTTATAGCTATATAAAAAGAAAAAGGGTGGCTAAGGTGAACGTTGGTCCATTGGAGGGTGAGACTGGAGAGTTGTTGGTGGGGAACATGGAAATGGCAAAGGCATTAAACGAGTATTTTGTATCAGTCTTCACCATAGAAGACACAAAAAATATTCCAACGCTGGATAAACAGGGGGCGGTAGGAATGGAGGAGCTAAATACTATTAAGATCACCAAGGAGGTGGTATTAGGGAAATTAATGAGACTGAAGGAGGATAAATCCCCTGGGCCTGATGGATTACATCCAAGGGTCTTGAGGGAGATAGCGGTGGGGATTGTGGATGCATTGGTGATAATTTTCCAAAACTCCCTGGAGGCAGGAACGGTCCCAGTGGATTGGAAAATGGCCAATGTAACACCTATATTTAAAAAAGGAAGTAAACAGAAGGCGGGTAACTATAGACCGGTTAGTCTAACATCGGTGGTGGGTAAAATGTTAGAGACAATTATTAAAGAAACACTAACGGGGCACTTGGATAAACATGACTTCATCGGACAGAACCAGCATGGTTTTGTGAAGGGGAAGTCCTGTTTAACGAATCTGCTCGAATTCTTTGAGGAAGTAACAACCCGGGTGGATAAAGGGGAACCGGTGGATGTGGTATACTTGGACTTCCAAAAGGCTTTTGACAAGGTGCCACATAAGAGACTATTGCTAAAAATAAAAAATTATGGGATTGGGGGTAATATATTAGCATGGGTAGAGGATTGGCTAACAAATAGGAAGCAGAGAGTGGGGATAAATGGTTCATACTCGGGATGGCAACCGGTAACTAGCGGGGTTCCGCAAGGGTCGGTGCTGGGACCCCAGTTGTTCACAATTTATATAAATGATTTGGAGGAGGGAACCAAGTGTAATATATCAAAATTTGCGGACGATACAAAAATGGGAGGAAAAGTAGGGGATGAGGAGGATAGGAAGAGTCTGCAAAAGGATATAGATAAGCTAGGTGAGTGGGCAACAACTTGGCAGATGAAATTTAATACTAATAAATGTGAAGTCATTCACTTTGGGAAAAAAAATGATAGGGCAAGTTATTTTCTAAATGAGGAGGAGCTGCGTTGTAATGCAACGCAAAGGGATCTAGGGGTATTAGTACATGAATCACTAAAAGTTAGTATGCAGGTGCAGCAAGCAATCAGGAAGGCCAATGGAGTTTTGGCCTTTATTGCTAGGGGGATTGAGTATAAAAACACGGAGGTCTTGCTGCAGCTGTACACAGTATTAGTGAGACCACATTTGGAATACTGTGTACAGTTCTGGGGTCCATACTTAAGAAAGGATGTACTAGCCCTGGAGGCAGTGCAGCGAAGGTTTACAAGATTAATTCCTGCAATGAGGGGATTGACATATGAGGAAAGGTTAAGTAGGCTGGAACTCTACTCTTTGGAGTTTAGAAGAATGAGAGGCGATCTCATTGAAACATATAAGATCGTGAGGGGCCTTGATCGGGTGGATGCACCGAGGATGTTCCCAATGATCGGGGAAACTAGAACTAGGGGACATAGTTGCAGAATAAGGGGGGGCTCTTTTAAAACTGAGATGAGGAAGAACTTCTTCACCCAGAGGGTGGTTAATTTATGGAATTCACTGCCCCAGGGAGCAGTGGAAGCAGAAACTTTAAATATATTTAAGACTAAAATAGATGGTTTTTTAGCTGCCAAGGGGATAAGGGGCTACGGGGAGAGGGCAGGGATATGGACCTAGGTATGGTTAGTATAGTAAGACCTGAGTGATCTCCTGGACAAGTGTCGATCGCCTGGATTGGGGTCGGAGAGGAATTTCCCGGATTTTTTTCCCGAATTGGACCTGGGTTTTTATCCGGTTTTTTGCCTCCCCCAGGAGATCACGAGGTTCTTGGGGTGGAGAGGGGTGATAGCGGTATAAAGGGGAGGGTAGTGTCTTGTGTTCTGTGTCTTGTGTCTACTGTTTGTGGGTAAGTGTGTCTGTTTAGTGTTCAGCCATGAGCGAATGGCGGTGCGGGCTCGACGGACCTGGTGGTCTACTCTCGCACCTACTTTCTATGTTTCTATGTTTCTATTTGATTAATAACCATATTTATTTTTCTGAAGATATTACTGACTGTTCCTACATCAGCCAATGACGAGAGAGTAGAATTTAATGGATATTTGAAACATCATAGCAATTGCTTGCTATGGAATGTAATTTGACATATACCAAATCTTTCTCTTTTTCTATTGAAATAACAGTTGTTTGTGTCAGTTGCCAATGATTGTCATCGATTACAGGTGTGAGTCCTGGGATTTAGCATAAGAAGTGATAAGGGTTACAGCAAATCAAATAAAAAGTTAATAGAAGTTAGTGATTTGCATGCACATTCAAAGCTCAAATTCTGACGAGATTTAGATTTAAGTAGAAATGTAGCATAATTGTTGTGAAGAACGAAAGTTTAATTTGTTTTGCTATCTGAAGTTTTACTCTGATATTAAATTACAGGAGCTCACACTATAAAACTGTCAGGATTATTTTGAAATTATGCATGTGTGTTAAAAGTATATAAGATATAAAAACAATTGAAGTATATAAAATTATGAGAAGCATAGAGAGTGTCGACAGTCAGAACCTGTTGCCCAGGATTGAAATGTCAAAGCTCGAGAGTGAGAGGCCAAAGTTTAGTGGAGATGTGCAGGGCAACTTTTTTTTACAACTTTTTGGGTATTTCAAATGTGCTGCCGAGAATGGTGGTGGATGAAGATATAATAGTGGCATTAAATAGGTTTTTAAATAGACACATGGATATGCAACAAATGGAGGAATATGGATCATGAGGAGGCAGATGAGATCAGTCTAACTAAGGTATCATATTCGGCACAGACATTGTGGGCTGAAGGGCCTGTTGTGTAAGAAAGAACAGTAGATGCTGGTTTAAATCAAAGGTAGACACAACATGCTGGACCGTTCCTTCTCTCCAGAGATGCTGCCTCACCTGCTGAGTTGCTCCAACATTTTGTGTCTACCTGAAGTGCCTGTTCCTGTGCTGTACTGTTGTATGTTCTATGCAGTTCAGACAAATGTAGACAATGAAAACAAGAATCTTATTTGTCTTATTTCCTTCCCCCCAGTGTATATTTTTTTTATTGTTTCAGGCTCCCACAAACTGATTATGTAACAGCAAATGCTGCACCTGTCATCAGAAATTCAGTTTACTGGAAGGTCTCAGAGACGGTTCCTGGACAGATGTGTTATATGGAACTGACAAACTGCAACAACAGATTGACGTACAACAGATGGCTCCAGTCTTATCGTGAGAGAGAAAAGGCAAGCCTTACACCAGGTACGGTAACATAATAAGGGGTTTAGAATGAATAATTGCATTAATTTCATGGGAAGAATATTTAAGAATAAATGCCATTGAATGGTGATAAATTGTCACACTCACATTACTCCCATCACGTTGATAACAGTCACACTTAAGATAATATCATTACATTTGCCATGCGTATTAAATCAATTGCACACACCATGTTATTACACGGAACCCGTTCATATTATCTTCAATTACAAGGTAGGGCTGAGCTCAGACCTAGCTGGCGGTTCTTCAGAGGTTCACAGCTAGCGTTACAAGTCAAGTCCAGTCAAGTTAAAGGTAGACACAAAATGCTGGAGTAACTCAACGGGTGAGACAGTATCTCTGGAGAAAAGGAATGGGCGGCATTTCTGGTCGAGACCCTTCTTCAGACTTGAAGGTCTGAAGAAGGGTCTCCAGTCAAGTTAAGTTTATTGTCATATATGCACAAATACAGCGAGGCTCAGGTGCAATGAAAATCTTGCCTGCAGCAGCATCACAGGCAAATGCACAAAAAACATTAGTTATACATAAATTATACATAACATTCTGCAAGACAGTAGAAAGAAAAAGAGTGGGGGAAAAAATGCGACGTTATTGCAAAACACATTTAGAAATTGAAACAAAGGTAGTGCAAGATGTGGTCCGTAGTGTTCCATTGCCAAGGTCGTATTAGGATTGTGTAGGAAGGAACTGCAGATGCAGGTTTAAACTGAAGCTAGATACAAAATGCTGGAGTAACTCAGCGGGACAGGCAGCATCTCCGGAGAGAAGGAATGGGTGACCTTTCGTGTCGAGACCCTTCTTCAGACTGAATGTCACGGGAAAGTGAAACGAGAGATATAGACGATGATGTAGAGAGATATAGAACAAATGAATAAAAGATATGCAAAAGAGTACCAATGATAAAGAAAATGCACCATTGTCAGCTGTTTTCTAGGTGAGAACAAAAAGCTGGTGTGCTTTGAGTGGGGGAGGGATGGAAAGAGATGGAATGCAGGGGTTACTTGAAGTTAGAGAAATCAACATCATACCCCTGGGTTGTAAGCTGCCCAAGTGAAATATGAGATGCTATTCCTCCAATTTGCATTTGACCTCACTCTGATTAGGGTTAGGGTTGTGCAGGTTGGTTCAAGAACTTGGTAGATGTACATAAATAGCTGTTCCTGAACCTGGTGGTGTGGGACCTCAGGCTTCTGTACCGTAGTAGTGAGAAGAGGCCCTGATGGTGAGGATCCTTGATGATAGATGATGACTTCTTGAGCCGGTGTCTAATGTAGATGTCTTTGATGGTGGGGAAGGCTCGGCCGACGCTTGGATCTCTGCAGACCTGCGATCAAACATGAAGGTCCAAATATGAAGGTCCAGTCTGAAGAATAGTCTCGACCGGAAACATCACCCATTCCTTCTATTCAGAGTTGCTGCCTGTCCCACTGAGGTCCCACTTTGCGTCTATGAAGGTCCAGGATTTCCAGGAAGTTAGATGTTGACATATCTGACACTGTTCCAATACAATACATTGATGCAGGTGGTGTTATAGGAGCTGTTTTTCTTGATTTACGAAAAGCCTTTGATACTGTGAACCACCAGATCTTGATGACCAAATTGTCCTATTTTAACCTCTCTTTGAGCACGATGAAATGGATTGAGTCATATATGGTACAGAGAAAACAATGTGTTAGAGTGCACAACAGTAAATCTGCAACTTCTAAAAACCCTCTTGGTGTACCTCAAGGTTCAATCTTGGGACCGCTATTATTCAGTCTGTACATTAATGATCTACCAAGTAGCTGTACATCAAATGTAACTTGCCAGATGTATGCTGACGATGCAGTTGTGTATGTACATGCCAAAAACAAACATCAAGCTGCACAAGACCTATCAGCTGCTATGATTAATGTGTCAAACTGGTTGCAGTTTTCTGATCTACATCTTAATGTGTCAAAGACTGTCTGTATGTTTTTCTCCAAAAAGGCAAGTACTGATGGAGATCCTGATGTGTTTGTACATGGAACAAAACTTAAAATTGTACATGAGTTTAAATATTTAGGAATCGTGATCGATTCACAGCTCTGCTTCAAACAACAGGTGAAAAGAACAGTAAATTTAATAAAATTTAATTTGTCCAACTTTAGATATATTAGAAATAATTTAACTATTGATTCAGCCAAACTATACTTTAATGCAATGATTGTGCCATACATGACCTACTGTATAACAACTTGGTCACTGGCATGTAAGTCCACACTAAAGCCTGTTGAAATTGCTTATAAACAAGCCCTAAAAACTCTTGACAAAAAGCCCAGAATGTACCATCACTGTAGCATCCTGAAGAAATTTGATCTGCTGAGCTGGGAAAACGTAATAAAATATTCGGACTCGATTTTGGTTTACAAAATCTTCCGTGGACTAGCCCCACCTCCGTTAAAGGACTTCATAAAGAAAAACACAAATAGGTCGACAAGAGCAGCCTCCAGGGGTGATTGTATAGTCCCGTTTAGGAAAAGTGTCTTTGGGCAGTCAGTATTTTCATATAGAGCGTCGCAGACCTGGAACGCGATACCATGCGTCATACGGGATCTGCCAACCCTTACCTCATTTACCAAACATCTAAAAACATGGTTACTGCAAAATCAAAATTGCAATCATAATCTACCTTAAAATTATCCTATGGTACTCTTTTATTGCTACTTTTTTACTTTATTGTTTGTTTTGTTTTTGTTTTTGTCTTTTGTTTTTACCTTGTTTGGGATGTGTTTACCTTGTGTTGGGACTAAAGATGGAAATTAGCTACTGGCTACAATCTTGCATATTACATGCAAACGTTTATTAATATGCACTGTCCCTAATAAAAATCAATTCAAAAAAAAAAAAAAAATCAATTCAATTCAAATTCAATTCAATTCAAAAACATTAATTTAAAAAAACATTACACTTATGTTTCGGTACATATGACAACTAATCACCCTTTCCCTCTCTCCAGAGATGCTGCCTGTCCCGCCGAGTTACTCCAGCTTTTTGTGTCTATCTTCGGATTAAACCAACATCTGCAGTTCCTTCTCACACTCTTGACTCTTGTTTTGTCCTTGTGGAACTGGGCACCGAATTCCGAAAGGCAGCAAAGCAATGTTTATCTTCTGCCAATAGGTGGCAGCAATGTGCCATCATCACAAAACATCTGCAGCAGCAAACAATCTGGCAAGAGTCAAGAACAAAGATCATAGAGCTGTATGATCTTTGGTCAAGAATGTTCCATTGTCATATGTACTGAAAACAGAACAATTAAATTCTTACTTTCAGCGGCAGAACAGGTCTGTGGACATAAAGATAGATACAAAATGCAGAGGAACAGACAGCATCTCTGGAGAGAAGGAAAGGGTGACGTTTTGGGTCGAGGCCCTTCTGTAAATACAGTACACTCAAAGATGGCAAAATAAACAAACAAAAGTTTAATAAATTACAAAAAGTATTAGTGCAAAACAAAACCCCAAAGTTCCTGGTTCAACTTAGACAGTTCCTGGCTTGTAGTTTGGTTGGTGTTCGTAGAGTTCGAGAGCCTGATGGTTGTTGGGAAGAAGCTGTTCTTCCACCTGACCATTCACTATTTTCAGACTCCTGTACCTTCTTCCCGATGGCAAGGGTGAAATTAAAGCGTGGCCAGGGAGGTGTAGGTCCTTGATGATGCCAGCTGTCTTTCGGAGGCAGAGCCTTCAAAGTGCCTGCTGGAGGAATTCAGTGGGTCGAGCAGCATCTGTGGAGGGGAATGGGCAGACAGATGCTGACTCAGAATTAGTCTTAGATTGAGAGATGAAGGATGATGAGTGAGTCAAGCTGGGTAAGGGGTTTGGGGGGAGGTGGTGGTCGAAGGCAGAGACAGGTGGATGGATGGAGGCAGACAGGTCAAAGACCAGAGGGCATAGCTTTAAGTCGAGAGGGGCAAGGTTTAAATGAGGTATGTGGGGCAAGTGTGTTTATACAGAGGGTGGTGGATATCTGGAACATGCAGCAGTGGCATTTAAGAGATTTCTGGATAGGCGCATGGATTTGCAAGGAATGGGTGGATATGGATCATGTGCAGGCAGAGGAAATTAGTTTAACTTGGCATCACGTTCGGCATAGACATTTTGTTTCGTTTAGTTTAGAGATACAGCGCGGAAACAGGCCCTTCGGCCCACCGAGTCTGCACCGACAGGCGATCCCCGCACATTGACATTATCCTACTACTAGGGACAATTTACGCATACACCAAGCCAATTAGCCTACATACCTGTACAGCTTTGGAGTGTGCCGCAGGGCCTGTTCCTCTGCAGTACTGTTCTATGTTCTATGTTCTAATTGTACAATCACCTTAAAATGAACCTGCATTTATGTGGAGGCTTTCACATCCTCATAAAAATGAAACCCAATAAATTACTTCAGCGGTGTAGTCACTTTAGTTTAATAGTCGATCACAGCAGTCAATTTCCAAAAGTCACATAAACAGCGCTAGATCACATTGTATATTGAGTTACTTTGCTCTTCATGGAACAAATAATGTCAACACGCCAAGCCAGCTAAGACATTTTAAAGATGCAATCTTAACAATGTTTCTCTAAACTGAAAAATGCTGGAAACACTCAGCTGTTTCTGTTTCCCTTATCTTTTGTTTTGTTTCAGATTTCCAGCATCTGTACTTTTAAAAAATGTAATGAACAATGTGTGCGCAAATTTGATCACAAGCTTATACATTGTCAGACACAACATCTAGTTCCTGAGACAATTCTATCAAAGCAAGCGAAACCATTACCCGTGACAACACCTGGTGTTAAACACAAGTTTACCCGAATAGAAGATTAGAGAACGTAAAACAGGACAGCACAGGAACAGGCCCTTCAGCCCACAATGTCTGTGACGAATATGGTGCCAAGTTAACTAATATTATCTGCCTGCACAGGATCCATAACCCTCCATATCCATGTGTCTATTTAAAGACCTCTTACATGCCTATTGTTTGCTTGTTGTTCATTAATCTTCTGCCACCACCCTTGGTAGCGAATTCCAGGCACTCACTACTCACTGTACAAAACTTGTCCTCACACATCTCCTTTAAACTTTGCCTCTCATCTTAAAGCTTCCCACCTCTCTCGCAGCTCCAGGCTCAGGCATTTCCACCCTGGCTATTCCCACTGCCTACTCTATCTGTGCCTTTCACAATTTTATTTACTTCTATCAGATCTCCCCTCAACCTCCAGCATTCCAGAGAAAACAATCTAACTTTGTCCAACTTCTCCTTGTAGCTAATACCTCTAATCTAGCGAGTATTCTGGTAAACCTCCTCTGTACTCTCTCCAAAGTCTTCATATCTTTCCTGTAATGGGGCAACCAGAACTACACAAAATACTCCAAATGTAGCCTAACCAAAGTCTAGAAGAAGTCCAGGAGTTACATCATGACGTCCTGACTCTTGTACTCAGATTACCCAGAAGGGCGGCACATTGGTGCAACTGGTAGGGCTGCTGCCTCAAAGTGCCAGAGACCCAGGTTCAAACCTAGCCTTGGGTGCTGTCTGTATGGAGTTTGCACAATCTTTCTGTAACAGTAAAATTTCCCATATTGTATATGGAGTGGATTAGAGCATAGGATAATGTAGAACATTATGGACAGTATAGACTCAGTGGTCAGTGTGGACTCAGTGGATCGAAGGGCCTGTTTCTATGCTGTATCTCTAAGCTCATTACCATTTGTAGAACTGTTCCATTTCAAAACTGTGTACTCCAGCATTCACTAATGTGCCTGTTGATTTTTATAACATATCTCGGTGACCAATTTGAGAGGACCAGTTTTATTAATTGCAAAAATAACTTGAGAACAGTTAGATTAGCTCAAATTCACTCCACTGTTTAATTCAGCCTGAACAAGTTGTTTCATTAACTAAATAAATATTTTTAGTCTTTCAATGTCTGTAGCACGAGTGTTGCACGTGGCACTGCAAGGAAACTGTTTGTTCTGTTCTGCTGATTAACAATGAACTGACTTATTGTGTAAATTTTGGTTCAATAGCCCACACTGTGCAGCTGAGAGAAACCAACTGTTCTAGTGCTACTCTACCTACACAGTCCCTATGGTATCAAATGAGATGGCGAGACATACCTGTTCCCAGGTAACAAGTTTGGTAAGTATAGTACTGTAAATACTACGCACAGGAATATCATAAGAGGTTGTATGCACCACACATTAAGAATTAATATTTAGTTTAGTTTAGAGATACAGCATGGAAGCAGGCTCTTCGGCCCACCTAGTCCACGTTGACAATCGATCACCAGTTCACACTAGTTTTATGTTATCCACCTTTCTTATCCACTCCCAGCAAATTAGGGGCAATTTAAAGAGGCCAATTAACCTACAAACCCTCACGTCTTTGGGATGTGGGAGGAAGAATGTTACCTGGACTTGTATTTTGATTTGATTTGATTTGATTTGTTTATTTGTTCCGAACAAATAAAGACATAAATAGGAATAAATAACAACAACAAAATCGAAATAGTCAAACAATTGGACATTCCAGGCAATATTTACAAAGCAATGAAAAGCATAAAGCAAAATTTAAATGTCCAACACTTTTTATTTACAAGCTCGAAAAGGAGTGAGAAGAATAACTTATTTAATCTCACCCCTTCTCCCTAAACCCTTCTTCCATATTTAATAATTAATTAATTAATGATAATAATAATACCCCAGACAATTTTTAGAGATGCATACAGACATATATATACATACAACTGATATACACTTACAAGTAATATGTATGAAGTAACCAAAAAACATAAATAAATAATAAATAAAATAATAAATAAACATTAACCCCTGTTTGTCAACCATCCCCTTCATCCCTGTACCTTGTGTAAAAAAGTTTTTTGTATGTCATTTTGAACTGGTTCATGTTTGGACATTGCTTTAACTCCACATTCAAACTGTTCCACAATCCTACTCCACAGACCAAAATACAAAAAGTTTTTCTGGTCGTGCGGACTCTTTGTACCTTAAAATTAAATATTCTTCTTAAATTATAACCCCCCACTCGCTCATTAAATAATTTTTGTATATTTCCAGGTAAGTTTTTATTTTTGGCCCTAAACATTATCTGTGCTGTTTTAAATGCAACCAAATCTTCTAATTTTAATAGTTTTGACTGTAAGAATAATGGATTAGTGTGACCCAGATACCTGACATTGTGAATAATATGTATTGCTCTTTTTTGCAGAATAGTTAATGAATGTAGCGAACTTTTATAGTTATTGCCCCAGACTTCTGCACAGTAATTTAAATAGGGTAAGATTAGTGAACAGTAGAGAATGCGGAGTGATTTGTGATCCAGAACCTGCTTAACTTTGTGTAATACAGAAATGCTTTTTGACAGTTTGGATTGTACATGTTTAATGTGTGATTTCCAGCTGATTCTATCATCCATTATAACCCCAAGAAATTTATTTTCATGTACTCGTTCAATTTCAACCCCATTTATCTTTATATTTGCTTGTGTATTTGTTCTGCAATTACCAAATAACATTATTTTGGTTTTGCTCACGTTTAATGGTATTTTGTTCCTGTCAAACCATGTTTTCGGTTTGCCCATTTCTTTTGTTATTTTGTCCAGTAGTTGTTTTAAATTCTCCCCAGAACAAAAAATATTTGTGTCGTCTGCAAACAAGACCAGCCTCAAGGCATTGGACACATTACAAATGTCGTTTATATACATGATGAATAGTTTTGGACCCAACACTGACCCCTGGGGGACACCACAAGCAATGTCCAAACATGTAGAACTGTAGCTGCCCAGCTTCACAAACTGTTGCCTGTTACTTAAATAGCTTTTTATCCAATCCAGTACTAGACCTCTGATGCCATACCTTTCTAATTTTTTTAATAAAATATCATGATTGATCGTATCAAATGCTTTCTTTATATCAATAAATATCCCAGCTGCATATAGTTTATTGTCAATAGCGTTTGTGATATCTTCAATTGATTCTATTATTGCAAGTGATGTTGATCTGTTTGATCTGAATCCATATTGACTTTCAGTGATTAGTTTATGCTTTTCTACAAATATGTCTAGTCTATTGTTGTATTAAATTACAAGGAGAGATTACCTAAATTATAAAATAAAAGACAAAGTGTTGGAGTAACTCAGCAGGCCAGACACATCAATGGAAAACACAGTAGGTGATGTTTCAAGTCAGGACTTTCTTCAGACCCGACTTCAAATGTTAATGGTTAAAGTCCTCGGCCTTTGACAGGATTGGGACTTCCATTCAAAGGCTGTTAAGCGTTGTTGTGATGTGGCCTCAACAGCACCCCACTCAAGGAGTGCACTCAGTCAAGGCCTTGCAATGCCTCTTTGAGAGATGTTGTGTTTGATTGGCTCTCTGTATCTGTGAGTGTAGGTGTAGCAGGCAACACACGTGGTGAGTCTCGTATTGGCTTGGATCTGGCCTGAGATAATAAGGGGAAATGATTAAGTACTGAGAAACTATCAACAATGCTGAAAACCGTTGGACTTGGGACCAGAGTCTTACGTTGGGGAAAGGACTTGCAGGAGTTAGGCTGGGAAACACTGGTACGTGCAAAATACAAAGTGTTGGAGGAGCCAGGGGAAAATCTGTGCAGGGAATGGACAGACAATGTTTCAGACCCAAACTCTTCTTCAGACGGATCGTAGTAGAGGAGCAAGCTGGAAAAGAGAGGCGGTGATGGGACAAAGCCTGGCAATTGATGGGTGGATGGTGGAAGCAGACGGGAGGGGGAGGGGGTTGTCATGTGGGTGGAGTAAGTGACAAAGGCTACAGGTGAAAAGGAGTGTCAGATGAGGAGGGGGGGGAGTGAATTGTGAAGCTGAAGGAAGGGATATATTAAAAGGCAAAAGGGGGAGAAGAGGAGGGATATAAGGGATAAATAAATGCAAGGTGAGTGTATGTAGTAGGGGGAAGGAGCAGGGTGTACAGTGGGGTGGAGGGATTGGAGGACTCAATGTTGGGTTGTAAGTTACCTAAGCGGAATATCAGGTGCTGTTCCTCCAGTTTGCATGCGGCCTTACTCTGGCCATGGTGTTAGCCCAGGACAGATTGGTCAGTATGGGAGTGGGATGGGGGGTTAAAAGGGTTAGCAACAAGGAGATCCAGCAGGCCTTGCTGGACAGAGTGCAAGTGTTTAGCAAGACTGTCGCCTAGGCTATGCTCCGTCTCGCCGATGTAAAGGAGGGCACATTGGGGAGCAACGAATGCCTGTCCCTGCCCCTCAAATGCCACGATCATATCTGCCTCCACCACCACCCCGGCAGTGCGTTACAGGCATGCACAAGCCTCAGTGTATAAAAACTTGCCCAACACATCTGGTTTAAACCTCTTAGCTTAAACCTCTTAAAGCTGTGTCCTCGAGTCTTTGACGTTTCCACTCTAGGAAAAAGATTCTGACTGTCTAAAGTATCTATGCCACTGATACTTTTATATATTTTGTATTAGGTCTCCCCAAAGCTCCAGAGAAAACAAAGAGCCGGTTGTCAAAAGGCCTCCTTTGTAATTATGAGTAAAACACAAAGTTCAGGAGGAACTGGGTGGTCAGGCAGTATATGTGGAAAGAATGGACAGTTGACAATTTGGGTCAGGACCCTTCTTCTAGACCCTGCACAGATGCTGCCTGGCCCACTGTGTTCCTCAAGTTTCCTTTGTACTTTGTTCCTTGTGTCTCCTTTGTACTTATATGAAGCACTTTTATGTGAAGCACTTTGAGTCTGCCCCGTGTATGAAATGTGCTATATAAATAAAGTTGCCTTGCCTTGCCTTATAATATCTCATAACTTTAGTTCCTGATTTATCTAGACTTTCTTTTGCACTATTTTGGTCTTTGCTCATGCAATACAGACTTTCGCCTTTCACTTTGATTTCCCAATAATAATTTAAAGTTGATGTACACAATTCAACCAGGTCCACAGGCCACTATTCTCAGCAAAATTAAAAATGGCTGAACACATCCCCTACTTCCAGCTGGCGTTCTTCTCATCAGAAAATCGGGCACTGCTGCTCCCACTATTATTATGGGCGATAGGATTAGGATAGGAAAGAAACCAATTTTTACTTGAAGTCTTGTTTTTCACGACATTTTATCCATTTGTATGTTTTTCTAATAATTGATTCTTTTTTTCACCTTTCAGTTTCGATCATCACAAGTTTGGTGGCAAAAAAAATGATCCACTCCACAGGCGACAATACAAGGCACCAACATTCCACTATCTCCTCATATTTAATATTCAGCTAATAACTCCATATTCAGCTAATAATTCCACATTCTGCTAATAATTACATTATTGATTGGACTGATTGAAAGATACCAGGTGGAAACAGGCCTTACGGGCCAACGAATCCATGCCAACCATCGATAGGCCCATCAGGCCTGGATAGAGTGAGCGTGGAGAGGATTTCCATTGGTGGGAAATCTAGGAGCAGAGGCCATAGCCTCAGAATAAAAGGACAAAACTTTAGAAAGGAGATGAGGAGGAATTTCTTTAGTCAGAGGGTGGTGAATCTGTGGCATTCATTGCCACAGACGGCTGTGGAGGCCAAGTCAATGGATATTTTTAAGGCGAAGATTGGCAGATGCTTGATTAGTTAGGGTGTCAGGGGTTATCGGGAGAAGGCAGGAGAATGGGGTTGAGAGGGAAAGATAGATCAACCACGATTGAATGGCGGAGTAGACTTGATGTCCCGAATGGCCTAAATCTGCTCCAAAACTTAACAACTTATGACCACCCATTCACACTAATTCTATGTTATTCCACTTTCTCATCCCTACACCTCAGGAACAATTTACAGAGGCACAAGTCTTTGGGAGGAAACCAGAGCTCCCAAAAGATCATAAGATCAATGAGCAGAATAAGGCCATTTAGCCCATTGAGTCTACTCCGCCATTCAATCATAGCGGATCTGTCTTTCCCTTTCAATCACATTCTCCTGCCTTCTCCCCATAACCTTTGTCACATTTACTAATCAAGAATCGATCAATCTCTGCTTTAAAAGTACCAAATGGTAATTGTCTTTCACTGTACCTTAATTGGTACATGTGACAATAAACAGACTTTGAAACCTTGACAATGAATTCTACCAATTCACCACCCACTGGCTAAAGATATTCCTCCTCATCTCCATTCTAAAGATACATCCTTTTATTCTAAAGGGGCTGTCCCACTTGGGCGACCTAATCCACGAGTTCTGGCGAGTTTGCCCTCGACTCATACCCGCAGCATGGTCGACACGAGGTCATAGGAGGTCTTTGTAACTCTCCTTCATGCTCGAGAGTAGTCTCCATGTACTCGAGGCCTCAGCTAGGTCGCGGCGTATTTTTCAACATGTTGAAAAATGCCCGCGTGTGAAAAAAAGGTCGCCATGGAAAAAATCAATACTTTTTTTACTCGTAGGTTTAGTCGTAGTATGTCAGCATGTTAGGCGTAGGTAATCGAGGGTAGTCAAAGGTAGTCGTAGATAGTCTTCATCATAGTCGAAGGGAGGTCAAAAGAGGTCTTTTTCACTCTCCACTCTTCGGTGTCCAATTTTCCCGAAGTTAGTCGTAGCTAGCGAAGCTAGTCTTCAACATGGTCGAAGGAGGTCTTCTACATTACATTTTTTCAAACTCTCCTAAACTCTTCTAAACTCGCCAATTAGGTCACCCAAGTGGGATAGCCCCTTAAGTCTGTGTCCTCTGATCTTATACTATCTCATTGCTGGAAATATCCACATCGCGAAGGAAACCCAGGGAGAACGTGCAGACTTCACAAAGAAAGCACCCGAGGTCAGATTAAAGCCAGTCTTTTGATGCTCTGCTACATGATTTAACCAGTTGGTTCCAGAGTTTGTTAAGTTTCGGAGCTTGCATCAGACTGTCATCAAGGTATTCAGCAGATATCTTTGTTACTGTAGAAACAAAGAACTGCAGACGCTAGTTTGCACAAATGGACACAATGTGGTAGAGTAATTCAGCAAGTCAGGCAGCATCTCTGGAGAACATGGATAGCTACCGACCCAAATCGTCACCTATCCATGTTCTCCAGAGATGCTGCCTGACTTGCTGAGTTACTCCAGTACTTTGTGTCCCTTCGTTACTGTCTCTGATTCTCCTCATTCCGGTGTTGAATTACCTTTTGTGAATGTACGATGTCTGAGTTACTGTTTATTTTCACTGTAGTCAATGTAAATATATGACATTATGCATATGTATGTGCACTGTTGTTACATAGTTTAATAGAGCAGTTGCACATATTCTTTGTGTTTTTCTATATATTCTGAAATCAGTGTCAGTGGCAAGAGATGTGCATAATGAACCAACAGCTTTAATTACATCAAAAGCTGCTATTGTTCACCCTTTTAGGGTGCAGTATGATTTCCATGCCACATATTTTAAGCATTTGTAAGGACCAAAGAAAATATGCCACTCTCTTAATTAACATTTACATTTTTTCTGTTTCATTATTAAATTAAAACAATAATTGCCATTGTAAGTAAATGCAGGAGTATCAAATTACCTCCGATGTACACACATAATCTTCAGTGTGCCATATTAAATTTAAGCAATAAATGTTAAAAATGCAAGCTAACGGTAAAGGGAGATTTATAATTATGAATTATGAATTTAATGTGCATAGGCAAGAAAGGGGCATTATAGATCATGTGTAGACAGATTAAATGAGCCTTCCTATCTACATATCCGTCCAAACGTCTTTTGAAAGACATCATTGTATCTGCTTCTGCCCAACACCCATCGTGCTCCTGAACAGTACAAAACACTAACTAAACCATGAACGATGGACTGTCTTTGGTTACACTAAAGCCTTCGGGCTTTTTTGCACTAGAATTGGGGTTATTCATTTATTGATATTTTTGTTTATTATATTTTGTGCGTGTATTATGTTCACAGGCCTGTTAAGTTGCTGCAAGTAAGAATGTTACTGTTCCGTTGTCAGTACTTGGGGTTAATTCTGTTTCCCTCTCCAAACATGTTCGCTGGTCTGCTGAGTCTTTCTAGAATTTTCCATCTTTTTAAAAATCTGATGTGTGCACTTGGTGCATTTCCATTTATTTTACCAGCTGTGCTACGGCATCGATCGGACGCTGAATTATGGACAGTTTTGTGTTTCACGAGCCAGCGAGCATCTGCCCGATGTGACGAATGGGCTCACACAGACAATGAAAGAAGTGGCTCTTCATTGATCCTTACGCCAGAGAGGTTAAATGTAATGTGGCAAACATTCAATTAGAAATCGACAAAGGGCCGCAAATTAGGGAGCTGGGGAATTAAAGATTGCACCTTGAGAGCATACAATTATATTTTTCTGGTTCACAGTGTCTGAATCTAAATAACTGATCGACATTGGGAGACAAAAGACTAGACACTCCTGGTTTTAAGAAAGGAGAACAGAAATGATTGATGGAATAGAAAATGAATATGTGGAATGTTTTAAAGGAGACAAAATACATTTAATGAGGTAGTGAGAGACTCGTAGCTAAAATATAAACAACTATTGCGAAGGATGGCAAGTCAGTGCAATTATAAATACACTGATTGGTTGAAAGCAGCAGTGTGGAAACAGGCCCTTTGGCCTACCAAGTCCACGCTGACCATCGATCATCTAGTTCATTTTCCATTTTCTCATTCACTCCCTACACACTAGGGTCAATTTACCGAGGCCAATTATCCCAGATATCCGCATGTGTTTGGGATGTGGGAGGAATCCGGAGCACCCGGAGGTAAGCCACACGGTCACAAGCAAGAACACGCAAACTCCACATAGGCAGCACCCGAGGGCAGGATTGAGCCTGGGTCCCTGGCGCTGTGAGGCAGCAGCATTACCGGCTGTGCCACCGTGCGGCCACTTTTTTAAAAATGTTACATTAAGTGTTACATTCAATGTTAAATCTTACCTAAGGACCAAGAAGACCACAAAAAGCTCCAGGGACTGGGTGCCAAAGCAGGATGAAGATGATAATTCCCATTGTTCGACTTTTACTTGCACCTGAATAAGAACAGATTGTGGATTGAAAGATTTAGAGTCTTAGAGTCTTACAGCACTGCAATAGGTCCTTCAACTTACCACGTCCATGTGTACCTCTGTGCCTGTCTATACTAATAATCAAATCAGATCAAGTATTTATTTTCCTGCAATGAGCCTCTCCACTAACCATTCTTACACACCTCAAAGCACTCCTAGCCCAAGCTGTTATTGTGTTGTGACCTTGGTAAGTACAATCAAGTGGTGTGTTCAATTTCCTTGTTCTTCATTTATTTTTAGGCTTTTCATTAATTTCCATTAGTTTAAATTATTTTAAAATAAATTTGTTATGCTATAATTTTCTTTTGAGTGATTAATTTACTTAAATCAAGTTGAATGTTTTTAAAATATCTCAGATTAATAATGGTATTTAAAAACAGTGGCAAAAGGGTGGCACAGTAGCGCAGCTGGTCGAGCTGCACCAGTGATCCAGGTTCAATCTGACCTCAGATGCTGTCTGTGTGGAGTTTGCATGTTCTTTCGGTGATGTAGAGTGCTTTTGTCATGTTGCTATCTATCTTGCTGTCATGCACCTGTGGTCAAACAGTCCAATAATATGTTAAAAAAAAAAAAAAAAAAAATTTAAAAATGAGAAGGAATAAAAGCCAGTGGTGAGGCCAGACCCGGGGTATTTTATTCAGTTTTGGTCACCCTGCTAGTTGGAAAGTGTGCAGTGAAGATTTCCGAGGACTCGAGGGCCTGAGCTATAGAGAGAGGGTGGGCTGGCTGGGACTTTATTTCTTGGAGTGCAGGAGGCTAACAGGTGATTGTGTAACGGTGTACAAAACCATGAGGAGACTAGATAGGGTGAAAGCACAGAGTCTTGTTCACAAGGTAGAGGTATCGAGAATAATAGGGTTTAGGCGAGAGGGTAAAGATTTAACAGAAACCTGAAAGGGTATGGATCACATGCAGGTGGAGGAGATTAGTTTAAGTCAGCATCATATCCGGCACAGATATCCGGGACCAAAGGGTCTATTCCTGTGCTGCAATGTTCTACAAACTATGCTCTATGTTTATTCTGGTTAGCATGGGCAAGTTAGGCTGAATGGCCTGTATCCATGCTGTATGGCTATCTAACTGTCCATCAATAATTCTATATGTAGGCTTGGATATTTGAAGTTCCACTTGCAGATTTGTAAAATGTGCTTGATTGAAAGCAACAACTCAAAAAGATAGCCATTACATTGTTAGGCACACCAATTGACATTTAAATTTAGGATATTTTGAAGTTAAATACATTTTAAACATTTAACAAACTGTTCATTTGTGAAAATAACACTGTGCATCTTATCAGAAAACACCAGAGGGAGCTACATGTTGACTGAGTAAAAGTTTAACGTTCAGTATTATCTCAGTGAAGGGCGGCCATTTTGTCTTCAGAAAAATGGGACAGAATTTGTAAACATCTCTTTGTGGTGAGGCTGCAGTTGCCAAAGTTAATGTTATTCTTCAAATATTATTGAACATTACATTTTAAATGTATTTTTAAAACATCACCTTTGTTCTGCTCGAGCTGGGCTAATCGTTGAAGATTATGAGGATTCTAAATCATTAAAATGAACTCTTCACAGTGCATATGTTTCTTTAGATATTATAATCAGAGAAAATTAAAATGTGGTATGTTTAACAAATATGCTGCCATGGGGAAATTATAACATTTATCACCATGCAATAATTACCAAAATCAATCCTCACAGTTTTGACTTATTTCAAAGGATGTTGGCTTTGTAAACTGAATTTATAAATTCTTAGTTTTAAATTTGTATATTACCTTTAGGAAGTCATAGGCAAATGATGCAAAAGGACTTAAAATGCTGGAGTAATTCTGCAGCCAGGCAGCATCTCTGGAGAACATGGATGGGTGATGTTTCGGGTAATGACGAAATAGGGTCTCAACCCGAAACATCACCTGTCCATATTCTCCAGAGATGCTGCCTGACCTGCTGATTTACTCCAGCACCTTGTGTCCTTTTGTGTATTAACCAGCATCTGCATTTCCTGTTTCTACGTAGGCAAATTATGTTTCATGACTCAATCCCTTTGCAAAATAAAATGAAGACCGCCTGCCAATTATAGACAATGAAGAACACACGTCTATATAGTGACTAGCACTGACAGCTCGTATAGGAGCAGGTTATCAATAGAGACCTGAACATCTAGATCAAGTTCCTTTTTAAGTCAGATGTACTAGGTTTTATGTTAGAGTCTCTTCCTATAGTTCAGGCCCCCGAGTCCAGGCAACTTCTTAATAAATCTTCTCTGCAGAGAGTAGAAATGAAGAAAATCTCAAATCTGTAAAATAAGTCTCTGCATCAGCAGATGTTAGGGCTCAGAACCAAAACAGGATCATTGCTAATCAATTGCAACTCTTTGCAAATGATTATGAATCATGAAATAATCAGCTAGTCTAGAGCTGATACTCAAAAGGTGCTAATCTTTAGATACACCGATATATGATTGCCATTAAAGACAATCTCAACTTGAAATAAAGTAATTATACACGATAACAAAAAAGGAAGGTAGACACAAAGTGCTGGAGTAACTCAGCGGGTCTGGCAGCATCTTTGGAGAAATGGAATAGGTGATGTTTCGGGTCAAGACCAGATGCTGCCTGACCCGCTGAGTTACTCTAGCACTTTGTGTCTATCTTCAATATATACCAGCATCTGCAGTTCCTTTCTTAACAAAAATGAATATGAGAGTAGATTTGGGAATATGGGAAGAAATAAATAGGAATAGGAATTATTTGAAGTCAATGGCAGAGATTGGTCTCTCTTGTATGTTGCAAATTTTCATCTCAATTTTATTTTGCTCATGAATTGGTGTTAAATTACAAATAAATCCTGAAATGATCAACAAATCAGGTGGTGCCCATAAGGTTTTATTAGTCAGATAAACAACCTTTGCACACACCAACCCTTCCTTCCATTTAAGGCACCAATAAAATTGTTATCTGCTAGAAAATAAATGCTAACCAAAGAGAAAATGGCAAATGATATCAGTACAAACAGTAAATGTCACAAAGGAAAAAATAGATCCTTACTTGTTGTGCACACTCGGCTATAGTTCTTTAGCAAGTCAAATATATTTTTTAATTGTTTTTTTATATTGCTCCTTAACTTTCCCAGGCAAATCCGAACCAGTTATTTGGTCTTTACCCATCCAGCTAAGTGGAACTGGTGATGTTGCAAGACTGACTTTAGGTCTATTGATGCTGCAAGACAATTACAGCATCAATGTCCCCCAATTCTCTCCTATCTTGCCATTGAAGGTGATATTAAGCTGCTGTCATTTTTATGTGCAGTCACTGTCCCTGTAGTAATAAGTCATCAACTCTAAGAATTGGTTATGTAACAATACCTGTCTCTCACTGAAGCAGACAGTTCACAGCACCGTTGTCAGTTAGATACTGAAATGAGCTTCCAACCACATATGTGCAAACATTGCTAAGACAACATGCATCTACCTCCACGATATCAACTGCTTCTACTCATTTGTGGCTACAATCCTCGACAAGTATTTGTGCCACTAAACCTGACTATCTCAATGGATTTTGAGCTTGCTTCCCACACTTTCTGCAAAATGGACATCCAAAATTCTATTACATGTACCGTAATTTTCATCAAAATCCTACTCACACCCGATCTCACAATTCTACCTTGATTTTAAAATGTCATCTTTTTCCAACTCCCTCTACCTTGC
The DNA here is from genome assembly GCF_010909765.2 of Amblyraja radiata. Classification (NCBI taxonomy): domain Eukaryota; kingdom Metazoa; phylum Chordata; class Chondrichthyes; order Rajiformes; family Rajidae; genus Amblyraja; species Amblyraja radiata. The sequence continues at coordinate 22,239,546 of NC_045984.1, read as the reverse complement.
TCCAAGATATCTCCTCGTGGTCCCAAATGCTCCATGATAGCTCCTCTTTGGAATAAACAGATCCGATATACAGTCAAAGGACACAAAGTGCTGGAATAACACAGCGGGTCAGGCAGCATCTCTGGAGAACATGGATAGGTGATGTTTTGGAAACATCATCTATCTATGTTCCCTAAAGATGTTGCCTGACCCCAGAGTTACTCCAGCACTGAGTTCTTTTGTGTATTAAACAGCATCCGCTGTTTCTAGTTTCTACATTGGCAAATTATGTTTTCCAAATCCTTCTTTTACATCTAGATTTAAGATCCTCTCTGGTCCAAAATGCCCTAAGATGTCTCCTCATGGCCCTAAATGCTCCAAGATATCTCTTTGGCTCTAAATGCCTCAAAGCATCTTTTCTTTCATGTTACTGCCAGTTTTTAATCTACCAAAGCCCTGAGTTCATAAATTGCTTATCTAAACTTCTACACTAAGAAAAATACTTGACAAATCTTGTGTCATCTGCACCAGTGTTATTTTATGTGGTTCCAAGCCACAAAATATTTAAATATAGAGGGCTGGAATTTTCTTTCACATTGGACAATATTTTTGACCGCAGAAGGCATGTAATCCTAAACAGGTTCTCTAAATGAGATTGGGAGATACATGGTGCACGAGACCGCAGTTTCCAAAATCTGTTCCAGGTCCTTCCTGCGCATATTCACACAGCCCAACATACGTAGATAGCAATGACAGATGAGATGGAATGCAAGCTTTGATGGTTTGCATGTCTGAGATCATTGATCTCAGCTGGCCACTTACATCAGACACCAACTATCACTTGCCAGGCTTTGTTCCGCCACCATCTCTTCCCAGCTTTCTCTCCTCCACCATAATTAGCCTGAAAAAGGGTCCCAACATAAAATGTCACCTATCCATGTCCTCCTGAGATGCTGCCTGATCCACCAGTATTTTGTGTTCTACATTCATTCCGGAGGAGGCGCTGTGCTGAACGGCTGCCTGTCCTGCAGCTGTCCGTTTTTTTCCCCTTCTTTTTTATTATTTTTAGTACGTTGAGGGTGCAGTCAGGGGGCCTAATCTTTTTATGTGTGGGGGGTGGTGGGGGGGAAGGGAGAAACTGCTTTTCGAGTCCCTACCTGGTCGGAGGGGTTGCCTTCCTCCGAGCAGCGACTTCGACCTGTCCTTGCGGCCTACCAGCGGGTCCTGGAGCGACGTTTCCGAGGGGACCTGGCCAGAACATCGGCTTTGGCGGCGGCGCAGAACATCGGCTTTGGCGGCGGCGCAGCGCTGGAGCGCTATTGCGGAGCGGGCGATGCCTTTCCTGGGTCGCCGCGCTAGAACTCCAGTATGCTGGGACCGCCGATAAGAACATTGTGGAGCCGCGGTTCTGTGGAGCGGCCAGCTGCGACGCTGAACGTTACATCTCGGAGCCTGGGATCTCTCGTTGAGATCGCCAGTGTGTGGAGCTCCGTCCGGTGCGGTCTGTTGGCTTGGAAACCGCGGTCTCCGGTGGGAAGGCGGTCGTTCCTGGCACCCCAAGCCGCTGGGGTTCTCCCGACGCCGGAGTACCATCACCCGGCGAGAACATCGGGCGCCGTGGCGGCGACTGTGGAGGCCTCAATAGGCCTGACTTTGGGTGGACAAGAGGATGGGGACTGGACTTTGTGCCTTCCCCCACAGTGGGAACCACTGTGGGGGGATGTTTTTGTGTTGAACTTCTTTTTGAATACTATGTTGTATTTTTATTAGTGTGCTGCAAGGACATCTGAATTTCCCCTGAATAAGGGGATTAATAAAGTTTAATCTAATCTAATCTAATATCAGAGCAGATCATAACTGGAAATGTGAGACCTATTATACTGTGAGCCAGAAGCCTCCATTTCCTCTCAGCCAAGCCCTAGATTAAGAATTTGGCTGAATGTTGATGCCCACTAGCCACGCTCAACCTTAAATTCCAACATCACAGGACCCACCAATGTTCATCTATGAGCAGTTTTGGGCCCCATATCTGAAAGGATGTTTCGGAAGGAACCGCAGATGCTGGTTTACACCAAAGATGCTGGAGTAACTCAGCGGGTCAGGCAGCATCTTTGGATAAAAGATTGAGACCCAAAACGTCACCCATTCCTTCGATCCAGAGATGCTGCCTGTCCCACTGAGTTACTCCAGTGTTTTGTGTCTATCTTCAGAGGAAGGCTGTGCTGGCATTAGCAGAGTTCCAGAAGATGTTTACGAGAATGATCTGAGGGCGATTGGGTTAATGAATGACGAGCTTTTGATGGCTCTGGGCCTGCATTCACTGGAGTTTAGAGGATGACGGGGTGGGGAAATTTCATTGAACCCTAGCAAATAATTCTGTGAAATACATTGCCACATATTTGTTGTGGCAGCCGTTAGGTATTTCTAAAGCAGACTGGTAGGTTATGTGGTGTCAAGGGTTACGAGAAGGCAGGGGAATGGGATTGAGAGCGAGAAATAGGCCAGCCATGATGAAATGGCAGAACAGACTTGATGGGTCGAATGGCCTAATTTGCTCCTGTGTCTTATGACCTTTGGGATGCGTGAGAAAACCTAAGCATCCGGAGGAAGCTCACTCGGGAGAACGTGCAAACTCCCCACAGACATTATCCAAGGTCAGGATCTAACCAGGGTCTCTGGCGCTGTGAGGCAGCGGCTCTACCAGCTGTGCCACCCCGAAATTCAAACATACTATCTTAGTATCTCAGACTGAAGAAGGGTCTCGACCTGAAACGTCACCCATTCCTTCTCTCCAGAGATGCTGCCCATCCCGCTGAGTTACTCCAGCTTTTTGTGTCTATCTTTGGTTTAAAGACAGTTCTTTCATACACATCTTTAAACCAGTGACGGGTATCAGTGGAGCACCAACACCGGGCGCAAAACGAACGCTGATTTGCATCCTCTTTTAAAAAAAAAAAAAACTAGACACGGTCACACAAGTTCAAAGCATTTATTCAAATTTTTATAAAACAATACAAAAATCCTGACAACAGTAAGTTTTAGAGTGAGCCTCATCAGTCACCTGGTGCATAAAGTGCTTTCGCTTCACGCCCCTTAGGAGCCAGCTAATATACCAACAGTGCTTGATTATGGCTGGTGCTTAACTAAACCGTGCCCTGCTGCTGCTCAGCACAGGCCTGCAGTCAGATGACGCAATGCATACAAAATTCAAATAGTCTTAGTATAAGACAACAGGAACATATTTCAGCAAAAAAGGAATAGCAATTTACAATTCAAATTGGCTTCATGTTCTACCAGCTTTTCATTACATAGTACCATACAGTTACTGATAATACTGTTTCAGGAAATAAGAGTCAGATTGGGCAATGCAACCAACTAACCAAAAAAAAAAAAAAAAGGATACATTTACAAACCTTGCACATCTGCAATGAGCCAGGTTGTGATTAGTACAAATCCACCCAAAGTCCTACCACTTTCAGAAGAAACTCCAAAAAAGCTTTTTGATTTGAAGGCTTCGGAGATCCACCTGGACGTTTTCATGTCCTAATGGAACCCACAAAACTACAAAACACAGGGCTGGTGTTAGGTAGTTCCAACCTATGTTCCCCCGGCCAATGTGGGTGGCAAGTCTAAGGTTAAAGACATTCACTTCAACAAACAAGTCCCCAATGCTATTTTTGTTTTTGTTTGCATAGATTCCACCAGGAAGACTCGATAGAAGATAGAAGACAGACAAACTTTTGCAACTTCCAAAATCAGTGGAAGTCACAACCAAAAGATACTTTCAAACCATTTTCCTTAAAAAGCAAAATCAAATGTGAACAGTGGATGGAGTGGGAGGTAGGAGGTGGAACACCTATGAAGATTTGATCTTTCTACCTCAGTTACTTGTTAAAGCTAGAGGTACTCAACATAGTTTAAGTTGATGGGATATTGTTCTAATTCTTTGCCATCCCCAGACTCGCTGGAGACAGGCATTGCTTGCTTAACTATCCACCGTCAAACTGCCCTCTGCAAACTCATCAGTATTCTTTCCCTTGTGCCGACATCACTGCCCAGCCAACTCCCAGCTCCAAATGGCTTTGCATTTGCTACTTGCATCGAACAAGAGCAAGAATTAGTTCCAAAAACCAGCAACTGTTTGCAACTTGTCCTATCGCTGGGCATGGTTGAGGCCAAATAATTCAGCACAGGCTGGGAAACACATCAGAAACTTTCCTAGTCCTGCCACCAGGAAGACATTTTGTTTTCTTTAAAATAAAAAAAAACCCTCAATCTTTGTGGGAACCACAAAAAAAAAAAAAAAAAAAAAGCTCTACCAGATCTGGGTACTAGTTTCCATTGTGCAGATCTTCCATGAAAAGTGACAGTGGATCGCTACACCCCAACAGTACATTCCTCTGTGGTAGAGTTTTTACTTCAACAAGATTTTTGATGCACATCTCAGAGACCCCTGTGAAGAGGCAGTACATCCGGTGTTATCCAGACATCCCTGCAGTAGTTGGAGACCCAAGAGACCCCAGATGCTGTAATAAGGAGCAACACACAATCTACTGGAGAAACTCAGAGGGTCAGGCAGCATGTGTGGAGGAAAATGGACAGGTGATGTCTCGGACCCACTGAGTTCCCTCAATACTTTGCTATTCTCACCCCTGCAATAGTTTCTGTTTGGCCAACCCTATTGCTACGGGGCAGAGAGTCGAGAGAAGCCATGATCCCTTGCTCCCCATTTCCCCCACATAAACATTAAACCCACACACCTCCACTGTACACTTTCCCATGGCCTTCAGAGGTCAACAGTGACTTTGTACACTCCAGCACTGTGCTACAGTGAAAAGCTTCAAATATACATTCAATGGCTTTGAACACAATGGCCACCTGGATAGGGATAGGCAAAAGGAGCCCATGTCACATAAACACAGATAGCACCCACTTCAAGTTTCAAAATCAGTACGCAGCACTTTTCAGATTCCATCCAGAGATATTTGCAAAACAAAAAGGAAATGTAAACACATTAACATTTGGAAGATTTCACACAAATCTCGGAGAGAGACTACTCTTATTTCTGTATCTGGAATGCCTTTTTCACACTCAAACTCTTCTTTTTCTCTTCCCCCCATCTTTAATATTGTCTTCTTTCCCCAATTCTGCAAAATAGTTAAAAGAATCAACATAAATGTATGATACTTGTACTTCTGAACCTGATAGATATTAAGGAAACAGGATGATTTATCTTCACCCCCCCCCCCCCCACCACAAAATATGCTGGTCAGAGTAGCTGCAAGAATGGGGGAGGAAATGACAGAGGAAGATAGGTGTACAAATAGAGCTATTTTTCTTTAAAGGAAATTGAATGTATAAATTCTCTCTCTCATGCACCGTTCTCAAACGTCTGGGATGCGCAAGTAGCCTGTTTTATTGGGACAAGATGGCATCGAATGGAAAAATGCAAGACCGAATGGTGGAGTGCCTTTGTGTTTCTTGCCTCTGAAGTGCAGAACTAATTCAGCTGTGGTCACCTCCCACGTAAGCCTTGAACTGCGCGGTGACCAGTGCCCAGGGAAGACAATGGAAAAATACATCTGACAGCTTCACACAGGAAGCCGTTGGTAAATGCAGAGATGCACAGTTCAAACCTAGTAACCCAAACTAATACAGAGTATAAAAGCAGCTAAAACTAAACTACAAATTGTTGTGAGGGCTATCACAGTACAAAATAAAGTTTAAAACCTGCTTTTTAAAACATTCCTTTGGTGAAGAGACTAAGAATTGCTTAAATTCTCACTATGTTTCTCAGCTGTTTTTGACTCTTAGCATCTTAAATTTGCATACTACCCCTTGCAGGTTTCAAATGTTGTAAACAGTTCCGTCTTGTCTGAAGCAGTATTGTAACATTGGAAGGCACAGAGTGCTGGAGTAACTCGGTGGGTCAGGCAACATCCCTGAAGAACATGGACAGGTGACTTTTCGGGTCAGGACCCTTCTTTAAACATAGCTGACGTTTCAGCTCGGGACCCCTCTTCAGACTTGCCGATGATTTGGGTCAGGACCCTTCTTCAGACCTTGCCGACGTAGCTGATCGCGACCCTTCTTTAGAATTTCTCCAGCACTTTGTGTCCTTTTGTTTTGTAAACCAGCATCTGCCGTTCCTCGTATCTATAGCATTGTAACATTGACAGACTTGGAAGCCAGCCAACAGAAGATCCTGGTTTAGTTGCTATGTACTTCGGGGACTAAACGACGTCACGCGCAATTGTCCACCAGGACTAAGGGTGGCAACAACTGTTGATTGGCTGCATTAATTGCATTGGTCTTCTGCCTCCGTTTGGCTAATTTAGATTCGGAGGGCGGAGAGAGACGTACAGAACATGAGGTAGCTTTGATGAGGATTGGATGATTGTGCTCGTCCTGATTCTCTTCATGCTGAGTCAGCTGCCTGTTAACTGCGATTGCTTCAGCTGCAAAGTACGTGAGATCTTTGGCACTGCTGTTCCTGGGGAGGGGGGGGGGGGGTGGAGAAGACAGAACAATGAGTCAACACAGCTCTAAGCATGGCACAACACAAACCACAACCTCAACACTGCGACAAACCACTCGATAATCCACTCCCAGGCTTTTGTCTCGGCAGCTTAATTTTACGAGCTAAAGTCCTTCAATAAACAAACAATTCGTTTTTTTTTTTAAATGGGGCATATGGACGGATCAATTTACTATTTTACAAACCCAGGCCCTTCAATAAACGAATAATTAGTTCTAAAAAAAAGAGCATCTAGAAGGTTCAGGTTACAATTTGGGCGGTCGAATGATTGTAACATTTAAACAGAATTCCAGCAACAATAGTTTAGGCTACTGGCGTTTTGTAGCAGGTCAGAATATTTAAGAAGGGAATTGTAATCCTGTTGAAACTATTCTGGAACAGCCAACAAAGGCTGTGTTTTGTTTGCATTAGAATGCTTCAAGCTTGGCTCTCTCCCCGCATAACAACAGTCACAAAATTGGCCCCCAAAATTGTCTGCTTAAAGCTGTTTCAGTGCATTGCACAAAACATACTGGACAATGTATGACACAGGAGCAGAATTGGACAATTCGGCCCATCAAGTCTGCTCCACCATTCCATCACAGCTAATCAATTTTTTTCCCTTCTCAATCCCATTACCCTGCCTTCTCCCCATAAACTTTAGAATATAGAAGTATAGGAGCCACAAAGTGTTGGAGTAATTCAGCAGACCAGGCAGTATCTGTGGAGAACATGGATAGGTGACATATCTCATGGGACCCATTTTCAGACTCAGATGACACTTGCGTCACCCATTCATAGAAATATAGAAAATAGGTGCAGGAAGAGGCCATTCAGTCCTTCGAGCCAGCACCGCCATTCAAGATGATCATGACTGATCATCCAAAATCAGTACCCCATTCTGGCATTTCCCCCATATCCCTTGATTCCCTTAGCCCCAAGAGCTAACTCTCTTGAAAACATCCAGTGAATTGACCTCCAATGCCTTCTGTGGCAGAGAATTCCACAGATTCACAACTCTGTGGATGAAAACGTTTTTCCTCATCTCAGTCCTAAATGGCCTACCCCTTATTCTTAAACTACGACTCCTGGTTCTGGACTCCCACAACATTGAGAATTTTTTTCCTGCATCTATCCTGTCTAATCCACTAAGAGTTTTATATGTTTCTATAAGATATCCTCTCATCCTTCTAAATTCCAGTGAATACAAGCCCAGTAGACCCATTCTTTCATATGTCAGTCCCGCCATCCCGGGAATTAACCTGGTGAACCTATACTGCACTCCCTCAATAGCAATAATGTTCTTCCTCAAATTAGGAGACCAAAATTGCACACAATACTCCAGGTATGGTCTCACCAGAGCCCTGTACAACTGCAGTAGGACCTCCTTGCTCCTAAACTTAAATCTTTTTGCAATGAAGGCCAACATCCCATTAGCTTTCTTCACTGCCTGCTGCACCTGCATGCTTACTTTCAGTAACTGATGTACAAGCACACCCAGGTCTCGTTGCACCTCCGCTTCTCCTAATCTGACGTAATTCAGATAATACTTTGCCTTTCTGTTTTGCTCTAATTTTGCACACTAATCTTGTGTGGGACCTTGTCAAAGGCTTGTTAAAAGTCCAGATACACCACATCCACTGGCTCTCCTTTATCTATTCTACTTGTTACATCCTCAAAAATTCCAGAAGATTAGTCAAGCATGATTTCTCCATCATAAATCCATGCTGACTTTGACTGATCCCATCACTGCTCTACAAATGCGCTGCTATAACATCTTCTATAATCGACTCCCGCACCTTCCCCACTACCGATGTGAGGCTAACTGATCTATAATTCCCTGTTTTCTCTCTCACTCCTTTCTTAAAAAGTGGATCAGTTCCTGTGGACTGGAGGGTACCCAGAGTCGAGAGAACATTGGAAAATGATCATCAATGCATCCACGATTTCTAGGGCTACCTCCTTGAGTACTCTGGGATGCTGCCCATCAAGCCATTTCCGGGAGATTGTTTGCGCCTTCCTTAGTGAAGACAGAACCAAAGTACTAATTTAACTGTTCTGCCATTGCCTTGTACCCCCATTGTAAATTCACCTGTCTCTGACTGTAAGGGACCTACATTCATCTTCACTAATCCTTTCCTTTTTACATACCTAAAGAAAATGTTAGTCAGTTTTTATATTCCATGCCCACCCCCCCCCCCCCCCTCTTAATTAACCCCTTTGTCCTCCTATGTTAAGTTCTAAATTACTCCCAGTCCTCTGGTTTGCTGCTGCTTCTGGCCAATTTATAAGTCTCTTCCCAGTTTTATTTTTTCGCCAGACAGGGATGAACAATTTCTTGAGTTCATCCATGCGATCTTTAAATATTGGTCGTTGTATCTCCAGTCAACCCTTTGATCTGTATAATTTGCCCGTCTATCCTAGCCAATTCCCTTCTCATACCTTCAAAGTCTTTATTCAAGTTCAGGACCCCAGTCTCAGAATTAACTTCATCCTAATGCAGAATTCCACCATATCATGATCACTGCTGCCCAAGGGGCCTTGCACAACAGGATCGTTAACTAATCCTTCCTCATTACACAGTAGTCTAGGATGGCCTACCCTCTAGTCGGTTCTATTGGTTGAAAAACCCATCCCGTATACATTCTAGGAAATCCTCCTCCTCAGCACTGTTACCAATTTGGTTGGCTCAATCTATATGTAGATTAAAGTCACCCATGATAGTCGCTGTACCTTTCTACAAGCATCCGTAATTCTTGCCTGATGCTATCCCCAACATCCCTACTGCTGTTTGGTGGTCTTGTATATATTCATGTTCTCCAGGGATGTTGCCTGGCCTGCTGAGATACTCCAGCACTTGGTGTTTTATTTTGCAAACCAGCATGTGCAGTTCCTAGTTTCTACATGGAACAGTACGGCACAGGAACAGGCCCTTCAGCCCACAGTGCCCGTGCCGAACACTCGTGCTTGAGGGTGATTCGATGACTTACCTCTGGAGCAGACGGGGTGTTGGAAGGGTGTTCTCTGGAGCATGCTGAAAGCAAGAGAATCAGAGGGATCAATACAAATTCAGTGCAAGTGAAAAAAGCAAAAGGACAATTTGGGTGCTTGGCTGCTCTTGGATACATACCCCTTGCACCCATGGGTGCTCCAGCACTTGTGCTGCACTCAACCTCTTCTTGGCATCTCTGACTAAGAGCTTTGTAATGAGGTCCTTGGCACCGAAAGAGATGTGAGCCCAATCCTTCTCAGGGAACTCGTACTTTCCTTTCTGAATGCTCTCAAAGAGATTATTCTGTAAATAAAATAAAAAACTATTAACAAAGTGGGGGTAAGTTGCGCTTTAATTATAGAGTCTTTACTGTTTCTGCACCAAATTTTAGTCTGTCATACAGCACGGAAACAGGCCCTTCGGCCCAACCAAGATGCCCCATCTACATGAGTCCCATTTGCCTGCATTTTGCCCATTTCCCTACAAACCTTTCCTTTTTATGCACCTGTCCAAGTGTCTTTTAAATATTTAAACAAGAAACTGCAGATGCCAGTTTACACTAAGTCCTGAAGCAACTTAGTGGAAAAATAAAACAATGCCAATCCTGCTGAATCTGAAGGATCTTGACCCAAAACATTGTCCATTCCTTCCGCAGATGCTGCCTGATCCACTGAGTTCCTCCAACGTTTTGCTCAAGATTCCAGCATCTGCAGTTGTTCGTATCTTCCGTCCCATTCCCCAGTGCGGTCTGGCAATGAACTGCTTGTTCCAGCCCATCAGACTTATTAAACATCTCAATCACTGCTCTCTACGTCCTAATGAGACCAGCTTTTCCAGCTTCGAAGCCGAACAACTTCCCTGCAATTCACAAACTTGTGCAGACGCATTCAAGAAAGGGCCGCTCCCACTTCACAGCCACATTCCTGTCCTGCAACGGCAAGTGTTAGAATTTCCTCTTGAACCAGCATCAGCTCCTCAGCCTCTGCAGCATTTAATCCATCCTTCCACCCAAGTCAGCAATGCACAGCCTCGTCATGTCAAAATCTGAAGCTTTAACCTTGAAAACCATTACATCTTACCAATCACACACAACTTTCTAAAAAAAAAAAAAAGGCTGGGGGAACTCAGTTCTGTTCCATGAGCAACTGGAGTTTGGAGGACTGGGTGCCCTTGGGTAATAAATGGGGAAAAATATGACTGGAGTTATTAGAGACTGCAGATGCTGGAATGAGCAAAACAGAAAGTGCTGGAGGAACTCAGCAGGTCAGGCAGCATCTGTGGAAGGAAAGAACTGCAGATGCTGGTTTTACTCCAGCATTTTGTGTCTATCTTCAGCATCTGTGGAAGGAATGGATAGGCGATGTTTCGGGTCGGGACCCTTTTTTCAGAGCACGAATCATAGAGGGAGGAGGGGGGGAGGGCGGGGACAGCGAGAGAGGGTCTCACAGAGAGCTTTCCGGTCAGAAAACAGGAGAACCTCTTCAACGTGGGCGTACTTTGAGGTTCTACAATGGAGCTGTAAAGTGGAGACACAAGGAATGAGGGGGGGTGGGGGGAGTGGGTTGAATGGCAGATGGGTTGAGTAAGTGAAAAAGGCTAAAGGTGAAAACATTGTATCAGATAAGGAGAAGAGTGAAATGCAAATCCAGAGGGAGAGATACAGATGGAAGGGGACGGAGAGAGGGGATCCATTTGAATTCACAACGCTGAAGGCTTGCATTGGCTTTCTTACTTCATTACCCTATGAAACAAGGAACAGCGGATGCTGACTTACACATAAGATCACAAATTGCTGGAGTAACTCTGTGGGTAAGGCCTCTCTCTCACAAAAAAAATAAAACAAAATAAAATAAAAATTTGGGTTATTGATAGGGGACGATCAGCCACGATCACAATGAATGGCGGTGCTGGCTCGAAGGGCCGAATGGCCTCCTCCTGCACTTATTTTCTACGTTTCTATCTCTGGAGAACATGGATAGGTGACGTTTCGGGTCGGGACCCTTTGGTCACAATAATAAAGATGCTGCCTGACCCGCTGAGCTACTCTGCCACTTAGCACCCTGTGATTATACTTTATTGGCATACTGCCCGAGCAATGAAGAAAGTTTCAACCTCACTAGGCCAAAAAGGGGTGTGACAAGGAGAGGTTTTAAGTCGCGGAATCATGTACAACTCAAAATGATGGCAGCAAACAACTGGCAAAGCGTTATGTTCACTTAGAACATGGAACAGTACAGTACAGGAACAGGCCCTTTGGCCCACAAAACCCATACTGAACATGATGCACTAATTTGCTCTGCCTGCACCTAATCCATATCCCTCCATTCTCTGCATAAATGTTGTATCCTTTATCTTTGCACTGTGCCTGGTTTGACTATATTCATGTTTTTTTTTAGTGGATCGTGTGCAAACAAAAGCTTTTCACTGTATTTTGGTACACATGACAGTAATAAATCATATGCCTACTTGAAATTTGCTTTCCAAACTACTATTGTATCTGCCTCCACCACTACCACCCTCAGCAGCAAGTTCCAGGCACCCTCCACCACTGTGTCAAAAAACTTGCCCTGCACATCTCCTTTAAACGTTGCCGCACTCTCATTAAAGCTATACCCTCGAGTCTTTGACAACTCCACCCTGGGATTCTGACCGTCTACCTTACCTATGCCCATCATCATTTTATACACATACATCATTTTATCAGGTCACTTCTATAAGAAACACGAACATCTCATTATGCTAATTTAAAAAAAAAATTTAAAAAATTAAATTCTTTAAATGTTCGGCATCTTTGTTCCAATTAACTAAGTGCCGTCTTGCACATGGCGTCAGCCACAGCCAGTGACCACAGGAAGATGGCATTAGCCGCAGGATTTCACTTTTCAACCTGATGTTCTTCGCAACACTCATTTTGTGAAACCAACTCAGAAAGCAGTTATGCACGGCTGCTTCAGCTATCAGGTTACACGCCCCGCCTGGCAGCTCGGTGGTTTCCACAGCAGCTGCAGGGTGTCGCAGTTCCCAGCCCTGCATGTCATGGCCACAGAGGAGAAACACCCACGCAACTCACTAATATAGTCAGTGTCAAACAGCAAACAGGCCCATCTCGTACATACCAACCAAGACGCACCGTCAGAAGGTAGTCCCTTTTGCTCACCATCACAGGGGGAACGTGCGAACTCCACACGGACAGCACCCATCAAGTCTGCTCCACCATTCGATCGTGCTGAACTATTTTTCCCCCTCATCAAATCCATTCACTTGCCTTCTCCCCATAACCTTAGAAGCCCTTCCAATCAAGTGCCTAGGGTGGCACAGCGGTAGAGTTGCTGCCTTACAGCGAATGCAGCTCTGGAGACCCAGGTTTGAACCCAACTGCGGGTGCTGTCTGTACAGAGTTCGTACATTCTCCCCGTGACCTGTGAGGGGTTTTCTCCGAGATCTTCGGTTTCCTCCCACACTCCAAAGACGTACAGGTTCGTAGGTTAATTGGCTTGGTAAATTTAAAATGATCCTTAGTGGGTGTAGGATAGTGTTCATATTCGGGGATCGCTGGTTGGCGCGGACGGACCCAGTGGGCCGAAGGACCCGTTTCCGCGCTGTATCTCTAAACTAAACAATCTATTTCTGTTTTAAAATTACCCAATGACTTGGCCTCCATGGCTGCCTGTAGCAATGAATTCCATAGATTGGCCACCCTCTGGCTAAAGAAATTCCTCCTCATCTCCATTCTAAAGGTACATCCTTTTATTCCAAGGCTGTTCCCTCTGATCCTAGATTCTCCCACAACTATCTTATTATCTAACCTGTTATCTCCCATTATGCAGCCAGTTATCTCCAAAATCATGTTACCGCAAAGCACCACCCCTCCCAACACCATCCTCTTGCTTCTCTACGGACGTGGGGGTGGATGAAGATTAGTGTGCAACAATAATCCATTGGATTACTGCTCATGGTAAGGCATTGGCAAGGGCAAAAGATGAGGCGAAATCAATTAATCCCCAGTTACTGTGTATTTGATATATCCATTCAATAAATCAATCCTTTGAACAGCAACTTCTGAATACAAGAGTATTTATCACACTGCTAATTCAGAAACACCCATTCCCAATGCAAGAACTACACAGTGCCATCGAGGAATCCTTCAGTGGTATGTTTTAGTTTTAGTTTAGAGATACAGCGTGGAAACGGGCACTACGGCCTACTGAGATCTCGCTGATCAGTGGTCACTGCACATTAATGCTATCGACAAACACAAGGGACAATTTACAGAAGCCAATTAACCTACAAACCTTTGGAGCGTGAGAGGAAACCGGATATCCCGGAGAAAACCTACGCTGGTCACGGGTAGAATGTATAAACTCCGTCTGCACAGACATCACCCGTAGTCTGGATCAAACCCGGGTGTCAGGCGCTGTAAGGTAGCAACTCTACCGCTGCGCTACCATGCTGCTCTGATGACTTTGGTGCTGGTTCAGTTTCAATAACAAACCGAGTATAAAATGCCCAGCAATACAGTTAAAAAGCATGGGAATAAAGTTGGGCACTCACCTGACAATAAGGACAGGCCTCACCACGATCCCAGCCACAGTCAGTACCACAGTTACCCACAAAGGGTGGATATCCGCTGAGCATGATGTACAATATAACACCCAGACTCCAGAGATCACAGCGTTTGTCGTATATCGAAGCCTCTTCGTTGAACGCCTCCACAACCTCTGGTGCCATGTACTCGGCAGAGCCACACTAGTATGGTTAAAAGAAAGTTCATAGGAATTAGGTTTAGCTTTAATTTTGCCACGTTTTACAGAGATTTGGTTTGCACGCTATCCAAACAGATACCATATAAGGAGACAGTGTGCTGAAGTAACTCTGCGGGTCAGGCAGCATCTCTGGAGAACATGGATGTACCATACATAAATACAATCAAGTCACTCAAGTACAATAGATATAGAGCAAAGGGGAAGATACAGAGTGCAGAATATAGTTCTCAACATTGTGGCATCTTATCTTGTGCAAGCACCGTTCAAAATGGAAGGAGCGGTTCTTGGGTCTGGTGACAATTCACATTACCCTGTGCTAAATCACCAGGTTTTTTGTAACAGCACGATGTTTGTTGGCAAACATGATGCCAAGATAAACCGACCTTTGCCCTTTTTCCGGGGTTACGTCTGCGCCCGGGTAGTACTAGAGAGGGACTACGCCCTGTCCACGGGCAACCAGGGGGGGTTCCGGGACCGCTGGGCACTGCGGGGGGGTTGAATGTATCCTGGACAAGGATTGCAATATAGTTGTTTAGTAATTTACTTAGTATATTTGTTTGTCTTGTATTATGTTGGTGGGTTCTGTCTTGTTTTATTGTGTTGTAAATACTATTTGAATAAATATTTTTGATTTAAAAAAGATAACCCTCTTTCATCTGCCTGTAAATGATCCATATCCATGATGATGCCTATCTCAACGCATCTTAAATGCCACTATCGTATCTGCCTCCACCACCACCCTTGGCAACGTGTTCCAGGCACCCACCACTCTGTGTATGTAAAAAATGTCTCACAAATCTCCTTTAAGCTTTCCCCTCTCACCTTAAAAGTAATGCCCTCTTGTCTTTGACATTTCTACCCCGGGGGGGGGGGGGGTAAAAAAAGCCTACTCTATCCATGCCTTTCATAATTTAATATACTTTTACAGTAAGATTAAATGCTGTGGAGTGGGCGGGGGATTTTTTTTAAACAAGACGCGTTCCGTTCACTCCCACCCACAACTTCAATCGCCCTGACTGCGGATGGTTCAACTCCCCCGACTGCGAGAGAAAAGGAGGAAAGATGATAAGACTTTGCCTTCCATCACAGTGGGGAATGTGGAGGAGCCGCTGTGGTGGATGTTTATGTCAAATTTTTGCGTAGTTGTGTGTCTTGTTGCTTTTTTGGTATGACTATGGCAAACCAAATTCCTCGTATGTTGCAAAACATACTTGGCCAATAAATGACGATTATGATATTCATTTGAAGGATGGTGGGTTGTTCTTGTATCCCATCAGGTGCTGTGGTTGCCTCCAGCAAGAGAAGTTCTGCTCAGCTCAGATAGTCTGTTGCAAATCTGGAAGTGAGGTCGTTTCTCTGGGAGAGAGCAAAGGACCCTTCAGCTCTGGAGTAATGAGGTCTTGCTGGTTGCACTTGGAGTCGCACTAGTACTCGCCAAGTCAAACCATTTTAGTTTTGTTAACCCTTTCTTTGCAATATTCGCTTTACTGTTGGAATCTTGGTCTGGTTTCCAAATAAGAAAACAGATGCAAGGAGATGTTGTGAAGAGGACAGAAGGGTCCATGGAACACACAGCCAGGGGTGGTGGTGCAGACACGATACAACAGTGGCATTTAGGAGGCTTTTAGATGGGAATGGATCACGTGTAGGCAGAGATTAGTTAAACTTGGCATCATGTTGAGCACGGACACTGGGGGCTGAAGGGCCTGTTCCTGTGCAGCGTAGTTCTATGTCTACCTGCTTATACCTTTTTGTTTTTGGAAGTGCAGTAGATATGACACAAATAGCAACATGCTCACTGATCTACATCTCAATGACAACTTGCATTTTTATAGCATCCCTGTTGTATTAAAATTGGGCCACAACACATCCCTGTACCCAAGGGCAAGGGGTGCACTCGAATATCTTGTGAATGGTTTGGCACCAGGATCAACTTTTCCAATGAGCAAGGATGTTTGGAGCCAAACACGGCAAGAATTCCAAACAGGGGGAAGAGTTTAGCAGGGATGTGCAGATCAAGTTTTGTTTTTAAACAGAGAGCAGTGGGAGCTTAGAATTGGTTGCTAGGGGTGGTGGTGGACTCAGATATGATGGTGGTGTTTAAGAGGCTTTTGGATAGGCACATGGAAGTGCAGGGAATGGATCATGTACAGGCAGATGAGATTTGTTTAATTTGGGATCTTATTCGGCACAAACACTATCCTATGCTGTACTGTTCCATGCTCTCGGTTTTCTTTCCAACTTAAGACTTGCACCCATTGTGAAATTTGCCCATCTGGAAAAGCAAACTTTGATTCCGTCCATCATTAAAACTTCTACTAAGATGCAATCTGCTTCCCTGAAGGAAGTCCATGAGAGTGCCTGAAATTCATCGCATATCGAAAAGTATTTGCACCAATGGTTTTGTGGGATTATGTTCTCAAGCTCCAAGCCAATGCCCCAACCCTCCTGTTCCCGAGCAGCCTATTAGTGCTTCGGAAAATACTCAGCCCTCCCTACCCCAGAGGATTGCTGGAAACCTTTCTGAGAAAGCATTTGTTGGCTAGAACACGCCGACCTTGAGCAAGAACCGTCCGTATCAAAACAGAACTTCACAGCAGCAAGCGAGTCAGCAACGATTCACAAGTTCATTGACACTGAAAGACTACACCACTATTGACAAGGATTACTCCTTCAAAAACGTCGCAGGCACATGATCTTAAAAACTGACCCGAAACATAATCTCAAATATTTTAAAACCAGACTTTAAAATTGCAATAAAATGGTACAGACATTTACTATAATATTTAAAAGACTTTTGGGCAGGTACATGGATAAGAAAGTTTTAGAGGAACAGGGGCCCAAACACAGGCAGTTGGGAGTAGTGTAAATGGGGCATGTTTGGTTGGCAGGGGCAACTTGGTCCGAAAGGCCATTTTCTGTGCTGCCTGACTCTATGCCACAAATGGAATATAAAGGTTGCCCAAATTGAAGTTGGATTCATAGTTCTGGGCCTGGTCTCACTCACATTCTCCATGGGTTTCTGAGGGTGATGGTCCCGACAGTGGATGCTTTATATAATTGTGGTGATTTCAGAAATTTAAAATGTTGAGAATCCAATGTTATGCTCCAAATTAGGAAGCGTATACAAAACAAGATAATCAGCCTATTCCAGCAGTTTCTCTTATCTTTAAACTACATAGAACATAGTTCAGCACAAAAAACCAGGCTCTTTGGCTCAATGTTGGTGCTGAATACTAGACAATGTTAAACTGATCTCTCCACTACATAATCACGTCCCTATTTATATGCCTCTTAATCTATCGTATCTGCCTCTATCACCACCCCTGGCAACTCGTTCCAAGCACCCACACCACATTGTGTAAAAAAAAAAACTTGCCCCGCACATCTCCTTTAATCTTTGCCCCTCTTACCTTAAAGCTATGCCTTCTAGATCACACAACCGACAAGATATTTCCAAATATAATTTTTTTCTAAAGTAGCCGAAGAATAAGAGAGAAAAGATTCAAAGTCTCCATGTGCTAATTGAACGACTCTTGACAAATGATATTCAAGGGACTGGAGGGTTTAGAGAGCACCACAATAAATCTAGGTTAAGTGTCTTGTTCTCAATGCAATAACATTCGTTAGTTCTCAAGTGTCAGGCTTTGCCAAGGTGGTGAAATCTGCAGCAAGCAGAGGTGCAGAGAAAGTTGCTGAGAGCAGGAACGTACAAATGGACTTGGGGAAGCCTCCAGGTGACTTGCACGAGGTCTGTAGGTGACAGCTGAGATAATCTCAAGACAAATGGATCGCTGCGACACGACAGAGTTACCTGCAGTCGATGGCAAAATATCAGGTTTTTAAATAGCCCCAGATTACACAGCAGTGTAGACGCGGAGTGTAATACCATTTTACAGCCTTAATTAAAGCCCCTTCTTACCGGCGTCAGAAGTTCAGGGGTCGAGATGGGGGAACAGTCACCGTTCAATTTTATCCCACTTCCCAAGTCAAAGTCACAGATCTTTACAGGAGACAGCTGAAAGCCAAAAGAAAAATACATGAACTAACTGCAAACTAATGAGCAAAGCTTGGTTAGGTTTAAAAACAAAAATGACTCATCTCTGACTGGGCGTGTGCGTCGACGCACGTATCAATTAGTGTGTCAGTAAGTATGTGCATGTGTTTACACGTGTGTATTTACACATGTCAGTGTCTGTGCGTGTTAACATGTGTCAGTATGTATGTGTGCCAGTAAGTGTGAGTTGGTATGTGTGCACATCTGCATGTGCCAATAAATGTGTCAATATGTGTGTGTGCGCACGTCAAATGGGTCAGTGTGTGGGCACACCCACTCACCTGTCAGTGGGTGCGTGCGTGTGCATGTTAAACTATTTCTCCCATTTGGTCAATCAAGCCCAAAAGTCACACTCAATGAACAGGGCAAAAGGATTGCCAGCATCACTCCAAAACAAAATGGTGGACAGAGGTTCAAGTAACATGTCCATCCTCCAATTAGTCAGTAATCTCAACCTATTGGCACATAACCTCCACCTTCTTTTTACTTCAGGAACATGACTAAAATGCCCTGCATACCTTTCCCGTGGGTACTGACTGCCCAGTTGTATGTTCTTAGATGTAGCTGGAGATTTCTAGCAATGTAATGTTTCCCTGTGAATTTATACAGGTTGGTCTTCCTTTTCACCAGCCCTTGCAACCAATTCATTGCAGGGAAGGTGAAAACTTAATGCACCCTCTTGTGTAAGTAATTACAATGATGGACTAAGGAGACCATCCGGCTA
The DNA here is from genome assembly GCF_010909765.2 of Amblyraja radiata. Taxonomy (NCBI): domain Eukaryota; kingdom Metazoa; phylum Chordata; class Chondrichthyes; order Rajiformes; family Rajidae; genus Amblyraja; species Amblyraja radiata. The sequence continues at coordinate 22,220,514 of NC_045984.1, read as the reverse complement.
CAAAAGATTTAGAATCCAAACATTTAGCAATCGTCAATTAAGCCTTCATTCCGCATTAGTGAGTCTACGAGTTTTATTTCCTACATAGACAGACTCTCAAACTTACTAATTAACCAACTAGAGTCATCGACAATTACTCTCCAAACAAAACACTATCTTCATGTACTTTTAATAAGCATTCTTTGCAATTCAAAACGATTCCAACTGTGCATACCTGTTCTGGGTTTTCACACAAGATGTTCTCTGGTTTCAAATCACGGTGGGCCATGCCTAACAGAAAGAGCAACCTTGTTAGTGGAATTAGATCAGCAATTGCCATTTAAATATATCCTTTGTCCATAAATGTTCTCATGTCAAACACAGGGACAGAGGGAAAATACACACTAAGTGCTGGAATAATTCAGTGGATCAGGCAGCAGCCTCCCCCCCCTTCCCACTACATCCCTTCCTCTAGCTTCACAATTTGCAACTCTTCAATCCTGATCCGACCCAAAATGTCTGTCACCTATCCGTATTTTCCAGAGATGCTGCCTGATTCGCTGAGTTACACTGGCACTGGTAAAGCAGCACCTGCAGTTCCCTGTGTCTACAGAGGTGGAGGACTATGCAGACTAAAAATAAAATATTGGTGACTTTATAGTTTATTTTCTTATTGTTGACGCTACTCACTGTATGACAACACACCCACACACACTGTACACACACATATACATATACATAGCGTGTGCATTGTGTTTACAGGCATATTATGCTGCTGTATGTAAGAGCTTCATTGTTCTGCTTGTCAGTATATATGAAAATTAAACACTGCCAGTTGGAACTTGTTGAATAAGGGCGGATTTGGATGAAAATAGACTGGGCTTGACAGTGAGTGCAGGGCAGGGAGGGGCATAGTAAGAAGTGATACAACATCAAATACGGCACAGTGGTGCAGCTGCTGCCTCACAGCACCAGAGGCCAGAGCCCAATCCTGACCTTGAGTGCTGTCTGTGTGGAGTTTGCATGTTATCCCTATGACACGTAAGTTTCTTCCAGATGCTCTGATTTCCTCCCACATCCCAAAGATGTGCAGGTTTTGCCTCATATATATGTATGTAAAAATGCCCCCAATTGGTAGAGACTGGATGAAAAGTGGATAATACAGAACTAGTGTGAATGGGCGATCGATGGTATGCATGGAATTGATGGGCTGAAGGGCCTGTTTCCATGCTGTATCTCTAACACTAAACTAATTAAATAGAATAGCTAAGAGACTTCCAAGGTTTCAGCACCTTATGGAGAGTTTTATATACAATTCAGCCAAGAATCAGATGGTCATCTAATCTCATGAAGTGACAAATAGCAGTAGCATCTTGTTTACTCCCTACATCGGCACTAATTGTAGCTGTAACCATATATCTGAATAAACTAAGTAACAGACCAGTCTGTTTGTTACCTTTGTTGTGAAGGAAGTCCAATGCGCTTGCAATCTCATGGACAACAATACTGGCTTCTCGCTCGTTGAAGTGCTTTCTCCTGTGTATGTGCGTTAATACAGACCCTGGAGAAAAAAAAGTCAGGGGAGTTAGGACGTCAAAAGTTAATTCAATATCCAAAATGTGGTCAATAATAAAGGGCAATTCTGCAACTGATGCCCTGCTGTGTCAGAGAACAGGGTACGATCCTGACCTCCGGTTTAGTTCAAAGATACACCGAACATCAATCTCCTGTTCACACTAGTTCTATGTTATAACCACTTTCTCATCCACTCCATACACACTGGGGGGCAATTTACAAATGAATCTACAAACCCGCACGTCCCTGAGATACGAGAGGAAACTGGAACACATGGAGAAAACCCACGTGGTCACAGGGGGAACATGCCAACTCCACACAAACAGCATCCAAGGTCAGGATCATGGGGCAGCAGGTGTATCGGTTGCACCACTGTGCTATGTTGAGCACTGAAGTACCTCAGCGGGCCAGGCAGCATCTCTGGAGAACATGGGACTCTTCTTCACCGAGATGTTGAAGATAAGAAGTAAGTGGTTTAGAGAGGACACAAGGAAGATTTGATTCAGCCAGATGGTTGGAGTTCAGAATGCAGTGCCCGAGAAGGTGAGGGTGATAGTCTCATAGCATTTAATTACAATTCTGCTGTGCACTTCAATCATCAAGGCATAAAAGGCTTCAGACCAACTATTGATAGATAGTTACTTGATCAGCATTGACAGGGAGGGCCTGGTTCAGTGCTCAATGAGCCATGATTATACCAATCTTTCAAACTGCACTTTATCTAAAAACACCCATCAGTTAATTAGTTTAAATTCATACCTCCTTTCATCTTTTCAAAAACCAAGTAGAACTTATCCTCATCTTCAAAAAATTCAATGAGTTCGAGAATGTTCCTAAAGGCAAACAATATTTAAAAAAAGGTTAGTTCTAAAAGCCGAGACAGCACGAAAGTGCGCACCAACTAACGTGCCCAACTCATTTAAACCGCGCGATGTCACTTTGCACTGCATTTCTAAAAATGCATAAACAAATTTGCCGGCAATGATAAATAAAAGATGCAGATGAATGAGAGAATGCATTTCACCAGCAAGATCAAAATGCAGTGTGACAGAAATAATTGTGCTGCTGATGCATTGTTTAGGCTTTGTTAAGACAAAGCCATTTCCTAGTCGCGCATCAGGATTATCTATTTACAGCAATCACCTGATGGACTAAAATCGATCCTGTCAGCAAACAGCGGGTGTGCCGCAGCATTAATTGTCTCGTGCTGTCTTTAGGATTAAGTGAGAGCCAAGCTGTACCTGTGTCCCTGACACTGATAGAGCATCTCCACTTCACGGAACACACGGCTGCGACTACGGCCCGGTTGCTTCTCAATAATCTGCAACAAGCAATCAAAGTAAAACCCTTTAGTACAGCCACAGGCACAAAGTCCCATCACACCTTCGTGACTTATGCCCACACTCTCTTGTTCATACTTTTCATGAAAGGCAAGCGAGTGTTTAATTGTCACATGTACCAAAAACAGACCGATGACATTCTTAATTGCAACAAACAGCCCCACGGGTCTGTAAACACAAAACTCAATAGATAACACAAGAAAGACTAGATAATCAAAAAAGAAATGTCGTTAATTTAACGGGCGGTACAGTGGCAGGGTTGCTTCCTTACAGCGCCAGACACCCGGGTTTGAGTCTGACTACAGCTGCTCTCTTACGGAGTTTGCACGTTTCCCTGCGATAGGTGGGTTTTCTCCGGGCACTCCCATTTCCTCCCACATTCCAAAGACGTGCAGGTTTGCAGGTTAATTGGCATGTAAATAGTTCCTAGGCTGTAGGACAGAACTCATGTATGGGTGATTGTTGGTCAGCATGGACTGTGTGGAATGCAGGGCCTGTTTCCACGCTGTATCTATAAACTAAAATACTCCAATATTTGTGCAAAAAAGCCCAAAGTCCTTAGTACAACCACGACAACTTGTAGTTTATAGTTGAGGTTATTGTAAAGTAACCATCTGCCCCTTCTTCAGACAATATTCAAGAAGATCATGGCTAAATCTATCATCTCCTCAAGACAGCAATTTTTCTGCTTATCAATTTCCAAAGTAACTTTTCAGTAGTTTCCTTGTTCTGTATCAAAATTGCGTTATAACCAAAAATGTGCTGGAGCAACTCATAGAGTCAGGCAGCATCTATAGATGGATAGACAACATTTGGGCTGGGACTCTTAGACCCACAACCTCATCTATCCACAGGTCTGTAAAATAGACCCACTGAGCTACTCCTGCAAGTTTGATTTATTGTTGCCGAGCTTGTTTTGCTAATATTAGCAATTCTGTTTTACAAATATTTCCAATCTGCATTATTGGATTGTCCACAGTTCAGCAACAGAAACAGTTATAACTGATATATGAATACATTTAACTATTTAGTAAATATATTTCATTGTTCCGTTGTCCGTACATGTGACAATTAAACATTCTTGAGTATGATTTTGATTCAATAATGTCAAAATACATACATCTGCCAGTCAAAACCCCCTTCACCGATGTCCACCTCTCACTTGTCAGACTTTCTTCCATCCCACCCCACCCCCACAATCAGTCTGAGGAAGGGTCTCGACTCATAACATCACTTTTTCACGTTCTCCAGAGATGCTGCCTGACCGACAGAGTTACTCCAGCACGTTGTATCTTTTTTTTGTAAACCATACCTGCAGTTGCTTGCATCTATACTTATGCGGAGTAATTACTGTGGAGTAATTACTGTGTGTGTTTAAGGTATCGCCCTACATTGATAGATCTGGCTGAGCAAGGGTTAAATGAAGTTCAAAAAAGATATTGTTGTTATAAACCACACTCAAGGCAACCCTATTTGGACAGTATGTACTGTTAAGGCATATCTGGTATATCTATGTTTATTACAAAGCACAAGAATTCTGGTCTAAAGATCACAAGAATTTAAAAATAGCGTGATCAGGAACTGGAGTTAAGAAATATAAAAATCATATTTTTCGCCGATTCGTTGAGTCCCAGTCTAAAAGTGTGTCAGCTTCCTTTAGCACAAAGGAAATGATTTCAGCTGCCATTTAAAAAAAAAAAAATCCTCTTCCAATCCAAAACATTTGGTAAATTCTTCAGTTTAGCAACGCAATTCGAACAAAAAGCTCTTTGGAGTTCACTGGAGACACAAATTAAAAACAGCTGCTTGCAGCAAAGTTTGCCCTCTGCCAGCGAGTTGTGCAGAGTTCCCTCCCCCACCCCACCCCTCCCCCCGCCCCCCCCCTCGGTCGAGAACACTGCATTGTTTGGCTCTTGCTGCTGAACACAATGTCCTAGCTGCCAGCTGCCTATAGCGTTGTCTGGAGGCAGGCAGTCCCACCCTCTTCAATCACCAATAAACTGAGCTTTGATTGCTCCGAAGACAAAGGACACAGACTCTGTAAAAGTGGCGGCTGGGCCAGAATACCCTCCTGCAGGGTCAAAACCCCACCGTGATTGTCTCCTAGTTGAAGCGTCTAAAACTAGAGGGCGATTATAGGGCTATGTGCAGGGAAAAAGAGGGGCACCAACACTAGTGGGTATAAAAAAATAAATAAAAGGCAACCTGCTGGAGTAACTCAGCCGGTCAAGCAACATCTCTGGAGGACATGGCTAGGTGACATTTCAGGTCAGGACCCTTCTTCCGACTTTTACTGCAGGGTATACCACTAGCAATACCGAACATACAGACACACTAAGAAATGTATTAGGGACTTTGCATATTTTTAGAAGTAGATACAAGGTACTGCAGATGCTGGTTTACAAAAAAAGACAAAGTGCTGGACTAACTTAGCGGGTCAGGCATTGTCCCTGGAGATCATGGATAGGAATCGGTACCCGTCTTTAGACAGGTCTGAAGAAGGGTCCCGACCCGAAACGCGACCTATACATGTTCTCCAGTGATGCTGTCTGATCTGCTGAATTACTCCCCAGCACTTTGTGTCCTTTTCCTGCATATATTTTGTTCTGTATTGTTTATTACAAATAAAGTTTATTTTTGAAATTAAAAAACATTGAATTCATTTTGTCATGTTGTTACATTTAATGTACCTGTAAAAGCTGCAGCAAATAAGAATTTCTGAAGAAGGGTCCCAACCCAAAAGATCGTCTATTCATTCACGTTCTCCAGAGATGCTGCCTGACCCGTTGAGTTACTCCAGCACTTTCTGTCTTTTTGGGCGAAGCAATATCTGCAGTTCCTCGTGTCTAAGAATTTAATTTTTCTGTTCCTGGTGCAAATGACAACTAAACTCTTGTATAGGTTCACGATAAGGGGATGTGGGTTTAGAAAGGAACAGATAAAGATTTTCTTCACACAGGTTGAAATCTGGAAGATTCTGCCCAAGAGACACCCATAATAGTTTAGTATCCAAACACAGTAGGCACAGTAACCTTTGGGCCAAGTGCAGTTGAATGAGGATGGGGAATGAGGACTTGTTTCTAAGCTCCATTTCCTTAAAAAAAATCTTCACAAGGGAGACAAAAGCCCACTGCACCTTGCAAAAATTGCAGGCGAAACACAAATTATTTCAATAAAAATCAAAATGGGAAAAAGCTGAAATACTCAGCAGGTCGGGCAACATCTACATGGAACAATAGCGCACAGGAACAGACCTTATGGTCAACATATTGCAAAGTTAATCTAACTGCCTCTGCCTGCACATGATCCATACCTCTCCTTAGCCATGTGTCTATTAAAAGCTTTTTAAACCCCAGATTTATGTCTGCCTCCACCAATGTGTTCCAGGTACCCACCTCTGTGTTAAAAAGAATCTTGCCTCCACATCTCCTTTAAACTTTGTCCCTCTCAAGCTACATCCTCTAACCCTTGACATTTATAGATTGCCGTGTAGAGTAAAAAACCCAAAATGTTAACCATTTCTCTTTCCACAGATGCTGCCTGATCCACTGAGACAGTGGCACAGAGTTTTCTGTTTATACATCTTGTACTTTCATCATCTGCAAGCCCGGAAGACACTTTATAACATCTACAACAGGGCTCAATTTTCAAACCATGCTGCCTTCAGTTTGTTATATTAGTTTATTTCCCCATATAAACCTACAATTTACAATCCCAAAACTATTTTCACTGCTTCTACTAATGATACCAAAATACGGTTATCTTAAAATAACTTCCACAGTTCTCGCACCAACTCATTTAAACCTCTTTTTCATGTTGTGCCCCATATTACTGAAGAAAATGAACCATGTACACTGGTATACTGAGGTTGAGAGGGACAACGTTTAAAGGAGATGTGCAGGCAAGATGTATTCGAGAGAGAGTTAGATTTAACTCCAAGGGCTAACAGATGCAAGGGATATGGGGAGAAAGCAAGAGCTGGATACTGATTTTGGATGATCAGCCATGATCATATTGAATGGTGGTACTGGCTCGAAGGGCCGAATGGCCTACTCCTGCACCTGTTTTCTTTGCAAGATTGGACATGTTGGGCCAAAGGGCCTGTTTCCATACTGCATGACTATGACTCATCGCTGGCTTTCATTGTATAATTCACAATGAGTTTCAGCAAATCACATGATTGGAAGTTGATGGGTTAACTTAGACTTTAGCTTGCCTGCACTACATTTAACCTCCTCCATAGAGGCCACTGCCAAGTATGGAAAAAAAAAAACTGAAATTACAATCTGGGCTGGAATTCAAACTGCAGCCTCCAATTATTATCCTAACCACCAACATACACCGGGTGTCAGGGGTTATGGGGAGGGCAGGAGAATGGCGTTAGGAGGGAGAGATAGATCAGCCATGGCAGACGTCAGGCCAAATGGCCTAATCCTGCTCCTATTACTTATGAACTTTTGAACAAGTCCACCAATATCGCAATAGACTACAATTGGTCAGATAGGTCTCTATTCTCTTTGTTCACCCCTGCATCTACCAGCTCCACGACCTCTCAGCCAACTGGATTTCTCTTATCCGCTCTCCGTGACTGAAATTGTTGCTCTAGCTGTAGAATGAACATTTATTCAGCTTGCACCCATTGACATAGAGTACCATCAACAAGAATACCATCACCCATCTGTCAATTTAATAACCCTTGGGGCACTCTCCGAGCTAAAGGATAGCTGAAGTTATAAGGAATAGGCTATTTGAACGCAAACCTATCTTTGAGTCCTGAGATTTCTGTTAAATTCTGTTTGCTCATTTAAGTGCGGCTACACACCAAACTAACACTCTGAAAAAAGACACAAAGTGCTGGAGTAACTCAGTGGGTGGAGAACATGGATGGGGGGGGGGGGGGGGGGGGGCGTATCGGGCTGAGACTCTGCATCAGGATGCACAATATAAGATTCTAAACTTACTGAAAGATCTGTGTTTAGTCAAGAGTATCAAGATTATTTATTGACCATAAGTACCAGGACAATGAAATTCTGAAGCAAGGTCCCAACCCAAAATGTTGCTTGTCCATCCCCTCCACTGACCCGCTGAGTTCCTCCAACACTTTGTGTTTTGCTCAAGACTCCAACTTCTGCCTTGCGGCTCCACAATGACATCCTTGTTTGCTGCAGCTTTACAGGCACATTAAACACCACCAATAAATAGGCAATACATTATTAGTTACACAAGTAACCCAGACCATAACAGTGCAAGCCAAAGCACACAGTGATCTTTTCCAAGTGTCCCCAGCGTGCATCAAGTTTAGTTTAGTTTGGAGATACACCATGGAGACAGGCCCTTCGGCCCACTGAATCCACGCTGACCATCGATCACCCATTTACACTGGTTCTATGTTATCCCCCTTTCTCATCCACTGCCTATACACCAAGAAACAATTTACAGAGGCCAATTAGTTCACTAACCCATGTGTCTTTGGGATGAGGAAGGGAACCAGAGCACCCAGAGGAAACCCACGCAGTCACAAAGAGAACATGCAAACTCCACATAGACAGCACCCGAGGTCAGGGCTAAACCCGGGTCTCTGGCGAAGTTAATTTTCAGAAACTTTAATTAGATTTGGGGACAATACATTCAAGGCAGATACCAGTCATTCTTATTAACTAATAAAAGACAGTGCTGGAGTAACTTAGCAGGTCAGGCAACATCTCTGGAGAACATGGATAGGTGATGTTTCATGTTGGGACCCTTCCAGACCCAAAACTTCACCTATCCATGTTGGTCGGATGCTGCCTGACCCGCCGAGTTACTCCAGCACTTTGCCTCTTTTTTTTTTTCTTTTTTTTTTGTAAACCAGCGCCTGCAGTTCCTGGTTTCTACATTCTCGATGACTTGTTGCCAAGAACGCTTTGGCTGAAATATCATAACCAAGGGAGAGGATAAGATTTCAGAGCAACTCCTCCTAATACAGCCGCGCCCTCAAACTAACCCAGATTGCTCAATCAACAAGCGCGTGATGCAATTTACATTCAGAGTTACTAAGCACACAACTCACCTTCACAGCATATTCTTTGTTGGTGATTAGGTTCCCACAAGTCTGCACTCTGGCAAAAGATCCTTCCCCCAACATCTCTCCATTGAGTTTGTAAACATCTGCGAGAACAGCAGGAAAAAAAAAGGCAAAATAAGAGACACACAAGGAACTGCAGATAAGACACAGAACATAGAACAGTACGGCGAGAGAACAGGCCCTTCGGCCCACAATGTCTGTGCTGAACATGATGCCAAGACCAACTCTTACCTGCCTGCGCATAATCCATAAACCTCAATTCCCTGCATATTCATGTGCCTATCCCAAAAGTCTCTTAAACACCACTATCATTTCTGCCTCCACGATCACCACACACCACCCTCTGTGTGTAAAAAAACAATTTGATGTTGGAATTTTAAGCAAAACACAGAGTGCTGGAGGAACTCAGCAGGTCAGGTGCAGGGAATGGACAGACGACATTTCGGGTCAGGTCTGAAGAAGGATCCCATCCCGAAATGTCACCAGTCCATTCCCTCCACAGGTGCTGCCTGACCCGCTGTGTTCCTCTGGCACATTATGTTTTCTTTGAGTAAGAGGGTCTGTCCAGACATAATCCTCACTGCCCAACATGAGGAACACCAACCAAATTTAAAATTTGTGAATAAATAATTTTCTAAAGTTCAAGCAAAGGTAAATATCACTCCTACAAAACTCAACCTTGTTCAAATAAAACCCTTGCTCACATACAAGAACAGTTACTGGATTATGCAGCCTATAAATAATCAAATTTGCTAAGTATCTGCAGTGCATTTAAGCAGAAAGTCAAAGGAGAAAAGGTTTTTAATTACAGATACCCCTTTTAACTAAGACCCAAGAAGCTGCAGATGCTGGAATCTGGAGCAAAAAACAAAGTGCTGGAGGAACTCAGCGAATCAGGCAGCATCAGTGGAGGGAATGGACAGGTGGCCCTTCAACTAGACTGAAGGGTCTCAACATGAAACATCACCAAATTCCTCCTTTCCCCTCTTTCTTTTAAACCCCTTTTAATGCTCTTGCTAAGCTGAACAATATCCCAAACCATGAATCTCCACTTCAGTTGCATCTGGTAAAACAAAACGCAGTTACTGATATTTCCTGTACATTCCACTGCAAGTCTGGCAATTTCAACAACATTTAAGCCCTTCCTGACTGCCCATTGTTTAAACACAGGGATTTAAATTGATTGATGTGAAACATACAGCATGGAAAAAGTCCCTTCGGCCAACTGAATCCACACTGACCCATTAACACCAGTTCTATGTTATCCAACTTTCCCCATCCAAGCCCTACACACTAGGAGTGTAGGAAGGAACTGCAGATGCTGGTTAACACTGAAGATAGACACAAAATGCTGAATAACTCATCAGGTCTGGCAGCATCTCTGCAGAGAAGGAATGGGTGACATTTCGGGTCGAGACCCTTCTTCAGAAGGAGGGCCTTGTGTCCACACTAGGGGCAAATTACAGGGGCTGATTAACCTACAAACCTGCACGTCTTTGGGACGTTGGGAGGAAACCAGAGCACCTAGAGGAAACCTGCACAGTCACAGGGAGAACATGCAAACTCCACACAGACAGCACTCAAGGTCAGGTCAGGAACCCGGGTCTCTGGTGCTGTGAGGCAGCAGCTCTCCCAGCTGTAAATGTGCACCTAGCTGTGACCACAGGAAACGATTGTGCACGTGGAATGCAATCTGCAAATGTAGCAAAGTAACACATCCGGCGAGAGAAAGCCTACCTTCAAATTTGCCACTGAAGCTGTCTGTGGCACGACATCGCTTTTTCTTCTTGTTTCTTTTCTTTGCGTCTGGGATGTCAATGGGCTGACTAGAGGGCATACCTGCAACAAACCACACTCGGTTTTAATTTCACATGTGAGCAGACAGGAAGAATAAAACACAACTCACACGGGCAGCATTTTAAAATAATAATAAGCTCAGCAACAACTTACCAGGCCTGGCAGGACGGTCGAAATTAAACACCTTCTCAATATGAGATGGCCCAGTGTCGTCACAATAATCATCAAAAGGTGTCTGGCCCTGTAACACAAATACAGGTTAATATTACAAATTCATAGCTGGTGTAGGATGCAGTGCAGTGCAAGAGGCTTTTTGTAACCAGCTAGTCAAACCAAAACAAAGATCACAGTTACAAGGAGAGCGCCTACTTGGGGTTTGCATCAGCTGATGCCTCAAAATGGAGCCGGCTTTAAACCCTGAAAGGTGTCCAGGGCATTAGTCCTCCCACTGAAAAGCTTCATTAAACCCAAATGAACAGGAATTAATGCAACAAGGGCGCGGTGAAAATTAATATAGGACAATCTCCCTGGTCATTTTCCCCACGTTCTGCTCCTTGCCAGCAACACCGTTCACTCCGAGATTTTAAATGTCGCTTGACAAGCAAATGGAGGAAAAATGGATTTATGTTTATCTTCTTTTTCTCCGCCTCACAGACAAGGCTCGGCAAGTTTTACCTTGAATGAACGGTGGAATCCTTTCAACTCTGCAGTCTTGTTCTGAACCATTTTTTCCCCCTTCACAGTAACAATTTCCACGCACACACACACACAAAAAAAAGAATCAGCTGAAGTCTCAGGCAGAGGATGTAGTTTGAAGGTGGAAGTGCTCGCTATTGTCCCAGTGTATATGGCCTGCAATACCAAAAATAGAACGATACATTTAGATATTTAATCTTTCCTTGAAATCGTTGCAAATCCAACCTACAGCCACCAAATAAACGTCCAACCCCTAACTAGATCACACCACCTTCCGATATGTCCACACACCGATCGCTTTTCCTAATACATGTTGTAAATGCAACTTATAAAGTGCATTTTCAGATTGCATCAACGTCTGTTTAAAACTGCTGACAGCTTGTATTAAATGCAAGCAGTTTCAATCTGCATTAGAAAAAATATGCACCTTCCATTTTCCAGCACAATAACTTACCAGCACAACACTCCTTCACTAGCCAGCCAGCAGCCTAGTGCTAATCTACAAGCGGCAGCCGTAGGGACACGCTCATTTATAACCTCCCAGCTGTAAACATGCAAGGCCGCCTACGTGCCAACCCGTCAGGGCTGCGTAGCCAGAGATTAGCCTGGGAACAGTGCGCTGTACTGTACAGCAGCCGCCCCAATCACAGTGCTCATGGCTACGTGCACTTAACTCCTTCCTCGCCGGAGAGTTTCACAAACTCCGCCCCGGTTGCATCAGACAATGGAACCGCTGGGACAAGCTGTCCCTCCACTTCTGTGCATTTTGTTCAACCCTTCCCCTTAGAATGTTTGGTCAGAATACAAAATGTCACCATTTCCACCATCACAATGATCTAGAAACAAAGGGCTGGTTGATACACAAAGTGCTGGAATAACTCAACAGGCCAGGCAGTATCTCTGGAGAACATGGAAAGGTGACGTTTTGGGTTCAGTCTGAAGAAGGATACCGATCCATGTTCTCCAGAGATGCTGCTTGACCTGCTAAGTTACTCCAGCACATTGTGTCTTTTTTATCAGAATGATCTAACCTTGTGTTGATATATCTGCAGTTGTAGAATGACAGATATGGGCGACACCCAGTGGCGCAGCTGGTAGAGCCGCTGTCTCAGAGTGCCAGCGAGCCCGGTTCAATTCTGACCTCGGGTGCCGTCTGTGGAGTTTGCATGTTCTCCCTATGATCACGTGGGTTTCCTCCCAAATCCCAAAGTTGTGCCGGTTTGTAGGCTAGTGTGTAGGGAGTGGTGTGAAAGTGGGATAACATAGAACCAATTTGAACGGGTGATCGATGGCCGGTGTGGACTCAGTAGGTCGAAGGGCCTGTTCATATGCTGTATCTCTACTAAACTACATGCCAACTCCATTAACTTAGAAACACAAGGAAATACAGATGCTTTTGGATTCTTATCTTAGAGTCGTACAGCATGGAAACAGGCCCCTTGGTCCAACTTGTCCACACACTGACCAAGATGCCCCATCTAAGCTAGTCCCAATTTGCCTGTTGTTTGCCTATATTCGTCTCAACGATTCCTATCCATGTACCCGTCCTATAGGGAGAGGTTGGGTAGACTTAAGACTTTATTTGTTGGAACACAGGAGGTTGAGGGGTGATCTTATAGAGGTGTATAAAATCATGAGGGGAATAGATAGGGTGAATGGACGGAATCTTTTACCCAGAATCAAAAGGGGAAAGAAAAGCCAGAGGTCATAGGTGTATGACGTACTCCCCTACCCAGAGTAGGGGAACCTAGAATCAAAGGAGATGAGTTTATGGAAAGATTGAATAACTTGAGAGACAACTCTTTCACAGGGGGTGGTAGGTATATGGAACAATCTGCCAGAGGAGGCAATTGAGGCAGGATTTAAAAGACACTTGGACAGGTATATGGATAGGAAAGGTTTAGAGGGTTTCTGACTAAATGCGGGCAAATGGGACCAGCATAGATGGGGCATTTTGGTTTGCATGGATGACCTGGCCCAAAGGTCCTGTTTCTGGACTGTATGACTATGACTTTAACATGTTGCTGAAAATATGACATGTTCTGCCTTGGTTCATGTAGCAGACAAGAGGGATATGTAGCCACCCTGCCACAGGGGTATGCAATCCCACTGGGCAAAATGCTTCACGGCTGTGGCTTACCCAGTTTGATAGAATAACTTATTTTTACTATATTAAGATAAAGCATGTATGATTCATTTTCCTCCCACATCCCAAAGACGTACGGGTTGGTAATTATCCGCTGTAACTTTCTCTCCCAGTGTGCAGGTAGTATGTGGGGGGAGCTGAAGGGAACGTGGGCAAAATAAAATGGGATTGGTGTAGTAAAACACAAAGTGCTGGGGTAACTCAGCGGGTCAGGCAACATCTGTGCAGGGAAGAGTCAGGCGATGTTTTGGGCTGCGACCCATCTTCAGACTGACTGACTGAGGGGTAGAAAGTTGTAAAAGAGAGATGAGGGCAGCACAGAGCAGGACGAGTGATAGGTGGATACAGGCCTGGGAGGTTTGATTGGTGGTGTAGAATTAATGCAATGGTGGGTGTTGACTCGATGGGCTGAAGGGGCTGTTTTCCATGCTGTATGACTATGACGTTGACCGCTGGGGAGGAATTCTGCTCTAACTGATATTGCACGTTTCTAAATGCACTAAGCTCTCTCCCCCTCTCTCTGCAACATTCTTGACAATTGCATCATTCTTTGCAACAACTGATAGACCTCCTTGCTGAATTATGACGGTGCAACAAGTGGCAGGTGAAAGTGTCAGAACATGGCCAACATTCCAAAAAATAAAGCACAACACACACATCAGGCCCAAACCCTCGATTCTCATAGAGTGTTCAAACCCTGTACCACACGGGAGCACAGTGCCCATGACATTAGTGCGAGCAAGTCTACACAGGGCCGTTGTATTATTTATAAACACGTTCCACAGTGTGCTGTCACATCTGTGAGCTGCATGAGGAGCACAGTGGCACAGCTGGTAGAGCTGCTGCCTCACAGCGCCAGAGATCCAGATTCAATCCTGATCTTGGGTACTATCTGCGTGAAGCTTGCATGTTCTCCCTGTGACGTCACAGGTTTCCTCCAGGTGCGCTGGATTCCTCCCACATCCCCAAAGATGTGTGGGTTTGTAGGGTAATTGACCCAATGTAAATTTCCCCCAGTGTGCAGGGAGTGCACGTGACAGTGGGATAACATAGAACTAGTGTGAACGGCTGAACGATGGTCGCTGTGGACTCGGTGTGGACTTTACTATCCGTGTACCAGTCCAAATATCTTTTGAATGCAGTTTTTGTACCTGCCTCAACTGCCTCCTATAGCAGTTTGTTCCATACACCCACCACCCTTTACAGGGAATAGTTGCCCTCAGGTTCTTATTAAATCTGTCCCTTCTCAGCCTTAAACCTATGTCCTCTACGTTGACTCCTGCACTGCAATGAGAAAGATCCCAGCCTATCCAACTTTTCACTGTCACTGAAGCCTGCAAGCCTAACATCCTGGTGAATCTCTTCAGCACCCTGTCCAACAATGGCATATTTCCATATTTCCTACAGCAGAGGAAGGGAGAATGAGACATTGGGGGGGAGGGGTGGGATGGCGGGGGGGGGGGGGGGAGTTGGGGGAATGGTCACCCGCATGATAAGGTTGTGGAAGAGGGTTCATCGGACGAGCACTCTTGAGTCTGGGTAGAGTTGTCTCAGGACCTAAGAGACTCCTTAGAGGACCTAGAATATGTCAGGTTGTTGATCTGCGGCCCATTTAACTAATGCCAAAGCACGCTTGGACGCTCTGATTTAGGAATGTATTCCTTTAGAGGTGTATAATATCATGAGGAAGAATAGATAGGAAGAATGCACGGAGTCGTAGTGGAATCAAGAAATGGAGGACCAAGGTTTAAGGTGAGAGGGGAAAGATTTAATGGGAAGCCGAGGGGCAACCTTTTCACTCTTATAGAGGTGTATAAGATCATGAGGGAACTAGATAGCACAGAGGATTTTACCCAGAGAAAGGGAATCAAGAACAGGGACACAGGTTTAACGTGGGAAGGGCAATATTTAATAGGAACCTGAGGGGAAACCTTTCACTCAGTGGCTTGTGGACATGTGGAACGAGCTGCCAGCGGAGGTAGTTGAGGCAGGTACTATAACAACATTTAAAATACTTTTGGATGGATGCATGGAAAGGAAAGGTTCAGAGGGACGTGGGCCAAATGAGGACCAGCATCTACGTCGGTGTGGACGAGTTGGGTCGAAAGGCTTGTTCCTGTACTGTAGGATGCAATTACTCTATGAATCAGGCCTGACCTTGATGGGCTTCAACTGCACAAAGAATTCTTGCACCATCGAAACCTGTGACACATGCACCTCTGTGTCATTGTGCAAATGGTGTAGTCTCCGTTTGTGTGCCTGACACAAGGAGAAAATTGTGAAAGTGTTCTATGTGCATACGAAGCATTCGATGACAAGTTTTTTGAGGTACAAATTCAGTTCTGAAGCTCAGAAGAACAGTACAGGAATCACGAGAACTCTCAGATCTTTATACCCGAATGGAACATTGTAAAGAGTCAAGAGTGGTTAGAGACATACAGCATGGAAACAGGCCCATCGGCCCAACTTGTTCACTCCGATCAACACTTGCCCATTTACACCTGTCTGTGTTCGGCCCATATGCTTCTAAATCTTTCCTATCCATGTACCTGCCCAATTGTTGCGATAATACCCACCTCAACTATCTGCTGCAGCAGCTCATTCCATACACCTACGACCCTTGGTGTAAAAAAGTTGCTCCTCAGGTTCCCCCTCCCTCATTTTGAACCCATGTCCTCTGGTTCTCGATTCCCCAACTCTGGATAAAAGACACTGGGCATTTACCCTATCCATTCCAAATTATAGTTTGCAACGACAACAGAACAATGAAACTCTTACTTGTAGCAGCATAACAAGCCTGCAAACACAATACGCACCGATAACATAAATTAACCAAAGTTCAATAAATTAATAACTCCTATACTAGTGCAAACCCCCCCCCCCACCAAATCCTTATTGCAACCAAAGACAGTCCATAGTTCATAGTTTAGTTCGTTTTGAACTACTGTAGGTTTGAGCAAAAAAGAGAAAAGGAGATGGGAAAAGAAGAGTAGAGAATTACTGTTAAAATTACTGTTAAGTTCTTGTGCTATAACACCAGGATAAGCACTCAACCAAGAAAACCAAGACCAAAGCCAAAGTTGTATCTAAACAGCTTAGACACACTCTGAGTCTGAAGAAGGGTTTCGGCCCGAAACGTCGCCTATTTCCTTCGCTCCATAGATGCTGCTGCACCCGCTGAGTTTCCCCAGCAATTTTGTGTACCTTCGATATTCCAGCATCTGCAGTTCCCTTTTGAACAGCTTAGACACACTTATGCTCCTGGAGGTGCTGTAACAAGTCCCATCTGTGACATTGCTGTTCTCATTTAACGGGGTTCCTTATTATTGCAAAATATTAAATGCTTCTTATTCTAAATTCCTACCAAATCACATTGAGAGTTTTTTGTTGGCACTCTGCTCATGAGGAATATAATGGCTGGCTGGTTGAATGTTTAAAAAAAATATCCGTGGAATGTTCTTGAGGCTGCGTTTAATCTCAGTGTGGATTTCAGCCTTAATGAACAAGCTAATGAAAAGCATATGTATGTCAGTCCTGACGGGAAAGGAATCTGACTCCCCCTCTGGAGAGGGCCAGGTTTTGTGTTCCTAGAACCTTGGCGAACAGACCAAAGCTTTCCTGCCGCTGAGGATCTGCATGTACCTTTTTCTAAGCAAATACGTCTGCTTTGCTAAAACAGAGAGTATTACAAAACCACTGGTCAAAAGGTCATGGATTTGATGCACGGATTTTTAAGCAGAAGAGGAGCAGAATAAAGTGTTGGTGTGATGGCAGAGAAGATCAAACACATTGATGATTCAAGATCCTGTTTCCCCTTATTTCCTAACAAAACCAGAGACCATTTGTGTAGGAAGGAACTGCAGATGCAGGTTAAATCCGAAGATACAAAAAGCTGGGGTAACTCAGTGGGTCAGGCAGCATCTCTGGAGAAAAGGAATAGATGACGAGACCCTTCCTGACTCTCAGTCTGAAGACGGGTCTCAACCAGAGACCATTGGGTCCATTGAGTCTATACTGACTCGTAAGATTATTCCCATCAATCCTACTTCCCCACTCACCTTCCTGTAACCTATTCTCTCTCATTAACTTATATCAACCCAATTATGGAGACACAAGGAACTGCAGATGCTGGAATCTTGAGCAAAACACAAAGTGCTGAAGTGAACTCAGTGGGTCAAGCATGTGGAGGTATAGATTAGTCTGAAGAAGGACTCCGACCCAAAACGTCATCTGTCCATTCCTTTTGCAGATGCTGCCTGACCTGTTGAGTTACTCCGGTAGTTATGTTCGATGCTGTTATGGTCTGTATACCGAGTATAACTAGGATAATTCATTATATTATTGATTAACTTTGCAGCTAGGTAGAATTTCATAGTTCTGTTCCTGGTCCATATGAAAATCAAACACTCACAACCCTTTAGATTCTTTAGATTCTTGCTTCTTCCCCACTGTATTCAGACTACTAAACTGTCCTCCAACAAGCTAGGGTGTAGCCCAGATCTTCCAACCTACCTCATTGCACACCTTGCATTTTTCTCTGCAACTGTAACACTATAAAACTGTAACACTATTCTGCACTCTGGTATTTTTCTCTTTGCACTACCTGTTGTACTTATGTTTGGCTTGATTGCACTCATGTGTACACAAGGATCCGCAGTTGCTGGTTTAAAAAGAAAACACACACAAAGTGCTGGAGTAACTCAGTGGGTCAGGCAGTATTTCTGGAAGACATGGATAAGCGATGTTTCAGGTCAGGACCCTTACTTAGACTCTGAGAGGAGGAGAACTTCTTCAAAGTGGACATAACCTGAGGAGATTTTGCAGTGGAACAGTAAAATATAGACACTTAGAGCAGCAGATGGGGGTTTACGAAAAGTCTGAAGAAAGGTCCTGACCCGATGCAGTCCATGTCCCCCAGAGATGCTGCCTGACCTGCTGCGTTACTCCAACACTTTGCACTTCGTGTTTTACTCAAGATTCCAGCACCTGCAGTTCCTTGCGTCTCTCATACACGACCTACATATTACAAAAAAACAATAAATTCAGAACAATTCTGAAATTCTTCCAACAATTCCACTGTTTATAAAATACTCCAGCACTTTGTGCATGTTTTTTTGTATCCATGTACAGTATGATTAGACTGGATAGTATGTAAGCCACGTTTTTCTATCATATCTCGGCACACATGACAATATTAAACCAATACTGATACCAACCACTGTGCAATGTGATAGTGAAAAACGAATGAAAGTGCTATAATCCTCTATAAATATATTTACTAAACAGGAATAACTTCCACGCTATCAGTGCATGTGTTTATATTTTTGAATTCAAGGTCATCTTTTTATGATGCAACTATGGCTGTGTGTTTGGCAATAAGTCTACATTGGCCATATAACCTTGTAATATCCCGAAAATGTGACTCATGTACCAAAGTGAGTCAATAACCACGACACTTCCTGTTAGATGCCCGATTCCCTCAGCAAGTGGGGATATCACTCCTGATTCTATTGAAATGCTGTAAAGTCGATTTATAAACCTTCTGCTGATGGATTGAGCCAATGGATTGCATGTAAATTCACCGACTGGTATAAAATAGTGAATCCTGAGTAGTTCCTCCTTTGTTGCATGTATCCAGATTTTGCACTTGGTGTAACAGGTGCCTCTACAATGGATTGGGCCAATCTCCATTATGAGAAGGATGTTATTAAGCTATGGAGAAGATTTATGAGGATGTTGCCATGACTTGATGGCCTGAGCTATAGTGAGAGGTTGGGCAGACTAGGACTTTATTCCTTGGAGTGCAGGAGGCTGAAGGGTGATCTTAGAGGTGTATAGATCATGAGGTGATTAAAGAGGCCAGATGCACAGTCTTTTACCTAGAGTAGGGGAATCAAGAAGCAGAGGACATAGGTCTAAGGTGAGAGGGCAAAGATTCAATAGGAACCTGAGGGACAACCTTTTTTAAACAGAGGGTGGTCAGTGTATTAAACAAGCTGCCAGAGGAGGTAGTTGAGGCAGGTACTATAACAACATTTAAAAGATATTTGGAGAGGTACATGGATAGAAAAGGTTTAGAGGGATAGGGGACAAATGCGGGTATGTGGGATTTGTGCAGTGGGGCATCTTGGTTGGCATAGGGAAGTTGGGCCGAAGGGCCTGTTTCCATGCTGCATGACTCTATCACTCTATGGCTTTCCAGTTCATTGACACTCATCATTACCAAGGACCCACGCCACCCTGGCCGCGCTCCCATTTCACTCCTGCCTTTGGGAAGAAGTTACAGGAGTCTGAAAACTGTGGCCACCAGGTTCAAGAACAGCATCTTTCCAACAACCATCAGACAAACTCCAACTAAACTTCCAACTATGAACTGTGTAGGAAGGAACCGCAGATGCTGATTTAAACCGAAGATAGACCCAAAAAGCTGGAGGAACTCAGCAGGACAGGCAGCATCTCTGGAGAGAGGGAATGGATGACGTTTCGGGTCAAGACCCTTCTGAAGAATTCCTTCTCTCCAGAGATGCTGCCTGCCTCGCTGAGTTACTCCAGCTTTTTGGGTCTATTTCCAACAATGAACTGTCTTGTTCATACTAGGGACTTCGGGCTTTTGCTTTATCTTGTAGTTTTTATTTATTGAACATTTTTTTGCTTGTTTATTTTGTGTACTATTGTGTACTACATTAACAGACACGTAATGCTGCTGCAAGTAAGACCCTCAGTGTTCTGTTGTCGATACATATGACAAGTGAACACTCTTGACTCTCTTGACACTTAGAGACAAAAAGAGCACAAGTGCCTCTCCAATGCAGAGACCAAACACTTTCCAATCCACTGACGCACACGTACAGACCAAAAAAAGATATGTTCATCGACTGTCCTCTGTTTTTATTTAATAAACTCTCAAAACATCGTACCCGATGAGAGAGCGTGGGAGAGAAGGTTCACCAGGAAGTTGCCAGGACTTTAGTCATGGGCACAGCTTGTGCCACCTCCAATGGGATCCCAACACTAGTCATATCTTCCCATCTCCACCCCTTTCCACCTGATTAACTCAAAGATAGACACAAAATGCTGGAGTAACTCAGCGGGACTGGCAGCATCTCCGGTGAGAAGGAATGGGGTGACGTTTTGGGTCAAGTTCCCTGGTTAACTCATCCCTTCCCATCCAAACCAACCCCTCCCCAAGTACCTTCCCCTGCAACCGCAGGAGATGCAACACCTGTCCCTATGCCTCCTCCCTCGACTGTCCAGGGACCCCGAGAGTCCTTTCAGATTAGTCAGAGGTTCACTTATACCTCCTCCAACCTCATCTACTGCATCCATTGTTCAAGAAGCGAGACAAAAGGTAGACTGGGAGATCGTTTCGCTGAACACCTTCGCTCAGTCCGCCTGAACCTACCTGATCTCCCGGTTGCTAAACACTTTAATTCTCCTTCCCATTCCCGCACTGATCTTTCTGTCCTAGGTCTCCTCCATTGTCAGAGTGAGGCTAAATGCAAATTGGAGGAATAGCATCTCATATTTTTCATGGGCAGCTTACAGCCCAGTGGTATGAACCACTGTTAGAGATTTCTCTAACTTCTAGTAACCCCGGCATTCCTGCTCTCTCTATCCCACCCCCACCCAAGTTGCACCAGCTTCTCGTTTTCACCCAACAAACAGCAAACAATGGCCTGTTTCCTTTATCATCGTTACATTTTTATTGTATATCTTTCATTCATTGTTCTTTATCTCTCTACATCATCATCTATATCTCTCATCTCCTTTTTCCCAGACTGGTCTGAGGAAGAGTCTCAACCCGAAACGTCACCCATTCCTTCTCTCCAGAGATGCTGCCTGTCCTGCTGAGTTACTCCAGATTTTTGTGTCTATCTTTTGTCCAAGGTGGAGATGCTTTCTTTGGAACAAAGGCAGCTGAAGGGAGATTTAATGGACGAGTATGAATCCATGAAAGTTTGAGACAGGGTAACCAGGAAGTGCCCAGTTCCCTGAGCAGAGATATCTATACCCAGAGGACAGAGATCAAAGGAAGAATGGTTGGAAAGGAGGTGAGACCATTTTGTTTTCAACCAGCGATGTCTGCGGTGACTGTCTGAAGGAATGGGGATGATCATAATCATCAGGGTATTTAAAAAATACCCAAATTAACACAAACTTAGAGGCAGCACGGTGGACCTCTGGGTCCACAATGTTCAATTAAACTAATCTCCTTTCCTGCACGTGAACCATATCCCTCCATTCCCTGCATATCCATGTGCCTGTCAAAAAGCCTATTAAACATCATTATCGTATCTGCCTCAAGCACAACCCCCGGCAGTGAGTTCCAGGCACTCAACACTCTCTGTGTAATAAATGTGCCCTGCACACTTCTTGAAACTTTGCTCCTCGCACTTTAAACCTATGCCCTGGGAAACTAGAGGGCAAAGAAACTAGAGGGCAAAGAAACTAGAGGGCATAGGTTTATAAAGTGAGAGAGAAATTATTTGAAGACGTTCTGAAGGGTAAGATTTTCACACAGAAGGTGGTAGATTAGTGGAACAAGCTGCTGGAGGAAGTGGTAGAGACAGATAAAATAACAACATTTTAAAAGCATTTGGGCAAGTAAGTTTATGTTCATAAGTAACAGGAACAGAATTAGGCCATTCACCCCATTGTGTCTATTCCACCATTCAATTATGGCCAGTCTATCTTTCCCTCTCAACTCTATTCTCCTGCCTTCTCCCCATAATCTCTGCCCAAGTACATGGATAGATAAGGAATAGAGGGATATTGGCTAAACGCAGGAAATCTCATGCAGTATGGATGAGTTGGGCCGAAGGGCCTGTATGCTTGTTGTATGACACTATGACCACAGTTCTATTTACAACTGGCCAAGTTATGGGAAGATGTATTACATGTCATATTCTCGGGTTACCACTCTGTTTGAAGCATTTTGTTTGAGTGTTGCTTTAAAATAGGATTTACAACCAACATGAAATGTGCCGATCTGGGGGGATTTATTGATTAGACCCACGTGTAAACGGTCACACACGCTTATTGATAAACGGCTGCAAACCTCTCCAGCATCACAATATGTTTATCACATTCCAGCCTTTAACCAGTGCGCAGGAACATGGATAGGAAAATAGTTACTCCAGCACTTTGTGTCTTCCCTTGAGTAACCAGCATCTGCACTTCCTGAAATCCACTTAGTAAAGATTTAGATGGATATGGGGTAAGAGTTGTAAATGGGGTTAGCTTAGATGTTAAATGTGTCCAAAAAGGATTCTTAAAGCAGAGAGTCTTGTTCAATGGTGAGCTACATTCATAGATTCATGGAATGGAAATGTGTCCTTCGGCCTAACTCACCCATGCCGACCAAGATGCCCCATCTAAGCTGAACCCATTTACCTGCATTTGGCCCATATCCAAACCGTTCCTATCCACGTACCCGTCCAAATGTCTTTTAAATGCTATCATTGTGCCTGCCTCAACCATTTTCTCTGGCAGGTAGTTCCATACACCCACCACCCTCCTTGTGAAAAAGTTGCCCCTCGAGTTCAAATTGGTCTCCTAATCTGAAGAAAGACATTCTTGCCATAGAGGGAGTACAGAGAAGGTTCACCAGACTGATTCCTGGGATGGCAGGACTTTCATATGAGGAAAGACTGGATAGACTCGGCTTGTACACGTTGGAATTCAGAAGACTGAGGGGGGATCTTATAGAAACTTACAAAACTTAAGGGGTTGGACAGGCTAGATGCAGGAAGATTATTCCCGATGTTGGGTAAGTCCAGAACTAGGGGTCACAGTTTAAGGATAAGAGGGAAGACTTTTAGGACCGAGATGAGGAAATCATTTTTTACACAGAGAGTGGTGAATCTGTGGAATTCTCTGCCACAGAAGGTAGTTGAGGCCAGTTCATTGGCTATATTTAAGAGGGAGTTAGATGTGGCCCTTGTGGCTAAAGGGATCAGGGGGTATGGAGAGAAGGCAGGTACAGGATACTGAGTTGGATGAACAGCCATGATCATATCAAATGGCGGTGCAGGCTCGAAGGACCGAATGGCCTACTCCTGCACCTATTTTCTATGTTTCTATGTTTCTAAATCTTTCCCCTCTCACCATAAACCCCTATGTCACAAAGAAGTACGGACACTCAGGCTTGAGATAGCTTGCCTTGCCCAGAGTCAAAATGAGGGAGAACACAGAAGAGTACAGCACCAAAACAGGCCCTTTGGCCCAAAATGCCTGTGCTGTACACGATGCCAAATCTTATCTGCCTGCACGTGATCCACATCCCTCCATTCCAAGCACATCCATCTTCCTACCCAAAAATCGCTTCCAAGTCACCATTGTAACTGCCTCGACCATCCAGGCACTTACCACCCTCTGTGTAATAAAATCTCTACCGTATCGCAAGGAAGATATGTGGCGTTAAATTTATCTTTGGAGAAAAGACTCTGCACTCACCTGGTGACTGAGAGGGTGACGTCAGCTGGAAATTGAAGCAGCCCCAGTGGAGTGTGTCTCCCTGCTCGTGTTACACAAACACTGACCTAGAAACTAACTAGAGCTGGCACACCACCAGAAATAAATTTGACCGTCATAAACACCTCCAAACACACACACGCGAAGACAAGGGAATGGATTGTAAGGTTCGGAGGCTTCTTCTCACTCGAGCGGCTGATGTTCCCAACGTTCTCTCTGCTTGTGCCAGAGACAGAATGGCCCTGGGAAAGTGAAAGCTGAGAACGGAGTAGTATTAGATGCACAAATTACTCAGTGGTCTGTGAAGCCTAAATGCAAGACTGCAGAGTTTTGTCTTGTCAAGATAACTTTCATGTTTAATACTATTCCGTACACCTTCCAACCTTTTGCAATCTACTGAAAATTTGACTAGCAACAGTGTCAGGGCCCTGTGTTTGATCCTGACCTCGGGTGCTGTCTGTGCAGAGTTTACACGTTCTCATTGTGACCTGCGTGGGTTTCCTTTGAGATTTTCGGTTTACTCCCATACTCCAAAGACGTACAGGTTTGTAGGTTAATTGGCTTGGTATAAATGTAAAATTGTTCCTAGCTTGTTTGTAGGATAGTGTTAATGTGCAGGGATCGCTGGTTGGCGCTGGCTCGGAGAGCTGAAGGGCCTGTTTCCGTGATGCATCTCTTAACTAAACTCAACTAACCTCCAGTTTCCTCCCACGTCCCAGGTTTGTAGGGTAATTGGCCTGGAACTGGTGCGCTACAATGCTGAGAACTATATTCTGCACTCTGCATCTTCCCCTTTGATGTACATATTGTAGAGTTTGGCTTGATTGTAATTATGTATAGTGTTATCTGATCTGACTGGATTGCATGCAAGACAAAACTTTTCACAGTTACTCGGTACACGTCAGTAATAAACCTAAGCCGAATAAACCTAACCCCACCTCTGCCTTGCTCTAGTAGCCACAGGACCTATGTGACTGGCCCTATGTGAACTTACTGTTCAATGGTGACACCAAGAATATTGATGGTAGACAAAAATGCTGGAGAAACTTAGCGGGTGAGGCAGCATCTATGGAGCGAAGATATAGGTGACGTATCGGGTCAAGATCCCTCTTCAGACCAAGAATATTGATGGCATGACATTCAGCGACAGTAGCATTAACGGATGCCAAGTGTAGTTTTCAGCCTTTCTCCTGGCATAGGTAGACTTTAGACATTAGACTTTAGAAATACAGTGTAGAAATACAAAATACATTTACAAATACAATACCCATCGGACACCCATGTCTGTCTGTCTATCTATCTATCTATCTATCTATCTATCTATCTATCTATCTATCTATCTATCTATCTATCTATCTATCTATCTATCTATCTATCTATCTATCTATCTATCTATCTATCTGTCTGTCTGTCTGTCTGTCTGTCTGTCTGTCTGTCTGTCTGTCTGTCTGTCTGTCTACATATCTATTTATCTATCTATGTATCTACTGTATCTATCTATCTATCTCTCAGAGACTGGCCTCTCTTCTCTCTTCCTGGATATTTATACTAGCTGGGTGAGCATACTGTGAAGGCCATAGATTTTAAATAATTGATGACTTCTTTGAGGGCACACGAATAAAACACTCCCAAAATTCTCGCTCTCTGTAGCAACTATTTTGGAATGAAAATGTTTTACGTTGGAAGCCACCAGATACATTGCTGATTGTAACTCTCTTGAATAGCTGATTGGCTCTCTCATAACCTCCTAAGCAATCAGATCTTCAATAACATTGGGAGAATTTTATGAAAAGTTCTGAAGCGTCAGGCGTGGGTCGAGAGCCAGTGAGAGGTGGACACCAGTAACGGCCCTGTGCTGTGCTGTGCTGTGCTGTGCTGTGCTGTGCTGTGCTGTGCTGTGCTGTGCTGTGCTGTGCTGTGCTGTGCTGTGCTGAGTTCACTACTGGAACCAGGATGGCAGTTGGGTGCTGGATTCCTCAACTCCTGGATTTGGCCACAGGTGAAGTTGGCCAGGAAATCTCACAAACTGTGCTGGAAAATATATTTCTTTGGAGAGAGGCCAATTGGCACATCAGCCAACAAGCACTTGGCTGAAGATGGACTCCGCGCATTTAGAATTAGAGATGGGCTGGTGTATATCAGTAAACAAACTAACCTTTGAAAGTGCATGGGCTAGATCCCCTATTATACCCTCTGTGGGTGTAGGAGCAAAACTAGGCCATTCGGCCCATCAACTCTACTCCGCCGTTCAATCATGGCTATCTATCTTTCCCTTCTAACCCCATTCTCCTGCCTTCTCCCCATAATCCCTGGCACCCGTACTAATCAAGAATCTATCTATCACTGCCTTAAAAATATCCATTGACTTGGCCTCCACAGCCTTCTGTGGTAAAGAATTCCACAGTTCACAGATAAAATTGAACCTTGAACTTTGAACCTTGAACCTTGAACCTTGAATCTTTGACTAAAGAAATTCCTCCTCACCTCCTTCCTAAAGGAACGTCCTTTAATTCTGAGGCTATGACCTCTAGTCCTAAACTCGCCCACTAGTGGAAACATCCTCTCTCCACATCCACTCTATCCAAGCCTTTCCGGTGGCACAGCGGTGGAATTGCTGCCTTATAGCGCCAGAGACACAGGTTTGAGCCTGACTACGGGTGCTGTCCGTGCGGAGTTTGTACGTTCTCCCCGTGACCTGTGTGGGTTTTCCCCAGGAGCTCCGGTTTCCTCCCTCACTCCAAAGATGGAACAGGTTTGTAGGTTAATTGACGTGGTAACATTGTAAATGGTCCCTGATGTGCGATAGATAGTGCGGCGATCGCTGGTCGACGCGGACTCGGTGGGCCGAAGGGCCTGTTTCCACCCAGTATCTCTAAACTAAATAGACAACATTTAGTGCAGGAGTAGGCCATTCGGCCCTTCGAGCCAGCACTGCCATTCAATGTGATCATGGCTGATCAGCCCCAATCAGTACCCCGTTCCTGCCTTCTCCCCATATTCCCTGACTCCGCTATCTTTAAGAGCCCCAGCTAGCTCTCTCTTGAAAGTATCCAGAGAACCGGCCTCCACTGCCCTCTAAGGCAGAGAATTCCACACACTCACAACCCTCTGTGAGAAAAAGTGTTTCCTCGACTCCGTTCTAAATGGCTTATGCTTTATCCTTAAACTGTGGCCCCTGGTTCTGGACTCCCCCAACATCAGGAACATCTCTGCCTCTAGTGTGTCCAAACCCTTAATAATTTTATATATTTCAGTAAGACCCCCTCTCATTCATCTAAACCCCAGAGTATACAAGCCCAGCTGCTCCATTCTCTCAGCATATGACAGTCCCGCCATCCCGGGAATTAACCTTGTAAACCTACACTGCATTCCCTCAATAGCAAGAATGTCCTTCCTCAAATTAGGGGACCAAAACTGCACACAATACTCTGGGTGTGGTCTCACTAGGGCCCTATACAACTGCAGAACGACCTCTTTGCTCCTATATTCAACTCCTCTTGTTATAAAGGCCAATATGCCATTCGCTTTCTTCACTGTCTGCTCTACCTGCATGCTTACTTTAATTGACTGATGAACAAGGACCCCTAGATCCCGTTGTACTTCCCCTTTTCCCAACTTGACACCATTTAGAAAGTAATCTGCCTTCCTGTTTTTGCTACCAAAGTGGATAACCTCACATTTATCCACATTAAACTGCATCTGCCATGCATCTGCCCACTCACCCAACCTGTCCAAGTCACCCTACATTCTCATAGCACCCTCCTCACAGTTCACACTGCCACCCAGCTTTGTGTCATCTGCAAATTTGCTAATGTCACTTTGAATCCCTTCATCTAAATCATTGATGTATATTGTAAATAATTGCAGTCCCAGCACCGAGCCTTGTGGTACCCCACTAGTCACTGCCTGCCATTCTGAAAGAGACCCGTTAATCCCAACTCTGTGTTTCCTGTCTGACAACCACTTCTCTATCCATATCAGCACTCTACCCCCAATACCATGTGCCCTAATTTTGCCCACTAATCTCCTATGTGGGACCTTATCAAATGCTTTCTAAAAGTCCAAATACATTACATCCACTGGCTCTCCCTTGTCCATTTTCCTAGTTGCATCCTTAACAAATTCCAGAAGATTAGTCAAGCATGATTTCCCCTTCGTAAATCCATGCTGACTCAGACCGATCCTGTTACTGCTATCCAAATATGTCGCTATTTCATCTTTTATAATTGACTCCAAAATAGAACTAAACATGGATAGGCGACATTTTGGGTCGTCTTTATTTATATGTTATTGCGTTAATGGGTCTGTATAGGTGCAGCAAGCAAGAATTTCATTGTTCTGTTGCCAATATACATGACAATTAAACACTCTTGAGTCTCTTAACACAATGTCCATTTCATCAGAATGAAAGTCAGAAGATTCTCTAAAGATTGTAATGCATTGTAACTTCATTCTTCTGGCTGAATATATATATATATACATATATATACGGCTTCAGTATTAAATGCTTTAATGGCAATGCTAAACTTAACTGTGTGCAGTTCTGTTGCCTCTACAGGAAGGGTGGAGTGGCTTTGGAGAGGATGCAGAACAGGTTTACCAGAATGCTGCTTTGATTAGAGGCTATTGGGTGTAAGGGGAGGTTGGACAAACTTGGGTTGTTGTGATAGAAGTAGTATATAGAATTAAGCAATGCGTAGATCGGGTAGACAGTCAGAACCGTTTTTCCCAGGATGGAAATGCCAAAGCGTGGAAGGCACACCTTTAAGGTGAGGGAGGGGGGGGGGGGGGGCAAGGTTTAAAGAAGATATGTGGGGCATGTTTTTTTAAACAGAGGATGCACTGCCAGGGGTGGTGGTGGAGGCAATACAATAGTGGCATTTAAGAGGCTTTTAGATAGAAATGTGGAAAGGCAGGGAATGGGGGACTATGGAGGCGGTTATGGGCCTGTCCCACTCATGTGATTCTTTTGATGTCTTGCCCACACCAGTCATAGTTGTATCAGGTCGCCGAAAATTTTCAACATGTTGAAAATCCAGCGGCGACCAGAACAAGGAACGACTCTTTGGGTAACTACTCACGACCATACAGGCTTCACCCATGTGTCGCCAGGCTGTCGCCTGCATGGTCGTGAGTAGTCTCCTCAGTCGCCCAAAGAGTCGTAGCGTCTTTCTGGTCGCCGCTGAATTTTCAACATGTTGAACATTTTCGGCGACTTGCAACGACGCATGGCGGGTGCCGGCAGTTGCCGAAAAAGTTGCGTAAGTGGGACAGGCCCATTAGTTTAATGGTAGCATGTTCAACACATATATAGTGGGCCGAAGGGCTTGTTCCTGTGCTGTTCTGTTCTATGTTCCATGTACGTGCAGGCAGAGGAGATTTGTTTAACTTGGCATCATGAGAGGACATAAAGCGCTGGAATAACTCAGCGGGTCAGGCAGCATCTCTGGAGAACATGGACAGGTGACATTTTGGGTCGAGATCCTTCTTCAGAGTGGGGAACGCAGGCATGGCGTGGGGTTTGGCATTTGGCATGGAGGCTATTGCCAGTGCTGGACCGTTCTACTTTCTAATGGGTATAAGTTTCGATGCAACTTAATTGCAGATAAAATGTCTTGACTGAGGTTCTGTGTCACATCCATAACTGGAGTAGGACCAATTTAAATCCTGTTGTAAAACGATATCTTATACGTTACCACAAGGAACGTGTTTGTGAATCAGAGTCTGGCCAAATGCTTGTTTGAATTGTTAACCATGTGACTTTCATACAAAATATAGACCTGGCAAATAATAAGGAACAAAATGTTTCAGAAACACTAACCCGATTCAACCAGGGACTGGGGTTATTGGCTGTGATGTGGAAAGTGTAGCGTAATGCAGCCAGGTCAGTAACTGAGAGAACATAGAAAGCAGGATTCATCTGATCACAACACAAATGTCAAGTCCAAACTAACCATGAGAAAGACAAATGAACAAAAAGAGCGCTGAGCTGCCCTGCACTTGCTTTGAAATTATTTGTCAATGTTTCATGTAAACAAATACACCCTTAATGGGTGAATGCACTTTGATGGCACAGCGGTGCAGCTGGTGGAGCTGCTGTCTCACAACGCCAGAGATCTGGGTTGGATCCTGATCTCAGGTGCTGTCTGTGTAGACTTTGCACGTTCTCCCTGTGACCACGTGGGTTTCCTCTGGGTGCTCTGGTCTCCCCCCACATCCTAAAGTAGTGCAGGTTTGTAGATTTTTTACCACCTGTAAATTGCCCCTAGTGTGTAGGGAGTGGATGCGTGAATGGGGTAACGTAGAACTGGTGTGAACGGGTGATCGATGGTTGACCTGGACTATATCTGGGCTGTATCTGTAAGCTCTAAACTCTAAATTAGGCAACAATGAGAAGAATGCTTTGTTCCAAATGATACCGCTTTAATCTTCGAGTTAGAAGACTGAAGAGATAATGAAAAAGATTTCTGCACAAGTTAATTATGAGTACAATGTTTAGTCTAAACTTCTGTATTATGGCTGAGGCTGATACACTGAGGACCCAGAATCTGCCCAGGTGCTGAGTTTCAACAGTTCAACCCACAAAATCTAGAACAGCCGCTGAACAAGGGACACAATGTCCTTGTTACATCAGTTCAACCAACAGATAAAATGATAGAGATAGAATCAGGAAGAGCACACTCAGATCATCACATCAGCTCTGCCATTCAGCAAGATCAAGGCTGAACCTTCATCTCAACAGCACCTTCCTGTACTAGAGTCAAGAGATTTCATTTGACACACACATCAAGAACTGAACAATAAAATTCTTACTTGCTATATCTTTTCGGGCACATTAAAATATTAATACAAGAAGAAAATATATAAAAATCTATAATAAATTATCAGTGATACTAGCTAACCAGACCCCTCTTCTCTGTAGATGGCTTGATTGTATTTTTGTACTTTTCTTGACTGGATAGCACACAAAAAAATGCTTTTCACTACCTCGGTTTTCGTGACAATAAAAAACTGTTATTGTTGTTACTGACCTGGGTCAATAGGTCCCACAATAACAAGCTAAACTAAACTAAACTAAACTAAACTAAACTAAACTAAACTAAATTAAACTAAACTAAACTAAACTAAACTAAACTAAACTGAACTAAACTAAACTAAACTGAACTAAACTAAACTAAACTAAACTAAACTGAACTAAACTAAACTAAACTAAACTCATGAGTATGGTGTGGCACTTACTCCATGAAGCCAATGACGTGTAGAAGGACTCAGTGCTGGAGGTGTTAGCCAGCAAGAGTATAGTGATCTTGATTTGCTTATGGTTCCTTTGCCAAAGGGTTGAGGGAGTTTTGTGGAAACAACATTGGTGTGATGTGAAACTGCAGATGCTAGAACCTTGTGCACATGCTAGAATGATTGTTGGGGCTCAGGTTTGGGGAAGACCTGTTTCTCGTCCAGCTCGGTGGCTTGGAGGTCACCATGGAGCCCAATGTTGGATCAGTAGTTTGTGCCAAAGGATATGAGACAGAAGAGACTGCAGATGTTGGCATCTTGAGCAAGAAATAAAGTGCTGAAGCAACTGGACAGGTCAGGCAGCCTTTGTGGAGGGAAATGGTCAGACGTTTTGGGTCAGGACCCTTCTTCAGAAGGTCAGTGCTTCCCCCCCCCCCCCCCCCAACTCCATCGGTCTGACGAAGGTTACTGATCTGAAATGTTGCCTGTCCATTCCCTCCACAGATGCTGCTTGACCTGCTGATATCCTTCAGGACTTTGTGTCTTGGTGTGATTTGAATTCCCTGTTGTACGTAACCCAAGTCTCAGGTGCATTCAGGGTTCACTGTTGCCCATTGGACTATGACCTTTGTATAAAACAGAAAATACTGGAAACACTCAGGAGGTCAGACAACGTGATGGTTAACGGTCATTTCAGATTTTCGTCATCTGCTGTTGTTGACTTTCATCGACCACGAGAGCTAAACCTTGATCTACAAACATCATTTTTGCTCAGACATCTGAGGGCAGTACCAGTTGGGGGAGCGGGGGGGGGGGGGGGGGGGGGGGGGGATTTCCAGAATAACTTTTAAGTGATTTTCTAGTTCCTGATTGAAATAACAAATAACATTGTAACCACATAATGCGAATCGTGTTCTCTCATTCAATGATCACATTATATCCAACTTGCAGAAACAGCTTCGTAGAGAAAAACATTATGGAAAGACACAGAGAAGACAGAAGAAACTTAATTTCTCACGAGTCTTCCTACATCTGGCTCCGTTGACTATAAGTTGGTACTTTTGGAGGAATAACAGTAGGCGGGATGTGGTTTAGTTTTTTTTTTAGTTTAGAGATACAGCGTGGAAACAGGCCCTTCAGCCCACTGAGCCCATGCCGCCCAGCGCACACACCACACACTAATACTATCCTACACACACTAGGGACAATTTACAATCATACCAAGCCAATTCAGCCGACAAAACTGGAAGTCTTTGGAGTGTGGGAGGAAACCAGAGATCCCAGAGGAAACCCATGCAGTTCACAGGGAGAACGTACAGACAGCACCTGTAGTCTGGATCGATCTCGGGTTTCTGGTGCGGTAAGGCAGCAACTCTGGTTCTGTGCCACTGGGTCACCCTTACATTCATAAGTTTGGACAACAAATTAAATTTTTCTGGGAGACTAAGTCTTTTGATACCGGAATTAGTCCCTTATTGTCCCTTACTTCCTTTATGCTCAGAGATATGATTTCAGCTTTGAGTAGGCGTTTAGTTTTCACACCTATACAGAGACCAAATGCAGCTTCCTGTAAGATTGTCAATCTGCAGGTCCAGATTCCGAGATTCACATTATTAGAAATTATAGCTTATAATTAAAATAAAATTGACAAATCTAGATTTAGCACAATCAGAACCTGTCACTTCAGTATGATATCTAAATAAGGCAGTGGGCGGCACAGTGGCACCGTGGTAGAGTTGCTGCCTTACAGCTTCAGAGACCCAGGTTCAATTTTATGGGTGCTGTCTACACAGAGTTTGCATGTTCTCCCCGTGACCTGCATAGCTTTTCTTCGGGTGCTCCAGTTTTCTCCAACACTTCAAAGATGTACAGGTTTGCAGGCTAATTGGCTTGGTAAGATTGTAAAATTGTAGATTGTTCCCAGCGTGTGTAGGATAGTGTTCGTGTGCGGGGATCACTGGTTAGCACGGATTCATTGGGCTGAATGGCCTGTTACCATACTGTATCACTAAACTAAAACAAATACACTGAAAGGTCAGTTTGCTTAAACAGATATCGGAAACAGCAGAGTTTACGAAATACTCTTATTATTTGCCAGCTTTCTCCTTGTTGTTCTCAATGTTCAGTCACCCTCAATGTAATGAAGTGATTTAATTCTCACCACAAATTTTTCAGAAGTTGTTTCGATTTTTATTTTTCTTAGTTTATTTGCTTTTTCTTCCTTTTGCGGAGTCAGGATATATTGTGGTGTGTGATTCGCAGCAGCCTGTTGGTTCAAAAGTCCCCTTTGGGGGAAAAAAAATACTTCACAGCTGTGAGCCTGCCTTGCTTTTCACTCTGACTGGAAACAAAAGTTTACATTAAAAATATTGCAAAGGAAACAGCGGTTGTCAAAGAATACAGCAGGATACAGATCTGTTATAGATATGGGGCAGAGAAGTGGCAGATGGAGTTTAATGCAGACCGTGTGAATTGTTGCACTTTGGCAGGTCAGATGTAAGGGGAAAGTATACAGTTCATGGCAGAACATTGGGGCATCAAGAAATAACAGCATTGATGTACGGAGGGAGCAGTACTGGTCTGATATGGATCACGTGCAGGCAGAGGAGATTAGTTGAACCTGATATCATGTTTGAAACAGATATTGTGGGCTGTACATACTTGAGTGTGACTTGATTGTATTTATGTACAGAATATCTGATCATTTTCAATTCATTGGCATGCAAAACAAAGCTTTTCACTGTACCTTGGTACACGTGACAATAATAAACTTAAACCAACACTAAACCTAAAGGGCCTGTTCCTGTGCTGCACTGTTCAATGACGGGGTCAAATCAATGACAGGGTCCAAGTCCATAGATCCCTGAAGGTAGCAACACAAGTTTAGTTTAGTTTAGTTTAGGTCATATGGTCATAATGTCATAAGTGATAGGAGTAGAATTAGGTCATTCAGCCCATCAAGTTTAATCCACCATTCAATCATGGCTGATCTATCTCTCCCTCCTAACTCAATTCTCCTGCCTTCTCCCCATAACCTCTGACACCTGTACTCATCAAGAATCTATCTATTTCTGCCTCAAATATATCCACTGATGGCCTCCACAGCCTTCTGTAGCAAATAATTCCATAGATTCACCACTCTCTGACTAAAGACATTTCTTCTCATCTCCTTCCTAAAACAACGTCCTTTAATTCTGAGGCTATGACCTCTAGTCCTAGACTCTCCCACTAGTGGAAACATCCACTCTATCCAAGCCTTTCACTATTCTGATGTCCCCCCTCATTCTTCTAAACTCTAGCGAGTACAGGCACAGTGCCGACAAACACTTATCATAGGTTCACAAAAATGCTGGAGAAACTCAGCGGGTGCAACAGCATCTATGGAGCGAAGGAAATAGGCAACGCTTCGGGCCGAAACCCTTCTTCAGGCCCGAAACGTTGCCTATTTCCTTCGCTCCATAGATGCTGTTGCACCCGCTGAGTTTCTCCAGCATTTTTGTGTACCTTCGATTTTCCAGCATCTGCAGTTCCTTCTTAAACACTCATCATAGGTTATCCTACTCATTCCTGGGATTAGGGGTTTAGATTAGTTTAGTTTAGTTTAGTTGATAGAGGGGTAACAGAGGT
Organism: Amblyraja radiata; assembly: GCF_010909765.2. Taxonomy (NCBI): domain Eukaryota; kingdom Metazoa; phylum Chordata; class Chondrichthyes; order Rajiformes; family Rajidae; genus Amblyraja; species Amblyraja radiata. Next base: position 22,185,584 of record NC_045984.1, on the reverse strand, counting down.
AGATGGTGCGCCGGCCTTCATTAGATGGGACACTGAGTATAAAAGTCAGGAAGTCAGCCTGCAGATTTATAAAACTTTGGCTATTAGTTTATTGTATTGTTGATGATTATATATTTATCTGTGGCGTTGTTACATTAAAGTGCCTGCAAAGCTGCAGCAAGTAAGAATGGCATTGTTCTGTTGCCGGTCCATATCACAACTAAACACTCTCGACTCGTTACTCCTGTTCTAGACTTCACACCTTGGATCTTTGATTTCTACTGTCAGCGGAGGCAATGTAGGGGATTATCGGAGTCAGTATTCAAGCTCTTTGGTCTGCCCAAGGTAGAGGAAACTACATGGTTCAACAATAGCAAACATCTGAACACCACTTCCCGTGAGTTTGGCTGAGTTTGAAGACTCTTGCAGCGACACAAGACCACTGTTTCAGCAAACTATATTTTACAATGAGGTCAGTGTTTGGTTCGGGTGGAGATGGTGTTCTGACACTGGAGAGCGGGCAGTGCTTCACATTACCCTAAAGTGTTGGGGTGGTGCGGTGCTGGACTGGGTTAAAATAATAGGCAGCACAGTGGCCGAACTACAGCCTCACAGTGCCAGTGACCTGTGTTTGATACTGATCTCTGGTGCTGTCTGTGCGAGGTTTGTACAATCACATGCCCATTTGTGCACAAGGTATAGGAGCAGAATTAGGGCCATTCGGCCCATCAAGTCTACTCTGCCATTGAATCATGGTTGCTCTATCTTTCCTTCTTAACCCCATTCTCCAGCCTTCTACTCATAACCCCCAACACCCTTATTAATCAAGAATCTGTCAATCTCTGTCTTAAAAAATATCCATTGATGGCATCCATAGCTGTCTGTCACAATGAATTGTTTAAGAAGGAACTGCAGATGCTGGAAAATCGAAGGTACACAAAAATGCTGGAGAAACTCAGCGGGTGCAGCAGCATCTATGGAGCGAAGGAAATAGGCAACGTTTCGGGCCGAAACCCTTCTTCAGACCTTCTTCACAAAGAATTCCACAGATTCACCACCCTCTGACTAAAGAAATTCCTCCTCATCTCCTTTCTAAAGGTTTCTACAGTTTCCCTGTGACCTTGTGGGTGTCCTCCGGGTGTTCCAGTTTCCTCCCATATTCCAAAGACGTGCGGGTTTGTTGGCTGGCTGGCTTCTGTAAATTGGTCCTAGTGTGTAGGAAGTGGATGCAAAAGTGGGATAACATAGAGCTAGTGTGAACAGGGGCTCAATAGTCGGCGTGAACTCAGTGGGCTGACGGACCTGTTTCCTTCCAGGCTGCATGTCTAAACTGAACCAAACGTTGAGGTTTAAATACACTGCTATTTGTGAAGATTAGACCACTGGAAACCACCCAAGAGTTGATTGTAAGTTGCAAAGTCTGCAGGTGAAACCCATTCTGAGAGTTCTCATTTGCAGCCTTGACTTTAAGGTAGTCAGCACTTTCAGAGAAAACAGACAAATTAATTACTTGATATAAGCCTTCATTAGATCTGATTAAAGGGTTATGTCTACAACTTGCAAGCACTTACAACATTGTGAACAGGTAATAGACACGGCAGACAGTTAGAACTTTTCTCCCAGCGTCTAGAAGGCATAACTTTAAAGCGATAGGGGCAAAGTTCAAAGGAGAACTGTGTTTTTTACACAGAGGCTGGTTGGTGTCTGAACCATGCTGCCATGGGTGGTGGTGGAGGCAGATACAATAGTGGCATTTACAGTATAGATAGGCACATGGATATGCAAGGAATTGAAGGATATGGATCACGTGCAGGCAGAGGAAATTAGTTTAGCTTGGTATTATGTTCGGAATGGACATTGTGGGAGAGAAGGGCCTGTTACTGTGCCGTGCTCTTCTGTGTTTCTCTGTTAGTACATGAGTGGCAAATGTGTTGCTTTAACATGTAAGCCCAGCGACACTGTGAGAGATGACCCAGGAATTCATGCTAACATGGTTAGTGTTGCTCCATTGTGAACTTACTGGATCTTAACTTTGAAATGAGTTGTCCTCGATTTGCGGATTATTTGTTCATTAAACTCATTACAGAAGGGGCTGACTCTTTTTATGCCCCTGTCCCACTTAGGATACCTGAACGGAAACCTCTGGAGACTTTGCGCCCCACCCAAGGTTTCCGTGCGGTTCCCGGAGGTTGCAGGTGGTTGCCGGAGGTTGCAGGTAGTGGAAGCAGGTAGGGAGACTGACAAAAACCTCCGGGAACCTCCGGGAACCGCACGGAAACCTTGGGTGGGGCGCAAAGTCTCCAGAGGTTTCCGTTCAGGTTTCCTAAGTGGGACAGGGGCATTACTGGACAACCTCCTCTCCCGATCTCAAGTGTGGAGTTTGCACATTCTCCCTGTGACCTCCTCTCCTTATCAAATCCAATGTGGTGGACTGGATCCACTTGGACTCTGAAGGTGTGGCCCATCCACTGCCTGCTGCACCACAGAGTCCCCACCTCCAAAATATTACTGAAAGCTTTAACAGCTGGCAAAGCCCAGCTCTCCACTTTGCCTGCTATGCAGCCAGTGGATGCCTTTCAATAGTTTTTAAATGAAAATCATTGATAATAATAAAAACATTTTTAATAAAAAGTATTACATTCTAAAAATGATCATTGATAATAATAATTATGAAAAACTATCTAAAACATTTTCAGGGCGGCACAGCGGTAGAATTGCTGCCTTACAGCGCCAGGGACCTAGGATTGATCCTGACTACGGGTGTTGTCTGTACGGAGCTTGTACGTGTTAAAGAGGGAACTGCAGATGCTGGAAAATCGAAGGTACACAAAAATGCTGGAGAAACTCAGCGGGTGCAGCAGCATCTATGGAGCGAAGGAGATAGGCAACGTTTCGGGCCGAAACCCTTCTTCAGACTGATAGGGGATAGGGGCAGGGGGAGCTTTTACGTTCTCCCTGTAACCGCGAGGGTTTTCTCCGGGTGCTCCGGTTTGCTCCCACATTCCAAAGGCGCACAGGTCTGTAGGTTAATTGGCCTCTGTAAGTTGTTCCGAATGTGTAGGATGGATCTAGTCTATGGGTGATTGTTGGTCGGTCTGGACCCGTTGGGCCGAAGGGCCTGTTTCCTCACTGCATCTCTAAACTAAACTAATTTTAAACAACAACAAAAGTGCTGAAATGCCTAGTATTCTTTACAATAAAAAATAACAGTAATAAACTGAACCAAAATAATGTTTTCAGGAGATTTATATTCCCATTTGCCAAGTTCCAACTGGTCTTGGTGGACTCAATGGTCTAACCCCTGCGGGATCAGAGAGGCAATTACCTGGTGTCGTCTCTCAGCCATTTGAAATCCGTTGTTAATTTTAGGACTTTCACATTTTGAATAATTGCGTGAAACAGGCCCTTTGGCCCACCGATTCAAAGCTGACCGTCAAAAACACTAGGTCTACATTATCCCAGCTTCACATCCACTCCCTACACATTAGGGGCAATTTACAGAGGCCGGTTAGCCTACAAACCTGCCCATGGGATGAAACCAGAGCACCCAGAGGAAAACCATGTGGCCACAGGAAGAACGTGCAAACTCCGGGTGCTCCGGTTTCCTCCCACACTCCAAAGACGTACAGGTTTGTAGGTTAAATGGCTTTGGTAAAATTGTAAATTGCCCCCAGTGTCTGTGGTGTTGGTCCCTAGTGCTAGTGTGTGGGGGTCGCTGGTCGGCACTCACTCGATGGGCCAAAGGGCAGCACCTGAGGTCAGGATCAACCAGGTCTCCAGCGATGTGAGGCAGCATCTCTACCAGCTGCGTCACTGAGCCACCCTTAAACATTATTTATTTATTGGGATGCAGGAGACTGAGAGAGGTGATCATATATAAGTCAGGATTCAACCCGGGTCTTTGGCGCTGTAAGGGTCTCGACACAAAACATCACCCATTCCTTATCTCCAGAGATGGTACCTGTCCCGCTGAGTTACTCCAGCTTTTTTGTTTCTATCTTTGGTTTAAAGCAGCATCTGCAGTTCCTTCCAACACTCTACAGCTGCATCACCATGCCCTACAATTTATCCCATGCCAAACGATTTTTTTCTTAATGCGTCTCTATGAACTGCCAATTAACACATCGGGTTTGTGGTCATTAAAACTGCTCACAAAGCATAGCTGTGCACAGGAAATGACAAGAGTCAAAAATAAAGCCCGGTGCAAGGATTAAAACAAACCCACAGTGAGCCCACGTCGTGATGTGGTCAGCAGGAAACAGCACGGGTACAATCAGTCGACAATAATAACATCTTCAATGCAGGATAAACTTTCATTACAATGCCAGCATTAGGAGCCAGACAGAATCCACATCGTAATCATAATGCAGATTATTTGCATTCATTTGGGTGTGCTACAGGTTCTTAGTTCTGGAACATTGCCCAAAACGCCCGATGGTTTAAATAGAGACAAGAATGCAGGAGCCACAGAGGTATTGTGCTGTATATCAGGCTGAAGAAGCACCGTCGATTTGCATTAACATGACATAATTCTAGGTCTACAGAAGGACAAGTGTCGCAGTGTATCTCAGCAGACTCTCAGGCAAATGAATCCACTGGGGTGTAGAACCCTTCCGAGGAGACACCTCACAACTACACGGTGACTCTGCTGTGTGAATGCAGCTTCCAGCTGGGAGATTATTTAGGATGTAAGAACATTAGAATTAGGAGCAGGAGTACGTCACTTGGCCCACAAGCCTTGTCTGCCACCCATCAAGATCATGCGCAGCCTTACAAAACTTTGACTATTAACTTACTAGATTGTTGATTATTATATATGTATCTGTGCGTTATAGCATTAACGTGCCGGCAAAGCTGCAGCAAGTAAGAATGTTATTGTTCCGTTGCCGGTACACATCGCAATTAAACACTCTTGACTCCTGTTCTAGACTTCCCACTTTGAATCTTTGAAATCTGTCGTCTGTGGAGTCAATGTAGGGGATTATCTGAGTCACCTTAGGGCGGCGCAGTGGAAGAGTTGCTGCCTTACGTCGACAGAGACTCGGGTTCGATCCTGACTATGGGTACTGTCCGTACGGAGTTTGTACATTCTCCCTGTGACCACGTGGGTTTTCTACTGGTGCTCCGGTTTCCTCCCACACTCCACAGACATGCAGGTTTGTAGGTTAATTGACTTTGGAAAAATAGTATAAATTGCCCCCGTGTGTGTAGGAGAGTGCTAGTGTACAGGGCGGAGGCTGGTTGGATGGGATTCGATGGGCCTGAGGGCCTATTTCCGCACTGTATCTCTAAAGTACACTAATCCAATGTCTTTGGGGACCCAGGTTAGAGTAAAACTGCACAGTTCAACACTGGCAAACATCTGAACATGAGTTTGGCTAAGCTTCAGGACACTTGCAGAGGCTTGAGACCTGTTTCTTCTTCTGCTGATCTTGTGCTCCAGGCCAACCAGCACTGGCCACAAATCCCTATGTTTTGAGTCAACCTTGGACCTCCACAGTCTAGAGTCAAACAAAGAAACATAGAAAATAGATGCAGGAGTATGTCATTCGGCACTTCGAGCCAGCACCGCCATTCAATATGATCATGGCTGATCATCCAAAATCAGTACCCCGTTCCTGCTTTTTCCCCATACCCCTTAATTCCCTTAGCCCTAAGAGCTAAATCTAACTCTCTCTTGAAAACATCAAGTGAATTGGCCTTCACTGCCATGACGTTGAACTGAATTTTGATAATGTAACCTAGTCCCTGTTTTGGAAAAAGTACTTTGCGAATTGGATTAGATTTCACTGTAGGTGATGGGGAACGAATTCAATCTGCTGGATACGAGCAGAGCGGAGATCACTGTTTTAACATTGATTCGTTTATTGTCACAAACACCAGGGTGCAATGGCATTCCTTGCTCACAGGGAGCTCACAGAGTGAACAGTACACGTACAGTAATGATAATACTACAAAGTGTGCAAAACAGCAGAATGCTGCAAGATTGGGCGGCTCAGTGGCACAGCAGTAGAGTTGCTACCACACAGTGCCAGAGACCCCGGTTCGATCCTGACTGCGGGTGCTGTCTGTACGATGTGTGTACATTCTCCCTGTGAACGGAGAGGGAGAATGAAGTGAAATGGAGAGTGAAAGAGTGAACGGACAGGGAGAATGGAGAGTGAAACCCTGCATGGGTTTTCTCCGGGTGCTCTAGTTTCCTCAACATTTCAAAGAGTTTGGGTTTGTAGGTTAATTGGCCTCAGTAAACTGCCCCTAGTGTACAGGATGATCCCCTGGTGTACAGGTACCTAGTAGTCGGCGTAGATTTAGTGGGCCAAAGGGCCTGTTTCCACCTGTATCTCTATACTATTAAAATAAAAGGTGTAAAATCTGTGCAGTGCAAAAGAATATTAATAACGGAATAACCCAATGAGGTAGGTTGAACATGAGAGGACGTGGCAGTACATCGGGAAGATAATTGGTTGGGCAGAAGCTGCTCTTAAGTCTGGATGTCAGGGTTTTCAAGCTCCTGCATCTTCTCCAAGAAGGTAGAAGAGAGAAAAGGGAAGGGCCAGGGTAGCCATGCCTCATTGACGATACTTCCAGCCTCCTTGATGCAGTGAAGATGGACTGGATGGAAGGAAGTACCGAGCGTGTGATGGACTGGACTTTGTTCACCGCTCTCTGCAGGTTCAATGGTCAAGAGCAGAGCAGTTGCCGTACCAAGCTGAGATGCATCATGTCAGAATACCTTCCATAGCACACCTGTAGAAATCCTTGTAGACACGGCAAATCTTCTTAGGCAGCTGAGTGAGTAAATATGCTGATGTTCTACCTTGACCACTGCAGTCGTGTGAAGGGACCAGGAAATATGGATGCCGAGGATGTGAAGATGTTGACCATCAGCAGACTACAGCAGCTCTGTCGATGCCGATAGGGTTGTGTTCACCCCTTTTGCTTTCTTTGGTCAACAGCCAACACTTGCTGATGTTAAGGGCTAGGTATTGGCCTGACACCATGACACCTGGTCCTCGATCTCTTTCCCGTGCTTCATCTCATCATTGTAGATCCGGCCGACAACAGTGGTACCAGTGGCGAACTTGTAGCTCAGGCTGACGTTGTTTTGGCTGACTGTGCTAATGTTCACCTCAACCTCCCAGCCTTTGGAGTCCGTTCAAGACCATATTCACATTACATGGCATTCAGTCCAAGTCAGGAATAGATTTCCAGATGGTAGAAGCCGCATCCTACAAATTCTGGAACCTGGTCTCAACAAGGTTCCTCGCTCAGCTCTCTAGGAATGAACCATTCAGTGTATTTTCACGGCATGGATTCACCTTCGTGAGACTTTTGGTCGGTGGGGAGGACGTGTCAATTGGAAACCTTATCTTTCATGGCTTAACCATTGTACACCTCAACTGTGTTGAATGTAATTTACATTGATACAAACTACTTGGCATGGACACTCCATTTTGTGATACTTCTATAAAACACTTACAATGGGTGTTAAACATCGCTTATTGATCCTGACTGGGTTCGATCCTGACTACGGGTGCTGTCCACGTGGAGCTTGTATGTTCTCCCTGTGACCTGCATGTGTTCTCCCCGGGTGCGCAAGTTTCCTCCCACATTCCAAAGGCGTACAGGGTTGTAGGTTAATTGGCTTCGGTAAATTGTACATTATCCCTAGTGTGTAGGATGGCGCTAGTGTACAGGGTGTTTGAGGGTTGGTGTGGACTCGATGGGCCGAAGGGCCTGTTCCCACGCTGTACATCCGGAAGTGGTAGTGCATGTCGGCACAAACGATGTCGGAAAGAAGGGGATGAATATTCTGCAGCGTGACTTTAGAGAGCTCGGAAAAATGCTGAAAAGCAGGACCTCCAGGGTTGTTATCTCCGGTTTGCTTCCGGTTCCTCGTGCTGGCGAGAGCAGGAACAGGGAGATACGGGACCTGAACGTGTGGCTGAGGAACTGGTGCACGGGGCAGGGATTTAGAATCTTAGATCACTGGGATCTGTTTTGGGGTAAGGGGGAACTGTACAAAAGGGACGGATTGCATCTTAACAGGTGTGGGACCAGCATTCTGGCAGGCAGGTTTGCCACTGCTACACGGGTGGTTTTAAACTGAATAAGGGGGGTGGGGTGTCGAATGGGATAGTGGAGGATGGAGTTAAAGGGAAAGGGTTTCTTAAATGTGTGAGCATAGAGACAGAGGGGTGTAAAATGAGGGTAGAAGCAATAGGTAGCAAGGTGAAAAGTAAAAGTGTCAGGCAGACAAAACCAGGGCAAAAATCAAAAAGGGCCACATTTCAACATAATTGTATAAGGGGTAAGAGTGTTGTAAAAACAAGCCTGAAGGCTTTGTGTCTCAATGCAAGGAGCATTCGTAATAAGGTGGATGAGTTGAATGTGCAGATAGCTATTAATGACTATGATATAGTTGGGATCACGGAGACATGGCTCCAGGGTGACCAAGGCTGGGAGCTGAACATCCAGGGATATTCAATATTCAGGAGGGATAGAGAGAAAGGAAAAGGAGGTGGGGTAGCGTTGCTGATTAGAGGAGATTAACGCAATGGAAAGGAAGGACATTAGTTTGGAGGATGTGGAATCGGTATGGGTAGAGCTGCGAAACACTAAGGGGCAGAAAACGCTGGTGGGTGTTGTGTACAGGCCACCTAACAGTAGTAGTGAAGTTGGAGATGGTATCAAACAGGAAATTAGAAATGCGTGCGACAAAGGCAAAACCGTTATAATGGGTGACTTCAATCTACATATAGATTGGGTGAATCAAATTGGCAGGGGTGCTGAGGAAGAGGATTTCTTGGAATGTATGCGGGATAGTTATCTAAATCAACATGTAGAGGAACCAACGAGAGAGCAGGCTATTTTAGACTGGGTATTGAGTAATGAGGAAGGGTTAGTTAGCAGTCTTGTTGTACGTGCCCCCTTGGGCAAGAGTGACCATAATATGGTTGAGTTCTTCATTAGGATGGAGAGTGACATTGTTAATTCAGAAACAATGTTTCTGAACTTAAAGAAAGGTAACTTTGAGGGTATGAGACGTGAATTGGCCAAGATTGACTGGCAATTAATTCTAAAAGGGTTGACGGTGGATATGCAATGGAAGACATTTAAAGACTGCATGGATGAACTACAAAAATTGTTCATCCCAGTTTGGCAAAAGAATAAATCAGGGAAGGTAGTGCATCCGTGGATAACAAGGGAAATCAGGGATAGTATCAAAGCGAAGGATGATGCGTACAAATTAGCCAGAAAAAGCAGCATGCCGGAGGACTGGGAGAAATTCAGAGACCAGCAGAGGAGGACAAAGGGCTTAATTAGGAAAGGAAAAATAGATTATGAAAGAAAACTGGCAGGGAACATAAAAACTGACTGCAAAAGTTTTTATAGATATGTGAAAAGAAAGAGATTAGTTAAAACAAATGTAGGTCCCTTGCAGTCAGAAACAGGTGAGTTGATCATGGGGAACAAGGATATGGCGGACCAATTGAATAACTACTTTGGTTCCGTCTTCACTAAGGAAGACATAAATAATCTGCCGGAAATAGCAGGGGACCGCGGGTCAAAGGAGTTGGAGGAATTGAGTGAAATCCAGGTTAGCCGGGAAGTGGTGTTGGGTAAATTGAATGGATTAAAGGCCGATAAATCCCCAGGGCCAGATAGGCTGCATCCCAGAGTACTTAAGGAAGTAGCTCCAGAAATAGTGGATGCATTAGTAATAATCTTTCAAAACTCTTTAGATTCTGGAGTAGTTCCTGAGGATTGGCGGGTAGCAAACGTAACCCCACTTTTTAAGAAGGGAGGGAGAGAGAAAATGGGGAATTACAGACCAGTTAGTCTAACATCGGTAGTGGGGAAACTGCTAGAGTCAGTTATTAAAGATGGGATAGCAGCACATTTGGAAAGTGGTGAAATCATTGGACAAAGTCAGCATGGATTTACAAAAGGTAAATCATGTCTGACGAATCTTATAGAATTTTTTGAGGATGTAACTAGTAGCGTGGATAGGGGAGAACCAGTGGATGTGGTGTATCTGGACTTCCAGAAGGCTTTCGACAAGGTCCCACATAAGAGATTAGTATACAAACTTAAAGCACACGGCATTGGGGGTTCAGTATTGATGTGGATAGAGAATTGTCTGGCAAACAGGAAGCAAAGAGTAGGAGTAAACGGGTCCTTTTCACAATGGCAGGCAGTGACTAGTGGGGTACCGCAAGGCTCAGTGCTGGGACCCCAGCTATTTACAATATATATTAATGATCTGGATGAGGGAATTGAAGGCAATATCTCCAAGTTTGCGGATGACACTAAGCTGGGGGGCAGTGTTAGCTGTGAGGAGGATGCTAGGAGACTGCAAGGTGACTTGGATAGGCTGGGTGAGTGGGCAAATGTTTGGCAGATGCAGTATAATGTGGATAAATGTGAGGTTATCCATTTTGGTGGCAAAAACAGGAAAGCAGACTATTATCTAAATGGTGGCCGACTAGGAAAAGGGCAGATGCAGCGAGACCTGGGTGTCATGGTACACCAGTCATTGAAAGTAGGCATGCAGGTGCAGCAGGCAGTGAAGAAAGCGAATGGTATGTTAGCTTTCATAGCAAAAGGATTTGAGTATAGGAGCAGGGAGGTTCTACTGCAGTTGTACAGGGTCTTGGTGAGACCACACCTGGAGTATTGCGTACAGTTTTGGTCTCCAAATCGGAGGAAGGACATTATTGCCATAGAGGGAGTGCAGAGAAGGTTCACCAGACTGATTCCTGGGATGTCAGGACTGTCTTATGAAGAAAGACTGGATAGACTTGGTTTATACTCTCTAGAATTTAGGAAATTGAGAGGGGATCTTATAGAAACTTACAAAATTCTTAAGGGGTTGGACAGGCTAGATGCAGGAAGATTGCTCCCGATGTTGGGGAAGTCCAGGACAAGGGGTCACAGCTTAAGGATAAGGGGGAAATCCTTTAAAACCGAGATGAGAAGAACTTTTTTCACACAGAGAGTGGTGAATCTCTGGAACTCTCTGCCACAGAGGGTAGTCGAGGCCAGTTCATTGGCTATATTTAAGAGGGAGTTAGATGTGGCCCTTGTGGCTAAGGGGATCAGAGGGTATGGAGAGAAGGCAGGTACGGGATACTGAGTTGGATGATCAGCCATGATCATATTGAATGGCGGTGCAGGCTCGAAGGGCCGAATGGCCTACTCCTGCACCTAATTTCTATGTTTCTATGTTTCTAAACTGTCCGGAAAAGTGGTGTCGCTCACAGACTCCCATCTCAAGTAAGTATTGCAGGATTAGTGTGCCTGGGCTAATTCACAGGGCTCCAGAAACCAGGGAATATCAATGTGACACAAGTGGCAGATGACTCAGTATACTACATTCTGAACCACGGGAAGACACAGGATACAATTACCGCCTTGTGTTACCAAGCTTGCAGTGGAGTCAAAAGCACTAGGCCCCACTGTAATCTGCACCAGCAGATCCGAAGCTGTCTGCTTCTCACTCTTTACAGTAAAGAATACTTCAAGACGAGTAAAATAATAAAGTATTAGAAGATCTCAGCGGGGTCAGGCAACATCTGTGGAGGGAAATGGACAGACGTCTTTCAGACACCTTTCACAGATGTTACCTGACAAAGAACATAGAATGTACAGCAAAGGAATAGGCCCTTCGCCCCATAATGTCTGTGCTGAACATGGTGCCAAGATAAAGTAATGTCTATAAGATCAGCCCTCAGTCTCCTGTGCTCTAAGAAATAAAGATTATTTAAGGTCAGCATAGGTGGAAGAGCTTCTACCTCACAGCACCGGAGGCCTGGTTTCAATCCTGACTTTTGCCACTGTCTGTGTGGAGTTTGGGATTGCAGAGGGCAGGCAAGTACTAACGTAAGTTCATGATGGAGGTCACTTGCGCTTGTATCGCAGGCCACAGGTTTTTACGGTGGGGGTTTCCTCTGGTTGACACTGACAGCACGGGATGACCTGGCCCTGGGAAGGCAGCCTGCAGTTTGTGGCTGTACTGTGTGAAGTCTAGAGCAGCAGCAGCTTTGAAAGAGCTATGGTTCAGCAGAATTGGAAAGGGACAAAGTGCAGGAGTGACTCGGTGGGTCAGGCAACATCTCTGGAGGACATGGATAGGTGACGTTCCGGGTCGGGATCCTTCTCCAGTCTGAGTGTAGTTGTGGGGAGAAAGCTGGAAATGAGTGTTGGGGACGGTACAAATGGTTGGAATGTGTCATGTGGACAGAGGAGAGGGTGGGGAGGGGGTTGATTGAGAGATGGGTGGACAAAGGTTAGAGATGCAGAGGAGACAAAAGGATGTCATAAACAGAGAAGAGGAGTGAAGTGGGGAGGTATATAGGTGGAAGGGGATGGGAGGTAATGGCGGAGGAGAGGTTGTGACCAAGAAAGAAACTGCGCATTTGTTCAGAGAGGAGACAACTGACTGTAAGAGTTGTGGATGAAGCCCAGTCCATCACACAGACCAGACTCACCACCATTGACTCCATCTACACTTCACACCGCCTCGGGAAAGCAGCCAACATTATCAAAGACTTGTCCCACCCCGGTCATTCTGACCTCTCCCTGCTCCCATCAGGCAGAAGATTCAGAAGCTTGAAAGTGCGCACCCACCAGACTCAGGAACAGCTCCTCCTCCTCCTCCTCCTCTGTGATTAGGCTTCTGAATGGTTCTTCCATAAGCTAGGGTACTGTCTGATTCGCTGCTACCCCATTGCGGACATTGGACTTTGTCTCTGGAACTGATGCGCTACAATGCTGAGAACGATATTCTGCACTCTGTATCTTCCCCTTTACTTTACCTATTGTACTTGAGTTTGGTTTGATTGTTATCTGATTTGGTAGGATAGCATGCAAAACAAAACTTTTCACTGTACCTCGGTACACGTGACAATAATAAACTAAACTAAAGTAAAATTAGTGGGACAGATTCTTCCCAGCTGTTATCAGGCAACTGAACCATCCTCTCACCAGCCAGAGTACAGTCCTGACCTTCCATATACCTCACTGGAGACTATCTGCACTAAATGTTGTACCCTTTATCTTTTATCTGTACACAGTGAACGGCTTGACTGAAATTATGTATAGTCTTTCCATTGACTGGATGGCATGCAACAAAAGCTTTTCACTGTCCCTCGGTACATGTGACTAATAATAAACTAAACTAAACCAGACAACCTCCAGAGATGGATTGTAGAATAAAAACAAATGTAGACACAAGGAATTGCAGATGCTGATTTACGAAAAAAAAGACACAAAGTGCTGGAGTATCTCAGTGGGTCGAGCAGCATCTCTGGAGAACACGGAGAGGCGGGCGTCTCAGGTTGGGATCCTTCTTCAAATGTATGTTTGCTTTTGAGCTGAGAACAAGTAAGATCATCGTTCCAAATCGAGATTAGAACTGAATGTTTACTTTTAGGGTTAACTTGTTCAAGTTCAAGTTCAAGTGAGTTTATTGTCATGTGTCCCTGTATAGGACAATGAAATTCTTGCTTTGCTTAAGCACACAGAAAATAGTAGGCATTTACTACAAAACAGATAAATGTGTCCATATACCATGATATAAATATATACACACATGAATAAATAAACTGGTAAAGTGCAAATAACAGAAAGTGGTTATTAATAATCAGAGTTTTGTCTGAGCCAGGTTTAATAGCCTGATGGCTGTGGGGAAGTAGCTATTCCTGAACCTGGTTGTTGCAGTCTTCAGGCTCCTGTACCTTCTACCTGAAGGTAGCAGGGAGATGAGTGTGTGGCCAGGATGGTGTGGGTCTTTGATGATACTGCCAGCCTTTTTGAGGCAGCGACTACGATAAATCCCCTCGATGGAAGGAAGGTCAGAGCCGATGATGGACTGGGCAGTGTTTACTACCCTTTGTAGTCTTTTCCTCTCCAGGGCGCTCAAATTGCCGAACCAAGCCACGATGCAACCGGTCAGTATGCTCTCGACTGTGCACCTGTAGAAGTTAGAGAGAGTTTTCCTTGACAATCCGACTCTCCGTAATCTTCTCAGGAAGTAGAGGCGCTGGTTTATCCCGACTTTGTTTATCGGGATTATTGCCTTGTGACAGGATCACAAGTTAAGCGTGTTTGTCATAGCCCCAGGCATTTTCCAATGCTTTTCAACTTAGTTATTTATTTTTACATTTTAGGAAACCTATGACTGGAATTGTATTTAGTTTTGGTCACCCTGCTATAGGGGGGTGGTCACCCTATAGGATGGATGCCGCTAAGCTGGAATGGGCACAGAGAGAATTTACAAGGATGTGTCGGAAGGAACTGCAGATGCTGGTTTAAACCGAAGGTGGACACAAATGCTGGAGTAACTCAACAGGACAGGCAGCATCTCTGGAGAGACATTTCGGGTCGAGACGGGTCGGGTCATGTCTGAAGAAGGGTCTTGACCCGAAACGTCACCCATTCCTTCTCTCCAGAGATGCTGCCAGTCCCGCTGAGTTACTCCAGCATTTTGTGTCTATCTTCGAATTTACAAGGATGTTGTCAGGACTCATGGGCCTGAGGAGCTATGAGGAGAGGTTCGACAGTCTAGGACTTCATTCCCAGGAGCACAGGAGGCTGAGGGGTGATCTTATAGAAGTATATAAGATCATGAGGGGAATAGACAGGGTGAATGTACAGAATCTTTTACCCAGGGTTGGGGGAATCAGGAATCAGAGGACATAGGTTTATGGTGAGAGGGGGTAGATTTAATAGTCAAGAGTCAAGAATGTTTAATTGTCATATGTATCAACTACAGAACAATGAAATCCTTACCTGCAGAAGCCAAACAGGAACCTTTTTTCACTCATAGTAGTGGTGGGTATATGGAATGAGCTGCCAGAGGAGGTAGTTGAGTCAAATACAATAAGAACAACTAAAAATCACGTGGGGATCTGGGCCAAATGTGACTAATGTGGATGGGGGATCTTAGTTGGCATGGACGAGTTGGGTTGAAGGGCCTGCTTCTAAGCTGTATGACTCTGGGATCCTCTCCATGAGTTTGTACTATGTAAAGCAGTATGGTACAATCTAAGCAGAATGCAGGACTGCAGCCAGATAATAGAGTCATAGATACATACTGTATGGAGACAGGCCCTTCAGCCCAACCGGCCCACACCCACCAATGTGTCCTTAAGACTTGCAGTCGAAATAAGCAGTGAATTGTTCCTCGGAACTGCATCCGGGAAGAAGGTTCAGGAGCCTAAAAACCTCCAGGTTCAGGAAGAGGTTCTTCCTAACAACCATCTTGAACACAACAAACACCAACTAAACAACGAACCACAAACTGTCTTGGTTGCACCAGGGACTTTGGGCTTTTGTGTCGTTTTGCACTAATATTGAGTTTTAGAAAAAATATTGAACTTCTTTTTGTTTGACTTATTATGTTATCTGCTGAGTATTGTGTTTAGAGACCTGTTATGCTGCTACAAGTAAGAATGTCATTGTTTCATGTTGATACATATGACAATTAAACACTTGTCTTTTAACTCTTGGATTCTGGTTATCACTGAGATTATACTGTTGGTACTAATCGGCCGAATCTATTGTCACACCGTGGAATTTCGGGGCCAAGAACTCAGTGATAACATTCCAGCCTCTGAGTTATAGGTTCAACCATCAGGCTCTTCAACACAACACTAACCTCAGCAGCTGCGACCTTCTCTGGGGTGTGTCTTCAGTTGCACTACGGACTTTGGTTTTTGCACTATTGTAATTACCATGATTTTAATTTATGGCATTTTTGACTATTATATATTATCTGTGTGTTACTGTGTTTACGAGCCTGTTAACCTGCATCAAGTAAGAATTTCATTGTTCCGTTGTCGATACATGTGGCAATTAAACACTCTCATCTCTTGACTCAAGTGTCACTCAAGGAATTAATGCTCAGTCTTTATTCAGTGCAAAGAGAATTTTCCTTCATCTCATCCCCTCTGATGTCTCGTTTTCACACCTTACCTATCCTTATCTCAGTGTCTCCCTCTACCCTGACTCAGTCTGAAGAAGGGTCTTGTGATGTTTGGTGGACTGTGTGGGGTGGGAGGACCCGTTGCTCCTCCCGTGCAGCAGGTGGCGCTGCACAGGACAAAGGGAGATGTTTTTGTATATAGTTTATCCTGCCTGTAGTGGGTGAGTGTCCAGCCATTTTGAGTTGTCTTGCTGCCAGCATTGAGTAAAGCATTAAAGACTTCTGTTGTAAATTAAAGACTCTCAAGTTTTGTGCAGACTTAGAAAACGAACACGAAAGGTCTCGACCTGAAACGTCACCCATTCCTCTACCCAGAGATAATACCTGTCCCGCTGAGTTACTCCAG